>NC_142010.1:79387544-80587544 GCF_049901735.1 Notechis scutatus | reverse complement strand
ATAGTCGTAATTTTCCCTTCCCTTGTTCTTAAATAATTTGAATTGGCTTTCAGAGATGTTTGTACAAATACATGCATTTTTAACCAGAATAACTCGAAGACAGTTCCTTTTCTTTTCATGCATTCTTCTGTACTTACTGGGTGAAAGTCCCTGAGGGAAAGTCAAAGAAAGATTATAGCTGTCAGATGCAGTGGCCTGTTCAGCCGCAATACTTATTACTTTCCAGATGAGCTGTCATCGGTATTCTTTTTGTGGCAATAATTTGTGTGGATTTTTATTAAGTAGGTAGCCTTTACTGAGGTGATGGCTGTGCCTTGCAGATGTCTGATGTGAACTGTTACATTTGGTTATTGGGAAAGGGGAAAGATTTACAAGTATTTTCCTCATAAATTCTGTCATGTTAAAGCATGGTGCAATGATGTTCTCTTATTTTTCTTTCCTTTTTTAGGGAGGAATTGTGGCAGTCTTGCACCAACTGATTTCAAAAGCACTGACTGGATGCTTGATGACACTGATGAGGTGCAATTGCCATTATGTTAATTATTTTTAATTACTCAGGACTGTGATTGATTAGACACTGGACCACAGTACATTCCAAGCAAGACTTTGTGATGTCTTAAAAGCTATACCCTGATTGTTATCTCTCTTTGTTTTAGTAATATTTGTAAAGCCATTCCTCCCCTCCATGGACTAGGGATGATTTTTTGAAAAAAGACATAGAGTACTACAGTTTTTTTTCTCCCAAACAGCAACTGATATTCAGTGTTTGAATTTAAAAGAATGTAACAGGAAATATCCCATTTCTTAAGACATGACAATCACAACAAACAATGTGCATTTAAAATTCAAAACTTATCTTTGACACAGAAAAAGTACAAGCCAGGAAGAATTGTATCACTTAATAAAAAATTATCAAAGAAGACAGCTAGCATCTACCAGTATGAGATACTGTGTACTGTGGTGATGGTAAATTTGTAGTTTAGAGGTAGAGGCATGATTATCCTAGGGTCAGAATGGAAACAGAAGGAAAGGCCATAGATCTATAACTATAGTTTAAAAACTATAGAAAATAGAATAAACAAGGAAACAACAGACGAAGGAATGTGAATAACCACCAAACTACCTTACAAGTTCATTCATCCCATGGGGTCCCCAACCTTGCTGGCATAACCAGGCCTTAAGAGGAGCTCAGAAGTAAAGATGATGTTAGGTTGAATGAAAGAAACCATTCCATAATGCCTATGATCCAGGAAAGGGCATGTACACCAGATAACTTTTTAAAGTAACGACTGCTTATCCCCTCTACTGAAAAACCCACACATTTAAATTTCTCTTAGTTTAAACACAGGGATAAATGTGACTCAGTACTCATTTACTCAGAAATTGGCCTGCTGAGTTTAATGAATCTTACTGTCATCCACACATCCTTTAGATGACAGCAAAATTGCCATGTAGCTAGATCACAATTCCAGAGTCTTCAGCTTCTCTCTTCAGAATTCATCACTGGGAACAGTAATATGAGAAATTGCTCCTAAAATGCTCCAAAGAAAACTGAGAAAGCTTTAGTGACATTGTAATTCAATTACTGTATTTCACATATGTTTGATGATCTAATGTCTTCTTTAGAGGATAAGAAAGCAGATCTTGATTAGGCAAATTATTATTTAGCTGAAAGCAATTCAATTATTTTAATGCTGACTCCACCCGTTAAAAGAAACTTTTACCTCTAGCTTTTAGGACATCTTCCAAGAAAGAAAAGAATAATATATCAAGAAAACCTGAAAGCAATATAACGATGATGGAGTTAACTGAAGCATTCAAGAAGCAAAATAATGGAAAGGCACCAGCCCAGATGGACTTCCGGCAGAATTTTATAAAACACTACAAGAATCATTGAACCTTCCATTGCTAGAAGTTATGAATGAAGTTATGTTAAAGAAGAGGATACCTAAATCATGGTCAGAAGCTTATATTACACTTGTCCCAAAAGAGGAGGCTGATCCATTACAAATCAAGAACTATAGACCTATTTCCTTACTAAATGCAGATTATAAAATTTTTGCTTCAATATTGGCAGAAAGACTTTAAAAATACTTAAATAATTTTATCCATCCTGATCAAAATGGATTTCTGCCAAAGAGACAAATTAAAGATAATATGAGAGTAATCTTGGACACTTTGGAATACTACGAGGCACACCCTGAAAAACAAATGGCTTTGATATTTCTAGATGCACAGAAAGCATTTGATAATGGGAATTGGCAATTCATGTTATTACAGCTGGAACAGATGGGCTTTGCTAAAAAATTTATTCAAGCAATAGAAGCTATATACTATAAGCAAATGGCAAAGGTAATGATAGAGGGAGAACTGACAGACTCTATTAATATAAGAAAAGGAACAAGACAAGGATGCCCACTATCACCTCTGTTGTTTGTGTTAACCTTGGAAGTGCTAAACAGAAATATTAGAGAAGAAAAGGATATAAAAGGGATGAAAATTAAAAAGGAAGAATTTAAGTTGCAAGCATTCGCAGATGATCTGGTTTTCATTTTAGAAGACCCACTAGAAACAGCATCAAAATTGATAGAAAAGATAGAGGCATATGGAAAGGTGGCTGGTTTGAAAATAAATAAAGGTAAAACAAAGATTTTGACAAAGAATATGCTATCAAGACAAAAGGAAGAACTGACAGATCTATTGAAAATTCAGGTCACGAATAAGATCAAGGGATACATTTGACAGCAAGATGAAGTACATTAAAAGAGAATAATTATATCAAACTTAAGCAGCAGATAGCGCTAGATTTGGCGAAATGGGAAAATTTACAACTGTCATTAATAGGGAGAATATCCACAATCAAGATGACTATATTACTCAGAATTTTATATTTGTTCCAAACAATTCCAGTTAGGCTTGGAAAAGATTACTTTGAAGATTTAAATAAAATTGTGTTGAAATATATATGGCAAGGTAAGAAAGCGAGAATAAAGTTAAAACTTTTGCAAGATGCCAGAATAAGAGGAGGATTTGGTTTGCCTAATTGGGAGTTGTATTACCAAGCTACAAATTTGATGTGGGTTAAGGAATGGATAACATTAAGAAATACTAGATTGTTGACATTAGAAGGACATGATCTGTTGTTGGGGTGGCATGCTTTTCTATGGTATAAAGGAACTAAAACACAGGGGTATTTTAGAAGACATTATATACGGGAGTCTCTGTGGTTAAACTGGGAGAAGACTAAAAGACAATGTTATTTGAAAATTCCAGTCTGGCTATCGACTATTGAAGCATTATTTTATCCTATAATATATAAAAAGGAACAAACAGTTAGATATGGTGAAATTGAATGAAAAGGGTGAACTTAAATCTATGCAAAAATTAGAGGAACATGGTATAAAGATGAATTGGTTTTCATATGTGCAAATACATTCAAGGAATGATAAAGATTCTAAAACTGAAGGTTTCTATGATAAACTGACTGATTTAGGTAAGATTTTGACAGGTACTGATAAAAAGGTGATTAAAAAATTGTATGGACACTTATTAGAAATTAAACTAGAAGAAGAACAAGTTAAAGAAACAATGATTGCTTGGGGGAAGAATTTTGGATATGGGATTGATTTAGAGAAATGGCAAAAATTGTGGTCTCAAAATTATAAAATGACAATGTCAACAGCATATAAAGAAAATTTGTATAAGATGTTTTACAGGTGGCATTTCCCCCCCGACAAGAATAGCAAGAATGTTCAAGAACAAATCTGAAAAATGTTGGAAATGTCATCAGACACCTGGCTCATATTACCATATGTGGTGGACTTGGGCGGATGATAAAAAATATTGGACTAAAATCCACACGTGGTTGGAAAAAATGACAAAAAAAGCATACAGATTTGAAACCAGAGATATTTTTATTGGGAATTCTACCTGAAATATATAGTAAAGAATTGAAATACCTGATTGTAAATGTATTAACAGCGGCTAGGATTGTATTTGCTAAAAACTGGAAAAATGAGAAAATACCATTACTGGAGGAAATTATTAAGAAAATATTGGAATGTGCTGAAATGAGTAGATTGACATTTGAAATTAGAGAACAAGATGATAAACAATTTTATAAAATTTGGGATCTATTCTATCAATGGTTAGACAATAAAACATGGTAATGAAATATGTAGATTCTTAGAAAATAATAAATATATAAAGATGTGTTTTTTTCTTATTATATCTACAAAATGATTGTAGGATAGATTTGAGATGATAATATGAACTGTTATAAAACAAATTAAGTAAAATACGATTATTTCGTGAAACACGAATGAATAAAATTATAGTCAAATGATTGATTAACAATGATATTAATGTATTTAATACTTTATTGAAAATATGAGAATATATACAATGTAATTATAATTGAAGACTACGAAATGGAAGCACAAAACAATTTGTAAACCAACCGGCACACTGTATGTATATATATGGAAGATGGCTTGATGTTTTTATGTTTTGTTTGTCTATATTTGTCTTAAAAACCAATTAAAAAGCAACAACACCTGGCTTTCCCCAAGTCAGCTTATGTGCCATGGCTCAGAGGGTGATGGAGGAAAAGAGAGAAGGAAGGAGCAGGGTTTTAAAACATAAAAAAAATATTACAGATGCAGGAGTAATTATTAGGGCTGTGAAGATCTTTGAAGGAATACTCAAAGGCCTGACTAAAATTTGCATTCAGAGTAAATTCCCAAAGTCACTCTGTCTTGCTAGGATTTGATATTAGCTTGTTTTTCCTTATAAATTGGAAATAAATGTTATAAATATTTGGGTCCAGGAAAAAATGGATAAGAGGAAGCAAGACATTCTGTGAAAAAATGGGAAGCTATAAATATAGAGAGATTGAAGAGATGTTAAAAAATGGAAGGGATTTTCTTCTAATGTGTTTGTATGACTTACTTAAGATGGATGTGAAGATTTAATCTTGTCTTGATGACTAGATAAGGATCAGCACCTCTATATTCTTCTTAGTCTGTGAAACCAATGGCTTACTGTCGTCGTGCTTGACAAGGCAAAGGTGCGAATGATTACAATGTATACAGAAATGGCAAAAAACGAACAAACAAGCCTAGATTCAAAGGTTGAATTAGTATACCCTGAAAGAATGTTTGCTAAAGGTGATAAAGTGGATGGAGAAAATTTAAGATCTACTCATACAAGCAGAAAATATCACAGACATACATGCAACGTGGATGCCAAAATAGTTTAGAGTCTCAAAATATATGGGAGTCTCATATACTTATATGCTATTCTGTTGTATTCTTTCTCTTTAATTTTGTTCTGTCTATATTATCTATTAGCTACTCAGAGGCATTCAGCTGAGATTGGCTAAAAAAAAAAACGATCGAAGGTGTGCTTTCTTTTTGTATCTGGATTGAGATGCTATGTGCAAATACTGCACATAAAGAGCGGAGCTTGTATTGCCACACATGTTTCATCATCTGCATCATCTGGCTCAGAGCCCCGGTGATGCAATATTGCAGGCAAAGTCTGCCCACAGCTTAGAATTAGATTCTGACTGGACTAAGTTAACTCATCCTTCCATCCTTCCAAGGTCACTAAAATGAGGACCCAGATTGTTGGGTCCAATGCTTCCACATTGTAAACCATCCTGAAAGTGTTGTGAAGCACTATGGGGCTAAATGCTATTGCTATTGATTTATTTTGGAGCATTTAAGAGCAATGCTTCTGCCCACTTTGTTACGTGGAAGTGAGAATTGGGTATATAAAGGAAGAGATGAAAGTCAGTTATATACAGCAGCGTTTCTCAACTTTGGCAACTTTAAGAGATGTGGACTTCATCTCCCAGAATTCTGATATACAGTATAAATAATTTGTTTGAAAAGCAAATGTAGTAAAACAAGAAGAGACAGAGTCAAGAATGAATGAGTGCTAAGTGATGGTGGACTGAATATAACTAGTGGTGGGATTCAAATAATTTAACAACTGGTTCACCCAGGGTCAGGTTGGCTGTCATGGGAGACGTGGCCCATTCTCAACCTTCAGCTCCGCTGCACATGTAGGACAAGCCTCTCGCGACAGCCAACCTGGCCCTGGGTGAACCGGTTGTTCAATTTCCACCCTTTGCCAAAAGGCTGTTTCCAAGGGTGCTTTTGCTATGTAATCCGACTGGATTTATTTACTGTATGTACCTGCCAGTCTTGTTATTCAAGGCGGAAACAATGATTTTATTTTTCAAGAAAATAGAACAGGACTTTTTAAAAACTGTTTAGTATGATAGCACTATCACAATAAATACACATCAGAGAAAAGTATGTGTATGCATATGTGCATAGAATGCCAATGCACACAATCATACTGGTATACCTACAAGGACACTACTTCAGACTCATTCAGTCAGAAATGAAAACTCACTCAGAATAAGTCAAGGCAGACATAAATAACAGATAGGTTTTTTTAAAAAAAACAATATTGTCGGAGGCCGAGAAGAATGAAAAGGGGGTTGAAATAGTAACAAACTGATTGCTGGATGCAGAGACTGACAAGGGAAGGGAAGGGAAGGGAAGGAAGGATGGAACACATAGAAAGGATGGAAGGAGAGAGGAAGGAAGGAAGGAAGGAGAAAAGAAAAAAGAAAAGAAAGTAAAGTAAAAGAAAAGAAAAGGTCATGCATCCCTCCCAAAGACACAGTTTTTATCTTTCATGTCCTTGAAGAAACTTCTCATTTAAGTATGCATTTGACATCATGAGTGAATCCTTAACTACACAAAGCTTACCTTTTTGGTCTATTCACTGGACATCTTGACTTTTTCAAGCAATAAGCAAGTAACAGCATGACATAGATATTCCAGTAATGATTTAAGGAGGATGTACTTTTCCATCATTTTATTTTTGCTCCTTACAAGATGTACCTACTTGCATGACAGTGCCTCTTTGTTTTGTTTTTTTAAATCAGTGTCTCTTTTTTTGCCCTTGTAGTTAAATGGAAGGTTGCAGTGTCTTCTTGATGATAGTGACTAGCTTCTGAAAATTTGGGGAAAATTGTTTCTTTTGTGAGAGTCACCCAGCCTCTATTGTGTGTATTTTTCCATTACCACCTTTCTTTGGGATGAAAGACGTTTCTTCAGCTTCACTCAGTTCTGCTGTCTCTTCAAACCACAATTCTGTATCTTGAAAGCATTTTTTTCTTCTCAAAGAATCCACTATAAAACATTTCAATTTGATAGAGGCCTTGTATCTATGTCCATCACTTGCAAGTTAATTTGCTAAGATTCTGCCTTATTTTTTTCAATTTGGTCATACAACAAAATAAAATACTAAGCCCACTTTTCTGACATAGAAAACAATTCTGGGGTCTGTTCTATAATCTTAAAAGCTAAAAATGTTTTGGGAACTTCAGGTTCCACAGATTTAAATGTGTTACATTTTGGTGAAGTTATGCATGATTCCAATCATTTCTTCAATCTTGCTATCCATTCTTCCTTTAGAATATTTTTAGAGGAAAAATCCACCTCACAATTACTACAAACAACTCATGAAAGTTGAACAGCTCAGTTTTTCGATCTCCAATGGTTGTCATTCAAAATATCAGAAAGCAGATAATATGAAAGGTCGTTGTTTGAAACCACAGAGTATTGCTGCCTAGAAGCATAAGAAACAGGAGAGTGACTTTGCTAAATTACAGCAAGACACTTCATTTTTGACGATGACATCAACATTTATGATTCCAAATGTACAAATTAAAAATAAGAAACCGTACAGAGGGACCATCACTATTACCATTTTTGGAATATGTTCTTTTCCTTTTCATTTGCATGCCAAAATATTGGATCAGAACAGATTGAGACTTCAATAGTGTTTTCTTTAGTTTGTCTGTAGAAGAAGGCAGCCAAATGTTAATTAGCTCAAGCTCAAAGTAAAAGCATCATATGTGCATTGTTAAACAGTTTAACAATATCATCTGATTCTCAAAGAAATGCTAAACAGCTCTTCCAGAGGAGAAAGTATAAACCTGAGAACAATTTGCACATTTTATTAACTATTTTAGGGTTGAGATAGTCTTAGGCAGATACCAGGATGAAATTAGCTTCTTGCTGTTTCCATCCTTCATTGTGTAATTCTGTCAAATTGGCACTCCGGGTTGACAAAGAAATCCAGGGAAACCTCAAGGTGATGTATGTTCTTTCTATTTACTTTCATGTTTACATGATACTCAGACCTCAGATACCCTTGGAGAAAATACCAATATTCTTTGTCTTGTGTATTTTTGGAGGAGATGTTGAGAAGACATTAGTTTATCATCATACAGACTTCTATTTCATTGGACTTCTATTAGAACTTAGAACTTCTTGATTGTCCAGACTACTTTTCTTTGTTTTTCTTGAAGAAATCATAATAGCAATAGCACTTAGACTTGGTAAGACTTGGAATATTGCATCCAGTTTTGATTGCCATGACGTAAAAAAGATGTTGAGATTCTAGAAATAGTGCAGAGAAGAGCAACAAAAATGATTAGGGGATTGAAAGAATTGGGAAGAACAGTTGCAAAAACTGGATATGTCTAGTTTAATGAAAAGAAGGACTAGGGGAGACATGATAGCAGTGTTCCAATATTTGAGGGGCTTCCACAAAGAAGAACAGGTCAGCCTATTCCTCAAAGCACCTGAAGGCAGGACAAGTAGCAATGAATGGAAACTAATCAAGGGGAGAACTAATCTAGAATTCAGAAGAAATTTCTTGACATTAGAACAATCAATCAGTGGAATGACTTACCTCCAAAAGTTGTGGGTGCTCCAACACTGGAAGTTTTAAAGAAGATATTGGACAGCCATTTGTATGAAATAGTGTAGGGTTTCTTGTTTGAGCAGGAGTTTGGACTGGAAGACCTGCAAGATCCCTTTCAGCTCTGTTATTCTATCATATGCTGCTCCATAGTGCTTTACAATACTCTCTAAGTCAGGGGTGTCCAATCTTGGCAACTTTAAGACTTGTGGACTTCAACTCCCAGAATTCCTCAGCCAGCAAAGCTCCACAAGTCTTAAAGTTGCCAAGATTGAACACCCCTGCTCTAAGTGGTTTACAATGTCAGCATATTGCCCGCAGCATCCTCATTTTATTGAACTTGGAAGGATGGAAGGCTGAGTCAGCTTCAAGCCCTGTCAGGATCGAACTCCAGGCTTTGGCAGAGTTAGCGTGCAATACGGCATACTAACCAGAGGTCATATTCAGCAGGTTCTGACCAGTTCTGGAGAACCGGTAGTGGAAATTTTGAGTAGTTTGGAGAAACGGCAAATACCACCTCTGACTGGAGATTTTACAGTAACCTTCCCCTGCCACACCCACCAAGCCACGCCCACAGAACTGGTAGTAAAAAATTTTGAATCTCACCACTGATACTAACCACTGTGAGGCCAGGGCTCAGAGGCTCTTACTGCCCAACTTGAAATAGAATAAACATCCTGCAACCTTGAAGGAAAAATCCCATCTTTGCTAATAAAATCCATTGACTGTGGCTGTTGCCTTAACTCTCCTCTTGCCTGGATACCACATCTTCTGTAGTCTTTTATGGAATAGAAGCTAGGAACAGACTCTTTAAAAGCTACTTTTTTTCTTTTTGTATTTCACATTATTTATTTCTTCATTCCATTTGAACACACACACACACATCTTCTAGAAGCAACACAAAGTTTCTGCAACTCTTTCTTTTAAAATGTAACATATCAGAATTATGTAGTGTTTGGATCATTTTTAGAGCAGCTATAGTAGATGGATTTCCACTTCCTAAATTAAAAATATTTCCTTTTTAGCAACTTGATGGAAGCAAAACATCAGTTTTGTTTCCAAAATGAGTTCTGATGGTGGGTGTTTGAGCAATTAATGTATAAGTTTATATTTACTGTGTTTTTTAGATTGCAATTACTATTTCAAATACATATATACAGTTTTATACAAATGGAAATACATTACATTTTTGAGAATTAATTGTCCCAGAATCCATTTGTATTATTGATACCTTCATGGAAATGATAATATTAATGCTGCTAGTAGTCCATCCAAAAATTAAATAATGGTTTTAAAGTGAACACAGAAGGGATTTATTAGTCATTGATTAAACAGTTAAAATCTCAAGTATCTATGGGGTGCAAATTCTACAGAAGTATGGACTTGAAATTAAAATTGGTTTAAAATTATATTTTCAGTCTAGTGGTCTCCTTACAGAATGCATTTAACAGGAAGGATAGCTTATTTTCTTTATTGGAAATGTAAACAATTTGAGAGATCATTAACTCATATAATCTGGTCCTGATGATATTCTATTGAACAAATATGTCAATGCAGATAAGTAGCACTTTACTGATTGAATAGTCTTATGATCTTAGCAATAAAAATACAGTACAGAGGATAATTTTGGATTGAAATAGATAGGAGTAAATAAAATACAGATATGTTAATAGAAAGAGGTAACTGTATAAAATTCACTTTCTATCATTTTTGTCAATATGGAGTAATTGAAACTAACCTTTACACCAACCCAATCTCAGTTCAGACAGTGGCTTTTAGAAGTTTTAACAGCGATGTTTCTATTCTATTATTTTTCTACATCTACATCACACTATAAGGCAATTTCCTTGTTCAACCATCCCAAAGAAACCTAGGATTGTTTTTTCAGCCAGCTCCATCCCAATTTTGACCTATTTGGAACATCAACAAACTCTTTTCAGCCTAAAGACTTGGGAAGCTCTGTGCATTGGCATAGTCACCTTTTCTAAACCAAAAATCTAGCACAAACAGACCATGGTTCTATATCAGACCAAGTTTTGTTACAATTCCACTTTTACAAAAGTGGAATTGTAATAATTCCACTTCAGTCTAAGCAAACTACACCACCCCCTCTCAATATCACATAGCAATAATTTCTGCAAAATGTGGAACAATAATCCTTTGTCCAAATGTTAAAACTTTGCTTGATAAGTGAATTACTCTTAGCCACTTAACTATTCTCAACTCTGCAATTTCCTTGGGAAATATAATTGGATGGTAAAAGAGATCTGGGTTACTTTGAAGGAAAAAGAAAACATCAGGGAGCAGCAAATAATGGTTGTAGCTAAGAAGGCCATTTAGTTCAGTTTGTAGTTAAGTCTTCCCTAGGTTCCTGTATAAGGCTCAGGGGATTCACTGTGTGGAAGAGTGAAGCTAATTTCTGCATCTTCAGCATGGATTATAGATTTATGTGCTGACAGTTGGAATGTGCAATTTAACAGAGTGTGTTTTCTTTCTTTTAGCTGTACTATGGAGAAAAAACAATTTGGACAGATGAGAGAGTCAGCAAATACTTAAACTACCATTAACACTTCTTACAGATTTGTTATTCAGGGTGTGGGTCTCATGATGACAGACGGAGACAGGAAGATAATTTAATTAACCCTTTATTCAGAACATTCTGATAAAGGGGATTCCTCTCATTCAAAGAGAGAACCGTGAGACCCATCTTATATTCCCTTTTATAGATAAGACATCAAAGAAAAGATGATTAGACAAAAGTATATTTCCACTTTGCATGGAAATAAGTTATATGTAGTCATGTTACATATTTGTGTCCCATAATACCACACATTCATTAAAATGAAGCCTGATGACAGGAGGGGCATAAATGTTAAGATGTTGATGAGGAAAAAGGTTGTTTGGAGTTCACAAAGGGACAGACCAGACACCAATTATCTTTCTTTTATCAGAAGATATTGTCCAATATCCAGACATCCCCTCCTATAACTTATCTTTTCAGTTGAGAAATGTTAGAAGCTATCATTCATTCATTCATTCATTCATTCATTCATCAATCAATACAGCAATAAGATAAAAGTTTCCCTACATTCCAACCTATAATGGTTGGATAAGCTTTAATCACCATTTTAAAACAGAGAAAAATAAGTCAAATTAAAATACAAAGTAACTATGTTAGTTAACAAGTATAACAATGTTACAAAGTCCATGTTATGTAGCCCTCAGTATGAAAGTTATAGACAGCCAGTCTTTATTGACTAATGATTTATGTTACATATGTCTACATAAGACACCAATATAATCACATACAAGCTCATATGGCCACTATAATGCCATAATAACTACAGAAGCATAACTGGAAATGGTTTTGGCCAGAAGAAAAGGCAAAAGCTGTGTGTGTGTGTGTGTGTGTGTGTGTGTGTGTGTAATACATGAATACATACATACATAGATATATCTGAAGAATCTCCGTTGCAGTTCATTTATGCTACAATTCACACTGACTTGCCTGAATACATAGTATGTAATAGTCAATAGTAGTAATGCAGAAAGTAATTTGTAGGCATGATCTTGTGTCTACCCAAAAGGGATGTTCACTATATCTTGTAAACGCCAGTGAGCTATACAATTAAAAAAAGTTTTATGATAGGCCAAACAGTAATTATGCTGGTTTCTCTCTTAAGCTGTATTTTTATTAGTGATCATAAAAATATTTAGGAATTAAATGAAATCCCTTATCGCCTTGTACATTAAATGCAAAAATCTAGATTTAGATGAGTCATGGGTTTCAAGATACAGTAATATAAAGGGTCTCTAGGGCTGTGTAAAAGGCAGTCTGTTTACTCTGTCTCTGCTGCTGCTACAGCTTTCTGATATTTCTGTCTGTAATAATGAACACAGGTTTTAAATGCTATGGCAACAGAATAAGACCACCAAGAAAGAAGAATAAATAGATACACTTAGAGGAACACCAGAAAGGATGAAAAGTCTCTAGAGGTAAGAAATAAAGAATCAGGCATATTCAGAACACCTCAGTTAGAAATTAATATAGAGTCTGTGGTCATAAAATACTGATATTTTTTTTCTTGTGGGCTGAGAGAAAAAGTAGGAAAGAAAGAGAGAGAGAAGAGAAAGAAAAGGAAAAAAGAAAGAAAAATAAAGAGTACGTAAGAAAGAAATCAAGAAATAAATCAAGAAAGAAAGAAAGAAAGAAGGAAGGAAGTGAAGGAAATGAAAGGAAGTGGAATACCCTGGAAATGAATGGTTTGCTAGCAAATAAAGCAGGAACAGCACCTGCTGCAGTGTTTTACTGCAGTGCTCCCAATATTATTAAATATAATCAGCATTACCTTATTGTCAATAATATTCCTTGAGAATTAGAATTCTTGCTGATGCTTTCTACATAGCAAGCAGACTGAGGACAGACCATAATTTTATTTTTTATTTTTATTTTTAAATTTATTACTTTATAAAATTTTTAATTTTAATTTTTAATTTTATTTTCGATTTGATTTGATTTGTCAATTGCTTACAAGATAATAGGTATAAGTATAAATATAGTTATGAATACATGGATACATATACAAAAAAGAAAAGAAACAATAGGACAGGGACGGTAGGCACATTGGTGCGCTTATGCACGCCCCCTACAGACCTCTTAGGAAAGGGGTGAGGACAATAGTAGATAGTCTAAGGTTAAAGTTTTTGGGGTTTGGGGAAGAAACCACAGAGTCAGGTAGAGTATTCCAGACATTGACCACTCTGTTGCTGAAGTTGTATTTCCTGCAATCAAGTTTGGTGTGGTTAACCATGAGTTTGTATCTATTGTGTGCTCTTGTGTTGTCATTGACAAGTAGGACATTGCAATGTATGATTTTATATACTATACTTAGATCAGACTGAAGGCGGCATAGATCTAGGTTTTCTAGGTTTAGAATTTCAAGTCTGGTGGCATAAGGTATTCTGCAATGAGAAGAGGAGTGGAGAACTCTTCTTGTGAAATATTTCTGGACTTTCTCAACAGTATTAATATCAGATATGTAATGTGGGTTCCAGACTGATGAGCTGTATTTAAGTATTTGTCTAGCCAATGTTTTATATGTTTTAGTTAGTCGTGTGATATTACCAGAGAAAAAGCTACACAGGATTAGGTTAACAACTCTTAATGCCTTTTTGGCTATGGAGTTACAGTGGGCTCTAGCACTTAGATCATTAGAGATGAGTACTCCAAGATCCTTGACAGAGTTTGAATCATCAACAAGGTCTTGACTATTCAGCTTGTATTTTATGTTCTGATTTTTTTTGCCAATATGTAAGACAGAACATTTATTTGTTGAGATTTGAAGTTGCATTTGATACATAGTCAAGGTCTTTTTGAAGGGTAGCAGAATTATCTGTGGTGTTGAATAGCTTTACATCAGCAGCGAAGAGAACACAATTGCTCTTAATATGATCACAGAGGTCATTTATGTCGAGTATGAAGAGAGTTGGTCCTAGAACACTGCCTTGGGGGACACCACTATTGACAAGTAGAGAATTTGATACGACGTTTCCAATTTTGACCATTTGTTGTCTGTTTGACAGGAATGTTTCTATCCAGTTATGCAGGTGTCCAGAGATACCATAAGACTTTAGTTTTAATAGTATGTTAAATAGTATGTGTACCACTGAATCAAAGGCTTTACAGAAGTCTATGTAGATTACGTCTATTGCTTTGCCCTGATCGAGTTGTGTAGTCCATATGTTTTTGCAGTGTAAGAGTTGCAGATTACATGATAGTTTTTTTCTGAAACCAAATTCTTTGTTAGAGAGTAGGTTGTTTGTGTCTAAGTGGAGGATAATGGATTGGTTAATAACTGATTCCATGACTTTACAGGTGATGCAGCATAAGGAGATTGGTCTGTAATTTTCAACTAGGCTGGGGTCTCCCTTTTTGAAAATGGGGATGACTGTGGCTAGTGTCCATAGGTTAGGCAAGGAGCTGGTCCTGAAAGATTTTTCAAAGATTATGCTTAGAGGTTCGGCTATGGCAGCGGATAGCTTTTTTAAGAAGTAGGCACATATTCCGTCCAGTCTAATCGATAGAGATGGTTTTAGATTGCGTAGTGCTTTTTCAACATTGTCTTCTGTAAAATCGAGTAGTTGTCTGTGGTTTGACTAGGAAATACTGGGCATGATCCATTGCATTGAGCCAAAGAATGTGTTAAAGAGGTTTGCTTTAATGGTGTTGTTGTTACAGTCTTTGCCATTAGGTCCTTTCAGGGGTAGGATGGACCTTGAGTCTTTTAGTTTGTTGTTTACAAAATTGTAGAAAGTGCGGGTGGAATTGGTGTATAGAAGGTTTTTCTCTTGTTTAATGTGATAATTGGTACATTCAGTCTTTGTCTGGTGGCATACATTTTTGTATCGGCTTTTGAAGTTGGCAATGTGACCAGATTTGTTTTTCTACCAAAGTGATCTTTTTTGGGGATTGAAGCTTCCTTATTGTTATGGGTAATCTGTTTTTTCTGGTTTTGGGAGTCGTTATTGGTACATATACCGTATTTGCCGGCGTATAAGGCGACTTTTTGCCCGAAAAACACGCCTCCAAGTGGGGGGTCGTCTTATACGCCGGTATATCCACTGCCGGCTTTCGGATGCTTGTTGGACGCAGCGAAGGCGCCTCTGGCTTCCTGGATCCCCTGCGTCGCTTCCGCTTCATCTTGCTCGCCTCGCTCCGTCCGAGGCTGCAGCCTTCCTGCTCTTCCCACGGCCCCTGGCATTCTGCCCTGCCGCTGCAGCCCCGGGGATTTCTGGAGGGGGGGTCGTCTTATACGCCGGGTCGTCTTATACGCCGGCAAATACGGTAGTTTGATGATTCTTTTGACTTCAAGTAAAAATATGTTGTAATGGTCTTCAACCGTATTGCATCCAGTGAATAGAAATTGCCAGTTAAGGGATGAGTGATCGTTGTGTATAAGATCGTAGTTACCTTTTTTGAAGTTATAATTGGGGATTACGTCACAATAATTTCACAATAATTTCCTATCATTTTTTAAGCTCTTTCCCTGCAGTGAGATGGTCATACAGGAAGCATTTCCCAATAGGAAATCCTGACAGTAAATATAGGTGAAACACATTGCTGAATGGAACTAGGCTGAGGTCTATGGAGAAATGCTCTTCCCATCATTTAGTTGCCAGTTAGTTGCTTTTAGCTTGGCTTCACTTTTTGTTTTAGTTTAAAATCCCAGGATGGATGACTCCTCCTAATAACACAGATTTCCTAACTGAATTATCAATTACTCTAAGGAATGTTACTATATAACAGTTAGTCAAGCAGATTAATCATATTGTTATTCATCGTGCTATTAATTAAAGTAATATTTATTAAATTATTTTCATAAAATAAATGTTTGTGGGGCTAGTGAACAATCCAAAATGTCATGAAGGGGTGGATGAGCAGAAGAGCTTAGGGACCCTTGGTATATGTCTTCTTCCACATATGTGCTTTGAGGTAATACTCAAATTATAAAGGATCAAAATGTTTTTTCTTCACTTTTGTAATGAACTCCTGAGCTATTACTTAGGATCAGCCCAAGGTATGGAAACTAATCAAGGAGAGAAGCAACCTAGAACTAAGGAGAAATATCCATACAATTAGAACAATTAATCAGTGAAAAGGCTTGCCTCCTGAAATTGCCTCCTGAAATGCTCCAACACTGAAGGTTTTTAAGTGGAGATTGGGCAGCCATTTGTCTGAAATGGTAAAGATTTCCTGGCTGAGCAAGGGGTTGGACTAGAAGACCTCTGAAGTCCCTTCCAACTCTGTTACTCTAAAGTGGTGTTCCTATCAAAGTTCAGCATCTACCTCTGATCTTGAAACTGGCAAATAGCCACTAGGATTAAAATTTCCTTCTAAAGCCACCTGAAATGCTGTATCATGCGGGAAAAAATCTGCATGCTTTAGAACGGATCTTTTGTGTACAGCCAAGAGCAACATTGTGGACCAATATTAGCTAAGAAATGAACTCCATTAAAACAATAGGACCTCTGAAAACTTAAGCATTGACTCTTATATCCAACTTTCTGCTAAATTAATAAAAGGCAAAGAAAAATGGGCTTTCAAAAATAAGACTATTTATGATCAAGTAAACTTTCTTAAATTAAAATGGGATTTATTGGTTTTGGTCCAAATTATGCCTTGCAAACATGAACACTTCTTATCAGCTCTTATATTATTCTGTTGTGTTGTGTATTTTGTAAAGAGATGTGATATGGGAAGAAAAGATCCTTTGTTGCTTTTTAAGAGGTGATAGAAAGTTTCTAGAATTGTTTACACTTCTGATAAAGATGGGATAAAACTTTTATATATTTATTTCCTTTTCCTTTACTGTAGTCTTATTTGTTATCTTTTCGCTTTCTTCTTTCCTTGCTGCACTTTTTATTCTTTCCTTTTATTCTATCCTTTTGAGTTTTTATTAGTTTTTTTATTGTATTTATAGTCTTTAATAAAATCACTATATAAAAGGTGTTTCATTTTGACAGAATTATTTGGGGTGAAGAGGAAAAAAAACTCCAGACTGTTGTCTGGCAGGCAACAGATTTGCCAGCTAAAGCAATTGTCTCATTTTGTCACTCGCATGTAGATGTACATGCTTGACTCTCTATAAAAGTCCCTCTGGGTGTGCTTTGTAGAGTTTAAATTTGTTCATCTTTCTTGTGTGATTCATGTATTGCTTTGATGTTTCTTAAGTTCTTAAGTTCTTAACAGCAACTGTCTTCTATCACAGAAAATATCATCTTCAGTGCTTTTATAAATTGCAATTACTGTAAGACTGAAATTCCTTTGATGCAAAGGTGACTAACAAACAAAGTAAAGATTAAGGTAAAGGTTCCCTTCGCACATACGTGCTAGTTTTTTCTGGCTCTAGGGGCAGTGCTCATCACTGTTACAAAGCTGAAGAGCCAGCGCTGTCTGAAGATGTCTCCATGGTCATGTGGCTGGCATAACTAAATGCTGAAAGTGCACAGAACGCTGTTACCTTCCCATCAAAGATGGTCCCTATTTTTCTACTTGCATTTTTACATGCTTTAAAACTGCTAGTTGGCAGAAGCTGGGACAAGTAACGGGAGCTCACTCCGTTACACGGTGCTATGGATTTGAACTGCCAAACTGCCGACCTTTCTGATCGACAAGCTCAGTGTCTTAGCCACTGAGCCACCACATCCCATAATAAACAAAGTACTGGAATGTATAACATCAGACATGTCGCTAGAAGGCAAAATCACAAAACTGCGCCTCACTTTGGCTGTGTCATGAGGGGGAATTCAGAAAACAACCATGTTTGGAAGAGTTAGCAGTAAAAGGAAACCAGGCTGTCAAAGAACAGAATGATTGGACGCCATCAAAGCTGACCCCAGCCAGAGCACAGAAAAACTCAAAGAATCAGTGCAAGACTGGATGATATAAAGAGATCATTATCATGAAGTCTTAAATATTATCCCCTTCCCAACTCTAATAATTTCAGGGGACTTGTCCTATTTTACAAGTGTTAACTGATCAGAAAAAATAGTAGCATCTATAGTGGAATCATTCTTTTGATCCCTTGCTATACTCTATTCTGGTTTGCAGTAGTTTTCCAGGTTTCACACAGAATTTTATCCAAATTTACCAGCGATGCCAAGCATCATACTTGTTATTTTTTGCATGTAAAACATGTTCCTCTGCCACGGAGCTCCAACCTTTCCCATTTCTTTTTCCACCTCAGTGACAAAATACAGCTGAGAGCAAACAAAGGCCACAATGTTTTCTTCTTCACATTCAGGTAAAATAACTATAAATGCAAAAGACCACAATCATACATTCAGTTCAGTGGAGCTTGAAAAGGGCAACTTTCTGATGGATTGTGCTGCAATATCTTAGTCTATTAGGTCATTTATTATGGAGTTGGTACATCATTATTTCTCTCCACTGCAAAAGGAAACAATATAAGAAGCACAGGATCAGAGTTTTGAAAACACAGTGCCAGTAAAAATGTAAAAAGCAAAAGATATATACAGTTCCAGCAATTGCTGATGTCATTAACATCTTTCCTATTTCAAAAATAATCTCATTTACTATGTTGCTGAACAAGAAGTTTTGCCATATTGAAATCGTGTAACATTTCTCTAAAGCTCCTTTTTCAAGAGGTAACTGGACTTTCTGTGTTTTTTTTTAAAAGACGTTTTGCTTCTCATCCAAGAAGCTTCTTCAGCTCTGGCTGGATGGTGGGAAATGGATTGTTCCATTCCCCACCATCTAGCCAGAGCTGAAGAAGCTTCTTAGATGAGAAGCAAAATAGCTTCAAAGAAAAACCAGAAAGTCCAGTTGCCTCTTGAAAAAGCACCTTTGGGACAACCATGACCTGGATTACTGAGCATCTCCATAGACATTTTCTCCAAAGCATTAAGTAACATCAGGGGTAGGCTGCAACTGGTTTCTGTGAGTGTGCACTTTGTAAGGTGAGCAATGCCTACACCTCCTCAAAATGAATACCCAATAATCTGGGTAAAGCTGTTTGCAGTGTCCCAAATTCACACTTATAAACTAGCAAGATGTTAATTAAAAAATAGACTTTAAATTTTTTTATAATGTGATGATGTGATGATTATACTATCATAGAGAATCACCTTTGGTTGATTCAGCCTTCCGAGGTCGGTATAAACTCAGATTGTTGGGAGCAATATGCTGACTCTGTAAACCATTTAGAGTTTAGGGTTGTAAAGCACTGTGAAGTGGCATATAAGTTTAAGTGCTATTGCTACATTATGGTATCCTTTTGTTAGGATAAGTAATTTTGTGCAAAGTTTATGCAAAAGGCAGAAAAAGAAAAATGGGAAGGGAGGAAGTGAAAGGAGGAAGCAAAAGTTCAGAAAACTCATCTGAAATATTATCATTTCATCCACAATACCTTTCCACAGCTTTCTGTCTTTGAAAAACATTTTTACTTTTACTTAATCCATGCATCAAATCCATGCCTTTTATTCTTTCAGCTTCTCAGTTCCCTTCTTTTGAGGATCTCAGCAACATCCAACCATAACTTTCTCAGCTTCCCAGCCTCTCCCCTCTAGTAATTCTTTCAACATTTGTTTCCAATTTTACCTTCATTCTCTCTGTATTTCTAAGACACCAACATCAATATGTTCAGGTTTTCTCTGCACTCATTCATTCTTCTTTGAGTATCCAGCACCTCTTATTGTCCTTGTATCTTTTACTAATTCTTATTATTTCATTGTAATGAATATGTTTTTCTTCATTCTTTTGCTCCTACATTCTTTTGCTCCACTCCTACCCCCTGTGCATATTCCCGATTAAGAGTGCCCAGGTGTTACCCCCCATGCTACGTGCAATGCCCAGTCCACAAAAGCCGAAAACCCCATATCAACATGTGCGTAAGTCTAATCAGCTGACAAGCCACTCCGAAATGCCATTTGAGAGCTGGGAAGCGCTGCGCTGATATGCCGGCCCAACAGTTCATCCAGCTGGCTGTGTCGGGAGGAGGAGGGGTGTGTGAAACATTTTGCCTGGCACCAACTAAGCTTGCTCTCATCCAGAATGGATTCCCTGCCCCAGGTATGTGTTGGGCTTCGCTCTGTCCATTAGTATGGCGTCACCGAGGAAGCCTGACACCTGAGTAGATTTATGTTTAAATCAGCTATTTAAAAAAGACATCTTCTTAGCAGATACTCAAGTATTATTAATTATTTTCATTCATTCCTGTGATTCCACCTATTTATTCATGTCACATAATAAAATAATATTTTAGTAAGACAAAGAAAGAATAGACTTAGTAGGCCACATGCAGCATATTTCTGTATTATAATACTAAAGACCTTTAGTTTTGACAGATTTTGGCCAGAGTGCTACACATACAGCCCAATCTTAGTTTTATTATGAATGTGCTTACGATATTCTACATGACACTAGGCTATCTAACTTAACATACCACTGTCTGCATCCTTTCTGGTAAGAGATACCTACAGGGTACTCAAAGAAACTTAACTTCATTTCTATAAATGGTAAACAATTTAGAGTGTGCATTAGATTTGCAGATAGTGCATTAGCACAGGTTCCTTTTCCATAGTTCTTTAAGCAATTACTATTCAGTTTGTAAAACCGTGTCGAAGGAACTTACCTTATTCAAGTCTCCTTGGGATATTTTGGAGGTCGTGGCATGTCATGTTTAACACTCTTCCACTGCATCCTTGTAAGAATGGTAAACTTTGCATTCATTGTGAATGAAGGCAAATATACGTGTCCGAGAATAATGCTGTAGGATCCAATTTGAGTTGGTCATGGATCAAAGATTTATTCTCCCAAACTTTCAGGCTTATGTTGGAGCCCGTCCTCAGAGAACTTATCTCTCACCACAATGTGTATGGAGATTCTCAGTCATCCAGGTCATGGCTGTCCCAAAGGTGCTTTTTCAAGAGGCAACTGGACTTTCTGGTTTTTCTTTGAAGATGTTTCACTTCTCATCCAATAAACTTCTTCAGCTCTGGCTGGATGGTGGGGAATGGGATCTATTCCCCACCATTGTTGTGGTTAGCCGGCACCAGGTGCGGACGGCTGAGGAGAGCGAGGACTCAGATGAGGAGCCAGGACCATTAGGGAGTGGACTGTTGCCTTCAGAGATTGTGGGGGCTGGCAGCAGCAATGAGGAGGTTCCCGAGCAGCCTGTGCCAAGTGCGTGTGTGTGCAGGGCTGCTCGTAGGAAAGAGCAGCTGCAGCAGCATGGGTGACTCGGGAGTAAGGCTGCAAGGTAATGGCCCCTCCTTCAAGAAGATAAAAGCCAGCTGTGAATCGGTCATTCTTTGTAGGAAGCAAAAACGTTTTGAAACTCCAGCCTCATGGACATTGCAGTATCTTAAGTTGGTGTTAGAAGACTCTTGTGTTGTAAAATATTTCTTATCTGTTATTTTTGGCAGCCTCACACAGTTTTGGTGAGGCTTGTGCTTATCAAAGTTAATTAGTTTTCAGCAGCCTTTTAACTTGGGATTCCTAAGAATCATGAAAAGGTTTCTGTTCCCTTTGGTTCATGTTTGTTTTGTTGGAAAAGGGTTTGGGTCAGAACAACCATCCAGCTAGAGCTGAAGAAGCTTCTTGGATGAGAAGTGAAATGTTTTCAAAGGAAAACTGGCAAGTTCAGTTGCCTCTTGAAAAAGCACCTTTGGTATTCTCACCACAATGTGTGTGCTGGGCTGTTCTATGCATTGTACCTGGTGGTGCCTGGTTGTATGTAGCTTTTAGTTGTTAATTATGGCTGGTTATTAAGTCATTGACTGTTGTTTCCTTGTACTACTGCACCCTTTCTTAGAACAAGCCATGAATATCTCCAAGTTTAATAATTCAGCTGGAGCGAAAAGTTGATGTCTCTTGCTTTATTACTGTCAGTATTCTTCTTAAGGAAGTATCTTATACTTGGTACAAGTTCTTATTTCCCTGTGGCTGAAAGCAAGATTTTGAATGTCAGCTGTTCTGAAGAAGTGTTGCACAGAAAGGATTGTACCACCCACATGCATTTTGCATTCAGGGAAATTGGCTTTTAGCCCAAACAATTTCATGTTGAAGTGTCATTTCTCAAGGATGCACCTTGACTGCTCTGAGAACATTGACATATGCCCATGGCAATACTCTGTGATACATTAATAATAGAAAACTCTGCCAGCTGGAAGGTGCTAGAAGTGGATTCAGGCAGTGGTATTTGAGCAAATATTTGAGATATTCAGCAGAGCTGCCTACTACAAGACATTAGTGTAATGCAGTTTTATTCATAACATTTCCTTTTCTTATTCCTACAAGGTCTTCTGCCATTTGGGAGGACAGGATTAAGATCTAGGTGATAAAAAGCAAACAGTCTTTCTCTTGAAGGTATATATAAGTTAAAAAAAATAAAGTACAGGATATACATGACATTTCCACCGGTATTTAATCAACATGTTGGTTTTTCAAGAGGCGATTTTACACAAATTCAAATGTGATGACATTTTTGTACCGTTTATTTTTCTATCTTCCCTGGGAGAAGTACAAACTCTTAAAATGATTTTTTAATATGATTCTGTAACTTCAGGAGCCAAAATTGTATTACTTTTGGATTATTTGGGATCTTTTGAAAGAGAATGAAGATCACAAACAAAAAAGGCTTGGAATGGAGAGTCAAAGGAGGGGGAAAAGGCATGTTGACTTTCAAAAATAGCTAAACATGCTGGAGTAGGAAACTACAATTTAAAAGTATATTTATTATGATCTTGGGAACATGTTTATAGATTTGGCATGACTAAAGTATATAACATTATGGACATTATGTCAAGAATAGAAAGAGATTTTATTGTGACACATATTGAATTAGAGTTACTAGTCTCTCTCTATGGTGAATGGACAGGTAGTCCTTGACTTACAACAGTTCATTTAGTGACCAATCAAAGTTAAAACAGCACTGAAAAAAGTGAATTATGATAATTTTTCACATGACCATTGCAGTATCCCCTTAGTCGTGTGATCAAAATTCAGATGTTTGGCAACTGGTTCATATTTATGACAGTTGCAGTGTCCCAGGGTCATGTGTAAACATGAAGCAAAGTCTTTTGTGACCTTCTTATGAGCAAAGTCAATGGAGAAGCCAAATTCACACAACAGGCATTATTAACTTAACAACTGCAGTGATTCACTTAATAACTGTGGCACAAAAAGTCATAAAATGGGGCAAAATTCACTTAAAAATGTTTCACTTAGCAACAAAAATATTGGGCTCAATTGTGGTCATGTCAAAGACTACCCATATCTCATAAGGTTCAATATATGTGAACAAAGCTTGAAAATGAGTATAATCATATGGTTTCTTTGATTTATATTATTTGCAAGTGCTTCCTTCCTTCCTTAGGGGACCTTTAAAGAGTATAAATCATAAAAGCACCTTTGAGGGAGGGGGGATCCCTAAAGATTATGGTGATTTGGAAATGACCAATATCTATCCCAAAGCAAGTCAATGACATAAAATATTTTGGAAAACAGGAACATGTTAAATTCTTCCTTAGCCAAGTAATGAATTATAAAAACAAATGCTAATAAAGAGTCACTCAAAAAATGTAGGAGTATCAAAATTTTAAAAAAAAAAATGCAGTTATGGACTGATTGAAACTAACTCTTCTTGCCTTTTAACATCCTTTACGTTATTGCATGAATAGCTTACATCCTGCAACAATATCTTTAACACCACCCAGCAGCATCTCCCTATTCCAGGTCCTTGGGATGGACTCAATAGGTGAATAAAAATGCCAAATCCAGTTCAAACATCTGGCTTACTGTGAGACCAATTACTGTATAATAAACAACATCTGTCTATCCCAAATACTCAATTCAGAAATGCCCTTAGAGATCAGTCTCAAAGGGGTCCCTCTGCCAAGGATCAGTCAAAATTCAAAGACCCATTGATCAGTAGAAGAATTCAAACTTTGAATTCAATTATTATAGAGCACTATACAATTCACTCTAAATAGGGTGGTGTTTTTTTTTTTGGCTAAGTTGGGAGAATTATGTGATGTGATAGCAAGAATCTATATGGCTTTACAAAAGAAATTACCTGCATAAAATTAGACCTGTTTAGGAACCTTTGGATAAAACTTCTTTTACAGATAAATAGGAAGTTGAACATCCCAGATAGCAAAAATAATTTTACTCCTGGACTAAGAATCAGGATGACTATTCTGTGTGTTAGGGTTTGAGGATTAACCCCTAGCAGAGTATTGCAGCAGTAGTCAAGCCAGGCAACCAAAGGAGAGCGGAAGGGCCCCAGAGTGTACACACACTGAACACAAACACTGTTTGTAGTTTAAATAGTTTTTAATCCAGTTAGAGTTTAAGCATTGTCATTCAGTCCATTAAGTCATTCACAGTATTTCCATCCAGTAAGACTCACTAGTATAGTCCAAGTTAAGAGTCCTTGCAATATCTTTATCAGCCGATAAAGATATCTTCTCCTCCTCCGGTTTCACTCTCCAGAGAAACAAAGCGCTGGATATTCAGCAAACAGTAGCAAACAATAACAGTTCAGTCACAGGCACTCACAGTCAGTAATCTCAGTTAGTCGCAGCAGCACACACAGTAAGTCACGCAGCAGCACACAGTTACAGTAACAGACAGTTACAGACAGACAGTCAGCTCACAGTAAGCTTTCCAGCTTCTAATGCTTCCTTATATTGTAACTTCTAACCGCACCCTTAATCGGCTAATTGCCTGCTGCATTGTGCTTAAAGTGATAAGCACTTAAACCATGATATCTAAGTTTTATATATTTATTCACCCAAACCATATTTGGTATCAATGTTATACCTAACATACTCCCCTTTTGGGTGAAATAAATATATAATACCTTTACAATCTTATCCCATATTTTCACAACTCTCCTGGTGCTTACTGGCACCTTGGGCTTTAGTAAAATTATCAGCTAAATTGTCCTCCGACATACAGTACTCTAGCTGAATCATCTTACTTCTTACAGATTGTCTCACGTTTAGGTATCTTAGATCTGTATGCTTGCTCCTTGTTTTTACTCCAATATTTGTGGCCATTTGAATTGCTGCCTGATTATCTTCATGTATAATTATAGGATAATCTACTGTTATACCTATATCAATTAACATTTGTTTATACATTATTAATTCTGTACATAACAATGATAAACAGGAGAATTCTGCCTCCATAGTAGACAAACTTATATGCTGTTGTCTTATTGACTTCCAGCCTATTAATGTATTACCCAGCATTATGGCTGTTCCTGAAGTCGACTTTCTAGTGTCTCTTTCTGATGCAAAGCTAGCATCTGCATAAGCACTCAAAATTAAATCACCCTTTGGTTCTAAATACAATGAATAATTCATTGTCTTTTTAAGATATCTTAATATCCTCTTAGCTGCAATCCAGTGTCTTTCACATGGTGCAGAATTGAATCTAGCCAACTGATTCACGCAGTACGATATATCTGGTCTAGACCAATTACTAATATAACTCAAACTACCAATTAAAGATTGATAAATCACCTTATCAAACTCAGGGCTTTGTACATCAGTGTTGCTAAACTCCTGACTCATTGGAGTCTTAGCTGGCTTACAAAGCTCCATCTTGTAATCTTTTAGCAATTTGCTTATCTTATCTTCCTGAGATATCTTAAAACCTTTCCTTGTTTTCTTTATATTCAAACCGAGATACTTCTTTATCTCCCCTAATTGCTTGATCTTTATTCTCTTTCCTAATGATGCTATTATTTTATTTGCTTCATCATTAGTTTCAGTTATCAAAGCAATATCATCTGTGAATAGTAATAATAATGATACTTTCCCATTTATCTCCCTCTTAAACAGACATGGATCGGCTAAACCAGCTTTAAATCCTATATTGTCTAGTTCCTTTACAATATACTGGTTCCATTCATAGCCTGATTGTTTAAGACCATAGATACTTTTCTTTAACAACCAACAATCATTATTATCCTTATTTTCACTTTTAATACCAACAGGTTTTTCATATAAATAATATGTTTTAATGGGGCGTGCAAGTAAGCAGTTTCCACATCTAAATGGTTAACTATATAGTTTTTACTAGCTGCCCACACTAAAGCTGCCCTCAAGGTTGCTGCCTTAAGACTAGGTGCAAACACCTCATCATAGTCATTAGCATTCTGCCTAAAACCTTGGGCTACTAACCTTGCCTTATGGATTAAATTACCATCCTTATCTGTTTTTACCTTAAATATCCATTTGCAGCTAATGGATTTCTTTCCTACAGGTAATTTGGCATTTTCATACACCTTCATATCTCTTAATGAATTCAGTTCCTTATTCATTGCTGCATACCATTTTTCTTTTTCCTTATTAGGATACTTTTTAATTTCTTCTACAGAATTAGGAACTTGATTAATCTGGCACACTGTGTTAGCCTGGTACCTATCAGGCGGTCTAGATACACGATGTAGTTCTTCTGGGAATTACAGGGCTTACAGGAGGACTTTGTTGAACTACTACCTGTTCATCTTCCTCATCCTGTTCAGCTATTGAATCTGTTTCTTCCTTTATGGGCACTATTTCATCCTGTATTTGTCTCTTTACTTTATTTTTAAAGTTACAGGGATAACTAATGGGATTTCTATAGGATTCAATAATTACATCTTTATTGGCATCCTGTTCTAATTTCTCCCATCCTTCATGTTCTAGAAATTGGGCACTAGCACTACATAACACTTTAGATGTGCCTTTCTCCCAAAATCTATATGCCCTATGGTTTGCCTGATAACCAACGAAGAAAAATCTTTTAGCTCTATGTTGCCCTTTTTTTCTGATTTGTGCAGGAATATGCACCCATGCTGGTGCACCAAATGTGTGCAGGTAACTTAGATCAGGTTTCCTGCCATGCCACCTGGTAAATGGAATTTCACCTGTTGTTGTATTAACAACGTTGTTCAATATGTTATTAGCACACATTGTAGCCTCCCCCCACAAAGAATCAGGTAACTCAGAATCATTTAACATTGTTCTAACCATTGCCTGTAGTGTTTGGCCTCTTCTTTCAATAAAAGCGTTATGTTCTGGCCTGTATGGAGCAGACTTCTTATGCTCTATTCCAGCTACCTTAAGTCTGTTCTGGAATTTGTTATTAATAAATTCCGTGCCATTATCTGTCACCAGGGTTATCAGTTGTCGTTTAGACTTTCTTTCAGCAAACCTAAGCCAATTGAAAAAATGTTGATATGTTTCAGTTTTGCTTTTCATTAAATAGCAAAACCCATATCTAGAAATAATGATCCATAATGCTCAGTATATATCTAGCACCCCCATACTGGGTTTCTTTGGACCTATTATGTCTGCAAATACTACTTCTAAAGGTTCTTTTGTTTTGAAACCATTTAGCCTATTTGCAGGCAATACCTTGCTCTTATCTTCACAGCAAACATTACAACGCAAATATTTATCACAAGATTTTAACCTTATTCCTTCAGATAACTCAACTGTACGTTTTAGCATTTTAAAATTCACATGCCCCAAACGCCTATGCAATAAATGGATACATTCATCATGAGGCTTTATATTATTAAATACAGTTTGAGCCTCCCTTTCTTACTATTATCTAAGACATATAATGTTCCATTTAAAGCTGCAGTTACCCTTTTGTTATCTTTTTCAATTATGCAATTATTATCTTTAAAAGTAATTACATAACCTAATTTATCTAATACCCTTACTGAAAGCAAATTAAACTTTAGTTGCGGTACATACAACATTTTTATATCCTGGTTTATGTACGGACAACGTGCAAAACCTTCACCTTTTGCTTTCAGGTTCCAGCCATTTGCTAGTGATATATGTTGAGAACTTGTAGACATTTTTATAAATTTTGTCTTATCTCTTGTGATGCAGTGGGATGCGCCACTGTCAACCACCCATAAATTATTCTTCACATCAGAGTTGCTAAACGTGGCTAGTTCAAATGCTTTCTTTGGCTTTTTTACATTCTGGCTTTTTCTCTTTTGCAGAATCTTGCCAAATGTCCTCTGCCTCCACAATTAAAACACTTTTTAATTGTGTATGCCGTTGAAGATAAATTCTTTTCTTCCAGGTGCTTTACTTTGCTTTGCTGGTTTCTTTCAAGCTTTGAAGATAATTTCTCTTCTTTCTTATCTTCTCTCAGCTCGTTACGCTCACGCCTTCTTCTGGCTTCTTCTAGTAGCCTGCCTGTAATCTCGGTTAATGAGAGGCTTTCTTTTGGCAATACCTCTAACGAAGTCACATAGTCATCATAGCTTTGATCTAATGAAGATAATATTATGTAGACTTGTTGCAGTTCATTAAATATAAGCTCTTTTTCTTGCAAATCTTGAAAAATGCTCTTCATACAGTTTAAATGAACTAACATATCTCCATTCCTCTGAAGATGCGTTCGAAAAAGCTTCCGTGTAAGATTTATATGTGCTCCTACACTGTCCCGAACATAAATCTTCCTGAGGTTCTCCCAGCAGTTTGCAGCATTTTCTTCTCCACGAATATGGACAAGCTGCTGATCACAGAGAGTCAGTCCTATGATGCATAAAGCCTGCTCATTCTTCAGTTTAAAGTCTTGTAACTTTTCTTTATCATCATCATTAGCAGGATCCCAGCTACTCACATCTGGTGGGTTTGCTATAATGTCCCACAATCCTTCTCTGCGTAGAAGTAAGCTACATTTCATTGACCATGAAACATAGTTTGTTCCATCCAGCCTGGATATCATGGACAGTTGTGACAAATTTACTTGTGCCATTACTCTTCAGATATTTTGACTATTTTAAACTAATTAAAACAGTTTGTATTTACAGTAATGTGCAACTCACACCAACTCTCTCTGCTATATCCTGGTTAGTTAGACTATGCTGCTGGGCCCATAACCAATGTTAGGGTTTGAGGATTAACCCCTAGCAGAGTATTGCAGCAGTAGTCAAGCCAGGCAACCAAAGGAGAGCGGAAGGGCCCCAGAGTGTACACACACTGAACACAAACACTGTTTGTAGTTTAAATAGTTTTTAATCCAGTTAGAGTTTAAGCATTGTCATTCAGTCCATTAAGTCATTCACAGTATTTCCATCCAGTAAGACTCACTAGTATAGTCCAAGTTAAGAGTCCTTGCAATATCTTTATCAGCCGATAAAGATATCTTCTCCTCCTCCGGTTTCACTCTCCAGAGAAACAAACGCTGGATATTCAGCAAACAGTAGCAAACAATAACAGTTCAGTCACAGGCACTCACAGTCAGTAATCTCAGTTAGTCGCAGCAGCACACAGTAAGTCGCAGCAGCACACAGTTACAGTAACAGACAGTTACAGACAGACAGTCAGCTCACAGTAAGCTTTCCAGCTTCTAATGCTTCCTTATATTGTAACTTCTAACCGCACCCTTAATCGGCTAATTGCCTGCTGCATTGTGCTTAAAGTGATAAGCACTTAAACCATGATATCTAAGTTTTATATATTTATTCACCCAAACCATATTTGGTATCAATGTTATACCTAACACTGTGTACAGAATTTTTTGGGACTGGAATTGGACCATGGCTTAAAGCAATTTTCTACTGCAATGTAGTAATTTGAGAAGTAGTAGCAAGACTGTAAAGTGCTGAGTATTGGCCAATCATCAAAAGTGTTGAGCACCCTTTAACATGTCATGGAGATGTACATGCTCTTTGGGTCATTAGGTGTTTCCCTCCTTGTCCTCATCAGCAACAAAAGACCAGCAGCAATGTGTTTTGCATCAATAAGAGAGAATGCAGGAAAAATGCCTACAGAGATATGGCCATATTCTACAAGGAGAATTCCTCATCCAACCACTGCAATGACAAATACCTGTGCAGAGGACCAAAGCAAAGGTTTTAGGATATAATTAACATAGACATAAAAATTATCTAGTTGAACTTGGTTGGTGGTTTGATCATCTGATATGGCATTTGTTGATCTGAAAAGCGAAACCTGTACCTATGGGAAAATGCTAGAAATAAGAAGAAGAAAGATTAATTTCAGGTAATGTTATCTTAGGATATCTGGGGTTCTGTCACTTTGAGAATCTGCTGCCTTAGGCAACTGTAAGTTGCCTTATGGTTGTCCCAATCCTAAGCAACATTTGTTTTGTTTACTAGTTACTATTGTATGTTTTTTGAAATATCAACTTTTCTTACAAATCTGTCAGCTATTTTAAATTCCAATTGCAAATCCTTAAATCTTTACATGATGCCTGCTACTCTCTCTCTCTTCTGGATGATTTTAATAAAGTGGAATTTATTCTTCCAGTAGCAAAGCATGAGGCCCTTTCTTTGTTTTTTAATCAGGACAGCATATCTGGCATACTAAAGGACGTTCATCATGTACACAAATGAAAAACACAGCTACTGTCTTTGAAGTCTAAGTGATGGCCAGCTTTAATCAAGGTATGGTGCATTATTTTTAGATACCATGTTATTCTAGGGTTTCTTTATTTTCACTATGATGCTTTTTACACTACAATGTAATAAAATGTGATTTTATTAAAACTTTAAACCAGCATGTTTAAGGGGCTGATCTACTTCCTTGGCTACTTCTTCCTATAACTGCTTCATAATATGCCTGATTTGAGTTTTCCTTTCTGTGCAATTGGAAAGGGAGGGCCACTTGCCTTCTTCATATTATTGAACATCTAGGGAAACTCCATCAGTGCAGAACCTTGGTGATGTGGAATCCTGCATGATCAGATATGTGTTTCATCCCTAATGCCAATGATAAGCAATCTACATATCTCAGCCTTCTGTTTCTTTCTCTCCAGCCCTGCGAGCTTGACCATTGACATTTTACAGCAAAATGGCAGAATTTTGGAAACATGATTTAGGACCATTTTTTTCACGTTTTGACAATTTGAAGGATGAAAGTGATAGGCTGAAGAAGATTCCCTCTCGTTTTCCCAACATTAATACTCCTGCCATGTAAAATTGTCAAAAGTAACCCCAACATTTCACCCCTGCTCCTTCATGTTTTACCTGATGGTCTCCTACAATCTTCTAGAAGACCTGAAGGCTGAGTTGCTGATTGCTAACACAATTGACCCTTATGAATATAAAAAATAAAATAAAAGAGTTAAGATAGATTTATTCAGTTTGGATTCTTAAAATGCTTGCAGGAATATCATGTGGCTTTTTTATTGATTCCATATTAGTACTGGCTTTATTTAATTTGTTATACACAGTACCACTTAGAACAACAATTCATTAAAATATTGCTGGTCAAGACTGTATTAAAGTTTATGTAAAGTAATTACAATAGTAAAAACAAATTAAGATTGATATGTAATAAAACAAGTCAGATTTCTATCCCTCCAAAGGCTGCAGGCATGGAGCTCAGATCTTTGGGATCTGACTTCCATTTCTGCAGCCTGTCCAGGACATTCCCCTCCCCAGACCAGACAAGCCCTTTCACTCTTGAAGGGCTCCCTTTGTGACTGTCTGTCTGCCTGCGATGGGGGACTCAGATCTACTCAGAGCTCATATTTCCTCCCATTTTAGATTTCCTCCCATTTTAGATTTCCTCCTGGCAGGCATTCAATTCACTCTCAAATTGCTGGCAGTTGGAGGGAATCTCAATCCTAGGTCATAACAGCTTGCATCTTTCCCAGCTGGCTTCCCCATTGACTTTCTGGGAAACCAGCAAAGAAGATTGCAAATGGTAATCCTACGATCAAGGGACACTTGACAACCAGTGGTAAAGATGAACAGGTTGCCAAATACCTAGATTGCAAACATGTGACCACAGGTGTAATGTTTTGCAATGACTGCACACCCATTCTGTGACCATCATAGTTCTGGACCATCGTTACATGAATGTTTGAGGACTACCTTTATACCATCTCATCTTTCTTTCATTCTTTTAAGCTTCATATTGGAAAGCAGGACAGATGGCCAGTACTTCAATTTTTTTTCCACAGTTGTCAATTCCCAACGGGTGTTTTTCCATCTGTTTGCTAAACAAAGTCAGGAAGCAATCTGATCCAGATTGTATTTTTATAAGTCTGATTTTAAGAAGTACTTCTGAGATTGAAAAAGTGTGAATTTTAAGACAGCTTTGCCTTTAGCTTTCGGTCTTCAATACAGACATTATTTATAAACAGGTTACATTCTGAGAGAAAGTTATGTTCAGTGTTCTTGTCTTTGTTCTTAATGATTGTTCTGATTCTAGAAGAATTTATGCTGAAGGACCAGGCCACGTTTGCCATCTTCTTGCCCTCCACTCTCTTCAATATGTCCCCCTTCAACGGTGTTGTGATGGATGGTACTTCATTGCAGATATTTGCAATCGTCAAACACCATACAAAGCTAAGCAGCTTACTATATAGTTTTGTAGCCAAATGGTTCTGAGAGAAGTATGCAAGCCATGAGAAGGTGGGAAGGGAAGTCAGGAGAAAGGGGGATAGTTTCCAGTGCACTGCATATGTATGCTTGGTTCAGACTGGCAAGCGTTCCTGATTCAAAAATTTCCAAGTGGAATGCCACTGATATATCTTTTCCTTTCCATTCCTCATGAAATGGAATGCTGAGGAATTCCATTTCATGAGGAATGAAAAGGAAAAGATATTTGAGAGTTAAGTGACCTCACAGTAGAAAAACTAGAAGTCTCTATTTAGTCTCTGGAGAAAAGGAAAGGGGAAAAAAAAGCATATCTTATCTGTTGCTATGACTCTTTTTGCAATTTAATACAGGGACTGAACTTTGAAATCTGGGAATATCCTCTTTCTCTCTCTCTCTCTGGTAGGTATGAATTATTTTCTTTGTTTCACAAAGTCATTAGAACTCAATAGGGATGTGCCCCAAAGTATGTCTCGTTTGACAAAACTAAGGAATTTCATTCAAAAACAAATATTCTGAGGTAATTTTATTTTTTGTTGTTATTGTTTTAGATAAAAATATTACAATATTCAAGATAAAATTATTAAAGGTAAAAATACATTGTTTGATTTCCCTTCTAAACAATTATACATACAGCACACCATTTTTTTTTAATTTTTCATTTTTTTTAAACAAATATAACTATTAATCTATTAGGCTATCTGTGTTCTCATCTGGCACTTAAGAACAGGTCACGGGGTCATCTTCTTGTTCTGCTGATTATTAAATATTGTTAATAACTGATATATAATGCTGTTGTATAGGTGCATCTTGTAAACAAACAGTACAGCTTTGTGGTATCACAACAGCAGAGTGTGCTTTGATCCACTAAAACCATATTTCTGCCAATTAAAAAAATGCTTTTGACTTTTCAGTTCAATAACATGGTTTGATCCACCTGGAAGAGAGCAGTATGAAGGTGCCATACAACCGAGATCTGTAAACACTTGAGTCAGGACAACAGCAACAAAAATTTCTTAGGTGTGGACAAATTGCAACAAACATTTTGTTACAGAGTTTCACATTTTGTTGGGATGTCCTAAACCAGAGGTCTCCAAACTTGGCAACTTTAAGACTTGTGGACTTCAACTCCCAGAATTCTCTAGCCAGCTATGCTATGCTGGAGAATTCTGGGAGTTGAAGTCCACAAGTCTGCCAAGTTTGGGGACCGCTGTCCTAAATGGTTCAAGATTATAACTGTTCCTGATTCACAATTCTTTCATCAGCATGAATTGATTCTATGGCTTTCTATCTGATAGTGACAATTCAGACTTAAATTGCCTTTTTTTCTGTAAATCATAAGTTTCCAGTTATTTATTCCATATTGTTGGGTCCACCCGAGACCGGTTCCATTTGGAATAGATCCCACAGACTTTACTATCGCTTATCCCCATATCAGTGTTATTTACAGTTACAGCCATTTTTTCCTTTGATTAATGGAGCATTTTAAAGCCATATTTGACACTGTTGGATGAAGTACACAATTTCTTCCGACAGTGATTAAAATTTATATTAATGTTATTGATAAAATAAATTTCAGAATGCTTCTTATGAAAATGGAAGAGAATTCTTGAAAGCCAATGTTGTTTTCTGAAAATATTGATCTGGAATGATTCATAGTTCAACTAATGGGAGTCAGTTTCCACAGCTATTAACAGTACAATCCAGCTGCTCTCACAGAATTCCTACATATATCAGTTTGTCCAATATATTAACTGTGTGCCCAAGATTACCAATCTATGTAGTGGGGATACATTATCTGGAAGGGCTCTGAACTCTTACATATTAGTTATTCACTTTGAAACTGGAATTGTGTAACTTCCAGTTTCACAGTGACAACTAAAAGCCATGACAAGATAGCAAACACTAAAGATACTGCAGAATGCTTTAAGGTTCAAAGGAGTCCTTCTATTGCTAGACATTTTCCTTAAGACAATCAAAGAACTATAGCTTGATTATCAAGTTTGCATCTGACCCAGACCCCTTACATATCAGACCATCTTAATGTTGAGGGTGGTGGACAAAATTAGTAATGGGAACAGGAAGCTTTTGTTTAGTTTCCTGCCCAAAGCAGTGAGGCCAGGAAGGATGAAAGGCAGCTGGGGAGCCCTCTTGCTTCCTTCATTTTGCTACTTGATTTCAGCAGATTCCACTAAACTAACCTGTCAGCTATCAGTAGAAAGGGATTATCTTTTCATTTTGTGATGGCTTCCAGTATTCACAATAAGATGGTGCTGAAAAGAGGAAGAAGTGTGGAGAAAAAAAATAACAAAAAGAAAAAGCTGCAATGTGTCAGCTTAGTTTCCCTATATTGCAAATATATAAGAAAACATTAGTCAGGTAGGATAAGGAGCCTGCCAAGGGAGATATTGAAAGCATAGTGATGCCCACAGCCACTGTGTTAGGGACCCTACTTCTATCACCCTGAGTACACATCAGTTTGTTTTTATTTGCTATATAAAACTTCTTCAGCTAGAAATTAACTCCACAAAACCATAACATTTCATTTGCCAAACATTTGACTCTCTGGCAGGGTATCTCTTTATCTTTTACTTTGTTTTAGAGGAGTAAATGATAATAATCTTTCTACAGATGATGTCCTTTCATTGGAACCTTTGCATTTTGTTCACATGTTTTGAAGGGGATCTCTGTAGGACATTGGTTATTCAAATGTTATTTTTCTGTGTTTCTATGCACTTTTTGTGCTGCTTTTTAGGTTAAAAAGTCTTAAGTTTTTGTAAATGCAGTTGAATTTCATAGGGAAACTTTTGACGTGCAGTGATATAGCACTATCAAATATGTGTAGGCATTTCAAAACCAGTTTTGAAGCTGATTTTTTTTAAATATGCCTTTCTAATCAGGATGACTCAACCCTTTCATAAATAAATACATATTCATTTATTTATATTTTTCATTTTAAATACTTATTCCTCTCAAATTAGCTCTAAATACTTGCTATTATTGCTAAAAAAAAGATTCTGTGCGTGAAACAGTGCCTTTTAATTTTTTTTAAATGATAGGAAACTTGTTTTTCTAACTTCTATAGAGTGACATTACCATATATGGGACTATACAACCATTAGTGTTATGCTTCCAAATAATGCTATTATAACTCTAAAACCTTTAATCAAAATGTAAATTTAACTGAAACTCAACATCATTTTAAAGCAGAAGAGTAATAAGTGGGTAATGTAAAACGCCACAAAATTGGAAGCACCCAGTGTTATGGGACAATGATGCTTAACCTATTTTTTCTCCCTCATCTGCAAATTCAGTTTACAGCTTTAATTCTCATAGACTCAAATTTAATTTGAACTTGCTTTAGACATTTTAAACTAAATCTCACTAACCAGAGAGAATTAGTGGTCAAAAATTGAAGCACCAACTAACCTTTCCAGTCTGTAATCATCTAATCTGAGGAAACAGGATGCCGAGAGAAGACATTTGCCAAGACAAAATATAATTCTGTTTGAAATGGAGACCTTCCATCTCCCTCTGCAGTATCAGTGGTGTATGCATGTATGCATGTAAACAGAATAAAGAAACTGCACGGTTTGAATTAAAGCTTGTGAAATATGTTTCTGCATATATTTTCTTTTTCTCTTTACAACCTCACTTCTTTTTCATAAGTTTTATGCTTCTGATCCTCCCTAACTATACCCTATAGCAGTGCTGGTTCAGTCTTATCTTCAGTTTTCAAAAGTCGTTCTGAGCATAAGAATGGCCAAGGTTACCTTTCTTGAGGTTATGCATCTATTTGTGATATCAAAGAAAGCTTGATTTTAATATGAAAATGTCACCTTACCTTTACATCATAAAGGAATTATTTGATCATTGGCTTCACTCAATATAGCAAACTAATGCACAGTCCCCATAAAAGAATGGCTAATCAGCAAAATGCAGCTTTCAACTATTCTCCTTCCTAAAAATTTTCGCTCTTAAAGAATGCTGGTTAAAAGAATAGCATATTTCTTCTTCTTTGTCCATTCTCAAATGTCCTTATTTAAATTCTTTCCAAACTTATCACTTAGTTGCTGAATTAATCCTGACAATTCTCCTGTTGCTTGGGATTTCTCTTCAAGAAGCTCATAACGGAGACTCGAAATGTCTTGCTTAATCTCCTTAAGTTCTCCTATTGGGGAAAAAATTAAATAAAGTGAGATTTAATTACCTTGAATGTAAATCAGCTCATTTCAGTTACACTTCCAAACTTTATTTCACCTAGTTATGCCTTAGATTTAGTCAGAGGATGGGCTTATGGGATCAATGAACACCATGGTATGAGGGTAGAAATGAATAAAGATCTCAGAGGATAGCCATGCCTTAATGGCTGCTTCAAAAGGGACACATGATCATTTGGCTACATTAAACTATTCTCCAGCTTGTTTAAGCATTTACTAAAATGTTACTTATTGCAATCTATTGCTGTCTCAATGCTTCTGAACTCTGAAACCCAGAAACAATCCTAAATATCATTGACTGACCTTCCTTCTAACTTAAAGCTTATATGTTGGGTTCAAAAAGCATATCTATTAAATTCCTGTATTGTTATTTGCTATCCTATGATGCTGTAGCAAACAATTGATCATGAAACTTACAGCTTCCACTGTAAGTTATAATTTTCACTGAGTGGTTGAGTGGGGAGGGGAGGGAGAAAGATACACTTGAGATACTTACACTTATGATAATTCAGTGATATGTAAATTTTTAAATATTAGCACATTGTACCCCTAAACTTACTACCCTTGTGAATATGTGGCAGTCCTCCCCAACAAAAAGTACCTCATGCTACATTGACCATTTGACTGACAACCAAGTAGAAAAGATTCATTTAAAAATCCATGACTGTAACAAGATTCATTACAGTGGTGTTACATTTAAAAGCACTTGCCTTCATTGACTTCATCATTCTCCCGATCTACTTGAGCTTTCAGAACATATCGCTTAATTAGCCTCTTCATTATTTTCTGAAAATGGAATTATAATGGGTTTATTGGAATTATGTTGCCTGATTACTTCTACAGCATGTTAGAGTCACATTGCAAGACAATTAATTTCTTTGATGTGTTGTAGATTTCAGTGGTCTTACACAAGTTCACTTGTACTGAACTGTGGCCCAATTATGCAATTGCATATTTATTTGATAAAATGTGTCCACATTATTTTATGTAAACTATGAAAAGCATTACATGCAAGTCCTCCCACCCCATGCATAAGTGTCAGTTTCTCCCCAGTTGCTATCATACAATTACTCAAGTAATGTTTGTATTTTTTGTCTGTAGAGCAGGTACTTCCTAGGCAAAAATTACCATGTTCACTCCCTAAAATCTCTAGGAGCTGTTGTTTTAGAAATTTTAAAATTGATTCAGATAATATAATGTAATGAACAACAATAATAGTTTAGCCAGCTCTATGAAATCTTGGAGCATTGTTTAACACTCTTACTAATCACAGTACCGAACTACATATAAAGTAGCTTCTTATTTTGCTATATTTGGAAGCTCCTGGCTACGGATTATTTCAGCATTGCCACCAAGTAGTTTCTCTGTCATTAACTATTAACCACAGGGTTAGAAACATTTGGGAATAATTGGGAATTTCTCTACAGATGTCAGAAAACTATGTATTTCCATGTAACATATATTCAGGATTTTGCTATTGTGCACATGTTTGCTAAACAAATGAACAAATAATCTCATAGCACAATCACTGTACAGAGAAACCTCACAACCACAATTGAGCCCAAAATCTCCATTGCTAAGCTATTAAATGAGTTTTGCCCCATTTTACCACCTTTCTTGCCATAGTTGTTATGTGAATCACTGCAGTTAGTAACAGGCTTGTTCAATGAATCTGGGTTTCCCACTGACTTTTCTTTCAGTAACCACATGACCCTGGGTCACTGCAATCTTGATAAATACATGCCAGTGGCCAAGCATCTGAATTTTGATCATGTGACCATGGTGATGCTACAATGGTTGTGTGAAAAACAGTCATGTCACTTTATTTTAGTGCCATTGTAACTTTGAATAAATGAATCGTTGTTAAGTACGAGAACTACATGTAAATTCATCAGGATAACTGATAGAAAATGATCATGATCTAGAAAATCTGTGATGTTTTCTTGAAGACTTATGTTCATGACTTAAATTTTTTATCACTAATCTGACCTCTCTGACTTGAATAAGACCATGGAGTCTTGGTTCATGCTTTCACTGAGTGGCCTTGGATATGGGTTAAGTGATACAAAGAAGGGGGTGAGATCCTGTATTGGAAATCACAGAAAGTTTATCCTTGGGCTATAGATTTTCAGTATGAGTTTATCAAAACAGGAAGAACGAGAATGTTGGTGTCTCCCAAATGATGACATCCTCTTGAACAATTTAATTCTGACTTTTTAGAGGATTAAAAGTATGAAAAATTGCAAAGGGAAAAAGTAGGAAACAAGTGAAAAGTCTCACATAGATAAAAATGACAGAATAAATTGCAGAGATCTATTTATTTATCCTTTATGTTGTTCTATATATCACTTCAAGAGATTTTGCTTTATATTCAAAGAATAAAAGTTCTGTCTACTATTTTTGGATATAATAGGGTCACTATTCATACATGCTGAATCTTTAAATGGCCAAAGAAAGGGCTATTCTGCACAAGATTCCTGGCTGCTTGTGATACATTTAACATTGTAAAGAGTGACAAAATTAATGCAATTGTAAAAACCGAACACATGATTTAAGAATCTAGTAGACTAAAGCTACCACACAAGGTGAGGAGAAGGAAAGGCCCCTTTTTTTTCCACAGAGAAGGAATCTCCAGTCTATAGGATGCAATTGGTTCCCCAAGTTGTTTCATCCTGGCCTGTAGAAGCTTGAGTAAGAGCCCAAACATTCAACAATTTGCAAACAATTGCCATTGGGTAGAAATAAATGCTAGATTATTGGGAAATGGGTGAAAGTGCCAGATTGCTGTTCCTCCCTCAAGATAGCCATTTGCCAAAAGTGGCCTGGTTGAGAAAATTCCAGAGCAGGAAAAGAGATTGGATTGCTGTCCCCTCCCAAACTCCATAATCTACCATTCTACTAAGTGCTTCAAAGGAAGCATATGAAGATGGTACCTGACACCTCTACTCCAGATGAACACTGTTCTATGGGAACTTAATATTTTTGAGTGGCCCAAACAGTGTCAGGTTAAGCTATTTATTTCCTTTCTAACTAATATTATCAAAGCCTGCTTGTGCACATCAAGATTCTGACATCAGTGAAGGGACATCCATGAAGAAAAGGTTGGGGAAAAATAGTGAATGTAATTTTGGCACAGCTTTCTTCTTTTACCCTCCCACTCCTGCCCAAAGATCAATGGCAGAAATTAAGCAAGGTTTTTCCCATTCCTGCTCATGGACCTTTTCTGCAATATTGTTTTTGCATTATAATATATTACTTTTAATCAGTATTTCCCCCCAGAGGAAGTTAGAATAACAAGGGAATCCATTCTATAAAGAAAACAATCCTAGTTTAGGCAAAGATACATAGATATAACTAACAGCTATGATACCGATAGGAATTAGTAAGAGAAACAAGACTTGGATATATAGTGCAATATACACATTAGCGGTTTCACTATGAGTGTGTGTCTGTGTCTGGGTGTGTATGTATGCATGTGTGTATGTATGCATGTGATTATTTACAAGACATATTTGCATTTAATTCTAGAAGCATTCATGAGGTATAGTGCACATACTATATGCTGAAGATGGCTATGGTGGTGGTATAATCCATTGGGAAGTAGTGTTGCCACCTGAGAAAACATAAGTGGAGGAACATATTTTAGGAAAGCAGGGAAATATAGGATACTAATTATGAAGTGGAAGAAAAAGAAAAGCAAGGAATGAGCATGCCAAAAAGCCAAAATGCCACTACTTAGTGTGCCATATCTGTCAGTCTATCATCTGTCTGTCTGTCTGAATCTATGCAAAACTCTCTGTGCTGTTTTATTTATGTCCGTGTGCATATGTGTGTGTGATAATTATAATTTACACCAATATTTTTCACTATTTACCTCTTCAACTACTTCTACCTTATCCCCAATCCATATTATCTATTGCTTTTTGTGATTTAGGCTTTCACCTCTGTATGCATGTCTTCAATACCCTCCACACAGGATTGTCTGGATCTCCCCTTTCTGCTCCATTCACTTGCATAGTTTTGTTCACATTTTGTGATTTGATCTTCACTTATTTTTTTGTAGATGACTGAATAATTTTAATGTACTTCTTTCAAGGTGGTCATTCTTTTTTATATTCAAACCACATTCATTCAATGATTGTGCCCTTGTCTTGTCTTGTTTAATCTTACATGTTTCTTGAAAACCCCATTCCAACTGCTTTAGAGTAAAAGAAAAATAATGTAGGTATAAAGAAAAAAGTGGTTTGACAGAATGAAGCCAAAGAGAACAAGGAAGAGTTAAGGTTATAAAAGGCAGAGAAAATGCAGATTAATTTTAATAAGAATTAAATTTTGGAAATGAATGCGGAGAGCAGAACAAGAACCTTCCAACGGAGTTAATGGGATAAAAAATAAATGTGACGAGATAAATTTGGGATGAAATGGATAAAATTCTGAAAGGAATTTTCTTAGGAATCCATATGGGGATGCAGTTTGATATAATCCCTGATTATATCAAACAGAAGAACTGAATTGAGCAGTAGAACTGAAAAGAATACTATAAATGTTTCTGTCCAAGAAAAAAAATGATGAAAAGGAAGTCTGAAAATTTGAGAAATAGTAAGGCTCAAATTACAGCTGATGCAGTTTAAGAAATATTAAAATATATGTCAGATGTTTGCTTATGGCATGGCTGTCTGACTTGTTTAATGTTTGTGTAAAGACTGCATATGAAGCTGATGTTTGTTAGAATGCTTTTATTATTCCTTTTAGCAAAGGTGAGGTACCAAGAGGGAGATAAATATAAGGAGATTAATTTAAGTGTTCCAGGAAAAAATATTTGATAGAATTATGATAAAAAGGCATAAGTAGTGACTATGAACAAAATTATCAACTGCAGTTTTCTGAGGGGTAGTAAATGAGAATGCCACATTTTTGCTCTTGACAGTAGGGTTACTGAGAAATGTATAACTATAAGAAAGTGTGTATTATATGCTTGTTTATTTGGAGAAAGATTTGAATTATGAATAATTTGTGAAATATCTTGAGTTGAAGGTTGGTTGTAAATGGAAACCTTAGCTGATGGTTCTACATGAACAAGGAGTGAGACAAATATGTGTGGTGTTCCCCCTTGGCCTACTAATGTATGAAAAGGCAAGGTAGCTGCATTTTACAGGGATGAATGATTGCAAGTTAAATGCCGTTACAATGGAGTATTTAAGTGAATGAATTAAAAAGAAGGGGAAGATTGAGAAAATTAGGGTTGTTGGAGAGGAGATTCTGAAAAAGGGGTTAGAAATTAACAAAGGCAATGTGTGAAATAGTATACAGGGAAAGTGGGAGTTTACAAGGATAGAAGGATATAGAGAGTTCTAACTAACATTGCAGTGTAAATTAAATATTTCCCTCCCCTTATCTTATGCATTTCATTCTTTTTTTCTTATTATGTATTATTTTTTTGAACTTTGTAAAATGTTGTCTAATTGAAAGGGAATAGTAAGATAATGAATGTGAAAGGAATGATTCTGTTATCCATTTGTGGGTGTCATATCTGGGCTGAAAAAAGAAATCCAATGACTATTAATTTGCAAAAAAAGAAAGGCAGAAAACTCTCTTTGCAGTTGACTATTGATTCTGTGGGACCTTGAGCACAAATACGGTGCCTCTAACTTATTTCCTCTTTGGGTTGTTGAGTTATGATGCTGCCCCTAAGTAAAAAATAATATTGGTGTCTCCCACTGTTTTCTGTCATGTGTACTCGGGAGAAGTGCATGGTGGACGAGTGCTTCTGTTATTAACCCTAATAATCCAGAACAGGGCAGAGTTTTTAATTTATCCCTGGATGTAATGAAATCCACTCTATTCTGCGATAGGCTGATGATTCCTGGGAAGGATATTCAACATCCCTTGTGCTAAACAGGAGTCACTTACTGACAAAGAAAAATAGAGAATTTAATATCTGGAGAAAACACACTGAATGCACTTGTCTCTCATGTCTACTTATGTTTTTTTCATATTTCATCTAAAACCAACTATACATCCATGGGAAAAAGAAAGATTACTTTACTATTCACATGAAGCCACTTGAAATATTAAAATAAGAAATACTGAAGTCCCTTTTTGTTTCTTTTATGGCCATATGATTGCTTGCAGATTGTTATTACCTGGAGGTAATTATAGTGCAGCAAAATTGTGGTGTCTTCTTATTGTTCTCACCTGGATTTCAGAGTGCTTATTTTTCAGAATTTTCATTTTCATTAACCCTCACATGGCACAGATGCATCTCTTTGAAATGCTAACTAGATACAGACCTGAATACAGTCCTAATAGTTGGTTTATGCTTTCTCTTTCTGGCTGAAAATAATTATTGGGCAGACCAAAACATCTGTTATATGCTACTTGCTCCCTCTTTTGTCTAATTGTGCCTTCTGTTATTACCACTTTATTATTTTTTTCCTGATGGGAAAAATTTAACAGTTTTAATAATATATGGTTTTGGAACAGAGCTTGGTAAGAACAACAATAAGAAACAGAAAAAAAGGCCTACTCAAATGTTTCTTTGCAAAGTTATTGATTTTTTAAATTATAATTTCTAGCTCTAGCATTGCTTAGGTGGGTTATAATAAATTAAGTAGTATAATTATTCTTATTCACAAAGAATAATTTCTGCATTTTAATGTAGTTTAATATGAATTTATACTGAGGTAATTAGAGGTATTGGTGGGTTTCAGATAGATGTTATTTTAAACTTGGGGGAGTATTTGAAATCTCTCCATGATGGCATTAACATAAGTATATTTTTTTAAATAAGCCACTGAATTCCATGCATGTTTACACACACACAGTGTAGTGTTCAAAATATGTGATGGTTCACATATAGGCTTGCCAAACTGATAGCAGATTCAGTAAAATGAAAGGGACTTAAATTTTATCATATTTCTAGTATTTAAATCCATAGGACATGAAAAGCAACTTTATTTTATCATTAGTATGGATTCTAATATGGGTTATTGGAAATTACTTGATAATTAAAAATTATTTTAAATCAATGAGGGACTCAACAAAGGAACCTTTTGCTGTGATGGATGACAAATTATTGTTGCTGGTTGGGAATTTTAAGAACTGAACACATTTGGAATTACTGGCTGAGACAAGCTTCCTGCAATGTGTCTTTCACTTAGTTGCAAATTACTTCCTTTATTGCAACCAGGTATCCTTTGGACACTTTGATATCCAATCAATTTGATTCCTATCAAATCCAGCAGTTATGGCAGTGGGAGTTGCACGAAACGTCTAGCAGGAGGTGGCTGATGGATTGATGGCAAACTCTACTCCCTCTCCCCATCTTATTCTGCCATCCTTCCATCTTTTTTGGCCTGTATTTTCATTGAGTTCTTTTTCATTATTTAGTTTATTGTTCTATTATCTTATGTCTGTATACACTCTTTTTATTTTTTTCCTTTTTATTGTTGGAAGCCACCTAGGGTAGCCCCATGGCAAGAAAGGCAGAAAAAAAAAAGAACAAATAAACATCTGTGGGAAGTGCAAGATGCTCTTCTACTACATCATGGTGCAACATGTTTGGAGGAATTGAGGTCTCCTAAGTGGCTGCTGATTATTTTTGGAGTTCTTTTTTTCACTGTGATACACAATATATATTGTGTCTAAGAAATATTTCTATAGTTTGAACAAAATCCCACAATCAGGTTTACTGGTAGAGAACCTGAAAGTAACCAATGAATCATTTTTGACAAGGACCCAGGGAAAACTGTGAAAGTAGAAGGTACTGAATTTAAATGTGTTTTCATTAAATGGAAATGTTAATGAAAGAAGGGGGGGAAAAGTATATGGAGACAAGCTTTGATGAGGAAAATAATGAAGGATTCTGTTAAGATAAATCTCATCAACATTTCTTGAGAATGTCAACAGGCACTTGGAAGAAAGTGGCTTTGTTGATATTCCAGCATCCATAGTTCCTCATCAAAGCTTGAATAAGCTTAGTAATAATGAGATAGTATAATTCATATGGATTAAATAAGTGTAAACTGATGCACACCGGGATGGGAGGGAATTCACATATAATTGAATGGATCAGAGACATTTATAACTTAACCAGAAAAAAGAAAATGGAGTCAAAGTGGGTAGCTCAGTGAAAATGCCAACTCAAAATAAAACTGCCACTATTGTAATGTCCACATGTATGTTCACAAAATAAGATCACCTTTATTGTCACTTTTCTGTGTACACAATGGCACACATTAAAATGAATTTCTGATGCCCGCTCTCAAAATATATATACACATATAAGCACATGCACACACATATATATACCTACTATATATGTGTACATACACACACACAATATAAATATATAAACATATATGCATATGTTAATCACAATTAAAATATGTTGTGTATTTCTTGCTATCAAATATTTAAAAAATACAATTGGGAAAAAACCATAGAAGACAGCAAACAAAATGAGTGAAGTTGTACAACAGCTTTTGTAAAAAGGGAGGATGTTTGGAACTGTTTAACATAGAAAAAAAAGATCACTTGAGGGAAAATATGATCAAACTTCATAAAGTCAAATATGGCATGGACAAAAGACACAAGGAGAATTTGTTCTGTTTTTCAAAACACTATGGTTCTGTTGAAACTGTTTGAAAGGAGATTTAGAATAAGCAAAATAAATTATTTAAACATAGGAATGTATAACTGAGGAGTAAATGGACTCTATCTTGAATTTCACTAAAGAGGAATAGCATCAGTTCATAAAGAATGGGTCTATCAAGGGCTAATAATATCGGGGCCTTAGCATATGCTCTATGAGCAGCATGCCTCCAAATCCCAGTTGCAACAGAACAAAGATGGGAGAAGTCGGTGTCACTCTCCTCTGCTTGTGAGCATACCTGAGACATGAAATGAAATGCTGGACTTGGATGTACCTTGGCCTGATCTAGTAGAACTTCATTATATTCTTGTAAACAACTACCTCTCTACTTTTAAAATAATTAGAAAGCAATTCCTCCTACAGTATGATTTTAAACTACATAAACATACACGAACAAATTGTAAATCAAAGGTATGAAGATGGCTACTAATTGATTTCCTCACAATGATTTTTCTGATATCTTTCTCTTCAGTTGCCATTACCTGATATCTGGTGGGGTTGTTGTAGGCATTCTTCAGGATAAAGTCTGACTTTGGAGTACTTGATTCAAAATGAACATTCTGAAATGTACAAATATAGGGCATTTCATCATAATGAAGAATGAAGCATTAGCGATTTAATTCAAAGAAAATATCCACAAATATCAGTTGCCCAATGCCCATGGCAAACCGCACGGTACAGGAAAGAAAATTCGTATATGAATTTGATTAAAACTTTCTGTAATTCCGTTTTGTATTTAAATGGCTAATATTCTCTTCCTAGCTGTCTGGTAATTCACCCTGTGTAAAAGAGAAATTGTGAAGTCCTCTGCAGCCTGGAAAAAAGGACATAAATCCTTTCAATTATTCTGAACATCAAGACAAATAGTGGAAGGATACCTTCATTTTAGGATTTACGATTTATATAACCATTTGATATTTATAATTATGTTCATACTCTTATCTATTTCACTTGTGAATTCCAGTCAAGAATATTGTGCAGATAAAGACATCTTGTTAACCCTGTCTCAGCCTACTTTGGTCCACCATCAATACACCCATTTTGGACATCTGCAATGCTTATGGAAGTAAGTTTTCCGTACAAGCCATAATGGTGATAGTAAAAGTTCAATGCACACGACTCTCAGCAAATGTAGATCAATATCATATGTAACCCACAGCAGGAGCTGAAAAACCATGTGATCAATGGCTGCAAGTTTCTATGCATGCTTCTCTGGATATTTGAAAATCTGTTATGTTGTATCTATATGATAGATATCCATAACTAAGAACTCACCCACGTGACAAAAATGTCTTTCCTAAACAGATAACTGATCAGTTCATTACTTGTATCATATGTATTAAAACAGATAGAGTTGGTAGCTGACCATTAAAAAAAATCGAGTCAAATGAAAACTGTTTTGGTGCCTTTAATAGAATCTTTATCTTTCCAAATCAGTGGGCAAAACTTTTTCTCTTTGCAGATATACATGATCTCTGGTAAGAACTCCTAGTTGAACCACTGCAGAACAAAGGTAAGGTCCTATTCAGAAACTAAGAATTCAATCATGACATACTGGGGTGCTGATAAGGGAAATGACTGTGTCACAGTGTGTGTGATCTAATGCAACTCTCTATATTGTGTTTATTATTTTGCTTTCAAGAACTTGACCATTAGATGGGAAATTGGAAACTGATGGGCACAATGAGGCTAATAGATTTTTTCTTTTGAAGAGAGAAAAAGGCATTAGATAGCTTTATGGATGTACTTTTTGAGATAGTTACTGTATTTAGGCTTTATTTCTTTAGACTTCAAAAACTACCAAGCTTTGTTTTTAACATGCCTAGACAATTTCCTCTGGAAACAACAATACAAGTGTTATTGTGAGTATATATCATAAGGTTTTAATGGGTTTTTCTTCTATTAAAAATGAATGATTGTCCATGATATACAGACTGGAATAGCTGACCTCTTACATAGTATATTTCTAATTACTTTTTGTGCCCTTCTGTCACAAATAATAGGATGAAATGGAAATGGAAAAGAGCAAAACAATGTCTTTGTGACTTTATGGCTTTGTATCTTGTATGTATGTATGTATGTATGTATGTATGTATGTATGTATGTATGTTGAATGATCTGTGCTTTAGAATAAGCTTTTCTGTTTTTAACCATTTTGGAAATAGTCATATACCTGTTATTTATACCACAATTTCTGCTGAATGATGCAAATTATTTTTAGAATTGGGCAATGGAAGTTTGATTATCTCCTCTCATCAATGTATCTCAGAATTATGCAGTGATGCTTCTGGCCACAAGAAATACACACTGAGAACAAATTACGTATTACAATCCAATCATGCTCCCTCCAAAACCTATTGGGTAGCTCTTTAGACAGCTTTTTCTCACATCAAAATTGTCCTGTTAATTAATTTCATGAAGTCTAGGCTTATATGATTATTGAATGAATTGTTTCTACTGGTTTTCACATAAATACAAGGAGATAGTGAAAAGTCAGTAAATATTATTGGAGAAAATATGAATATAATATATATATATATATATATATATATATATATATATATATATATATATATATATATATATATATATATTCAGTATTTTTATATATATATATATATAGTATTCAGCTTTGTTCAAGCTTCTTTGTACAGAAGCTTGATGATGGCAAATGAGATTCTGCAGAAACGTTGCTACAACTTTAAAAGCACAACTACAATGACGTGGAAAAATACCCGAACAAAGCTGAATGCCATACATGTAAGTATGTAAGTACCCACGAAACACATAATATATATGTGTGTGTGTATATATATATGTGTGTGTGTGTGTATATATATTTTCTGATATATATTTATATATGGATCACACGGGTTTTCTCACGCGTAAGATTGGACACACACACACACACACATATATATACATATATACATATATATAGTAATCCATGGTTTTGGTCTTAATCAAGCATTTTCAACTTTTTAAAGATCTATTCAGCTGCTATTGCACCTTCTGGACAGGATAAAATCAGAAGCAAATCTTGTGTACCTTCCCTACTTCAACTGCCCATAAATAGACAAACCTAGTAAACATTGTATGATATTTGCTTATGTTGAATTAATAACAAAGAGCAGCAAAAAGCCTTGAGTTGACATACATTTCCATTTTCAATACAGAATAAAAGAGTTGGAAGGGACCTCAGAGGTATTCTAATCCAACTCCCAGCAAGCATTCCATTCCAGACAAATGGCTATCCAATCTCTTCTTAAAAATTTCCAGTATTGGAGAACCCACAAATTCTGAAGGCAAGTCATTTTACTGATTAATTGCTCTGTCCATAACTGTGTTCACTGTTGTAGTTAACAATAGACCTGTTCCATTACATGTCTGCTGAGCACAGATTTCCAGTTCCTCAAACTTCTTAACTATTTATTTTAGCTACTTTTTTTTAAATCACCAGATTGAATTTAAGGACAAACACAGATTGTATTTGCTCTATAAAACAAGTAAGGTGGCAGAGAGTTGACATTCATTTACATGTCTTTACTTAGAAAGAGAAAAAGCCAACATATATATAGTACTGCCTTTGGCTCTCAGAAAAAAATGTATGTATCCACCATCAGGACTTTCTAGATTGTGATGTCACTCAACAACATTGCATCTCCTAGAAAGTTTAGACAGCATCAAGAGTGAGTCCTTCAAAAGAGCTTGTCATGGCTGCTAATTTGTCATTTTTTTAAAAAGGTTGAAAAAAGAAAAATGGAATTGCTTGGATATGCTTCATATTTAATAAATATACAAAGCCAACCTCTGTTCCATTCATCCAGAAAAAGATTAAAAATAGCCACATTTAATCCCACCATAAAATCTGTTAGGGAAACACCTAGATTTACTTTCAACAAGATCCATAGTTTCTTTTTAAATCTCTGCTGTAGTTCTCTGTTAGAATACACCTTTCCATCACCTCCATTATTAAACTGGGACTGGAAACTATAGCAGCTTCCAGCCTTCTTTGATTTATTTACATATCTTTCTTGCAGTGGTGGAGTTTTGTTGTTGCCTGAAGCAGAATGAATGCAGGCAAATATTTGTAACATTTTAAGCACAGCTGTTTCCTCACAGGTTATAATTTGCTGGTTTTAGTAAAACAATTTCCATAAAAAGCTCTAGGCAGTTTTTCAAAGTCCAGGAATGCAAAAATGAAATGCTGTGTGGGACAAACCTTACTATATGTTGATAGCCAGACAGATAGAAGTTACCTACCAGGGCTGTACAGTTTTTTAAGTCAACCTTTTTCTTTGATAAATTCTCAAGCGATATACCACTTTGAAGCTGACTTGCAAAACAACCCAGCCCCCACACTCCTATGAATGGAATATAATGAACCATGCATTGGTATATCAAAACCAGTATATTGTCACAAGCATATAATGCCAATTAAAGTTTTAGCAGAAACTTTATGTCATGTAATTGTGTAAATGGATTTGTCTGCTGGTCTGCAGGATTTGTAACTGAAGATTCTGGATGGAAGACTCTAGGGATAAATACAAAGCAACATAAAACAATCACCCAGGCCGAATACAACCCCAACAGATGCGTGTCTGAAACTATCATCCATGATTAAAAGCACAGTGGAATAAATGTGGTTTAGTAGTTTTCCAAAATGCCATGAGGGAGGGTGCTGTACAGTCCACAAGGGAGAGGGAGTTCCACAAATGTGTATGAATTGTGGTATGTGAAAGCTCCACTCAGAGCAGACAAAAAAGGAAAAACACAGAAAGGGTTGTTCAGAAAGATTTCAGCTTATGCAGCTTGTGAAGGATAATAACTTCTCATTCAAAAATGTGGATTTATGCACTTGTGCACCTGAAGAAGGAAAGGGCATTTTTCCTTGTGGTAATGTAACAGAAGCCAAGACGGGTCTAGTCAAATTTTGCTGGACTGATCAAGCCTTGTTGGAAGGCATAAAGATGTGTCACATGCTACAAGGTAGCATACAAAGTCAGTGTCCCATATCATTGCTTCAAGAACTCAAACCAAACTTGCTAAATAGACTTTGTGTCAAATAGTGTACACATGGCTTTGTGATTTTGTGAATGGGCAGGTCCTGTATGATAAATGTTGTAAAACTTGTACTTGTTGCTAGGCATCTGACTTTCTGATTGAAAATAGCACTTGAGGAGTTTCAAGTATATAAAGACTGGTTCACTCAGGGGTACTACAGATGCACTCTAAAACCTACACTGTAAAAGAGATTGGATCAACTGACCTCCATGATTCCTTCTGTTTCTGATGCACTGTTTCCTTGATAAAACATTCCTAAGTAATGAATATATTGAAATAATGTGAAAGTTATCATATATGTGCTTCCCCTGAATTTTAGAAGAACACAGACAAAGCATCTTGTGATATTGCACATAGATTCTATAACATCTGTCAGGTAATAGTATGTAAATGCTATTAACTCTCTTGGATTGTTGCACACTTGTCATGATGTTAACTCTAACCCTAACCCTAGCCCTAATTGAAACTCTTTAGGGTTCATTTTTGTCATACTAATTTGGACAACGTGAAGTTTTCAACATCTTTTGCGGGTCTCCAGGCCATGTTTGGAGTAGAAGGATTCAAACATTTTGGTTTTTTGGGAGGAGCTAGGTAACGGTTTAAGGATGAAATGAAAACATTGAGACCTGCATGCATTTCAGGTCTTAAACTTTCAGTGTGGATGCACAAAATTGAACTGATTTTTCTACTTGAGATGTACTTGAGATGTGTGTGTGTGTGTGTGTGTGTGTGTGTGTGTGTGTGTGTGTGTGTGTTGAGGTTTAAGGAGGAAACAGCAGTCCTTAAACATATTAAGTATTCTCTCAACAAAAACCAAAAATATTGTTTTTGCCACACATTCATGTTACCAATCTTGTTTCCTGCAGCTTCTGAGGCCAAAATGTTCTTTTTTACAGTGGAGATCTTAATTGTAAGAACATTTCCCATCCCAGTAACTAGCAACCTGAACTACTACACAGGGTTGAAACTGAAACTGTGCCTTCAACATGGCATTTCAAGAAATAAATACTTATGTTAAAAAATAAATAAAAATGACCGACTTACTCGTAGCTTGGAATTCAGCATTCCCATCTCAAGATCATTTTCACAGTTTTTGGCCTTAGATTTGCAGAGTTTTATGAGGCACATTTTTATTCTCATTATGAGATAATAAAATGACTTAGGGCTTGGCACTAGATTAAAAGGAGCAGGTAGAGTCCTTCCCTCTTCAAAATAAGAAAGCCAGAGTTTAGCACGTGCAAATTTCCACTCCACATCTGCATCTTCCTGCAAAAGGAACAGAACTGATTTAACGTAAAAGGTTGGTTTTTGAGAAGGTTGCAAGCCTCATTGTCTTTGTTACAGATTTCAAGAGCTGCATTTGGTTTTTCAAGCTATTAAAATATTTTGCCCCAAAGTCATCCTTTGTAAAAACATTGATTCTAATTTTCCTTTGAAATAAACCACATAGAAAAACTCAATACTTTTCCTTTTCCTTTATCATGACCTGATCCTGTATAGAAGCATTACTTGTAGTTGCCCTACTTAACTAAGGTCACTGGAAAAAAGATCTAAATTCTCAAAATTTCCTTTATGATTACAATATAACTTTAACAGCTTTGGATCTAACAGTGTACAAACAAATTATTTTCTCAATTAAATATTATTGAAGGAGTCAAAGACTATGCAGTACACTGAATAAGAATATACAAAAATGATTCCTATATTAATTTAAATGTCATGTTTCTTCTGTTTCCCTATTTTCAAATTACTTTTTCCACTAAGTATCCCTGAAATGAGTTGAAGCCAAGTTAATTAACTTCCTAGGTTTCTGATATAAAAAGACCATGAACTGTCCAGAAAAGCTCCATTGTCTGCTGGACTTGGAAAAAATCAGAACTAAAAATTAAGTCTCTGCAAGAGATTCCTAATTGGTGTTCTGTTTTTGAATTAAATTTTTAATTAAATTTTCAGGATGGCAATCATTATTTACATAATAGGTAACCCACCCTTAAACAACTGCATATTCACATTCAAAAGTTAATTGGCATTACTATCAAGCTTTTCAAAACTGGAAGAAGGTTTCAAAGTGTTTCTATCCCTTAATTAATGCTCTTTGTTTTCTTTTACACAATTTATCGATATATTAAAGTGATAGATAATTCTTACCTCAATTTCCTGATAAGAATTGTTGATCATGGCTATTAACATGTTGAGGAGAACAACCACCATGGTGACATTATAAACCCCATAGAGCACATATCCAATATTCTCAATAAATTTGTGATCATATTTCAGCACAACTGATATTACCTCAGACAAGCCAAATATGGACCAGAATAAAGTTTTAAAACTTTCTTCTACCCTAAAGATAAAATGAAATCTTAATTAGCTATTTGGGTCTGAGCTGGGAATACATCAAAACCCAATCGTTTCTAGCTGAGGAGGTCTAATAAACCAACATTAAAAAATATTTAATCTTGAGAATTTAAACAAAAGACACCCCTGAACTTGACATTGCCAGCAAATTTTGATAAAGCCATTTTGTGAGTTTTTTGAACCTGAATAAAGTGCTTTAGTCTTATATAGAAATCCAGTAATCATGTCTTATTTCAGCATCCAGAAAGCAACATTTAGTATAATATGTGAACTCAGGAAAGCTACCATCTTTCATTGAATGGAATGCTGAAGTGAATTTAATCCAAAAAAGATGTAGACCATCCAGAAATGCACTGTGAGGTACAATAGAGAGCTTGCCTTTGTCCTATTTTATGAAGAGCCAAATCATTCCCTAATCTAAGGTGCTGGTTATCATATTGTTATCCCACAGCACTCGGACATATTGGACAACTTCTTCCCAGAATTGAATCTGTCTGCTCAGTGTGGTCATCTAGACAAGAATACTGCTCTCCCATGAAAAAAATACTCAGTGGGGGTAGACTAAGTGCCAGACGGTCTCTGTGGTAATCCTCACTTTTTGGAACATTATTTGTTCAGAAGCAGGTGCAGCCTCATCTCTCTCTCAGCTTTCTATAAACACTAAAATCTGCTTCCAGAGAGCCTTTGCCTCAGCTGAATGAGATATAGGGATGGTTATTAGTGTTATAAACAAGCATAGAAGAAAACAAATACATACTGCTTTCATGCTATTCCATTTTTGAGATTTTGAGTAGCTTACAAATAACAATATAAAGTTAAAGTATAAGCAATCAATAACATAACAAGGTCTTGGAGGTTCATCAATCAGGCAACACAGACTTTAAAGGTCTGTCTTGAAAATTTTGCATGGGGGCAGGGAGGGTTGTATAATCAAGGGAAAGGCTGCTTCAGACATGGAGGGGCATGGCTCAGAAGTCCCTACCATGGAGCCTCTGTAGAGAGCATTGCCTCACATTTGGGACTATCAGCAAAAGCCCTCTCTGCTACATAGCACCAAATAGACAGATTTAATTTAGGAAAGGCAGAGTAACCGAGACTGTAAATCTGGATAAAAAATGTGAATTGTCCATTAGTAAGTATACCTATCTTACTATGTGACTTATACATGAAAACATGCATTGATCAGCCCAATTTGAATATGGGCCTTAAATCCTTCTTAAGATAAATCTTCTTTATCAACACAGGGATTATTTTATTGCAATCTCACCTTTATTATTTTTTAAATAAATAACTCAGGGTGGCAAACATACCTAAAACCCCTTCAACTTTCTCTTACTTTCCCCACAATCACCATCTTATGAGGTGGGTTTTGCTAAGAGACAGTGGTTGGCACAAAATCACCCCAAAATCTATTTAGTGTAACTGATAAGATAACAAGACTTGATTATTTAATACAATTAATTATCTGCAATAATTTTGGAGAGAGGTATATTTTGAACTAGAACTTCCAGCATTTTATGTTACCTAGATGCTTTTTTCAAAGGGGATGTGTTCCCCGATTTATTTTTCAATGTATTTTTTTCTTTCAAAAGGACCTGAAAAACAATAGGGAACCAGCTAGTAATGACTGCAAACAAAGTGATCTCAGATTAGCCACTACATGCCATCTCTTTCCGTTGGCTAAAGGGAAGTAACTGGCAGAAGTAAAGGATGGGCCTTCCAATCTACAGATGCAAAACTGCTACCTGACTAACTGAACCCTATATGACCATGGAAACAATAACTCCCACAGCTGGCATGGGTAAGGCTCAACAATAACCTCTCTCTCGCTTTGGTAATAAGCACATTCCATATTCCCCTCACTAGATTTTAAGAGATGAAATTTAATTTGAAGTATGGGTTGTTTCAGATGCATTGGACTCCATTGTATTTTTCTTGCTTGCCTGATACCTGCCATTCAATCACTTGGCGCACAGTTTTATTTCACTTTTCAGATATAAAATGTACTCTTTTTCATATTGCCTCAGATAAGAAGATGTTAAATACCCCATAGCACTGATTGATCATGAATTTTTAATATCCACTCTTTACATGGCGAAGGTCAAAGAGCTGTGGCATGGATTTTCTCTTTTGTTCTTCATTACACCATCAAGACAAGTAAATATCTTCATAAAAACAAGTGCTTAAATAAAAGAACAAGATCACTTTTTTTCCTATGAAATATTACATTTAACTTTGATTCCAATAGCATGATATTATCTTACTTTGTTTTAATTTGGAAATTTTATTTTATTTTATTATTTTCCTACTTGCAATTTTAACAATTGCATCAATTTGACTACATTTCCTGAATTAGCAGATCTACATTGATGTTGCCTAGCAACCAGGTTGAGCTAAAAGTATTTGAACCTCTTGCTGGCAGCAGTTAGCCCTATTTAGCTAGACCTGCCAGAACTTGGCTGCCAAAATACAGATGGCCTCTGAATGGGACCAGAGATACAGAAAAACCTTTGCTGCCCTCTAGTGGCTCCATTGATTTTCCTAGGCTAAACTTGGTAGCAATAAGTTTAGTATTTGGACAGAGAACCATGTAAGTGTAGCCTAGGCTACACTTGGCGCATAGTAGTTTTTTATATTACTGGAATGGTTCAGCTACACTGCTCTACTGCTGTGGAACAGAGAAGGGCTCCTGGCTTCACAATATTCTTGAACAGGATGTTTCATTCAAAGGTGCATCAACATTGTTGCATATCCTCAGTCCATGTATCAAATATGGCTTTTCTAAAAGCATTTTGTTTGTGTGCAAAGGTTTTATGCACCTAAGGACTTATTAATGTATATATGGAACTCAGAGATTAGGGACAATAATCCTTCTCCCTAATATTTTTCATTCACATCTGTTTTACTATGTGGACATGTCCTCTCCCTGGCCAAGCCCAAATTAACTACTTCTTCCCTGAGAAGTGGCCCTGGAGTGGCTGTTCCTTGATAGTTACTTCTACTTGTTCATCATTCATCTTCAGTCATGCCCACAGGCAAGGATTTTGTTCTTTCTAACTCTGTTCAGGCATGATATTTCTAGAATGAATTAAAAATGGCTGTTTGTAGGAGTTTTGTAGGGAGTGCTGAATCTGGCCACTTCAGTCTCTGACTTTTCCACAGGAAGGAAGCCTCTGTTGACTTTTCAGATCAAAGGATTGCATTAGCTTTCTTTTCAGAAAGTACTGTGTCCAAATATTCATACTTTGAATTTGGAAAGCAATTTTTGAGATGGGCAAAGTAGCTGCTTGTTGATGTATATCAATAAGGATTAGCCTTATTCCCAGCTGGGCAGATCTAAATCTCTCCTGCTTAATGCCCATTTAAAAAAAGAAAATCTTGAGCCAAATTGTTAGGGGAAAAAAGTATTTTAGGCCTGATTCACACACTAAAATATTAAGCAAGGCTTTGGTAGAATATGGAAATTTTAGAATGCTGAATGGACCTAAATGTACAACAAAACATGTCCTTGAGTTAAAATAAACATCTTTTAGTTTAACCCAGCTTCCAACTTCCTCTACGACACGTTCCATTTTTACCAGCTTTTAACCAATATTCAATCCTTATCTCAATTCTTCTGAAAAGGTATATTGCCCAATTTATCAGACATTAAAAGCCATGCATATTTTGGCAAAAGTAATGATGGGTAACAATAAAATAAGATTCCTTCTTTCAGTTATAGAGACTTCTCTTTTTAAGCAAGAAATTAATGCAATCAATTCATCTAGCTGCAAGGAATTCAGTAAAATATTAATTGGGAGTCCCAAGAGCTGCCTTTTGAATTTAATAAAGCTGAACTCACTCCAAAGACAATCAAAATTATAATAACCCAAACTTGCTGGTTAAAAGAGGTCTTCTGTCTTTTAAATTTGCAAACTTATTAACATATGAGTCATTAACATATAACCTTTGCAGGTTCTGTTGGCTAAAACCAAGGTTTTTAAATATTACCAAATTAAACAGAGATAAAGGAAGAAGAATGATTCTTAGGTATCTTTAATGAGATTTTGTACCTTATAGGACTGGGTTGATTACTGCTATTGTAGAGAATGAAAGACCTATGTAACAAGCATTTGACTTGAAAAGCATGACTGTAAAAAGGGTTCAGGGCATCCTTTTCCTAATCTGAGGGTCTCTTGATATGTTTGGATTGAAGCCAAGGTTTTGAAAATGCCTCTTTAAAACCTCCAAAGAATATTATACTAGGCAAGGTTAATTTAGACCAGTGGTTCCCAAACTTTTTCAGTCCACCGCCCCCTTGGTGCTACAAACTCATCCTTGGTGCCCCCCACCCAGGGGTGGGATTCAAATTTCTGTGGGAATAGCCTAATTTGAGGGTGTGACTTGCTGGTCATGTGACTGGATGGGCGTGGCTTGCTGGCTGGGCGTAGCTTGGTGGTCACATGATCGGGTAGGTGTGGTTTAGTGGTCATGTGACTGGGTGGGCATGACCAGGTGACTGGCAAACCAAATACAAGTGGTCCTCACTTAATGGTCAGTTATTTAGCAAGTGTTCTAATTTATGACTGGCCTCCCCAGAGCTACTTGACCTATTTTTGGAGTTTTGACAGCCATGCACTCACATACACACACACACTCCCTTCTAACCCTGCTGGAGCAGGTCATTAGACTAGAATCAGCAAAACATCTCTGATTAGATTCTAGAAGTGAATAGAATCTAATCAGAGATGCTTTGCCGATTCTTGTTGATTTGTTTTATTTGTATTTCTTTATTTGATGTTGCTGAATTGCATTGACATATGTGTCCCTTCTTGCGCACAGCCCAGAAGCTTTTGTGATTCTTTGCAGCAAAAATTACCAACCTCTGGCTTTGCTCTACTTTTCAAATATGCCGCCACTGCCGCGTTCTAGGTGCTGCCCCCGCAGGTCCACCCCATTGAGCCCGCTGCACTGGAGGGACCTGCCCAAGCAAGTCCGAGTGGAACGGTGCACCAAGTCAATTGGGTGAGCCTGAGAGAGGGAAAGAGAGAGGAAAAAAAAGAGAGAGAAAGAGAGAAGGAAGAAAAGGAAGAGAAAAGGGAAAGAAAGAAAAGGGACAAAGAAAGAGAGGGGATGGAAGGAAGGGACAGAAAGAAAAAGAAATAAAGAAGGAGGGAGCGAAGGAAGAGAAAGATAATGAGATATCTATTCTAGTCCAATCATCTGCTCCAGCAGGGTTAGAAGGGAGTGCGTGTGTGTGTGTTCTCCTTGTAATTTACCGATACATTTTGGTTTTGCCTTCTTCAGAATTGGCACTGTAATACATTGGGGAAAAGTAATTTTTAGGGTGGAGGTCTGGTCCAATGGATCCTGTTTAAAGCCTCAGCAAAATGTGAGAGCTTCCTGACAGTCTTGACCATGTTTCATCCACAAAACCTTTAATAGAAGCCAAAGAAGTTTCAATGTACTGGCAAAGATGTTTCAATGTGGAAAAGAGCCTCAGTCTAAACTAGGCCTCATTTCAATCTGATGCATCAGGTCTCTCTCTCTCCCCCTCTCTCTCCCTCCCTCCCTCCCTCCCTCCCAGACTGGCTTTGCTCTACTTTCCCAATGTGCCTGTGGGGCCGGCGCTTCGAACATGGATGGATGGATGGATAGAGAGAGAGACAGGTAGTTAGGTAGTTAGGTAGGTAGGCATGCAGGCAGGAAGACAGACAGACAGACCTTTTGTATGGATGTAAGGATAGGTAGGTAGGTAGGTAGGTAGATAGGTAGATAAGTAGGTAGGTAGGTAGATCTATATTGGTAGATAGGTAGGTAGGTAGGTAGACAGAAAGACAGGCAGGCAGGCAGGCCGGTAGGTAGGAAGGCAGACAGACAGACCTTTTGTATGGATGGATAGAGAGAGAGAGAGAGAAAGACAGACAGACAGAATGTGACAGCAGCGGCACTTTGGGAAAGTAAAGCAAAGCCGCTGACACTGCATTCGAGGCGCCGGCTTTGGAGCAGTGCAACAGTCAATGGGGTGAGCCTGCAGTGCTGGTGCCTCAAATGCCCCCCTGCTGCCTTTTAGCCCCCCCCACTGCCGGCACCCTTGGGGGCGCTAAGAGGCAGCAGGGGGCATTTGAGGTGCCGGCACCGCAGGCTCACTCCATTGATTTTTGCACCAGAATGGTGCAAGGGCTCAATGGGGTGAGCCGGTGCATCGAATTCAGCGGTAGCACATTGCAAAAGTAGAGCCCTGGGCTACCTCAAGCTTGCTCTGCTCCAGGAAGGAGGGAACAGCACTGGCCTCTACGACATGAGTGCCCCAGGAGGGGGGGCAGCTTAGGAGGCTGATCCCTGGCAGGAGGGGCAGCCTATGAACTTGCTGTCAGGCATGGCAACTACAAAGAGTGGAGGGCTTGGCTGAGCAGGATACTGGATATTGGGCATGTGGTCAAACCCCCCCTTCCTCTGCCTCCCCTTAGGTGATCCATGGATGCTATTGACTGTTGCAACGGAGCAGTCCATCTGAGCTGCCGCATTCAAGGCGCCGGCTCCGGAGTGGTGCAATAGTCAGTGGGGTGACCCTGTGGGGCCGGTGCCTCGAACGCCCCCTGCCACCTCTTAGCACCCCCTGCCAGCCCCCTTGCTTCTTAGCGCCCCCAAGGCATCCCACCACCCCCAGGGGTGGTACCGCCCACTTTGGGAACCACTGATTTAGACATTTGGTCTCTAGATGATAGTGGATGGACCTTCAAGTTCTGGAAATGTGGAATTTGATTCTGCAAGTCTTCCCTCCTTTAATATAGGGATATTCAGGAATATCACTGAGACATATTTCTGGGATTAGAAATGTGAATCTGGGGAGCTTTCATTTGTACCTTGAAGACAAGGTCTATTTACAACTTTTGAAATCTTCTGCTGAAACACAAAAAGAGAATGGAAGGGAATTTGGAAAATGGTGTTTTCTAGCTAGGGATAGGAAACAATCTCTATGACTTTGCATGGAAAATAGCTCAGCTCATGTTTTTTTTTTTTTATCTCAGTCCAACCACAGAGATAAACCACAGCCTTACCACAAATCTCTAAGGCTTTTTTCCCTCATTCAGTACAAAACGCCAAATGCCCACAAGTTTCCATTATATCCAGAAAGTGGAAATTGTGCAAAAGACTCTTAACTTAACTACTGTATCATTTGAAAAGCCTTCCATTAAAGATCAACAGCAGTTAGTACATTAGTTGTAGCCTACCTGGTACTTTATTCCCAGATGTCACCGTGGTTGAGTAGTCAATGGCAGTAGCTACCTCAGCTAATTCAATAATATATTTATTATGGGCTGAAGTGGCCTGTGTTTCACAAAAGCATCTGAATTTAGCATGTTGTACTAATATTCAAGCCACTGTCTGTTTTAAATGTTTAATAACTAGTATCTGTCTTTCATCTTTAGACTATTGCAAAATATAGCCTACCCCAACCACAAGGAGACACCTGCAATGGCATCTTCTTTGTGATGGGCAAACTGTTTCTGAACAATGGATCAATCCATTTAGTACTATTTTATTTATATTTCCTTTCAAGCGCATGTCTTTTCATCTTCAAATAGTAAGCAAGATACATTTGATCTTAGCCAAAATGAGAAGGTTAAATATCTCTTAAGAAAGGAGAGAAAGGAAGAATAAGATGAACAAGATAGAGGAATAGAAGAAGAAGAAAAAAGTTTAATTTGGTCAGTTAAATTTTTTTCCAGGAGTAGGAGAAAATGAAACCCATCACAGAGCAGAGACACTAAAATGTACTTTAATAATAGCCATCTCTGGAACAGAATTACTTAAAAGAGATCGCATCAATTAACAATAAGCATTCCAAAGTTATATCAAAGAGGTCAATTAACAATATAATAAAATATCGTGAGAACAAAGCTCAGGGTGCCAGCTAATAAAAAAAAAGATGTAATAATAATGAAATTAAAATGAGCCATTCTGCCATAGCTCAGAGAATAGAGAAGATGAGAAAAGCCCAGAACTTTACAGAGAGGGAACATTAAGTAGGGCTTATTGATTTATCAACACAGTTAAATGACATTTTTAAGAGTCTTCAAATTAATAGATCTGATTTGTCTGACTATTCAAACTGGTTTTTTTTGGGGGGGGCAGGGGGGGCAGGAGGAGAATACGAGGAACAGAGATGCAGAATGATACAATAGAAGACACCTCTCCCCCCTGGGATTTTTTTTAGGTAATTTGGCTTGACAATTATCAAACACAGGGCATGACACGGTAACAGAAAGCTGTAGTAATGAAAACAGGGCTCTGAGGCCCCAACAGAAACAGTAAACAGGACAGAGCCAAAGGACAAGCCTGATGGGAGAGTTATGGCAAGTCTCCAAACAAAAAAGAAGATGCAGAAGAGATCATTCCCTTACATTGCAGAAGAGACTGTAACAAGGAGCCTTACCAGTTGTCCATTACATGAGACAATGGTTTCTCTTGGATAGGGCAAATTCCTATAAATCCACCAATCTCCAAAAAGGTAGAAGAAACCCACTGAACCTCAGTGACTCAATCACTTCTTTGAAATGATTTCCTGGAATATAGCAGGATGCAATTTATAGCACAAAGACCTCAACTTTAGATATAATATAACAAATTTTAGTGTTGTATTCCTACAAGGAGATCTGGTGCAGGAAGAATTAAATTGAGATGCATATTATTCAGTCTCCATGCTAGCATCTCTGAATGTAGAGTAGTTGGGACTTATTTCTACCAAGCTTTGTGTACGTATGTTAAGCTGTACTATCACCAGTCAGAAAGTATGCACTTGCTGTATTAATTAAATTTAATTGATGCAGTTTATTGATAGCTAATGTATATATCTGCTCTCTTTAGTACTAAACTTTAAATTAGCTGCCTACGAGGCACATATCATTCTATTAATGATCCCCCAACTCCCAATTAAGGGCAAGTATTTTCCTTGCTATAGGGTTATTTTGAAGACTTCAGAAGTAATTATAAGGGTCTGAATGTTGCCAAGGCATTCAGTAGCTTAGATCTACTGAATGTGGCTGTAAAAGAATACTATCCAAGGGAATATATAGTACATATTAGGCAGATAGGATTATGAATACTTTAGATTATGTGGCTAGCTTCCGCAACCTATTCTGACTCATCAATAGATTTAAGATGGATAGTTGTTTAGATAATGACAATTTATCGTTGCTTTTTGAGTTAACCCTAATGTGAAAGAATTCCTTGCTTTGATATTTCCCATCAGCAATACTGGAGGGCTCATTTAAGATTATCCTATGTAAGGAAAGATTCTCCCCATGTGGGTACAGGTCTTTAGAAATTGTGATTGCCTGTTTTCTTCTATACTGTTAGCTGCACATATTCATATAAGTTTGCTAACCTCTATGGTGCCAATCCTTCTGAATGCTCCAAATGATCTATATGTGTACTGTCTACTTGAAGATAAGGATACAGAAATGGCCTGGCAAGAAACAAAATTCTGTTCAAACAGCATGCTGAATATGGAGATCTGGATGCTTAAGGAGCTTCAAATTTCACTGAACAGTGTATAATTTTTAATCTGTAAGATTACTAAATTTACGGGGCTGATCTGTAGCCTGAGTAAAGAATTTAATAAAATGCCTTATCAATCAATGGGCTTTAATTTTAAATATATAGGTGTTTCAAGATTTAAAAATGTAGTAGTGTTTTAAAAGTGTATATTGAAATTATACTTTAGTGTTTAGGGATTCTATTAATTAAGGTGATTTATAGGCATATCGAGAGCCGGTTTGGTGTAATGGTTAAGCCATCAGGCTAGAAACTGGAAAACAGTGTGTTCCAGTCTTGTTTTGGGCACAGAGCCAGCTGGGTGACCTTGGGCCAGTCATTTTTTCTCAGTCCTAGGAAGGAGGCAATGGCAAACCACTTCTGAAAAACTTTGCCAAGAAAACTGCTGGTCTGTGGAAATCAGATATAATTGAACAGAAGAAAAAAAAGGTACTTTATTGTATTTGATGACAATCGTATTTTAGCTTCTGTTTTTTTTAGCTATATTCTTTTTTTCTTATAGTATACATTATAATAGTATTTACTGTACTATACTCATTACATATTAGTATATAGTATAGTAGATATAATAGTAATACTATTACCACTTATCTTTATTTATTGTCACTATATAGAAAATATACTTTTATTTGAAGTCTATTATGTAAGTTGTAAAACTATACACAGGTCAATAACCTCAATAAAGGCTATTCAAGCAAGAATGATGTTACTCATACTCCATTATTATTTGGGATAAGCCTCTGCTGGCTAATCTTTATGGTCATTTGGGGGTCGTAAGATAGACCTCTGGATGCCGAGAAGGCACTACAAGGAAATTCCTTTTTCAGAAATATCTCTGAGGTGTGCTATCTTATCCTAAATGCTTGCTGATCATGTTTATTCTTGCTATTCTTTCTTAGCTTAGCATATACTACATTTATATCCATTTCATACAAAATAAGATACACATAAGCCTATTAATTTCCACAGATTTCAGACAGCTTAATCCTGTGTCAGAGATATTTAACATCTTTTTTTTGCCTAACAAGTAATTCCCAAATTTGAATATATAATCATTGGTTCTGTTTTTATTTAGGATTAAATCCTTGTAGACTGTATTAAAATCATGGACTTTTCTGATCCATAATGATGCAACTGTTGTTCATTTGGTCCAAATTTTCTGATGTAATGAAATGGGACACTGGATCACTTCAAATATCAGAAATAGATCGAAATACATTGTTGGAAGGAAAATCCATCTGGTTCAGTTCCAAGTTGGGTGAAAGACACTGAAAATAAAATGGAGGCTGGAGGATGATTGGAAAGAAGGTCCATTTATTGATGAACAGAACCACCAGGGCTTGTGGTTCTGGGACAGCTGACAAAATGGAGTAATAGAGTGGGTGGCTTTTTATGCCTTCTGGATTCCTGGAGAAGATATGAGAGTGACAAACAAACCAAGTGATGAAAAATGAAGTTTTAAAAAGTTCTAGTAAATGGAGCAAAATCTAATCTGATGCCTATCCATCTTCCTCTTTGGAGATTATGTAGTTTATATACAGACCTTTATGTTTCAGAAAACATGTCTCTATGTTATTTATCATCCAGAATATAAAGCTCTGTATGCAAATTCCAGGAACAAAGTTGTTGATACGATACTTCTTGACCATAAAAGAAAGCAAAGAAGTCCTCACATACGGACTACATTTGTTGTTTTATACTTAATTACTTAATGACCAGAAATAAGCTTGCCATACATATAAACTGGAATTCCTCTAACCATTTTCAAAATGATGAACTGCAGCAATAAGAAGCCCCCCCCCCCCATTGACAGTTGTAGCTGCAAATCTGCTCTCGTTTGCATCTTTTTGAGGGAGCAGTCTTTAATTACAGGATTAGATACTATGTTTCCACTTGCAACAGCTGTCAGAAAGAATACGAGAATAAATTAAGGGCTTATTGGCTGCTGACAGTCTGATGCTGCTTTTTGAATGCATGGCACTGTAGTGGAAACCCTTGCTTTATATTTAGGCATACACTGGCAGTTGCATTACTACAATACAAAACATGAGGTGACCTAGTCAAGACATAAATCTTGAGGTCAATTCCAAACAGCTCTCTTCCCTCCCTCTTCCTTTCTTCCCTCCTTCCCTTCAAATGAAATTTTAAGGTTTTTCATGTGCTTATCATCTAGTAAATTCATCACAGCAAAGTCATATACACCTGTGCTGGAGTAGAGGTCATCACATTCCTCAGAGCCAGCTAAGAATTTGTGACTTTTAAAATTTTATAAACGATTTCACCCCCCAAAATATTCCATAATCAGTGCTGAACAATCTAAAGCATAATGCATGCTCACCCTGCGTTTTTGCAAAAACAAAGAGATTTTTGTAAGGTTTCATGGCTTAGTGAGCATTTTCTATTTTTAATCCTTTTAATGACGGGGTTGGGTCTAAGTTCCCACTAAGGGCCATGTTGCTGAAAAAAACACAGCCTGTTAGGAAACTGACCTGTCATATAGATGGACGCTGCAAATTATTCTAGAACAGGTAGAATAATGGTTTGGAGAAAGATATACCCATATCAGTAATGGCATGCAGCTTTTGTTAAGCACCTTCACTGAAACATGACTTAGCTGTGCTATAACTATTACTGTTATGTTATGTTTTATGTTATACATTTGTTTATTATATATTATGTTATGTGATATTATATTATTATTTATAGTATTTTATATTATATTATGTTGTTATGTTATTACATTGCATTGCATTATATATTATTTCTCAAGCCCTGAGGTAAATAATTCTCTTATTCTCAAAATGTTATAGATTTCCTTTAAATGCTTTATAGAATATCTGGTTACAGTAAAACAGTATAATATTTGATATCATAAAATGATATGAATATTAAATATATCATCTCCATCCACCAAATTGTTTCTTTAAAGGTGTAGGAGATATCATCTGGTGCCCTATTTTACATTTCTATGCTATTGTTGCTATCTTCCTTTAGGATTGGCCATTATAATTTCCTATAACAGTGTTTTCTTTGTCTTTTGAGATACACTGTAGATGATAGATAGACAGACAGACAGACAGACAGACAGACAGAATTGTTGGTACTATTTATGTCTCTTTGTTTTTGTGTTCCTTTGATCTCATTTTATCAATTAAACTGTTTTTATGTTTGTTGATGTTTAATATATAAACATTGAGCTATATTTGCTAACTGAATCTCATGTATTGGTCTGATCCGGATAGAGGGATTGACTGAGAATGTGTTGAGTACAAAATAAACTGGATATTTCCCACAATAATTTTTCAACAATGCAGGAATACCTATAGTTCGTAATTCTATAGAATACACATAACAGCAGTCTGGGGAGTCAAAACCCATGCTGTAGATACTCACGTTGTAAACGCTGGGTTATATTTTGCACCTAGGTAGTATGAATAAAGGTTGAACATTCCAATCATGAAGGCGAGAAATACCATGATAAAGATGACCATGAACTTGAAGATGTCTTTCACAGTTCTTCCCAAAGAAATCTGGAGAGGACCAAAGCTTTCATTGGCTGGGAGAATGTAAGCAATCCTTGAGAAACTGAGTACCACCGCTATTGCATATAGTCCTTCTGATATGATCTGAGGATCTGAGGGAAGCCATTTGCTCCTGGCTAAAAGAAAACACAATAGGCAATATATAAAAGTAATAATGAAAATCCAAATCAAAAGTGGGAGGAGGGAGATTCTGAGAGGAAGACTGAAGAAAGAAAGATTCTATGTCTTCTTACTGAGGGAATTCTTAGATGTTATTGGTGAGTCTTGATTTCATCCTTGCCCCTGTTTCTGGATATTTGGGGTTAACACTTTCTCTTCTTTCTTCCCCTCTTACAAAGTCAGAACTGCAAGATTTCCAAGGAACATAAAGGGTTCCATCCAATGTAGATTAAAGAGCAGAAAGCTCTGATCTATCTGCTGTGAAATATCTTGCTGAATTCTTTCCTTATTTATTTAGTGATTGTTACTAATGGCTAGATTCGTTTTAGCCTCATGTTAAAGTTGCATGTGCTGCTTGAAATAAAGTTGCCTGAAACTTTTTATATTTTAAACCAGGGGTCCCCAAACTTGGCAACTTTAAGACTTGTGGACTTCAGCTCCCAGAATTCTCCAGCCAGCTATGCTGAGTTGAAGTCCACAAGTCTTAAAGTTGCCAAGTTTGGAGACCTCTGTTTTAAACAAACAAGCAAACAAAACAAACAAAAACAAGTTAATGCATCTCTATGAATTCAGAATTCTGGCTTATAGGTCACCAATCCATTTGAGGAATAATATCAAACGGGTTTCCAAGATTTTGAATTATAGTCCTTCCTATAATATATTTTCCAAAATGACTGAATAGTTTAAATTAAGTCATTGTTTATTTTATTGTTTTACTCTGTTATTTTATTTCATGGATTGCAACCTATTCCAAGAACCTCTGGAAAGCATGTGAAACTAGAATTATTATTTTAAGTAAATTAATAAGTAATATGATTTGATCATCATTCTGATTGTTTGATTAAAGCACTATTGTCTTCCTAGTTTCAGAAATAACCATCATCTTCCTTTGAGTTCCTAAATACTCAAAGGGTAGTTGGGGTAGTTGTGCTGAATCATCTTAGTCTTGACATTAATCACATCAGACACTTCGTCCTAAGGGTTCTTAATGGTACTGTGTGAAGTTCAGCAAACAAAAACCTGCTCAGGCAAACAGGGCATTTAGAAAATGCTTGGTTCTTGTTCATATGAAACATCTCCATATTCAGCTGTGTAGACAAAGATTCTTTTTTGCAAAATAGATTTCTCTAAATGAATGCCCATGAAAAAAGACCATTGAACCATATCTCAAAGATCGTGGGACATCAGACAACTACAGGGTGACTAGAAAAGGGCTGATGTAAATACTCATCTTCAAAAAAAGGGGGAAAATGGAACCATGAAACTACAGACCCATCAGCCTGGCATCAATACCAGATTTTGGAAAGATAATCAAGTGATGTATCTGTGAACACCTAGGGGCTAATGAAGTCATAACCAGAAGCCAACATTTGTCAAAAACAGATCATATGAGACAAATCTTATTGCATTTTTTGACAACGTGACAAAATTAGCAGACCAGAAAAATGCCGTGGATATAATTTACTTGGATTTCAGCAATTTGATAAAGTAGACCACAACCTACTACTTGATTAGATTAAAAAATGTAGGTTAGATAGCATCACCACCAGATGGATTCATAACTGGTCAACTAACCATACTCAGTGTGTAGTCCTTAATGGAACTGCATCTAAATGGAGGGAAATATGCAACAGAGTACCACAAGCTCTGTCTTTGGCCCACCATTCTTCAATATATTCATAAATGATTTAGATGAGGAGATAGAAGATGAACTCATCAAATTTGCAGATGACACCAAGCTGGCAAGAATAGCCAACACTTTAGAAGAAAGGTTTAAGACATAGAAGGATCTTCACAGGCTTGAACATTAGACCCTATCTAACAAAATGAAATTCAATGGTGAGAAAAGTAAGGTTCTGCATTTAGGCAAGTAAAACCAAATGTACAGGTATAGAATAGATGATACTTGGCTTAATAGTAGTAACTGCGAGAGGAATCTTGAAATTCTAGTGGACAATCATGTAAGCAGTCACTTATCTGAAATAGTATAGGTTCTCCTGCTTGAGTAGAGGGCTAGACTAGAAGACCGCCAAGGTCCCTCACAGCTCATTCATCCATTCTAAAAACATGAGCCAGCTATGTGCTGCAGCTGCCAAAAAGGCAACATAGTCCTAGATTGCATTAACAGAAGGATAGAATCAAGATTACATGAAATGTTAATACCACTCTATAATGCCCTTTTTAGACTACACTTGGAATATTGTATACAGTTTTGGTTGCTACAATATAAAAAAGGTGTTGAGATTCTAGAAAAAGTGCAGAAAAGAGCAACAAAGATAATTAGGGGGCTGAAGAATGGTTGCAGGAATTGGGTTTGTCTAGTTTAATGAAAAGAAGGACTAGGAGTGATATGATAGCAATGTCCAATGTCTAAGGGGATGCCACAAAGAAGGGGGGTGGGGTCAACCTATTCTCCAAAGCACCTGAGGGCAGGACAAGAAGCAATGGATGGAAACTCATCAAGGAGAGAAGCAACCTAGAACTAAGGAGAATTTTCCTGACAGAACAGTTAATTAGTGGAATGACCTGCCTCCAGTGCTCCAATACTGAATATTTTTAAAAAGAGATTGGACAATCATTTATCTAAAATGGTATAGGGCAGTGGTTCTCAGCCTGTGGTACGTAGATCCCTGGGGGAGCTGCAATATCATTACAGGCGGTCAGTGAAAGCTTGAAGAATTGTTATGATTTAAATCTTGAGTTAAGTCTTAGTGGTCTGTGGCCACAAAAGGGGGGTCTGTGGTGAAGAAAAGGTTGAGAACCCCTGGTATAGGATTTCTTGCTTGAGCAGAGGATTGGACTAGAAGACCACCAAGGTCTCTTCCAACTCTGTTATTCTGTAAGGCTAGAAGATGTTGTGAAGACATGTATCCAGAATCCTGTGCAAGCTCTACTAGTATACTCAAAAGTCTTTGGGGACAATTTAATCAACATTTAGGATATGTTGCTAAATCATTGACCATGTGTATGTTCTTCTCTCATGAAATCACCACTCTTTATCAACAAATATATCTGTGCAATTACATGCCAGTCCCCTGAAAAATTGTACAATATTCTTGCATGTCTACGTTCACAAGAAAATTCAATTTCCTCAGCTCTGACCTCTGACCTTTTAATATATGTATGTATAGAATCAGAAGTTAGTATAATTGGCTGGCAGGCACAACGTGCGCTTGCATGAATATTGGTCCGAAAATCCAACATTTTGAGACTCGGGTCATAAAATGGTTGGGGTGGTATTCACAGCAGTTCTATCTAGTGCAAACAGATGGAAGAAAGTGACTTAAGAAATTTAAATTGCTAAAAGCCTGATCGGCTTTCTAATCTGTGTTTGAAGGGCAATTTTCCTACTGAGTTTTCTACTTTCTATTTTTTTTTTTACATAAATGCTACAGAAATGGTGTAACTGCTTATATTTACAACATTTCATAATGTTTGTAAGTCATAGCAGAAATTGCCTGATAACATTTTTTAATCAATGCAAATTACCTATTTCTATTTTTTTTAAAAAATCCTGAAGATTTCTTGGCTGCAAGATTTTCAATACAAATTCTCTGGATACAAGGTTTTAAAAACGCAGCTAGTGCATTTTAGACAGTTTGCAATACTTTGCCATTTTCTTTCCTGTGTTTGAAAAATACATATTCCGAATCAAGGATTTTGAGGCTAATTTTCATGCTGCTATGTTTTCTTTTCTGTGTTTGAAAAATACATATTTTTGAATCAAGGATTTTGAGGCTAATTTTCATGCTGCTATGAAAGCCCATTTTCATTTCGAGAAAATGAAAATTAGTTTTATGGCATGGTGATGGCAATAGTTTCATGCCACAGAGACCAGTCACCATAATGAAGCTTTTAGAATCCTGCCTGATCTAATTGTTTTCCAAATTAGAATTTGGCAGTAGCCATATCCGTGCCTAAAATGCTTAGCATCAAAGGGCTGAAAATAATAGTCTCTGCAATACTACCCACTAAGAGCAGCTGGGGTTCTGCTTGTAAATTCACTAATAGGTTTAGCTCACCTTTGGATGGCTAGGAGTAGGGGCCTCTTGATGGCATCTGTCCTCCCATTCTGCCTATTTCATTATAGACAACTCAAGACCTGCCTATTTACCCAAGCATTTGTAAGATAAAAACTATTCCAGTACCAAACTGCTAAATTTTTTTTAAATGAAGGGTGCTTGGTAGTCTCTGAGCTTGGTTGCTTTCTTGCAAACATTTTATACCCAGATGAAGGTAGCATCATCTGTGCTATTAAAATGAAGTTTGTTTCAATTATTGCAATGTTATTGTCATATTACAGGATTTGTAATTTTAGTGTTGATTGAGCTATTTACTGTTTCTTTAAATATACTTTTAACTGGAAGAGGATTGTTTTATACACAGTCTCTGGCCTTCTTTGGCACTAAGAGTAGCATTAAAATAAAAGGTAAATGCCATTACCTTCATACCTGAAATAACAGGAGCATGAAGGCACAAGGGCCACAGCTTTAAAAATGGACTTGAGGGTACATTATTTAAAAGGAAAGTGTAGCGATAGAGCATCTGTTTTATGAGCAGAACCTCAGGGGTGATTACACATGGCTGATCTTGTCTAGGCTGTGAGCAGAGTCAGCCTGATTAGTACTTGGATAAGAGATACCAGAGATTCTAAGGGCTGTAGGCTAGCTTGAGAAGTTGAGGAAAACATCACAAAGAAAGTGATGGCAAATCACCACATTAAAACTGTCTTGATGGGTCCATCTTATCCACAGGGCTCAAAGTTGACTGAAAATTACCACCTTTTTTTCTTGGGGCAAAGCAGAAATTATAAGTTCTCTACTATCTAGCAACTTAGAAAACAAAGCAGAATAAGGGTCTGACTGAACAGAAAGCAGCCTGCTGTGTTCCCATGAATACTGGTTTTACAGGAAAGCATTGTTTGCCAGAAACTTAGATCTTAGATGAGTCCTTGTTACATAAATAGGAGCCAGTGAATGCAAAATGGACTTTATGTCTAGGTAAAAATAATAATAGCAATAGCACTTAGACTTATATACTATTCCATAGTGATTTACAGGACTTCCCGGGCAGTTTACAAATGTCAGCATATTGCCCACAACAAGCTGGGTCCTCATTTTATCAACTTTAGAAGGATGGAAAGCTGAGTCAACCTTGAGTGGGTCAGGATCAAACCCCTGGAAGTGGTGGAGTCACCTGCTATGCTTCATTTTAACCACTGCGCCACCACAGCTCTTAAAGATGTCACTGACAGTAATTCTTTCCCATATTTTATCCCTTCAAAACCAGCAGTATCTTTTTCTCTAATAAGTGAATTCTTTATTTTGCATGCAACAAGGGGATAGGATCACTGAAGCAAGTTCTTTGTGGGCAGTAAATAATGTTGCTGAACTAAGACTGATCACAGTGCCCAGGACATCTTAATATATCCAAATATATGTGATGGCCATTATGCTGATATCAGAGCATGCTCACATCCATGAAAGTAAATTGAAACTATTTGTCAGGCTTATCGAAAAAACGCTGATACAGGAGATAGCAGTAAGAGATTAATAAGCCAGAAGTAATATAGATGCCATATAGTTTTAGGAAAGATAAATCTAGTTCCTAAATATATGAAAAAGGCAGTGACTGAGGAACATGATAAACAATGGTTTAATACATAGAGCTGTATGGAACATGGCAAAACAAATTGGCAGAAGAGGAAGACAAGATTTTACACTCAATTTTTTTTGCTCAATTTATATGCTAAATACAGGCATACATTGAAGGAGACTGGTTTGAAAGAAAATGAGTGTAAGAGAAGAAAACATCAAAAACCTGCTCCATGTTGATGACACTACCTTGATAGCTGAAAAGGCAAATCATCTGCAAATCTTAGTGACAATAGTTGAGGGCTACATTGAAAAAACAAGAGTAAGACTAAATAAATAAAAAATTAAATAAACGATGAACATTAAGTAATCAGCCTTAGAACTGACAATGAAAAAAATGGAAATGGTGGATATTAAAGAGTTTGCTCCCTAGGACTGACTATCGAGATTTGCTGCAGACTGGCACTTGGTGAAGTAACAATAATACACATATATTCAAATGCGTTATAAGTATTTATACCTATAAAATCAGAATTATATAAGCAATATATTTTGAAGAAGCAAAAAGAACATAAACGTTTTGAATGGTGGTGTCGAAGAAGACTCTTGAGAATTCCATGGATAGATAGAACCATAAAATAAATCAATCTAGAGGTCTCATTGAGACACTTGAAATAAATAGGTCCAAAGTATCCTATTCTGGACACATAATGCAAAAACACAGCTTTCTTCAGAAGTCTATAAAACTAGGGAAATTAAAAGGAAAGAGAACAGCAAGGTGGACGAACACAATTACACTGATGGGTAAACCACTGAAAGTTATAAAGAGCCAGGTTGCAGCCAGAAAATCCTTGAGAAATTCTGTCTGTGTGGTTGCTATGTATCAAGACTGACTTGATAGCACAAAAGCAATCAACTCAATGCCAAATATACAGAGAAATATCCAAGTAATAATTTCATCCCTAAGCATAAATATCTCCAAACAAGACATTATCACTTGAATTTTATATAGTTTGGTTATTCTTTAGGTAAACCATAAACCACACACTGTTGGCCAGTTGAGATATTATTTGATATTAATTGATAGTAAAAAGCAATATAATTGAATAAAATTGCTGGTCTTGAACATGCACATTCCAAACAAGAGGTTTTGTTGAAGAAAGTACAGTAAGTCAACAAGGGATATTATTTAGATTAAAGTTTCAAGAAAATAAACACCTGCTTCTTATTCATCTAACCTTTTTGCTATTTTACAAAAAAATGTGGCTGTTCTGAAGAAAGAAAAATGATGGTTATTGAGATGGATACCATGCTGCTGGCTTTCAGCTTGCTTCCACTTATTAAACTCTATTCTAGTCTTACATTTTCCTGTTCAACACTTTGCCCTATGTCCTTGGTTCCCATGCATAGCAGGTATCTTGTGCTACCTCTTTCTTCCTTTGAAGTCTCTCTCAGCATTCATCTTTTGTGGAAACTTTTTGCCTTAGTCTTCCTTTTCAAGAAAAAGAAAGAAAGAAAGAAAGAAAGAAAGAAAGAAAGAAAGAAAGAAAGAAAGAAAGAAAGAAAGAAAGAAAGAAAGAAAGAAAGAAAGAAAGTGCCAAGGATGCATATTTGAGATTGTAAGTGTGAATACAGAATATTGACTATTATGTGCCTGAAGCTCTTTGCATCTGTCACCTGTATGTTTGTATTTCCCTTTTCTCACTCTCCTTGATTGCCCTAACACAGAGATAATTTTATCGCTGCTGATTCTGACAGGTGAGCAGCCGGAATGATCTCTATAAACAAGCAGCATTTGAAAATGCATTAAGTATTCGTGATAGAGAAGCAGTTCAGATTCAGATTTTCCTGAAAAAGCTTCAAAAATCTTGAAGCTGCTTAACGGAATTGATGACATAATGAAGTTCAATGGAAGCAAAAATGGGAAGGATGCCCAAATTTCAGAGACAGAATCAGAGTGGTGGTATAGTACCCTTGGATTAGAAATGGAAAGGAAATATAAAAAATAATAATGGAAAAAGTAAAAGAAAACATGGAATACCTGTCATATTGGAAGAATATTAACTAAATGTATAGTTTCATGATAAAATATTGTTTAATTTCTTAAATCTTGGAACAAAGTATAAATTCAGTCTTATATTTCTAGCACTCACGAGCTGTAATTACACAATTGTGTCACAAGAGGGAGATGAGTACCACAATACAATTTGGATAAAAAAAATAGTTTCAATCAGTTTTTTTTTTAAAGGAGGCAGGTGTAATGGACTAGCATGTCCTATTTGTTTGATAACTGTTTTCCTAATTACGTTCTTGAAATTTTGCTGAAAAGTCTTATTTAAAAATGCCCACTTCTGAGTAGTATTCTGAGTGACATAAATCAATACTGCTCCAATTGCATTGGATTTTAACAATTATGCTCTCTCCCTGATCTGTATTTTTGCAGCTCACTGTAACAATATTGTCCTAGTTAAGCATTATGCAAAACAGGAAGAGATTTATGTTAACAATCTTTTTTATTATCTTCTCCCAGAGACAGAGAGAAAGGGAGAGGGAGAGGGAGGGAGGAAGAAAGAGAGAGAGAGAGAGAGAGAGAGAGGAAGGGAGAGAGAGAGGGAGGGAGGGAGGAAGAGAGAGAGAGAGAGAGGAAGGGAGAGAGAGAAAGGGAGGGAGGGAGGTACCAGAACATTTTCAGGACAGCTGAGCATTAAATAAATAAATAAAACAAACTGGTGATTTAAATTGTGTATGTGTCTGTCTATGATCAACATCCTATTAACACAGCTTTATTTCAAGCCTTATGTATTTGTAATCACCAGATCATTCATACAGTAATTCTTGACTTATGATCATTCATTAAGGGCCAAAGTTATGACAGTGCTGAACAGAGAATCTTATGATCAGTCGCCCCACTTATAATCATTACAGTGTCCCTGCAGTCACATGATCAAAATCTGGATGCTTGGCAACCATCATGTCTTTACAATAGTTGCAGATCCCATTTACAACTTTCCTAGGGAGTTTCTGACAAGCAAAGTCTATGGAGGAAGCCGGATTTGCTTAAAAAACCATATGATTAGCTGAACAACCACTGCAAAAAATGTCATAAAATCAGGCACGGTTCATTTAACAATCTCGTTACTTAGGGACAGAAGTTCTGTTCTGTTCTGACAGAAGTTGTGGTTTTAAGTTGAGAACCATCTGTATTAGAAAAGAGAAAGTAAAGAAATAAAATATGCAGAGCTGCCAAGAACTTAAAGCATGGCTTCGCTTTCTTTCCTGAAGAAACACAAATCCTTCTCAAATAGGAATTAAGATTTAGTATAAACCAGATACATCCATGCTTGATTTTCAATCCACAGCGAGGGAACCATAACTGCCTTCTCTCATTCCAGCATCCAATTTGCAAAGCCTAAAACGAGGAACGTATTATAAATCTCCCTCAATTTATTTTTTTCCTTCTTCTTTTCTTCCCAGTTCCTATTCTTTGCAGTGGTAATTCTGCATATAAATGTTATGCATTAAGTGGAATAGACTGCTGGGAGGACAAAGCCACACTTACATGCCACATATCCAAATAACCAGCATCCCAAAGTACTGTGTTCCCCTGTATGGTTGAGCCTGCATCATGGTTATGTCAATTGTTGTGGTTGTATAGTTTTTCCTTCCTTAGATGCTATTTATGATTTTATTTTACTGTTTTTAAATCTTGCTTTAAGTATTGTTAGTTGCCCAGAGTTGGTTATTTGAGATGGATGTCCGCATAAATTACCCAAACTAATAAAGTGAGCTAGCTTTGGCTTTAATGTGAGGAATTTATTTATTCAGCTTTCATGGTTTCCTATAGTATAAACCACAAGTTTGGGCAGTCACAAAACATCATGCTTTCTAAGTTCTGCTAGATGACAACATCTGAGGGAAGGAATATGGAGCCTATTCATCCTATCTGATCTAGTGGAACAAGCAGAAATCTTCAGGAAGCAGCAATCCTGACAATAACCTGCCCCTGTGACATTTAGAGCTTTAAAAGTGATAACCAGCATCTTTAATTGCACTCAGATAAAAAGTGGAAGCCAGAAAAGTTTGCACAGCAGTGGTACATGAGGGGAAAACCATGTTTTGTCCAAAAGTTTGTCACCATGTTCTGGATCAACTGTATTTTTATATTGTTTTCATACATACTTATCCTATGTATTGTAAGTAAGCTCCTAACATGAACTTGGGGCTTCATTTGGGATTTGAACATTCACAATCTTATGTTCTTTGTGAAATGTACATAACACCCAACTAGGAATATCCCCAGGTCTTTTTTTATTTTATTTTGAGAAAGCAAGTTAAATACCGTCATCTTTAAGTTACAAATCTCAACACTACACAAGATTAAGAATTTTTTCCCCTCAACTCTCTATTGAGGATCTTCTACTTTAATGCAACTGGATGGAATCTGCATTTGGATTCTTAATATTCCAGAGATGAATAAAACCTGTCCAAAAATGGAATGATACATTCTAATTTGCAAAAGATAATTTGAATTTTTTCTCTATTTGAACAGCCAATTTAAAGATAATGAATCTGAAGCAGAGAAAACTTCAAAGGAACTTTGAAGTTATTCAGGCTTTCCCATAGTGGTGAAACATCTAACTGGTCTTCATCCCTCATTGCCAAGCAGTTTAACAACATATTGGAATTGAAGTGAAATTGAAGATTGGCTAACAAACCTATCTGATAATAAAAGAGCCAGCAAAAGGGGCAGCATCAGACAACTATCTTGCAAAGATCAATGGCACAATGTTAAAGTATACAGCTACTGGCCAGTGGTAATAAATTGGGAGAAGTTAATATCCAAAGAGGAATCTTTCATTGAGATTCATTATCACCCTGACTGTTTACATTACATTGATTTCTCTGTCAATAATACCAAACAAACCAGGCCATAGCTCTCAAACATCAAAAACATCTTCCTGGCTATCTCACCTCCTTTACATGGTCAATCTGGAGCTGTATGGAAAAACACCATCTGAAATAGTATCACTACTCAACATGGCCCATACATAAAGCCAAAATGTTGCAATGAAGTTTGGACTGGACAAATGTGCCACTTGTCAGTGTTCCAGAAAACAAACTCCAACTCCAAAACCCTTGAGACAGGCATTTTCTCAAAGTTCCATTTTATTAGAATTGTATACTGGCACATCTGGGAAACCCCAAATCTGAGAGTTCTGGGTTTTTCCTCAGTAATTGAAAATCAAAGACCCATCTCCTGCATCCCTCAGTCCATCACATGGCCCAATCACCATCTGTCCCAACTTAAGACATTCCTCTAACCACTCCTTGACCAGGTGCAGGATGACATGACCTTGACTGAAAAGAAGAATGCTATGATGTCTAACTACATACACTCTATGAAATCCCCCTCCCAGTTTCCCAGGCACAGGAATGTGGCAGCGTGGAAGCTTCTGATGCTAATATGGCTTCCAACACTGACACCATTCTTACAATCATTAGAGGAAAAAAAACAGTGAAAACTGAAGGAATCCAGATGTCCTATAGAAATAACATCAAGAGTCAGGATGAAGACAATCACTATAAATACCCAGGCATCTTTCAAGCTGACAACATCAAGCACGCTGAAGTCCAGGAGAAGGTTCAAAGTGAATACATCATGAGAGTGAAGAAGATCTTAAATCCAAACTCAGTGGAGGAAATACCATAAAACTGGGCAATTGTAGTCATTGGATACACACTTGGAACGGTGGATTGGATTCGAGCAGATTAGAAGTCCTAGATAGGAAGACTAAAAAAATAATGATAATGAATCATGCCCTTCCTCTATATAACAATGCTGACAACTTATTAAGGAGCATTGTTGGGTGTGGAATGTTGCAAGTACATCACATGGCTGAAAAATGAAAAAGGGCATTAGAAAAATATCTGAAGGACAATGAAGAAGGTACACTGAAGCTGGTACACCCTGAAGGCTTACTGAATACTGATGAGACCAACTAGCCTACAAGAAAGACCAAATGAGGAATAAAAATATGACATGGCAAGGCAAAGTATTATATGGCAAGGACACATACACTCACACACGCACACACGCACACACAAACACACAATGCCTAGCAGGCAAAGCAGATAACAAGAAGACCTGGCAATGGCTCACAGAAGTTGAGTTGAAGAAACAGAGAGAAGGACTAATTCTGGCTGCACAAGAACAAATTTCACAAGAACAAATTTGTCTTAAGAACAAATGCATACAAAGACAGAGTTGAGAAGACGGCATAAGACTGACAATGTACCTGTGCAAAGAAACAGTGAACCATCTTGTTAGCCGCTTGCAAATAGATTGCACAGACAACAGGATGAGAAAGTAGCAACAATGGTGCATTTGAACATCTGCAAAAACTACTGTCTACTTGGAAGCAAGAATTGCTGGAACTACAAAACAGACAAAGTAATAGGAATTGAAAAAGCGAAAGGGCTCTGGGACTTCAGAATTCAAAAAGACAAGCACCTGCCACATAACATTTTGGATTTAACAATTCTCCATAAGAAAGACAAAAAAGTTTGAATATTGAATATGGCACTACCTGGAGACAGCAGAAGAGAAGAGAAAGAACTGGAAGACAAAGAACTGGAGAAAATTGCACAACCTAAAGACCTGCAAATAGAAGTAAAGTGACTATGGCCAAAGAAAGCAAAGATAGTATCAATAGTAGTAAACATCTTGGGTACAATCACAAAGCATCTGGAGCATCATTTGAACATCATTGCCATTGGCAAAATCATCTTCAATCAAATGCAACAGGCAGTTCTAGTTGGAACAGCTTGCCTCTACCTTTAGCACCATCAGACCCACCAGCACCATCAGGCAACATGTGCCTATCTCAGATTCCTTGGGATGAAGGACTCCATAGGTGGATAAAAATACTAAATTCAGTCTAAAGATCTGGCTGGCTGCATGACCAATCATCACCATAATTTTGCCAACCACAGTTTGAAAATAATTAAGAAAGAATGCTTTCTTACCATATGTGAAGTAGGCAACCTGAGGAGGAAGGGTGACATTACTGAGGTCATTGTCTTGGACAAAGAGATCCACATATTGTTGTGCTTCTGTGGCTTTGAGAAAAGCCATGAATCTGGCAGTAAAGGAAGCTACAAAAATAGACAGCATCCCAAAATCCAACAAGTTCCAAAGATGCATGACATATTCACGGGGCCTTCTTCCCAGATTTCTTTGCATTCAGACCATATCATTCCTATAGTGACATACAAACACAATCAGTACACAATCAGTAATAGCTCACATGATTTTATTCTTCAGCTTTTTTACCATACATTATATGCATCAATATTAAATATACACACAAATTTTATTCCATTTGTATTCTCAGTCTTTTTTCCAACAGCAGTTCTTTTTATTTTGACCTAACAAACTTATGCAAAAGTAAGAATTATAGATACTTTAAATCACCAATAAGCTTCAGGCTCGAGTTGGGATTTGAATACCTCTTTGTTCTTCTAATCACTCTATTACACTACAATGTCTTTCTCCTTGCCTTTTTCCCCAGATAACCCAGTATTAAAATAATATTCCTTGGACCCCTCACTTCAACATGGATCTTCTTAGAATGCAAAATATAGCAAAAAGAGAAACTGATGAGTGTCCCAGAACCATACAAAACTCCAGACCATGATTAGTCAGTATAACGAATGGTAATATACTGATATATTGGAGTTGCATTCAAGACTGACAATTTTCATAAGGACCAGGAATATGTATGTTTACCAATAGTTACTATGTAAATAAAGCAGATAATGTTTATTCTCATTGAAGAATAGTATTGCCATCATATTTGGCTACATTACCAACCTCATTATCCTGCCATTATTTGTGATCATCATTTTTTTGTAGTTATATTATCATACATAATCAGTAGTTTCATGTTTAAATAATAGCCATTGTTACTGTTTCTGTATATATCTCCAGCTGCTCCCATGTTATTTATTTCCAAACTCTTGGTCTATTATCTTTTATTACAATGGAGACAAGAAGCCACAGTATCTCCAGTTGAATGCTCTAGGCTCTACTGTGTTTCACAGTTGAAAGAAACTGTAATTTAGAAAGAGAGATATCATTCCAACTTTGGAGGACTTTATTTAATTTATTTTGAAAGTTTTCTCCAAAAATGTATCTATCCTCTCCTGTCAAATTAAGGTCATTGCAGGCAGGCTTTAATTCTTTAGGAAGGGCCGTCACATACACTGTAAAAGAAGTCTGCATTATCAATAAATGAAAATATTAGTAACTCAAGATTGAAATGAGGGATCCTTGGTGCTCTCTCATCTTGGCTGTTTCCTTGCAGATGTTTCATTACCCAAACTAGGCCACATTATCAATGCTAGTAATGTTCAACTAGAACTGATGATGTTACCTAGTTTGGGTAGTGACACACTTGCAAGGAATCAACCAAGCTCACAGAGCATGAAGGACCTTTCAAGTCATCATTATTTCTCATACTGTAGTACATCCTGAGGACTGAGGTTGAGAATCATATTTACTTGATGCAGCCAAGGCAGGGATGAGATGCCACCCAGGGTCTTTTTGATTTGTAGCTCAGTCTCTCTCCACTATGCTACCTTCAAATCATTCCTTGATACTTCCTAGCAGTAGAATTATCTGGAACATACAAGAGGTCCTTTGAAGCTCAGCTGAAGAGCTGCAGTAGATAATTCAGAACATATATTTTGTTCAAGTCTGAATCTTCCCCCATCTGGTACTAATAAGCTTTTTTGTCCCAGAGCCCTGCCAACCATGCCCAAAGAAAAAATAAGAACGGTCATTTTGAAAAAGCCATCACTTCCACCATTTGAAGGATTATGGTAGAGCAACTGTCTGGAGAGTTGTCTGAGAAAGATCTTTGAATTTACTTGAACTCATTATTGACCAGTGTCTTATTCCGAGTAACTGTTTGATATTTTGGGAGGAATATTACTTAGCTAACCTAAACTTTATTAGTTTCTTTTATGGAAAAGAACCAAAAAGTTAATATTTTATATTTCTACCTCAACTAATTTCCTCACAGTTGGGAATAGGCATCCACATGCCTCTTCCTTGCGTACACACATTGCTCAATACAATGTCTCAAATTTGGTATTTATAAGGATCACAGCAAAATCAATTAAACCCAGGTCACAGATTAAAGAATGGCTACTTAAAACTCCCGATACACATTTCCATTCATAGCAATTTAGCGTGCCTATAAATTTTACCAAAATTTACAGCCAATTATGTTTTCGCCCATTGCAAGTTATGGGAGAAATTAAATTCTAAATTTTCTAAATCTTGCTCTGATATAATGGGATTGCATTATATCTGGAATTACCTGGAGGAGTTTTTGAGCCATTTCTAAAGCTTTGGATTAAGCCTCTAATTCAGATTGGACACACTTTCTTGTAGTTATTTACTGTTCACTCATTGCAAACTTTACAGTGTGAAATGTTTTATGATCAAAAGAGAAGCTTACAGACCAAAAATGCATTTCTCATTCAAGTTTATTTCATTCTGTTCAGTTCTGAAAAATTGCTTTAGAAAATCATTTTTAATTCACTTCAGAATGTTAAAAAAAATACAGCAAGAATGTACCACTTATATCTTCTGTACAGAGAAGGAAGACAATTTGACTTAGACACACACACACAAAAAGAATATATTCTGTATATTGTGGTTATAGCCAATAAAAGTTTTTTTTTCTAAATAATAAATTCCCTGAAAACATTTTAATTTGATTTGTTAAAAAAATAAATAATCTGCACTGCTATTCATATTTCATTCTCTAAAAATATAATATCTCACTTCTGTTTAACTGGTAGCTGCATGAATGTATTATTTTCTTTACGTTTCAGTTTGTGTATCTAATAGTTGGAGCTAAGGTTAGTGTCAGTCCTTGAAAAATAATTCTCAGTTTAGAACAGCAGAGGGTAGCATGCGGACTTCCAGATGTTGAATTACATCTCTTTGCAATTGGCTATGCTAGGTGGGGCTGCTGGGAATTGTAATTCCCCACATCTGGAAGCTACTTGTTCCTCCTCCCAGCTGAAATGTATGAGATAATTTCTTAATACTACTTCGTGTGAACAGTTCAGATCAGGAGACTATCACAGTGACATAACCAGTTGGAGCTTATTCCAACCTAGCTAATGGCATTCAATAATACATGGCAGTATTTAAAAAGAAATATCTGGTCTGAATGTTCTCATGATTGCTTTATCACAGATGGTTGCAGTAGGCAAACCCATGTAGGGTATTATTTGTCTTGTGACTCTCTTAGTTTGGAATAATAACATAGCAAAAGTAGCAGCAACCAAAAGGGGATTTCTAAGTCAGTCAGTTCAGGTTCATCAACCCTTCAGCTCAGGTTTGTTATCTGATATTACAATACAGATTTTCACATTTTTACCATAAAATTTGGTAGGATTCGTGCACAGAATGAAGCACTATGGAAATATGAGACATATGATAGCCATAGTAATATAAGCCTTTTTCCTCCAGTCAAGGTAGGTGGGTATTTTTGGCTCCTCCAAAGAGTGACTATGAGAGAGGAAGGGAGAAGAGCCCAGCAAATATTTCTAGAAAAGCTGGATCTACAAGTTATTATAGACCAGTAATAATTTGCAGCTCTCTACTAGATCTGTGGGTAGATAGTATACCATAGTAAAAGAAAATGATTTCAATTCAACTTACCTAAAACCCATTTCATGATTAGCATTTCTGTCCAAGAAAATTGTGTTGTTTTCACTCTAAATATTTGTTTGGGGTGATCCATAGCAGTTTCATTGGGAAGCAGCTTTACACCTTCAAATCTGTCAGAAGCATTGACTACTAGCAGTCCAAGAAAAATTGTAAAAGAAACAGCATGTGCCACAAACTTCATAAAGGGGCTCCGGAGTGTACGTCCCAGCTGAAACCAAAAATAATCATAAGTTCTTTCCCCCTCCCCTGTCCTTTTCCCAAGTTTCTAGCTTTTATTTATTTAAAATTCAAAAGTTTTTTTAAATTGGCTTAGGCATTTCACTTATAAGCCATTTTATAAGACATATATCAGAGGGTTTTAATCAATATGGTTAAGAATTTTAAAGCGTTTCTAACATGGAAAACATGTAAATAGGCTAAAGAATAAGATAACTTTAATGTTCCCAAGAACAAAAGCATTTCTATTATTTTCATCCAATTACACTCCAAGTGAGTAGCTGAGAAATGAAATAAAGGCTTCTCTCATAGCTCTCTTGTGACACTTTTTGATAAAACTACATACAACTCAAACTCTCTCTGAGGGCCAACTCTCTGTATATTTTAACCAAGATATGCCAAATTGATTTGGAAAAATGGAATTTTAGATATAAGAATCTTGCAGATTTTCAGTTCTGATAGTTTATATCCCTGGCATTGTTTTTACATTCCCAAACAAACATCGTAGTAGATGGAAATTGCACTCACATTTTAAAAATATGCAAGTTAATTGAGATAGCTCTTCCAACTTTATTTAGTCTTTCAAGAAAAGGAAGGCATGCAGAACATGGCTTCTGAAATGCTTAATCACTTTCTTATAAGCAGAGGGCGTAGGAGGTTTCTGTATTTTCTGCTGGGTAAGAAAGTATTATTTCAGTGTTCATTTAGGTGTTTCTATTCTTCCTTGATGTTGGGCCTGCCTATATTTACACGTGTATAGCTGCCAATATGGCAACCCAATTCTGTGCAGCTCACAACACAATAAAAACAGCAAAACAAAGTAAAAACTAAAATCAAACACACATCTTGCCGATCTCCAGTTTCATTTCACCCCAATGCTTGTGGGGGGAAGGATCAATATATATGTAGATATGTATGCTGGGAAGCCCAGGACAGGCTACATCTGCTTTATTTAGGCCTAGGAGGAAAAAAAAAATCAAAAGGACTTAGGATGGAGCAGTGACATTTGAAGCCTGGCAGCTGCTTCTTCCATTGGGGAATTTGGGGGCTGGGGGGCAGAATTAAAAATTTCTTCATGCTGAGCCATAAAACTTTTTGAATTCAGCTTTTGCTGGCTTCTCTCTCCTTCCCCATAATACCAATACTTAGACTTATATACATATACCAAGTAGCAATATTTAGACTTATACACTGCTTTACAAAGCTTTACAGCCCTCTCTAAACGGTTTACAGAGTCAGCCTATTGCCCCCAACAATCTGGGTCCTCATTTTACCAACCTCAGAAGGATGGAAGGCTGAGTCAACCTTAAGGCGGTGAGAATTGAATTGCCAAACTGCTGGCAGCCAGTGATCAGCTGAAGTAGCCTGCAATACTGCATTCTAACCACTGTGCCACTGATCGGGTTCTGTTTGTAGAAGGTTTTCCTGATGATGGAAAAATCACCAAGAAGTTTTATCATGATTAAATTTTAGACCAGGACTAGTAAGACCCAGATAGGTTAAAGCCCACATAAAGCCATGAAATCACTAGTTACTGGGCTTATTTCCATCTTTCAGTTCAATCCATTTTATGGAAATAAAACTGGAGAAGAGAACACTTTTAAAGTTAACTTGAGCTCCTGAAGGAAAGAAAGAGTAGAAAACTAACAATTTATTGTGGTTAACGGATTTCTGAAACCTGGGGAACTTACAACAGACTTTTTTTCCCCTTTCCCAGACCTTTTTTTTTTGTAATAACTAGGAAATATTCATCATTGCTTTTTCAGATGTTGTCATTGATATGGGAAAATAAAGTTTTTATATCAAGCGCCCAATGATGTTGCAAGGGTACCAGATTTTCTAAAAGCTCAACAAAGCTGGAAAAATATCTTCGATACCCATTACATTTCTGAAAGACAATCTCTAACCATTCTAATTTTTTTAAGACTCAGTGTCAGTTTGGACTTTGCTTGTAGTTAGATTTGTGAAATATGGATTTGGCTGAAATGAAATCAGCCCTTCCACCCCAAAATCCATTCCTGAAATGGATTTATTGTTAACTTACATCCCAAGTGAAAAGCAAAACATTGAGCAGAAAATTAAGAGTTTTTCCTGCCCATAGCTTTTCTCTCTTAAATCCTTTTTCCAAGGCATTTTCTCTTCAGCCCAACTTAAATACTATATCAGAACTGTGACTACTTGAAGGAAAAAGAAAAAAAATGGGAAAAAGACCTGATAGACAACTAATCACAGAGAATAAGATTAGACACTTTCCTCACATGAGGCTCCTTTTCACTGTTAAATCTGATTGTATTCCTGGTGTTATATATAACAGAGCTCTGTATTGTTCTATTTTGGCTTTACGTTCTTGCCCAATGTTTCACGTCAAGAGAAGGAGAATTGGAAAATGTCTATTGGGGAAAAAAACCTTCTGAATGACACAGTAAGGAACTACTATTGTTTACAAAAAGTTCTTTTAAAAAAAAACCTTGTTAGATCTGGGGAGTTTTCAATAACCTGGATGACATTAAAAGTATAGAATGTTCTTACATTTAAATAACATTTTTATCCTAATTATTTTAATGCCTCTGTACTCACTTTAATCATATATACACATAACAACTTTGAAGTCCTCGGTTCTTTTTAAAGCTAAATAGCGAAATACATTTGTTAAGTCTGAAATTCAATTTGTATAATGCTTGTTTAGCAAGTTCACAAAGTGTCAGAATAACACTTTGCATCTTCATACAACAAGAAAATATATGCTTGGATATGCTCAGACTATTTACAGAAAGAGATGTTAAGAAAAGTTTAGAAAACATGAGCATTATACTCAGATTGTGTCTATTTGATAAAGGAACAATTGCCCATTTCCATTCAAAGAAATATATAACATTTTTCAAATATTCTTCACCATCCTACAATGGGTAAAATCTCACACTTGGTCTCCACTTACCCTGCTAGATGTGTTGGTTTAGCAAAGCTTTTTAAAATAAAAATAAAACTGCTATAATAATAAAAAGAAGAAATTGGGATGTTATTCATAATGATGGTAATCTGAAGTCATACTTTTTCATAACATTCAGGCAGTGTGGGTTTTTTAAAATATTTTTTTTAAAAAGCAAGAATTTGAAATGAATATTTCAATTTTTGTGCATTTAGAATCTAACTGAAACTTAATTGATATTTGTAAGTTTTGTAGGAATTTTCCAAGACCGCTTTGTTTCAAGTGGGCAACTACTCTGGAGTATAAAACTAACATCCAGACGCTTCATAGCTTGTCCTGCAAGATCATGAATTAAGTGATTCCGATTTGTTTTACCTATCAGCATTCAGTGGATTAAAGCATATTGGGGGTAAAGCATCTTCCTAGACTTTTTGATCTCTTAACTGAGCTTTAAATGAGACTCAGCTTGGTTAAATTATCCTCCAATCCATAGGCAGGTTCCCTCAGTATATTTGACAAATTATCCAATTAACCATTCAATAAATATCCGTGTGTTTGTGCTACCTGCCAACTCTTACCAAAAGCTTCGTAAGCCAAACAGTAACATATTCACATCTAACTCAGCAAGGAGTGAGATTCTTTTGTTTTTTTTAAGAATCAAAGGACTCCAGAACCAATACTTTGATAACTAAAAAAATCCTATACAGTTCCAATTGGTTTAGGGAGGTAGGGAGGACAGAAGGTAATCCTGAGATAATCCTGATCCTGAGAAGGAGCAGACAGACATTTTATAAGACCAATTGACTCCATCTTCCCACCGGACATTTGTGGCTATGGTACATAAGAATGCAAAAATGCTTCCCCATCAATTAAAAGTAATGACTTTGTAAAAGAAAAAAATAGCATTCTTTGCTGCAAACAGTGTAGGAATAGAATACAATGTGTTTTTAATATTTTTTTCCTAATATTGATAAAAGTTGCCTAAGTGCCTACCTTAGAAATGAAACATCTATGGATTGGGCTATTAAATTAATAGAAATTCAACCTGCCCTTAGCAGTGAGATTAGAAGTACATTCAATATTATCGGGGGATCTTGAGGAACATAGAAGCAAATGAATTCTTTTTAATAAAATTTCCTTTCTCTGCCAATGTCAACATTTCATATTCAATCAACATTGCATCAATATTTTATTTCCAAGCATTCCTTGGAATGATAGCTTTCAAAGTTTCATTTCAAAATGTCATTGATAGCTATAAATAATGCAGATTCTCAGAATTTTTGAATCAAATTGAGAGAAGAAGAGACTGTGAAAGAGGGATTAACTTGAAGATGTTGATGCTTCAGCTGAAATTTTTTCAACATCCTCTCCCAAAATAGGAAGGTTGCTATTTCCAAGGTCCTGTTTTTTAAACTGTGAGTGGGGTTGGAGATGCATATCATCTGTGTATTTGACTAGCATTGTTGTCAGACAGGGACACTGATTACAGAAATAGCATTGCAGAAAGGCAACATAGCTGGAGTAGACCAAGTTGGGAAAATATACTCTAGAAGTTTATAAACCCACCAACGCTGATCTATTCCTATGTAACTGCTCTCTTAAATATAATGCATGAAGCAACCTTAAAAAGTAGTAAAGGGTTTCCCTGTCCAGTCATGTCCAACTCTAGGAGGCAGGGCTCATCTATGTTTCTTAGACAAGGGAGCCAGTGTTGACTGAAAACACACCCATGGCCGTGTGGCCAACATAACTATATGCCAAGATGCATAGAATGCTGTTACCTTCCCACCAAAATGGTACCTATTCATTCAGTGGTATTTGCAGGCTAAATGGGCAGGCACTGGGGCAAGTAACGGAGCTCACTCTGTCATGCAGCCCTTGGGTCTCAAACCTGGGCTGTCAGCTTGTCACCTTATCTTTAACCATTGAGTCATTATGACCCTTAAAAAGTAATAGAATAGAATAGAGTTGGAAGGGACCTTGGAAGTCCAGGCCCCAAGCAGGAGAACTTATACCATTCAGATGAGTGACTGTGTAGTCTCTTCTTAAAAACCTCCAGTGATGAGGACCCACAATTTCTGAAGGCAATTTGTTCCACTGGTCAATTGTCCTCACTGTTAGGAAGCTTTTTCTTAATTCCAGGTTGCTTTTCTCTTTGATTAGTTTCTAAGCATTGTTTCTTGTCCTGCCCTCTGGTGTTTTGGAGAATAATCTGACCCCCTCTTCTTTGTGGCAGCCCTTCAAATACTGAAAAACTGCTATCATGTCAGTATTCTAGCATGCTTCTTCTTTTCTTTAGACTAACCAAACCCAAAACCTTTATTGAATAGTAAAGAAGTAATCCAGATCTCATCTGATAGCGTGGAAATAATGGTAGTGAACTGAATGTGGCAGAAAGTCTTCTAGTGAAAAATGCTTCAGCATCAAGAAAAGCACAGGTAGCTGTGCTGTGCTTGGTTTATGTGTAGGGGCATTTGGCAAAATTATTACCTTTTAAAAGCAGGATTATTAGATTCCAAAGCCCGAGCTTTTGGAAATATCTCTACTGCTTGAATTAAAGCCTGGTTAAAATTAAAATTTTGTATCATATTGCATGTAGTTTGTTTACTGATAGACCCAGTATTCTACCCTTCCAGTTAGGTTTTAGAAGTTAGGCTTTGGGAAGAAAAAATCTTAATGAATGCTACAAAGAAGAAGATGTTTTTCTGGTGGTAGAATTTCCCTATCCAAAAGAAAGAAAATGAGAGAAACCAACTTCTTTAGTTACTTTCAGAAATACCAGCTGCTTAGAAGCAACGTTCAAAAGAGTTAAATGTCATTCAGTGTCAATTCAAAAGCCTGATGATGTCTGTGAGGATGGCTTTTTAATATGTTCAAAGGTTATTACAGCTTCCTGGAACTAGCCCCAGCTTTGAATGAATGCTACAATTTGATGGACCTTTGGTCAAATCACTCCTTTGAAACAGATTTGGGCTTCAAAGTAAGGAAAGCAAATAATTCTGCAGCCTTTCTAAACATTTTGCAAATTCTTGGGTCAAATCTGATATTTAAGATCGGCATGACTTAATATTTTAGGATTAATCTCTAGACATCCAGGAAATGATGCCAGACTGATACGCACAGAACTAAACATTTACTATTTTTAACAAGGCTATGCGAATGTCATTTTCCTGCCAGCTTCTTTGTTTTTAGTGTGCCTATGCTAACTAACTAATACTATCAGCAAGCTGATGATGGATATGTGTTCATCCTAAGCAGAAACTCGGCTACTGATGAATTACCTCAGCTGGAAGTTGATTCCAAGCTTTCACTACTCTTTCTGTAAAGAAATACTTTTATTTTGAATTTCCTCTTACCACTTTTTGTTACCTATTTTGTTACCTTTGTTACAGTTTATTTTTTTAATTTTTAAATCATTGTAAACATTAATGTAAACCAATTAAGATAATTGTGAATTCATTTCAGACAATCTAGGCCAGGTCTGTCAAACTCCGGCCTGCGGGTCGGATGTGTCAAGCTCTGGCCATGCCCACGCCTGGTTTAACGAAGGGGAAAAAAGTCCCAATATGTCAGATGGTGCTGCTATGATGACATGAGTATGCCACCCCTGATCTAGGCTCTTTAGCAGACAATATGAAGGTTGCTATACCACCCAGATCACATTCCTACTACCTCGGTCTTAAAACAGATGCACCAGGAATATTGTTTTAAAAATTACAGTCAAGCCATTGAAGGTAGCCTGTTGAAATTGGGTAATGCTAAGTCCCTCTAAAGCAGGGCGTCAAATTCAAGACCTGAGGGCCGGATCTGGCATGAGTAGTCCCCCAGACTTCGTTTTTTCTGGCAGAGGGCTACAGGAGTCCATTACAATTGAAAATAAAGTGAGTGACATCAAGCTAGCCACACCCATGCTGGCCAAGCCCACCTGCCCCCCCCCAAGGTCAAACACAACCCTGATACAGCCCTCAGTGAAATTATGTTTGTCACCCCTGCTCTAAAGAGTTCACTATCCTGGTTAATTCCATCCAATAACATCCTCAAATAGAGCAATTATAGATATTTTGTTCCTTCTCCAAAATAGCCTATGGAAGAATATTTTAAAATTGAATCTTGAAGCATCTCATGGTTCTCAGATCTTAGTATGCAAGCCTAAATTGTACCTTGTTCCCTTTGACTCTAAAAATCTCCAGGATCATTAGAATCAGGACCAATATTTTTCTAGGCCTAACAATTATTGCCCTATTATTTTGTATTCTCTCCTGGAAGCAAAGGAGGTACTTGCCTATGGCAATGTAGTGCTCATAGGGAGATTTTTATAGCCTAGAAATGGGATAAAAAAGAGGAAAAGAGTGTGTGCACCAATTTGGTATAGTGATTATCGCACTAGGCTAGAAAATATGAGTTCTAGTTCTGCCACAGGTCACTGCTGGGTGACCTTGGGCCAGTAACTCTCTCTAAGTCCTGAAATCAGGTAATGGCAAACCACTTCTGAAGTCTTGAAAATAGAAGGAAATTGCTAGTCCAGTCACGTGGAATCAACAACTGAAACACACACACACATATATACACCAAAATAGCCTTAATAACATTAAGTTGTCACTCATAGTACATTTAAAATAGGGCTGAGGACTGCATTAGAATGAATCAGAAATATGGGGCAATTAGGATATTTTTTAACCTATACAAGATGGAACACAGTTCAAGGGCCTCTACAAAGCTTTGTCTCAGATTTGCAATGTGCAGTCTGACCATGCAAGATCAGAAAAAATTCACTATTTATGTAAAAAGGAGATTTTTAAAAAATGACTTATGACACATTTTTACTTTCTAAAATACTTTGGTAGGCTAGTGTCACAAAAAGAAAATTGGAGTCAGTGGTTTTACTGGAATACTAGTTGTTTCAGTTAGCTCTTCCCTCTTCACAAAAATTGTTCAAGCTATTTGGCACAGTGAGCTCTGACTGTAAGATTTTTTTCTTTACCAAATTCTATTCCCTCTGACAACAACCAGAAATTAAATGAGAAATTCTCAATGTTCAAATCCTGTCCAAAACTCTGAACTGAATTAAACTGAATTAAAGATGTCCCAGTTAATACCTCTCAACCCTGTAAAGACATTTGCTTATACACATGATGCCTAATAAATAATAAAACGGGCCATTGCAACCACTCTTTTGCTTTTTTTATTTTTGTTTTTCTACCTATCTTTTAAAAACTATTTTGTGGTTGCTTAATTGGTGCCTAATCCTGACTCACCCGCTGAAAAGCTTGGTGCACTCTCTAGTAAGATAATGTTCATTCGTGATTAGACTGAAGACCTTGTCATTTGCATCAAGCCAGGGATATAGATAAATAATGATAAACAAACATGCACCTTAACCAGTCTGTACCTTACTGCAGGGAGCTATCCAGTATGCGATGGCGAGGAATGGAAGGCCTATGGAAACTCCGAAGACAGCCAAGAATTTCACAGCAATTGACTGCTGGCGTAAGCCTGAGAGGTTCTCATACCACATGGTGAGCAATTGTTGCTGACAGTTGGGATGGGCAACAAACTGCAAGAGGAAAATAAAGGTAAGGATTGCTTGAAAAGGAGAGGAATTGTAAAAGTAAGCAGTGCCCGCCCCCTCACAGCCTCTGGAGTACAGATAAGACAAATGGTTGATAGTCAAAATGACAGAGTGAAGAAATAGACTTCATGAAAAACATTAAGTGTCTCCAAAATGAGTGCAAAGAAAACTGATACATAAGCCTTAGCAATCTTTGGGGAGAAGGAAGATAGGAAGGAAGGAAGGAAGGAAGGAAGGAAGGAAGGAAGGAAGGAAGGAAGGAAGGAAGGAAGGAAGGACGGACTACCCAAAAGTGTTTTTTCAAGGGGCAACTGGAATTTCTTGACTTTTCTTTGAAGATATTTTGCTTCTCATCCAAGAAGCTTCTTCAGCTCTGACTGGATGGTGGGGATGAGAAATGAAATGTCTTCAGAGAAAAAGCAAGAAAGTCCAGTTGCCTCCTGAAAAACACCTTTGGGACAACCATAACCTTGATGACTGAGAATCTCCATACATAGGCAGGAAGGAATAATTTTAATCTTTCAATTCAGTCGATGGAGACTTACTTCTTCAACTTCTTCTTCAGCTCTACATATCAATAACTTGAGCATTTTAAATTGCCATCTCTTACCATGTTCCCATCTAAGATATTAAATTGAGTAGCATTTTCTGTAGATTCTGTTCCTGGATGCAGCTTTGTTGCCTACTCCTGACTGAAAATTTCCTAATTATCTTCACTTAAAAGGTCCAGTGTGAAATTCTGAAACCAAATTCAAACCAAATAGTCAGCATGGTTCAGGTCACATCTAACAAGCAATGCCATCTGATATTACTTGCTATTAGAACAGCATCCTCCCAGAAATCTGAACAGCCCTGACTCTTTTTTTATTTTAGATGAACCCTAAAAATCTGGCTTTCTCCCTAGTAGTTGGGTTAAGAGAGGGTATAGGTTCAATGTGCATATGATTTTGAATTTGATTGAACTTTTATGTTTTGAATCTGTATACCACCTGGAATTATTCCAAGTGGATGGCCTACAAATGCGATAAATTAATACTTAAAAACAAATAAATGCTGACAAAGAATAGATGGGAGCTACTTGTTGATTGAATTATCCTCAGGAGATAGAGATAGCAGTGTTTTGGATTTCCTGGTTAATTGTCAAGTGTAAATAGATCACAGGATGTACAGAGAAATCTGATAGCCCACAAAAAAATCATCAGACTGTGAGGGTAAAGCACATAGAAGAGACATTTAGTATTTTAAAAGAAGAATACATATCGTTAGACCTCGACTTACAACCATTCACTCAGTGATCATTCAAAGTTACAACAGCATTGAAAAAAGTGATTTACAACCGGTCTTTGCACTTACAACCATTGCAACATCTTTACAGTCATGTGACCAGGATTTGGGCATTTGGTGACTGCCATGGACTTATGATGTTTGCAGGATCCTGGGGTTATGTGATTGCCATTTGTGACATTCCCAGCTGACTTCTGACAAAGTCAATGATTTCTGGTCTGAATGGTTATATATTGTGTGTAATATCTGTCTGCCAAAAGTAATTTTGGAGAATGGGATTGAGAAGGAATCCCTGTGGATTTTACTCTCCTAGTCATTACTGACTATAGTGGGTGGTGTCATCTCCATTTTGAGGACATGAACCAGCACTGTCCAAAAATATTTCCATTGTCATGAGGCCAGCATGACATTGGAGAGTGCTGTTTCCTCCCCACCATAGTGGTACCTATTTAATCTACTCGCATTTGCGTGTTTTCGAACTGCTAGGTGGGCAGGAACTAAGCAAAGACAAGTTCTCACTTTGTTGCATAATGCTCAGTAATATTTGCCTGCCAATAGTAATTTTGGAGAAAGGGATTCAGAAATGCTATTTAATTTATGTCCTGTATTTGAGCTTCCAATGAGATGAGACATCTGGCTGGCCAATTTGAGAATGGAAGAGAAGGGCTTTTGGTTTGATCTGCTTGTGTTCTCACATGCTTAATTGCTTGATATCAACCTATGGCTTCCTAATGATAAAATTACAGCAGCTTCACAAAAGAATTTTATTCCCTAAGATAAAAGCATCTCTCTTTGCATGATTTCCCATGAAATGACTGCTTCCCAATACAGCATATCATGTTCTCCTGATTGTTAATCATCTTTCAACATGATTAAAGATAAAGATAATGAAAAGCAGAGATAAAGGAAGTGTTATTATCATAGTTTATTATATGTGTGGGAAAGGAAAAGAGATTAAGGCTCTTCAAGAGAAAATAGAAAGAATACTGAAAGAAAAATGTTGAGAGACAAAAGCCCCAGAGATGGCATGACACATCACCATATAAATGATATAAAGGATTCTGAATATTTGGGGAAAAAGCAGTTTGATGCTGTGAATTGATTGCAGTGGTGTTTATAGTAAATCCATTGCTAATAAATAAAACAATAATATTTATGTACTTTTTTCACTGCCATCAAGGGAGTTTTGGATATTGATCTCAAACTCACAATGATAAGTTATTGTAGAAGTAGGCACAATTATAATTGCACAGTGAAAGGGCAGATGATGGCTTTCCCCACAGCTGACTTTGCCTATAACACTAGGCTTAAAACATGAAGAGATGCTTCTGGCTGAGAACACTCATCCTCAGGCAAGGAAGATCATCAAACTATGGCACTATAGGAATCCCAAAGAGCCCTCACCCAAGAAACAATGGAGAGGTAATCAAAGACCACCAATCTTGATCTTAGTCATTGTGACTCAGACCTTAAATTGGAGAATGTCCACCCATTCTGCAAGAAGACCACCATTACCCAGATAGAGAGCCAGACAGTCTGGGATAGGAGTGGGAGCAGAAATGTATTTGCTTCACAGATCAGATTAAATTCAGATCAAATTTTATTACAGTCCTAAGGCCAGAAATAAAATATTGACTAAAAGATGTATTACAGAGAGACAGACAGACAGACAGACAGAATGACTGACAGACAGATGTCTATGAAGATTCTCAGTTATCCAGGTCATGGTTCTTCTTCTTCAGCTTCTTGGATGAGAAGTGAAACATCTTCAAAAGAAAAACCAGAAATTCCAGGTGCCTCTTGAAAAAGCACTTTGGGGACAGACAGACAGACAGACAGACAGACAGACAGACAGACACACACACACACACACACATGTTGGTATCGCCACCTCCACACTCATATATGAGAAATGCCTGGCATAACCAGCTCTATTTAAAGAACAACATTGTGCTGGAAAGTTGGACTGATTGGTGACAATAGTATTTGGCTGAGGTTGACAATTTCCAATATTTATGGCCCCAAGAAATGCAGTTTTGGACAAGGTCAACCTTCCAATATTGCAAGCCTTGGTCTTTGACCTAAAATGTAAGCACTTCATATTAAGTCTTTGCTGTGAAGTTTTCCCCCAAACCTGAGCCCTTGCTAAATTGTTATATCAAACACTGTCCTGCTCTATAAATTACCAGTAAAGAATTTTATTTTATCTGAGCTCAGACTTTATTTACAACAGTGTTTTTGCAGGACAGATTTATGACACTGACTTTAGAGTACAAGGCAATACAGTACTTCAAGAAATATCAAGTCGCTGACAGAATTTACTTTCAATCCTTAGTATTTGATTGTTTTGATAATTCTCTCTCTCAATTTACTACTTAAGGTGGACCATAAAGATTAGCATGTTCCTTCCCATGAAGTTTAGTATCAAATATGCTAAGAAGGTATGTGCAGTTGTAATGGTACATATGGCATAGTGGAAGAGACAGTGCCATGAGGATGTTATATCAGGGATGCTTCGTCCTTCTTGTGCCATGGACATATATTATCCTGTGTTTTGAGGATATCCAAGATGGGTGGTTCTGTGTTGCATCTGATTTTGATGATACTTGTGTAGATGTGCCAGCTTTCTTTGCTATAAAAGGATTGTGACTTGAATAATTCTGATCTATAATGCTGTGCTACTGATCATAGCCCTGTGCCAACACTATTCTTCATATTAAATATTTGTATAAAAGCTTACTTTTAATTGAATATCAAAGTGACTGTGTACTCTCTTGTACACATTAACTCTGAAAGAAGTTTACATTAGAAGCCTGCTTGACACTTCTATATTTGCAATGTGATAATGGCACAGAATATGTTTTTAAAATATATAATTTGTGCTTAAAAACAATGGAAAGGAAAAATGAGCTAGATCTAAAATGAGCTCGGGCCAAGCATTCATCCATGTCATGAAGATGAAGATCAACTTTTGGACATGAACCAGTTCTTCAAGGACTAGTCTTTTTTTACTCTATCCCTTTTAGTAGCTGGTGATTTCTTTCCACTTAACAGGAGGCTGTACTAGAAGGATTGTAAAATCTTCTTTTATGCAATTTTTCTATTGTTATTTATTATTATTAAATTTATTTCCCACCCATGTCATGGTTCAAGGCAACTCTACATTCTACAAGGAGAATCAGTGCTGAGATAAAGAGATAGAGCTTCGGACTGAATATGGGTGCTTGGGTTGTTATTTTTTTTACAACATTGCTATTTGTTCTGCTGTAAAAAGAGCAAATGCAAAGGAACATTCTGTATGTGGTACAGAACTCTGATTGCACACCGAATCTCTGTGCTTGAACAAAATAGGTGATGGGACCTCTTTTTCCACAGGCATCTTCTATTCCATTATCATTACTATTTATGTATGTATATAACAAAGACAATATTCTTGAGTTATATATGCACAATACATTGCCTTTTTTTAAAAGCCCATATTATTACCTGGTCAGTGTTATGGTGCTTCTGCATCATAAATGTGCAGAATGGTGAACTGTATTATTTTAGTATGTGTATCATTTCTTTCACTTTTGAGCTCTCTGCTCCTGTCATTTCTTTCATGAAAATGAGGATGAGCAACTCTATTCTAATAAGTGAGGCAATCTTCAGGGGATTAGGAAGTCAAGGGACAAGGGTGAAAGCTTTCTGGTAGTTCTTACAATTATTATGACTCCATGGCCAATGTAGTGAAATTTCTAATTTAATGGGGCAGACAGCAATCTGTTTGGAATCACTTGCCAAGTTTTAAGAATGGAATTGTGAGAATGGAAGAGGGGGGGAGGGAGGTTTTTTTCTTCCAACTAACTGTGTTCTGAAATACATAGGAAAATTATTATTATTATTTATCTCAAACTCAATTTACACCTTTGCTATTAATTAAACTGAAATATGTGACACAGGGAAGTCTTTGTCTTTTATGATGAATTAAGAACTATGTTGCCAGTTGGAGAAAGCTGGAGTCAGACTCTTGAGAGTGCCAATTAGTTAGCATAGAAAAAGATGCACTTGACATCTATAGTGAAGCTGTGGGTGATGAATGGATGCTGCCATTGGGGATCTACTGACTTCAGACTAAAATGGAGAAAGAAAAATCCATTCCATTTCTAACTCAGTTGCAACTTACATGTAGTACATTTCTCAAAAAAAAAATAAAAATCAAGGACACCATCTAAATATAGTTGAGCATGTTTATGTCTTAATAGTTGCTTTTAGACTTGGAGAAGCAGGTTTGACTCGATCAAGGTGACTGCAGTGATATATACCATTCTATCAATTAGCTATTTTCCTCCTGGACCCAAATCTATCCAAACCTCCAACTCAAGATAAAGTATGAATGGGAAGACAGTGACATTTACTTTCCCACTTTTATTCGCTTGCTGGTGAGCTCCCTTTGGGCCATGGAGGTGGAGCAGGTGAGCAATTAGCAGGGCCAAGAAGAGCACTGGTGACATCAAGTTGTGATGTGCATAATGATCACCAGCAATCATGCTCATCCTGGATTTGAATGAGTGAGAGTTGGCAAACTATGCTCTAGGAGACAATGATGCCCTGCAGCTTCAAGTCATTTTGTTCTATGGCTGTCTTGAGGCATGACATACTTTTTGTGAGGGGAGTTGAATTTGTCAGATTCTCCAGAAGTGCTTGCTTTCTTCAGCAACTTTCTAGTTGTTACATTTATGTTCAATATAGTACTCCACCTGCAATTTTATCCCCATCACAAGCCTGTGAGGTAAATTAAGCTGAGACATAGTGATTGGCCCAAAGTTACCAGTGATATATCTTTAAGGATATCCTTAAACTTAGATTTTCAGAGTCAAACATTTTTGTTACTATCTCATTCTGGTTATCAAAATGTCCTCCTCTTCTCCAAAATGGTTTTTATCTTTATGCTTTATGACAATGGAAAATTAACATAGCCAAACAATATGCTCAGTTTCTGAAAGGACTTTTTTAAACTGCTGGATGTTCCTATCATAACTAATGCATCTTACCAGCAGTTTGGCAGTTCAAATCTCACCGGACACAAGGTTGACACAGCCTTCCATCCTTCCAAGGTCAGTAAAATGAGGAGCCAGATTGTTGGAGGCAATATGCTGGCTCTGTGAACTGCTTAGAAAGGGCTTTAAAATACTGTGAAGTGGTATATAAGTCTAAGTGCTATTGCTAGTGCTACCTAACATTCAGATCATTGACAGAAACTTCAAGCTATTTTAGTTGGGTAAATGATGATGACTACCACCCTAAGCTATTTGAGAAAACATTCATCATGGAATATCAATTATACAACAAGATGTAGGTTGCTGCTTTTAAAGGACCTTACTATTAGAGAATCACCCAGGCTTGCCTGAATCCAGAACACAACAGGTGCCTCTACCTCCCAAACTAAGCAGGTGACTTTGAGCTTTGACACACAGCATAAATTATGTACTGGATCTGGTGCTATCCTTCAAGTTCCCATAAACATTTTAAACTTAAAATATATCTCTTATATATAATTTTAGCTTCATGACAAACTCAGTTGACTTTCACTGATTTCACTGTCGCTATACTTTTATTTTACCTGAAATAGACATCTGTATGAATGAGTTCAAGTAGATGGGAAGATACACCTCTATATCTGTCATAATTTAATAGCAGTTTCCCTTCCCAACTCCTGCCTTAATTCATTCTAGAGCATCATGCTGAGTGATAATGCACTGGCATTTTCTCTGCCCAGTGTGCAGCTTTTGAGTGCAAGTGGTTACAGGGGAACCCTTGAAAATGAAACCTAGCTGCTCCAAATTGAACTGAGTCACAAAGAGGAGAAAATTAAAGAGCATCTTATAATTCTCTTATTAATTGAATAATTACTAGCTAACATTCCCCATGTGCTTAAAGGCCTTTCTTGGTAGGGTTTCCTGTTAAAACCAGCCCTTGTTAAAAACACCCCCCTCCCCCACACACAGCTAGAGTCTTTTTCGGACTAAAGCAAAGTGGAAAATCTTTGATCTGGTGAATCTTATGTGACCAAAAATGATTTGGTAATGGTTGCATCAATTCCCCCATTCCCCAGGCTGCTTGGGATTGTTCTCCAACCTTTTGGAATAGATTTGCAGGGAGCCAAGGGAGGTTGCAGAAAGAAGAGGAAACTCCACTCATTGAAGCTTATGCTGAATTGAAGGGGACACTTTTATTCAATAGGTACCTTTTTTTTTTGGTCAGGCTCCTTAAGGGTTACATTCTGACCATAGAAATCATATGACACTAGATTAGGATGAAAAAAACCAAAGTGTGAAAAGTAAGCAACTACCCAATCACCCTTTCCCAGTCAAAAAGGTCATTGAAAGTTTGAACAATAACTATCTGATTCACCAGGTAGGTTTAGAGCCTTAGGTCAAGAAAAGCTGGCACAAAGTTTGAAGGCAACTGTCTTAGTAAATAATTTGAAGTGGGCCTGCCAAATAAATCACACATTCTTGGAGGAAAGGTCATCTCTCAGGCAGTAGTTTTATATGCACAGGTCCTCAGAGAGAGTAATAAAACAAACTCATTATGCATATGAGAAGCATAATAGCAAAAGGAAATTTAGTATGAGCCATTCAAATTAGAATTCCAAATGTCAGCAGTTATTATAGACACAAATTATTTATTCTGATTGGGAAAGCGAGCTGTACTGAAATCTGGGAAAGAAATGGTTAGCTGCTTACTCAGTCTCTATTATTCTTTTCCCTTAATAGTTTCTGGCAGGAAATGAAATTTAATGTCCACTGAATGAGGTCTACTTCATCTATATGTTCATTCACTAATCTTCCTCTGTGTAAATATCATACTCTTTTTCTCTTACCAGAATCATTAATACAAGGCAAAAACATGAAGCACATGCTTTTTTAAAACAAATTAGAAAATATGGTCAATAACCCACAGATAAACAACGACAAGAATAAAATACCACGAAATATAAGTATAATGCAAAAGGAGGAGGACAAGGAGAAAGAGGAGGAGGAGGAGGAGGAGGAGGAGGAGGAGGAGGAGGAGAGGAGGAGGAGGAGGAGGAGGAGAAGAAGAAGAAGAAGAAGAAAGAAGAAGAAGAAGAAGAAGAAGAAGAAGAAGAAGAAGAAGAAGAAGAAGAAGAAGAAGAAGAAGAAGAAGAAGAAGAAGAAGAAGAAGAAGAAGAAGAAGAAGAAGAAGAAGAAGAAGAAGAAGAAGAAGAAGAAGAAGAAGAAGAAGAAACATAAATGGGGAAAAAGAAGTTAAATCTAGAGAATAACAAAGGACTGGTACCAAGATATCAACAGTATCAAGATGAAAACAGTGTTTTCATTCTGGTTGAGATAGCAACCAACATGAACTTAGGCACACTGTTTGTAACAAATTGCTTGTGATTCTGCAAGAGAAAGCATACAGCTTTACCTTACAGTGATATTGACTTCTACTAATGAGAAACTTTAAAAGATAGACCATATGGTGTTTTGGTAGAGACAATAAAGAACATATGGGCAAGGGGTTCAGGCTTACTGAATCCTAAGGACAGACTCTTTGCAAATGTGATTTTCTGGTATCTACCCTCCAATATCACTGTAGGAAAGATGACAAAATGGACCAAGCAAAAAAAAACTTTGCACAGCATAGCAGAGCTGAGACAGAGATTAGCAGGAACAAATGGCTTATTAAAAGCACCCCTGAGATTCACTAACAACCTCCAGATCTATCTGCTATACCACATCATAATACGCTGGTGGAATTCTGCTCTGGTTTCTCTAAGCCTAAAGACCACATGAACTGGGAGGAGTGGTTTCAAAAATGTCAGTCAGCCAAAATTTTTGTCTTCCATCACAAAGAGGAGTTGTCAGAAAGAATTAAGAAGGCTATTGAAGATAAGTCTTAACCAGTGAGAGAAGCAACAAATGTTGCCTCATTCCTTGGGGACAACCATGTCTTATTCCCTACACAGAGGCCCAACACAGAGGCCTGGAAGGGAGTACACAAAAACCTGGCATGGGCCATCTCTAAGAATTTAAAGTGTTCTAGAAAGCATACCTGTGAATTGTAAAGTACCAATAAAACAGACTTTAAGGAGCTTTATAGAGCAGATTTATTTTAAACTAATAATGACAGGGAAGAACTAAAAATGATATTTGCTCTCTGATCCTTAGCTCATCATGCCCTAGAGATAGATGATAAAGAAGTTAGAAACAGACTTGGTGTTCAAATCCCAGATGTATTAATCATTTCCTCAGGCTTATATGTTGCTTCAGTCATAAAAGTGACTCCAGATAAAAATCCAATTTTCAGTCATCCCCACTGTAAAGCTTTCTGAAAAAGCCAGGTTTTCATGGACTTTCTTATTGCTTGATGCGGACTAGGTCTGTGTGGAAGGGAGGCATGAATACCTTTATGGCCTCAGGTGATAACCATCCTTTCCAGATGGGTGTTTTTGGATGGAGAAGATTCAGTAGTGGACATCACCAGGTAGACATGGGAACATGAGACAGGCAACTTACTCTCTCTCTCTCTCTCTCAATACTGAAAATCAACATGGATGGTGCAGTCTATTGTGTATATCCAACATGGAAGATACATGATGCAGGTCCAATCCAGACTCGCATAATGTTAAAGGGTTGGCTTCAGACAGTGAATGATTAATCTATATTGGATTGAGATTAAATCCATCAAAATAGGCAGATTAAAATAGGTTAATATTACACTTTTAGTATTTTTTTAATTCATATTTTTGATAAACTGAAAAGCTTTTGAAGTCCATAAGAACAATTATCAAAGGAAACCATGAAAAGAATGGGGCAGTACAGGATATGAATCAATATAGACTTGGCTAGAATATTAAACAGGTCTGTTTCCATTGAAATTCAGAATGACAGGTTTCTAACAGCTAGAAAAATGGTTAGGTAGCTTTTAGCTACAATCTGTGAGCATAGTTGCATTTTTGAAAGAAATGAAGTTTTCATCTGACCAGAAAATGCTAACAAGTGATTTGTTATTTTAATACAATGAATCTTCCTTTCACTGAATGGGTTCCCGCATTCTATTATAAAATGGTAAAATTATACAGTAGTTGCATAACTTACAAAACCCAAATGAACAATTAAAAAAAAAAAAGGAGAGGGGAGAACCTTGAAGTCAAAACAACAATTCTGTGAGTGTAAATTGCACAATAGTAAAGTTTAAACAATTAGATCAAACAACTTTTTTAAAAAAAAAACAGTAATAAACAGCAAGCTAGATCCAATTTATCAGCACAGTTGGGCCTGGAATTTTAATTATAAATTGGGGTGGTAATTGAACATATCACCACTTGACCTAACTCTATTTTATGACAATTTTATTATTGTTATAAGGTGAGTCACTACAGCCATTATGAAACCATGTGGTCATTAAGCAAATCCAGCATATCCAGTGGGTATTTTTTGCTGTTTTCTGCTGGAAAAAAAATGACAAAAAATGCAGCAAGTCACAGTGATGAGCCCATGGGATGCTATAACTAGTTGTAAATGTATGTCAGTTGCCAAGCACCCCAAGTATGGTCATGTGATCACAGGGGGGCTGGCATGATATTTTACGATGGTCAGAAGTGCCTTATATATCAAGCTCCCTTTTCGAGGCTGTTGTAACTCTGAACAATCATTAAGTAATCAGTCAATAATGAAGGCTACTTGCAAAACTCAGCCAGAAACTCTTATTGGCAACAGTGGTGGGATTCAATTTTTTTTACTACCGGTTCTGTGGGCATGGCTTGGTGGGCATGGCTAGGGAAGGAGACTGTAAAATCTCCAGTCAGAGCTGGTATTTGCTGGTTCTCCAAACTATTCAAAATTTTCGCTACCGGTTCTCCAGAACTGGTCGGAACTTGCTGAATACCACCTCTGATTGGCAAGTTTGTCATTTACACTAAGATCCTAATAAACTACGACATACATGAAATGCCACTCGTTTTAATAAGATTGCAGATTTAATAGCTTGGAAAAAAATCTTGTCATAAAGTAATCTAGAGAAACATGGGTGGGAGGGGGCAGAGAGAGGGGGGAGGGAGGGAGAGAGGGAGGGAGAAGGAGAAGGAAAGAGAGAGAGGAGAGAGAGAGAGAGAGAGAGAAAGAGAGAAATTGCTGGGTATTGAGTTAGAGATCCATATAAAAATAATAGCAATATAAAGATCCAAATAATTTTATTATTCTGTTTACACAATTAGCATGTTTGAATTAAACATTCTTTTTATTATGTACCATGAAGTCATTGTTGGCTCTTCACACCTAGACCACATGAATTAGGGGTGTCAAACTCAAGGCCTGGGATCAGATACAGCACATGGGGTGCTTAGATCTGGCCCACGGTTGTCCTGGAAACAGCAAAGGACCAGCCCAAAGTGCCTCTGCCAGTGAAAATGGAGCCTGTGCATGACCCTCCCAAGCTCCATTTTTACTGGCAGAGGGTTGCAGGAGGCCGTCCCAGCCAAAAATGGAGCTTGGGAGCCCGTTTTCACTGGCAGAGGGCTGGGGCCACCACAGGGGCCCCCAACACAAGTGATGTCATGCTGGCCATGCCCACCTCACCATGACCCCTCAAGGTCAAAACCCTGATGTGGCCCTCAATGAAATTGAGTTTGACACCCCTGAGATAGATAGATCTTCTCCATGATGATCAGCTCCTAACTTTCAGGTCTTAATCGCATAGGGAGTTATATTGACTGTTTCCTAGTATGATTTGATTGTTGATTGTACCCTATGACTATCATTAAGTGTTGTACCTTATGATTCTTGACTCTTAACGAATGTACCTTTTCTTTATGTATACTGAGAGTATTTACACCAAGACAAATTGCTTGTGTGTCCAATCACACTTGGCCAATAAAGCTATTCTATTCTATTCTATTCTATTCTATTCTATTCTATTCTATTCTATTCTATTCTATTCTATTCTATTCTATTCTATTCTATTCTATTCTAGGAAGTTATTACCAGTCACACAGACCCATTCCAATGCAATGATGGTAGATGAGAAGACTCCATGTGAATAGTTTAGCTATTCAACTGGCTTTTCCCACTTCCAAGCAGATAAAATAACATCATTGATAAAAATGAAAGACCTTGGTTACATCTGGGTTAAACCCTTAGATCATGTGAAAGCTAGCCAGAGATAAATGGTATTACAATTTAAAGCCATGGCATATGGCTCTCAGAAGATGAATGTTATCCTCATGAACTCATCAAGTAAAACATCTATTTCTAAGATTCATTGAGTATTAACAGCTCCTGAAACACAAAACAAATCCAGATGGCAAATTTTCTGAAGTATTGCTTTCACTAGCAACCTGTCTTTAATGACAATCCTGATAAACTCCCATTGAGGCCAATAAACTGCAAGAAGATGAATAAAGTCCGATTCACATTTTTCTCTATATTTAGAGATATCCATAAAGTGCTCCATATTCAAGAAACCACTTCACCACTTTTAAGCAGTGGGTGAAAAAAGCAGGTTGGTTAAATCAATAAAAGCGGCTCCTACTGTTGCAAGCAGCTCATCTGCGGCTCTTGTTCCTTAGTCCATTAAAACCTTCTAAGCATTTGTTTTGTTGCTATAATGGTTATTTCAGCATAGACAGAGGCTTTTTGTCATATATTTCCAAAATTGCATGATTAGGACACATGAATGGATTATGGAAAACTAGCTCGTTGGCATATATCAGCGGGAGGTCTGACAGATACAAGGGACCAATATATGTATAAAAGGAACAAAGCACTGATGTGCTGCCATGACCATCATCTTGTGGTGGTCTTTTAAAAACATCCTCCTCACCCTCTCCGGACATTGGTTCTGTCATTTCTGGTTTCCCCTGACTTCTTTATCATCATCTAAAACTTCTGACTTCTTTATCATCATCTAAAATCATCTGACTTCTTTATCATCATCTAAAGACTCAAGGTCCATCCCTCCCTTGATAGGACCTGATGGTAAAGACTGCTGTGATGACACCATTAAAGCCAACATCTTTAACACATTCTTCGGCTCAGTATTTGTAAGCAGCAATGGATCATGCCCAGTATTTCCTAGCTAAGTACCACAGATAACAACAATGATCTAATACATATCGATTTCTGAAGACAATGTCGAAAAATCACTACGCAATCTAAAACCATCTCTATCTATTGGACCGGATGGAATATGTGCCTACTTCTTAAGAAAGCTATCCACTGCCATAGCCAAACCTCTAAGCATAATCTTTGAAAAATCTTTCAGGACCAGCTCCTTGCCTAACCTATGGTCACAAGCCACAGTCATCCCCATCTTCAAAAAGGGAGACCCAAGCCTAGTTGAAAATTACAGACCAATCTCCTTATGCTGTGTCACCTGTAAAGTCATGGAATCAATTATTAACCAATCCATCATCCTCCACTTGAGACTAACAACCTACTCTCCAATAAACAATTTGGTTTCAGAAAAAAAACTATCCTGTAATCTGCAACTCTTACACTGCAAAAACATATGGACGACACAACTCGACCAGGGCAAAGCAATTGACGCAATCTACATAGACTTCTGTAAAGCCTTTGATTCAGTGGTACACGACAAACTACTCCAAAAATAAAATCCTATGGTATCTCTGGACAACTGAATAACTGGATAGAAGCATTCCTGTCAAACAGACAACAAATGGTCAAAATCGGGAGCGTTCTATCAAATCCAGTACCTGTCAATAGTGGTGTCCCCAGGGCAGTGTTCTAGGACCAACTCTCTTCATACTCTACATAAACGACCTCTGTGATCATATTAAGAGCAATTGCGTTCTCTTCGCTGATGATGTAAAGCTATTCAATACCACAGACAATACTGCTACCCTACAAAAAGATCTTGACTATGTATCTGAATGATCAAACAAATGGCAACAAATCTCAAATAAATCTCAACAAATAAATGCTCTGTCTTACATATTGGCAAAAAAAAATCAGAAAATAAAATACAAGCTGAATAGTCAAGATCTTGTTGATGACCCAAGCTCTGTAAAGGACCTTGGAATACTCACCTCTAATGATCTAAGTGCTAGAGCCCACTGCAACTACATAGCCAAAAGGCATTAAGAGTTGTTAACCTAATCCTACATAGTTTTTCTCTGGTAATATCACACTACTAACCAGAGCATACAAAACATTTGCTAGACCAATACTCGAATACAGTTCATCAGTCTGGAACCCTCATTACAGTATCTGATATTAGCACAATTGAGAAAGTCCAGAAATATTTCACAAGAAGAGTTCTCCACTCTTCTACTCGTTGTAGAATACCTTATGCCACCAGACTTGAAATTCTAAAACTAGAAAACCTTGAATTACGCCGTCTTCGGTCTGACTTAAGCATGGTATATAAAATCATACATTGCAATGTCCTACCTGTCAATGAATACTTCAGCTTCAACCATAACAACACAAGAGCACACAATAGATACAAACTCAAAGTTAACCGCACCAAACTTGATTGCAGGAAATACGACTTCAGCAATAGAGTGGTCAATGTCTGGAATACTCTACCCGACTCTATAGTCTCTTCCCCAAACCCCAAAAACTTTAACCTTAGACTGTCTACTATTGACCTCACCCCTTTCCTAAGAGGTCTGTAGGGGCGTGCATAAGCGCACCATCGTGCCTATCGTCCCTGTCCTATTGTTTCTCTTATTCTTTTATTTTTCTTATATGTACCCATTTCATGTATTCACAACTATGTATACACTTATACTTATTATCTTGTAAACAATTGGCAAATCAAATAAATAAAAATAAAATCAGAATGCTGTAGGATACATTTGACACTAAGCTTTTGGACTTCAACCAATCTGCTCTTCTGGGCTGTACTTAAGCCACAAAAATAAGTTACAGAGAAGAGATTCTTCTTTGCTGATCTTTCTCTCCCTAATTTACAGTCCCTCTCTTCTACAAGATAGAACACAGAACATAGAATAACAGAGTTTGAAGAGATCTTGGAGGTCTTCTAGTCCAATCCCCTGCCTGCGCAGGAGACCCTACACCATTTCAGAAAAAAAAATGGTTGTCCATTGGTTGTCTTTTTGAAAGCCTCCACTGATGGAGTCTCCACAACTTCTGAAGACAAGTCATTCCATTCTGATATTATCATCTGATTTACAGCAAAATATAACTTTTGGAAATGTGCTCAGTGTGCCACTCAACCTAGTGTAAGACATGTGGAAACTCAGCAATTGCTGCTTGTAGACCACAAACTTTGGAATAGTGCAATGTGTGAAACCAAACAATGTTTCATGGGATGGCAAGTAATTTAATCATATTTAGGTTTTTTTTTAAAAAAATGACAACATGGGGCAATGGGCAGAATTGCAGCCTATGTTTTGCTGTTGATCTTACTGTTTTTATTTCTGTTGTCATCCAACGAATCCTTGAGATGTATGATCCCATTCTGCCCATAGATTTTTCCCTTCCATTATATTTCTCACAAGTAATTTCTCACCCCCCATTTTCCAAGTCCTATGCATTTTTAGGGGTGTCAAACTGGCAGCCTGTGGACCAGATATGTCACATGCAGGCCACGCCTACCCTGGCTCTGAAAAGGCAAAAAAACGTCATGATACATCACGTGACATCAAATGAGTCGAGTGAACACCCATGCATTAAAAGGAATAAATGAATTAAGCATGTGGACAGGTAGAAAATGGATAGGATGATGTGTTTAGATATATATTTTTTAATCTTAGTCTTTAAATTACACAGAAGCGAACTTTGACCCATCCCCTACCTGAAACAAATTGATAAGAAACATACAGATTGCCAGAGGCTGGAAATCAATATCCTGCTTCGTTTTTCATCTCTTTGATAAGCTTCCCAAGTAATCCAGAAGCCTACTATTTTCATGCACATGAATTTTAGTAGAAAAAGCACACTACTCCAGGGTGCCCTTATTCATATTGCTCACCACAATGAGCAATATCAATCTCAGAATCTTGGCCTGTTGAGTCCCCATCATTTTTAACCTCCTCTTGCATGTGGAAAAGTATTAGGAGGCAGTTCTAATCTTGTTGTAATGCAGAGGATAGCATGGATAATGTGGGTAGAAGATTATACTTAGTTTGTGTTTTTTCTATGAAAGCCTGTCAATGAGCTTTTAAAGAAGCTAGTTTTGATGTCTAATGAGCAGTGGCAATTCCTGGTGCTTTTAAATGGCAATGCTAACTCAGGCAAAAATATTAGAGAGAGAGTTTTAAAAACAGTAACTCACCCTTCAGCGATATGCAAATAAGACCGTATCACCAATTCAACTCAGTATATTGCATTGTTGTGTTCCAGCTATAACAAGTGGCCTGCATAGCTCATGTTTTCTATTTGAATTTATTTTATTCTGTGCCATGGCTGTCTTAACATTCCTTCGTTATTCTGAATGCACTAGCTTTAGCCCAACCAACAAAGTAGTGGTGTATTAACCCCGTTCCAAACTGTGTGAAAGCTCCATATGCTAACCAAACGATCACCAGAAAAAGTGGTATAATTGTACTGCAAATCCTCGATTTACAACTTGATCAGTTAGCAACCATTCAAAGTTATGACCATCCACCGAAAGCTACTTATGACCCATTTTCAAAGTTAGTACTGCTGCGCATATACTCCCCCACAGTCATGTGGTTACATTTTGGAGGCTTGGCTTGTAGCTCAACTGTATGGTTATTTGCAATGTCCCATAGTCACACAATGGCAATTTGCAACATTTTTTGCTGGTTTGCATTCATTCGTTTTTCAAACAAAAAACACCCATTGGGAAAATTAATTCACTTAATGACTGCAGTGTTTGCTTAATGACTTCTGATACTAATGTTGAAAAATCAGGTCTGGTCATGTGATGCCTTGATTTACAACCACACTGATTTATAACTATAATTCCAGGCTCAATTGCAGTCATAAGTCAAAGGCAACCCGTAATTTTGGTGGCAGATTGGAATAGCATATGAGGACTGAATCTGCATTCAGTATTCTGAAAGGAGCCTGGTGGACGCAACATAAGGATTTATGAGCTGCCAGAAGCTCTGAAACTGCAGGCTACCATACTTCCTTTAAAAAGAAGCTGACCCAGGAGGACCACAAATACTTCACTTCGGTTCCCTGCTCCTTTAATTGGAGATGCTAAAGGAAAGTTTGGTATTTAAAGCAGGGGATTGATTACCAAGCTACAATTTTTTTGCAAAAAAAAAAATTACACTGGGATGTTAGTGAAATAAATACAGTTAGAAATCAGGAATATAATTCTCCTGCCTGGCCTATTTTAAAACATTGCCATTGGATCTATCCAGGGTCTCTAAAGGATAATTAAAATGAAGGAGCTTACAGTGCAAGAGTTGGAATGAATTGCTTTGATAATTGGAAGAGAAAGTCTGGGCACAGCTGCTAAGGCAGCAATAAGCAGGTGGAAAGAGTTAGAAGGAAAGGAGGGAACAGCTGTTAACTATAAAATTGGGAGCACTTTCTGAGTTCACTTCCAGTAAACCAATATCCATAATCATAGTATATTGTACAAATAATTAATCAGAAGAAAGAAAACAAGCTCAGGAAAAGAAGTGATCAATTTGCAAATCATGTATCCATGATTAAACTGTTTAAAATGCTCTGACAAGCTTTTCCTACTTCTAAGCAATCAATTTATTATTTTCTTCTGCTTAGTTATTTCAGTTTGCAGCCTCCCCTTTTTGGATTCAGTGAGCACTGTGGGAGCCCACAGGTCTGCCAGCTGTTGCAGACTCTTGTAGGGTACAGAATAAATTGCAACCATCCCCTCAACTCCACAGTCCACTGAAGATACTTGGTGTAGTGAAAAATGCGGGATTCTATTTATACCAATGAACTAACTGGCTCACCATCAAACTTTAAGAAATATGCCCAGCACCACTTATATACCGTTTCACAGTGCTTTTACATCCCTCCCTAAGCGGTTTACAGAGTCAGCATGTTGCCCCCAACAATCTGGGTTCTCATTTCACTGACCTTGGAAGGATGGAAGGCTGAGTCAACCTTGAACCAGTGAGAATGAAAACAGCCAAACTGCTGGCAATTGGCAGTCAGCAGAAATAGCCTTCAGTACTGCATTCTAACCACTGTGCCACCACAACTTTTATGTACTCTCCCCTGAGCTCTATGCCTAATTCTGACTACGGGGCACCTATTTTTGCTTTTAAAATGACCTGTTAATTGGTCATAGTTTTAAATATCATGCTAAGTCACAATTCTTTTAATCATAACCTGTTAAAAATACCAACAGTACTGTAGACATCAGCCTAAGCCCAAACCATGGTTTATAAGCCCACAAGAGAGTTTACACAATAGGTAATTAAAGCCTCATTACAATGGTCTGTGATATGGAAAACCACATTGAGTTCGACCTAATTATTCAATATAATATTACCGTTCTCATCTCCTGCCCCCTTTTCTATCATTGTTTTCCAGCACAGGAAATTATTTGCCAGCCCTTGACTTAAATTAGAAAAGAACTTGCATTTTCAACAGTTTATGGACTAAAGCAAAGGTTTATGGACTAAATGTTAAGAATTTTGTTCTTGGCTTCTAGTCCATCATTTTGTTACATTAAGAAACCACATTAAAGTTAATGATTAGGACCTATAATAGCTGAGGACACCTAGCTTCCATAAGCTCCACCACCCCATTCATAATCTCCAGCAGTTTTTTTTTAACCCCAATTAGAGACCAAAGTGGCTTTTTCAGCCCAAGGTTAAATCTCTGAATTTCTCTTCTATTTAACCATAAAACCATTTAGGATTATTTCTGCATTCATTTGTTTTCCTTTTAAAGATTTCACTATGAAAATCCCCAATTAATTATACATTTTAAAATATTTTTTCCTCTTAAAATCCACAGTTTAAAAATCATTTAATGTTTTTTTTTTTTGGGGTTGAGTGGAGAAGTGCATCAGAATATTCTGGAAATGAAAAGGCAAATTCTGGTTTAGTTAAATTTGCACATTAATCCAGGAGATATGGATTTGGTCAAAATTTATCAGCAATGAGAAAGACAATGATTGCTAGCTTCCTTGGCCACAGTTAATGAAGTGGGAGAAGGCTCTAGGGCTTTCCTGTGCAACAATTCTAATGAATCTTTTCAATGATGATGTTACAGTTTTCTCTTTGAGTCTCTGAAGCGCTATTTTGAGCCTATCTATTTTAATCAAGATCCACCGCTTTTGTGCTGCACTGGGCCCCAGAGACTGATTTATAATACGAGATAGACAAAGATTGCATCCTTCCTTTATACAGAGGTATATTTGTTGATGTGTGACGGCAGAATATAAAAGAAAGACATATTGCAATATAAAAATACCAAAAACAACCTCTCTCTTCCAGATCCTAATATCATCAAAGAAGAAAGTAGAACATAAACTTCTATAATTAACAAAGTTGGTCTGAAAAAAAAATCCCTCTGGGCAATGTCCACCCACCCTGGCAAATTCCAAATGGGTTTGATTGCAACTCCTATTATCCTCAACAATTATTAGACAAACCTATTTGGAGATTGCAGGCTGTAGGCAGCTGATTAGCATTACTTCCAATTTAAGTAGCTTTTGAATATATGTTATTCTCCTTTAGGTCTTTAACATGCAGACAGGGATAATATTTTTCACAACAAATGTAAAGCTATACTGTATTAGAATACTATCAAGATTTTTTTCCACATGGTAAACAACTCTATTTTATAGCTCAGCACTGTTTTCTTTTCATTCTAAATAGAATGGATTACTGTGTCTTAATAGAAACTCCCAAGAATCACCAGGAGTTAGATAAAAATGCTTCATGGATTTATCTACAGGTTCTTTCCTGCCTTATCCAACTACTCAAATAAGCCTTATTTCAAGAAAAGTTGAGAGAGAGTTTGCAAAAAGCATCTATTCCTAAAATGTCATGCTGATTCAGTCCTTTGGGACTTAGAGTCATTGAACTACTTTCAAAGTAGGTTCCACAGTTAAGTGTCACCATCTTTCACCACAACCCACAATCTCCTCCTATCTTGCTATTGCTACTATCCTTCACCTTTAGTCTCTGCCATTACTTTAAGCTCTACGTGTTTTGTCTACATGCAGTCCTTTGAGCAGGTAATCCATGAAGAAATCCAATTTTTAAATTTTTAAGGAAACAAGCAAGAGAATACTCACCTTTTTTACTTCATATTTAATGGCTAGCTTGATTCTGCTCAAACTTGGACGGGGATGTTCAGGCCACGTTTGTACACTCGCATCACCATTCAGAATAGCCTCTACTTCTTCTGTGTCTCTGCAGAGATCCAGGACGCCCACCACAAAATCCTTGCATTGCATAGATAACTTCCTATAATCATTCTAGTGAAACAGAGACAAACAATGTTTTAACCAATACAGCATGGAACTGGCTTCTTTAAACTGGCTACAAACTTGAAGGCTGTGATAGACTTGTGCGTGAACACAAGTTGTATCGAGTACAATGGGCAAATCCCTCCACTGCAGTCCCTAAGCTTCTACTGCAGACAGAAAGACGTTTGGAGGGGTTCCAGAACTACAGGAAACTGCAGACAAATGTAGCGGGCAATGATAAATCTTTCCTGCATAAGCAGAGAGCATTGGATACAACCTTTGGATGTTTGCAAGCTTTGAAAATGAATGATATCTGTGCTTCTCTATGCTTTCTCTACATGTGTTTTCCCCCTAGCAGATAAAAAAAAAACCTTAATGACAAACAGAATTGTGTTATATACAACTTTTTCCACTCCTGAATCTTCAAGCTGAAAAATATTTCATCTGTTGACTTGTTCCTGATCATGTAGCTGTCAAAGGTGCTTTTGCTCTGCCATGGAAAAAAATATGAAAGCATTCAAAGTTCATTAAAACTTAAATAATAACCAATCTGTACCAATATTTTTTAAATATTCTTGTACAATAACATCTTACATTTTAAATAATGGAATTATGTTTTTGAATCAGAAAGCTCAAACTGCCCAAGGAGTTGCTGATATAGTTCTACAGAGGAATTATTGAGTCTGTCATCTGCATCTCTATAACTGTCTGGTTTGATTCTGCAACCCAAAAGGACAGACACAGACTTCAGAGGATAATTAGGACTGCAGAAAAAGCAAATACTACCAACCTGCCTTCCATTGAGGACCTGTATACTGCATGAGTCAAAAAGAGGGCTGTGAAAATATTTATAGACCCCTCACATCCCGGACATAAACTGTTTCAACTCCACCCTCAAAATGACACTACAGAGCACTGCATACCAGAACAACTAAACACAAGGTCAGTTTTGTCCCGAACTCTGCTAAACAAATAATTCCCTCAATACTGTCCAACTATTTACAAAGTCTGCACTACTATTACTATTAATCTTCTCATCACTCCTCCCACTTTTGACTGTATGATGGTAACTTTGTCGCTTGTATCCTTACGATTTATATTGACTGTTTCCTGGTATAATTTGATTGCTTATTGCCTATGACTATAATTAAATGTTGTATCTTATGATTCTTGACTCTTGACGAAGTATCTTTTCTTTTATGTACACTGAGAGCATTTGCACCAAGACAAATTCCTTGTGTGTCAAAGCAATAAAGAATTCTATTCTATTCTATAAAGAATTCTATTCTATTCTGAATGTTTCTTCATGGAGGAAAGACTTCTGTGAATATTAGGGAAAATACCAACTAAGGCATTATCTTCAGAACATAGCAAATTTAACATTTTCAGTGGAGTTTATTCTCTACTGTACAATAGTGAATATGTTAAGGATTGCTATATTATAATCCAATGATGTGAAAGTGCTAAAGCTTGCTAAGGATGCTTGCCATTTTATCTGCATTTTTGTAAACAATGACTGAAGTTTAAAGTCACTATTCAAAGTGATGTTCAGATTGCCTTCATGAACTTTATCTTTCTTTTCTTTAATATCACCAACAGTTGTATTGGGATTATTAAAGAAAAAATTGTATCCAGTAGACAAACAATTGGATGCTTTTAAGTCAGTGCGTTATTGTAAGAGAAGGTGATGGAAGCAAAACAAAACAGCTCTCCCAGTTATGATGGCTATATTCAGAAGAAGAACACATGGTTCTTATGGGGATTATCCTACAAAGAAGAGTAGAGTCTATAATGGAAATCAAAGAATGGATACATAGAGTTTGGGCAATGCAGTGAGCACTTTGAAGGGAAGAAAAGATCTATCAAAAGAAAAGATGAAACAAAACAAAAAACAGAAAAGCATATTTGTGGAATTTTCATTATCCTAGGAGCAAGGCAGTGTGCAATGAATTTTGAAATCCTTCTAAAATTCTAGGACCAAATCAAATGCAATACCTGAATGTGTTTTTAAAACTAATGGCATGATGTTCTGATGTAGGGAACAGTGAGTTTAACCCTTTCTCATATCTGCTATTTGTACTGTAAAAACTTCCTTTATATCAACCTTTTTTTTCCTCCTTTGAACACAAGCAGATTCATATAGCTAGATTTAGATTCAGGTTTGTAGTGGAGACAAAGGGTTAATGCCACCTTATTGTTATCAGCCCAGGATTAGACTACATCTAAAAGATTTGAGGCTCTGCCTAGCCATTTGCCTGCCTCTCTCCAGGATAATTCTCTGTGAAAAAGATCAGAATACAACCAAATTTAATCTGTTAGGAGAAGCTGACAAACAGGGTGTAATCTGGCCAGGTGCTGCATAGAAAGAAATGCAGAAAAAAATTAAATCTCAAAGTTGCAAGATTTTGTTACTGTAACTTCAAGAAAAACCAAGAGACATGAACATCAGCTGGCAGTCAAATGCCACGAACCCAAATCCTTAATCTCTACTTACACTGACACCAAACAGCACCAGATCAACACAAAAATCATTGATCACACTACCACCCACCACACTCATGAGTTCATCAAAGCCTGGCCTTGCACAAGCAATTCCATCAACAGACACATTGATCTACAACCAGCCTACGAACCCCCAGAATCCAAATCAACTGCACAGCCAACAAGAGACAGCACCAACCCTCGACCAACCTATGCAACAACCCCCCCATCAGCAGTTCACCTCCCAATGACCTGATCTGATGTAATCTCCTAATCACAAAACCCATCACAAGACCCATCACAAGACTCACTGATGACTCAGAACTGACCCATCACAAGACCCTCACTTGACACACACCCAAAACTATAGCCCTTAACAGAAGAACATTGACACGACATTCCCTAAAGTCCGCTGAAGATGTTACATAGCCTGGTAATGAAACACTTGGAAACCAACCCACAAATTCGGAGAATGAACATTCACTCTCATCCTACATCCGAGCTACAGATATTAACCACTGTTGCAAAGGTAGTTTTAGTGTTCTCAACTTTGATGTTTGAGTCTGGTCTACACCAGTGGTGGGGTTCATTTTTTTTTACTACCGGTTCTGTGGGCCTGGCTTGGTGGATGTGGCAGGGGAAGGATACTCTAAAATCTCCAATCAGAGGTGGTATTTGCCGGTTCTCCGAACTACTCAAAATCTCTGCTACTGGTTCTACAGAACTGGTCAGAACCTGCTGAATACCACCTCTGGTCTACACCAAAAGACTGACAATAATAGACAAACATGAGGATGTTATGTGACAAACAGAAGAAACAGAAAGTCCTCTTATAGTCAACTTTGCATTGGTTGTTCAAAAAGTAAATAATCTCTGATATAATTATATTTAATGCCATGTTTTAGTTTAGTTTTAATTTCTTTTTCAAATACTTTTTTCTTCTTTGGGCAAATAAATTATTTTACAAAATAAGACACCAAAAGCAGTCAGATGTGTAAGTGGTCCTCGCATAAATTTGTGACTTGTGCCTACTCAAAAAGCAGGATGGGTGTATTCCTGGCTATTAGCAGCTCTCCTAGGTCTGCTTATTCAGGCAGAAATTAACCATCAGTATTCTTCTTCAATTGCCAGCTGCTAAGAATACAGGCTCCTCTCTATGGACTCCATAAGAATATATTACATACACATGTAATATGAAGTTGATTGATAGAACCAAACCAATAAATACAAATTGTAGTTATAGTATAAGCTTTCCCAGACTCAAGATATCTCTGTAAATTAAACTTTAATGAGTTAATTAAATTCAGAGAGATATAATTAAGCAATCAAACATAACCTAAGACATCTCAAACTATATGTTGATGATGTGAGGTGTCATTTTATTTTGCAGCATTATGAATTCTGTGTAGGCCTTCTATGGATCAGCCCTTTTAAAACTGACTACTCTGCTTTATTTTGAATTTCCCTTGTGCTGAATTGAACCCTAATGTCTATTAAAAAGTATAGTATATCAACATTCACAAGTAAATAAATTGCTTTCTTATGCTTGTTGCACTTAATTAGTATGTTATATGTTAAATGAGGAATGGCAGTTAAAAATTGTCCCTAAAGTATATTAGTTTCAGAATCATACTATTGAGGATTTAGATTGAAATCCTTATCCTGCAGGCATAAAACTGACTCCTTAGAATTGTTTACTTACCTCACAGAAGGATATCACCCTAAAATCCTGTGGAGGGTATAATAAATAATCAATAAATTCTGATAAAGGAAGTGTCTGTTAACTATCTCCTATTAATTATGTTATTAATAGGAGATAGTTAACAGGAATTTCTTTTATTAATAGTTGGTTTGAGGAGCAATAATTATTAACATGAGTAGACACGCAAATATTCTAGTATATAAACTGAACATAATCTTAACACTGAAGTTGGTGAAGAGATGATTAATCTACTGCATGTACTGAAAGAAGACGTTATAAAGTTATGCAAATTGAGCCCCCTAATCTAATAACCTTAGTATTATTCTTGAAATTCTGAACCTATTGACCATACCTGTAAAAATTATTAGGTTCCCAGTTTAAAGACGTGCTGTCTTCAATCATGCTACATCATCTCTTCTGCCAGCTCTGGTGGCCTAGAGATGGAGCTCTCGCCTCACAATCAGGAGGCTGTGAGTTGGATCCTAGGTAGAGGGTAATATTTGGAATAGGCTCTCCTGCTGCAGCAAGGGGTTGGACTAGATGACCTCCAAGGTCCCTTCCAACTCTGCTATTCTATGATCTTCTATGATCTCATCCTAAGATAACACTGACTATCATTACTCAAGCCTTAATAAAACATGACATCCTGTATGATCCTATACAACAGGAACATGTGAGCAAATCTTTCCCAATACTCTTTCTTAAAGGGTCAACAATTTAGAAATCTGACTTATACTGAATCAATACATTATTTTATTTAGCCTAGTATTGTCAACAATAACTGGCAGTAACTCTTCAGGACTTTTTGGCAGGGGCTTTTCTAGCCTTGCTTACAAATCACATGGATTGAACATGGAATCTTCTGCAGGTACAAAGGTGCTTATTTTCACCCCTCACAGCATGGGATTGCACTACTGTATGGGCTGATTGTGATAAAATAGGCCCAAGTGACTCCATAGTAAGGCTGTCGCACAATACCTTTGTACCAAAGAAGAGAATTGATGTGACGAGGAGAGTTGTGGAGTTGGATAAGATATTATTAGAAAAAAGTTTTGGATTAATACAAGTTTCCACTTGAGGATAAAAAGATTGTGACTTCATACATGGTGAATTTTGTATCACATCTAAGGAAAGTAGAAAGAGACATGGGACTGTGCAGTCCAGAGCACACTAACTTATAAAACTTACCGAAACCCCAGGCTTCTTGTAATGTCCTCTCATCCTGGACACTTCCATTTGGCAGCAGAAATAAGGCTGGCTAATCTCTAGCATGATTTATGGTTTAGCCAGCCTAAAAGTGTGAATTATGTATGAAATTTTTGGAGTAAAAAATGATTTATTCTATGTGTGGTATCTGCATTTTTCTCAATGGAAAAGATGGCTTTACCCTGTGGAGGCAGCTGTCCTTGCTGTTGGCTAAGCAGAAGCTATTACCCCTGTAATTGGGAGAACAGCTAAATTCTAGTGCAACAAAGACAATGACAATAACTTTTGAAGGGAAAATATTAATTTTAATAAAACTGGTTGCTATCATGGGATCCCTTGTTGATACATAGCATTTCATTACTGATTGGAAACCACTTAAAGACATTTTGCATGAAATGGAAAAAAAATGCACTTATAACCTGTGGTTTTGATGATTAGGAAAAAAGGATAATAAAAAAATAACTTTTTTGTAATAATAGAATTAGCGATAAATTTATCATCATATTTGCATTTGCTGCAAAGGAAATTGGAAGATTCCTCGTTCTATTTATTTTTTCCTTTTTTCCTGCACTTTCATTTTCTCTTCTTTCTCTCTTTCTTTCTTTGTTCTCTTTATTCTGTATAAGATTGAGCTACATAAATATATGGATAGATGGATGGATGGATGGATAGATGGACAGATGGGTAGCATTCCATCAGCACAATATCCTGAATTGAATGGGGCATTGGTATCAGGCTACGGTTTGTATAGCATAGGAATTGTTATTCCCATTTCTGTGCATTAATTTGGGCAATTGTGAAAAGCAGAGTGTGAAAACTTTGATATATATTAAAGATTTTTCTATACTTCTGATCTCAAAATATCATGTTGAATCACACGCTTGTATCAACTGACAAACAGCAATATGCTGCAGCCCCAAAGCCCCTTATTTTACTACATTTCTTAGGACACTGTGCTCAGTAAATATTGGCAAATACAGTTTATTACATCTGAGAGTTTGCTGCAGAGAATTGAGATAAAGATCATGAAAGGACAAGATGTGGCATCTTGGAGATAAAGAAAACTTCCAAGGAATAAAGCGTTATTTTGTGATCCAAGATCAGCCAAAAGAAGAGGCAGTAGGTGTCATTTAGGCCTTTTGTTTTTTGAGTAATACTGGAAATAAAACTTAGGGAACATCAGAAGAAAGTTTACATAGATACCATCTAGGATTAATTTCAATATAACAATCACTGTGAGAAATACAAAATGAAGGAATATGCTTCCCTGGGGTTTTGGGGGGGAAGGGCAACATAAAAAGAAAAATAATCACTACCATGCTACTATTGGAACTATAAATTACAGCAGAATGTTGAGTTTATCAGTAATTCGGGGGGAAAAGACAACGTATAAAATCATTGTCTTTTCAGATGTGTTTTTCAATTCTGAAGTATATGGAGGTACTGGTTTGGCAATCCAGAAAGATCCCACAATATGAACTAAGTTAACATATTCAGTATGCAGAGTATCCAGAAGGGGTGTACAATTGTATAAACAAGAATTGTCTCACTGTATCAGGGCCATGCACATTTTTTGTTCTTTAAGAGCTTTATGTAAAATCTTCTTCAAGACCATTTCTGGAATTTGAAAAGCTTCATAATGGTCAGGTTTCAAACTCTAATTTGTTGTTGTCTAAAAATATAATATAAAACCTACACATATCAGAGGTGGTATTCAGCAGGTTGTGACCAGTTCTGGAGAACAAATAGCGGAAATTTTGAGTAGTTCAGAGAACCTGCAAATACCACATCTGACTGGAGATTTTACAGTATCCTTCCCCTGCCACACCCACCAAGCCACACCCACAGAACCGGTAGTAAAAAAATTGAATCCCACCACTGACACACATCCCAGTAAAACCCAGGTTTCAGCAAAAGCAAAAGCCAAAACAAATGTATTTCATGTTAATATAATAACTGATAACCCCTTGAAACAGTCTAGGAATGTAAAAACATGAATGAAATAAAAAAAATGCATACTGGGAGAATCTTTGGTAGCTCTGTGTAAGTATTCCCATGGCCTACATATACAAGAAGGGAAAATAGATCTGTGTTTTCACCCCAACATTTTCACCTCTTCAATCTATTCCATTCTGATATTGAACTCCTGTAAAGTGCATTTAATTGTCCAACTACAGCATCGGGATTTATGTTAGAGAATTAGATAACAGACTAAGCATCTTGATGGGACTGGTTTCAGATGCTGCAGTTTTTACCCACATTTTCATTCATTAAAAATCTGTTGGGTTTCTAAATGTGGGAAACTGCGGTGTCAGCCTTCTAATTCAGATCCAATAAAGAGAGAGTGAGAAGCAAGCAAGCAAGCAAAGCATTTGACACAGAGCAAGAGAAAACGGGTCTTAATTCCCGTGCCAGTTTTCAAAGAGCTGCACACTTCAAAAACCACGAGTGCTTATAAATATTTACCAAACAACCCTAAGAAAAATGTGCATAATATGCATTTTGCCAAATTGAATTCTCTTCTACTTATTTATTGTTTCTGCAGGCTCCCATATGTTTGGAAAGCAGTCAAATACTGAGTGCGCCTGGTGGAAAACGCATAAGAGAAGAAACACATCAGCCAAGAAAGTCAAATTAGAATAACATTGATCCTTTTTGTAATATTGATGTACACTCTGTCTTACATGTAATACATCATTTCTTACCTAAGGATCTCTAATTATGGTTTGATTTTGCAATACCGATTCATTTGTTTTATATTTAAAAATTATTAGATGGCTTTTCTGAATGATCCAAAACTGTTTTCATGGTGTTTTGTTATGTTATTTAAATATCATCCATTGAAACAGTGAACAAACAGCTTGCAGGGCATCAGGGAGCAATGCATTTAAGCAGCTTTTTAAGCTGATAGAGGTAAATGTCTAAGACTGGTTAAATGTTCAAAAGGCGTTGTGAAAAGTAAATAAAGATCAGCCCCATGGTAGGTAGAGCGTTAGTAAGCTTAAAAATATAAAACAATAGAAAATCTGCTCCGTGTTGCCATTTAAATTGTTAAGTTATTGTCTGTTTGTTTTCATTTCACAACTTTCTATTCTGGTTTTGAATTCTATCAGCTTCCAAAGAGCAACTAGTAGTAAAACATACGATTGTATACCTTTTCCTTTTCCTTTTCTTTGCCCTCTCTGGGATTTGCCTGTCTTCCATCAAAAAGTCAAGGCAGTTGTATACACCTTTCCAAAGGTAGCAATATCATCTCAGTGTCAGTTTGGGAGTTATTGTAAGGACAAAACTTCTCTTTCCCTTGAAAGAATCAGAGAAGACTATGGGAGAGAGCACAAGGATTGCCAAGGATTGGAACTTGCAGCTGAAACGTAATAGTTATATGCATTTTTCACCTATAGAGATAGCTAGCTAAATAAATAGATAGATGATGATAGATAGATAGATAGATAGATAGATAGATAGATAGATAGATAGATAGAGATCTATCATATACCACCTCTCTCTTTCTATCTGAAAGTTAGCTATAACTGGCTAGCATTAGAGATAGTTGATAGATAGATGATAGATAGATGATAGATAGAAATATAGAAATATGGATATAGATAATATAGATAAAGATAAAATCTTCTTTGGAAGTTCCAGATATCTGATGAAGAAAGATGGGAATCTATAAAGGTTTATGTGAATGTTAGTCTCCAAGGTACTACAAAGCTCTTGAGTTTGTGTTTAAGGTGTTCTACAAATTAACACGGCTACTTCCCTTGGCTGACCCAAAATGCTTTGTTCAAAGGCAACTGGACTTTCTTCGTTTGTCCTTGAAGATGTTTAGCTTCTCATCCAAGCTCTGCCTTTGGAAAAAGCACCTCTGGGGCAACCTTGACCTGGATGACTGAGAATCTCCATAGATATTTAAATAAGCACTTTGGAATGAATTCCCTTGAGTGAGATAGCAATTATGATTTTATCTGAGGCAGAAAATGAAAGGCAATTTCATCCATAAGTTTTTATTTATATATGGCAAATGGTCCATAAGTAATCTAATGTTAGATTTATTGTTTCTTCAGGCTATGGTCAGATTCATCTTGGAGATTCAATTAGAAGCTGGTTTGATACATCTCCACATGAAATTTCTGAATAAAAGATTGCATTAAATCATTCAATCAAGTAGGATGTAACAGAATCAATTGCTGAAGATTTGGGGGACTTTTGTGCATGACAACACTATATTTTCGAAATTAACAGAAAATTGACTCAGCTTACTTTTCCAAATTGTTTTGAATCCTGAAATTAGATTATATCAATGTCCTGAACTGATAAACTGAATTGGATTAGTGCTGATTGCATAACCTTAATATTTCTAATAAGAATAATAGGAATACTTCTTGCATTCAGAATTTGTTCTGAATGTTTTTCCTGTTTCTCAAGGTTTTCAATTGGCCAGAAATTTTCTTTTTCACACATAAATGACTAAGCTTCATTTTAAATATTCCAGAATTCAGTAACCTGAATCTTATGGAACTCTCCCACAATGCTTTGTATTTCATTTTTATAATTATATTGCAAGGAAAAAAAATGTCCCCACTTCTGCCTTTAATCTGATAAACATTGATGCCTAAATAAAGCTTGCATCCCCTCCCAAATTACGCAACTGGAGGCCAGGGTCAGGCATAGGTTACATTATTAATTCTGTAATTTAGACATAGAACAAAACCATTCCTTCACTGTTGCATGGACAGGAACATAATTCACATAAACTGCTATCATTTGTCAGTGCAGAAGAACAAAAACAAAATTTATTTGACTAAAATATGCATTTCCTGTTTATAGCATCCAGATGATGGGATCCTCAGGTCAGATGGCATTCAACATGCCACAGATAAATAAATAAACTCAATAAATAAGCTCAATAAATTTCATGATACAGATGACTACTTTGATAGCTAAAAATCCAAATAATGTACAAGTTCTAATAATGAAAGCCAAACAGCACAATGAAAAAAAAAGTTCAACTATATAAAAAGTCCAAGTAAATATTTATAGGTACAGCAATCAGACGTAGCATTTAGGATGCCATTTGCTTTTTAGGATCAAGTAGCAAATGATAAACTAATTGGCAGTCAATAAATTTGACACTGATTAGCTCTTGTTAGAGTATGAAAACTTTTGGAAAAGATATTCATATATTGTGATGTATCTGTACCTACAAAGAATTGTGCAGGTAGTTATTTTACTCATGATGCTCTGTATTAGTGAGAGTTGCACTTTGAAATAGTAACATAGAAAGAGTATTGATGTCAGCCTTGGAAGCCATATTACTTGGAAGCTTCGAAGCTGCCACATTTAATTCTTGGGAATTTGGGAAGGGGGATTTCACAGAGCGATGGAAGATTAGACTCAACAAAATTCTTTCTTAGAAAGTCAAGGACACCCTGCATCTGGAGAGGAGTGTCTGGAGGATTGTCTCCAGTTGGGACGACATTTGATTGGACCATGTGATGGACTGGTGGGTGCAGGGGTTGGATCTTTGAACTTCTATTGGGAAGGGAAAACCTGGAACTCTCAAATTTGGATTTTCCCTTATGTGCCAATATGAAACTCTAATAAAATGGAACCTTGAGAAAATGCTTGTCTTGGAATTTATTAGTTTGGAATTTGTTAGTTGGAACACTGACAATTTTGATCTTTGGTTTTGGAGAAGATCCCTGGGAGTGCCATGCATAGCCAAGAAACCCATTAATGGATATACGTCAAACCAATATTCTAACTTGAAGCACAAGTGACCAGGCTCATATTATCATATTTTGGATAATTATGGAAACTTATTCCTTGGGAAGTCTTTGTTAACAAAGTAGAAAAAAAAAAGAGAAGATCATGGCCTGCAGAAGGTAGATTATAGGAGTAATGAGTGCACTCCTGGGAGACATGAAGGACCAGTTTGGTCTGAGAAAAGTCTACATGGTTATTATGAGTTGACACTAATTTGATGACACATACATGGTCAATTAGTTGAATATGAGAGTCAGTAAGCATAAGATATAGATTGAATGGGAGAAGGAGGTTTGAGTCCTTTTTCAGCCACATTAGGCTGGATGACTATTTCCCAGCATTTCAATGAATTGTTGTTATAAGGATAAAATTATAAGAACATTATATACTATTTTAAAATTCTGAAAGGAAGATGAGGTATCAATAAAACAAATAATATACATAAGAAACAATTAAGCTTAATATGTTTGTGTGTCCATTTGTGTCAAATAGTCACTTGAATTGAGTAACACGCCTTCTTTGCTTTTATTTTTGAGAAGCAGAGATAGGATAAAAATGTTACAAATAAATGAAAAAAAAAAGCTTTACTTTTATTCTTCAGAAAATGCTAAAATATATAAGCAGATCTTCTAGGTTAAAGACCAGTCACTGAAAAACAAATTTAACACTTTCCCTTTTCCTATTTCCATCCTTCATTTGCATTTTAATAATATTCCTCAATATTGCTGGCAATACGTAAGAACATTTGAAATTCAAAATGCATTTCTTCTCTCTTTTTTTCTCTCTCTCTCTTCCCAAAGATGAACAACACAGAAATATAAAAGTTTAAAAGGAGAATGTCTTTGTTTCTGCATTCGTCAGCAGATCACTTCTAACTGAGGTATATGAATGCAGCTATAGTATTTCTGGCAAAGGAGATTTGCCTGAATAGTGGGTAGTCTATGAACCTTGAATCCCAAGTAGCTTCGGTCCAAATTTTGTATGATCCTTATTCTAACTTCAGAAGTCCTTTGAAAGAATGGAGATCTGAGCACTGGGAAAAAAAATCCACTCTGTTTTCACTGATGGTTATATGTGTTAATAGAAAAGAGAACAGAATATCAGAAGGAGGTGTCTGAATGAAAGAAAATGAAGGAAAATGCTAGAAAAAGAAAGAAAATGTGGAGTTTGAAAAAAGTAAAATGCTGTTTACCTGTTCTGGGCTCAGGTTTCATCCTTCTCTTAACAGGTTATTCCTGCTGGGATGTGGATATTAGCAGTTGAAGTTATTTTAGGTATACTTGTTCATTGGAATTTATAGAGAAAATGAAAGGATGCTTCTATAATTAACAGCTCCAAGATTCTGAATTATCAGAATCTTGGAGCTGTTAAGTACAGAAGCATCCTTGCATATAAACAAGTTCTCAGTACCCAGAGAATGTTTCTTGTGCAGATTTCAGGTAAACAATGTGTTAGATAAAATAAAATAAAGAAGTTTATTTTGTTTTGTTTATTTTAGTATATGCTGGGAGTAATCATATATAAAGTAAAAATAAACACTAAAGCTTATTATTTCTGTGAGAGACCTCCATGTATTAAACTTCCCGTTTTTAAAATATACTAAATGGCCTCCACCTCAATTTAAAGTTTTATGAAGTTTTACCGAGAAAATTTAATTCTTGATGGCTCCGGTATTTCACACCACTCTAATCTCAAATGGCTTTCAACTTCACATCACAACTAATCTACAATGCTTTGATTCTCAGCTTAATTAAAATGTTTTCCTTCCTGACTGATATCTCCAAGCATATTTTACAATAAAGCACCTGTTCCTGATAGATAAATGGATATCTCAATAGAAGAATGCAATACTAGAACTAAACGCAAATCTGATCATTCAATGAAAATTGTCTCATGTATTATCCATCCATATATTTATCTATCAATATACATGTATGTGAGAACCACTTTAGTGGGAGAGGGGGGCGGTATTGGACAACCTGAATTGTACTGAATGGTACAGCCTAATAGCTGGCATTGGGTACAGGACAATCTGCACAGTGCATGGGATGGAACTCCCAAGTCCAGATGGAAGATTTTTCGGTGGGCTGTAGAGAATAACAGGGCTAAAATTCTGTAGGATTTCCAGATTAAAATTGTCTGGCAGGTACTGGCCAATCAACCAGGTATCATGGTAATATACAAGGACCAGTAGAAAGCAGTGATGATAGATGTAGTGGTAACAGCAAAATAGGTGTAGTGGCCAAGTGACAGAAACACCAGGAAGAAGGAGTATGAGAAGCTGTAGAAGTACCAGGGCCTGATGGAGGAGCTATAGAGGATGTGGAAAACACAGGCCAAAATGGTCCAATGGTGGTAGGAACACTCGGGGCTATGACTGTTTAATCTGGGAGAATGGCTCTAACAGATCCCATGAACAAACTTAGAGCACTCTGTCCAGAAAAATGCAGTGCTAGGAAGAGCTAAGTTATTGAGCAGAACTGTCAAACATCCAGGCCTCTGGTAGGGGACCTGAGATTAAGGAAGCTGTGCACCACTCCTAGGCAGAGGTGGTATTCAGCAGGTTCTGACCAGTTCTGGAGAACTGGTAGCGGAAATTTTGAGTAATTTAGAGAACCAGCAAATACCACCTCTGACTAGAGATTTTACAGTATCCTTCCCCTGCCATGCCCACCAAGCCACACCCAAAGAACTGGTAGTAAAAATTTTTGAATCCCATCACTGGGACTCCTAGGGGGTGAGAAGAGAATTATTAGACACTAAAAAAAAGTATAAAATTAAATATTAAAAGAAAGAAAACATTCCCTCAAATTCAGGTGAGGTTTTTTTTTTATAACTACTGTAATAATTTGATGAAGTCTCCCTGGCACCAAAAACAAGTGGTTTGCCATTCAGTTTTCAGGGTGTCTTTCTGTCTTTCTAGTATAGCCTATATCTCTCAAACTTCCTGAGGTCTTTTCATCCAAAATACTAACAAGGTCATTTAATTTTTTCAAAAACAACTTTTCAGCAACTTCATCTCCTTCCATATATACCTGTAGCTGGATAAAATGCTAAAGATTATTCCTAATCCAGGTTTAATATGATTTATGGCTGAACTTCCTACAACCTTATTGTAGTCACTTATTATAGGATTTGTCACTTCAACATTTGGATGAATCCCAGCTAGTACTGATAGTCTGATTTACTGTATATATCCACTGAGTTCATTTTTTACACCATAATGATCTAAAACATATCAATTTTACAGAAGACAATGTTGAAAAAGCACTACACAATCTAAAACCATCTCTATCTATTGGACCGGATGGAATATGTGCCTACTTCTTAAAAAAGCTATCCACTGCCATAGCCGAACCTCTAAGCATAATCTTTGAAAAATCTTTCAGGACCAGCTCCTTGCCAAAACTATGGTCACAAGCCACAGTCATCCCCATCTTCAAAAAGGGAGACCCCAGCCTAGTTGAAAATTACAGACCAATCTCTTTATGCTGCGTCACCTGTAAAGTCATGGAATCAATTATTAACCAATCCATCATCCTCCACTTGGAAACAAACAACCTACTCTCCAATAAACGATTTGGTTTCAGGAAAAAACTATCATGTAATCTGCAACTCTTACACTGCAAAAATATATGGACTACACAACTCGATCAGGGCAAAGCAATAGACGCAATCTACATAGATTTCTGTAAAGCCTTTGATTCAGTGGTACACGACAAACTACTCCTAAAACTAAAATCTTACAGTATCTCTGGACACCTGCATAACTGGATAGAAGCATTTCTGTCAAACAGACAACAAATGGTCAAAATTGGGAGTGTCCTATCAAATTCTGTACCTGTCAACAGTGGTGTCCCTCAGGGCAGTGTTCTAGGACCAACTCTTTTCATACGCTACATAAATAACCTCTGGGATCATATTAAGAGCAACCGTGTTCTCTTTGCTGATGATGTAAAGCTATTCAACATCACAGACAATACTGCTACCCTTCAAAAAGACTTTGACTATGTATCAGAATGGTCAAACAAATGGCAACTTCAAATCTCAACAAATAAATGCTTTGTCTTACATATTGGCAAAAAAAATCTGAAAATAAAATACAAGCTGAATAGTCAAGACTTTGTTAACGATCCAAACTCTGTCAAGGATCTTGGAGTACTCATCTCTAATGACCTAAGTTCTAGAGCCCACTGTAACTACATAGCCAAAAAGGCATTAAGAGTTGTTAACCTAATCATACGTAGCTTTTTCTCTGGTAATATTACACTAATAACTAGAGCATACAAAACATTTGCTAGACCAATACTCAAATACAGCTCATCAGTCTGGAACCCACATTACGTATCAGATATTAACACAGTTGAGAAAGTCCAGAAATATTTCACAAAAAGAGTTCTCCACTCCTCTTCTCATTGCACAATACCTTATGCCACCAGACTTGAAATTCTAGTCCTAGAAAACCTAGAGCTACACTGCTTTTAATTCGATCTAAGTATAGTATATAAAATCATACATTGCAATGTCCTACCTGTCAATGAATACTTCAGCTTCAACCATAACAACACAAGAGCAAACAATAGATACAAACTCAAGGTTAACTGCACCAAACTTGATTGCAGGAAATATGACTTCAGCAACAGAGTGGTCAATGTCTGGAATACTCTACCTGACTCTGTGGTTTCTTCCCCAAACCCCAAAAACTTTCACCTTAGACTGTCTGCTATTGACCTCACCCCTTTCCTAAGAGGTCTGTAGGGGGCGTGCATAAGCGCACCAATGTGCCTACCATCCCTGTCCTATTTTTTTTTATTTTTTTTTATTTTTCTTATATGTATCCATATATTTATAACTATGTTTTTACTTATACCTATTATCTTGTAAACAATTGACAAAAATAAATAATAAATAATAAATAAATAATTTATAAATGATGCTGAGCTGTACTGCTTTGGAAAGAATGTACAGCATATAAATTGCCTCTAGTATCTGAGTTATGATATTCATCCATATATGTGAGCCTTCGTTTGCGGGATTCACAACTTATAGGTTTTATAAATGAGGAACATTCAGCCTGAGAGCATTGTGCCATCTTCCACCAATATCATCTGATGGCATCAGTGTTCAGTCTGGCTGTATACAGGGAAAAAATTGCATTGATGGAGCAGCAGTAAGATTTTACTTCTGCAGCCATTTATGCTTTAACAAATAAACCCTAAAGAAAATCTAGTGCCATTTGAGTGACATTGATGGTGGAGGTGGGAAGGGTTTAGCGGAATTGCTCTAAACAAAATATATTGTGCAATGTGAAAATAGACTGTTATAATGAATATACCACTGAGATAAACGAGCAACCCTTAGTCATAATATATTATGGCAGTCAAGTCACCTCAGACCTCAGAATACAACAAATAATTGATTCTCCCTCATCCATTTGACAGTGTGGTAAGAGCTTCAATTTTTGTCTGCCTGTCCATCACAGGAAAAAGGATGTAGCTTAGTTATTTTGCCAAAAATTTCATATCATACTAGTAGTTTCAAAAACTGAAATATTATTCTCAACATTTGAGTTGGACTCAAAGGTTGAATAACAATTTAGTTTAGCACAAATAATATACATTTATTTGATAGGGTTTTGTTCTTCCTGTAAATGTATATTACCTCAACTACATATTTGCCTTCCTATATATAAATCTGCTTAATGCCCAATAGGTGAAAATTAATTTATACTTTTAGGTCTAAAGGGAGGTAATGGCTATATATGATGGGTGGGGATTTGGTTGGAAATTAAGGAAAGACAAGATGCCTATAGAGTCAAATATTCCACATAAGAGTGGAAAAAACTGAAATAAATTGAACAATTATTTTTTAAAATTCCTTAGCCAAAGTATTTCTTCTAAATTAAATAATATTGAGAATGAATTTGAGTTTTTAAAAGGGATTTTAAACAGGCCAACATGTCAACATGGCTGATTAATGTTTATTATTATTATTTTTTGAAAAGGCATTGAAAGAATTATAGCAATCTGAATTTTGGGTCATACAAAACTCCCAAACAAATGCATGAATTTCTCTGCAGAGGAAGTTGTCCTTAAGGCTCTGGTTCTAAATATTTCATGGGCACATGAGAATTAAATTATCTAAAAGACATATTTAAGGTTTTGGATAAACTGAACCACATCCATGTTTTTCCATTCCAAAAATCTTTGTAAATAATACTACCTGCTTGCAAAATACCCTTGTCAACTGACGCAGCAGCCTCAGTTGTGGGGGGAAAAGGATTGAGATCACCATTGGATTTCTAGATTCAGTCCTTCATCTCTTCCAGAAAGTAAGTATTCTGAAATGAACCATGGCTATAATTATATATTTTTTCTAACTTGGAATAAATCCACCTGTATGGCCTTGCAGTTAGAGTAGATAAAAGTGACATCCCTGGCATTTGGAAGCATTTGTAATATTTTCCTAAATCAGATATGTTTCATTTTTTTTCAGCAGTGTTCAAAACTGCCAATTTGTATTGAAGCACCTGGATTTTATAGTTTCATTGAAAAGCAGGTCATTGGATCATCTATATACATAGAAGTGTACAAGAATATTTAAGTCTGTCATTCAATTGTAGAACCTGTAATATCTCTACAAAAATTCATGACTTAGTAATAATAATACAATTTATAGGAATTTATGGAAATTTCAGCAATAGAAATCTGAGGGTAAAAAATGATCAGTGAGAATCCTAGTAATCTCTATTGCCCTTTACTATATTTCGAAGTAAATATTCCGAGTTAAATGCTATGCCAGTCCAAGCCATGAGCTCAAGCAACAGCTCTCTCTCTTTGACTGAGTCAACACTTTAAAATATTTTGCTGAGTCATACAGACATTGATTTCCCCTCTGTCACTGAGTGAAGGGATCATCCAAAGGGGATCATTTTATGCATCAGTGCTCAATTGAAAGTTCTTGAATGACTACAAATCACTGAGAAGGATTAGTGCACATTTGAAAGTAAAGTTGAAAAGCTGAATAACAGCTGATGGAGAGGCTGATTTTCTCTCACATGCATCAAGTATTTCATGGCAGTCTATGACTGAAGTTCAGTATACAAATATCTTTCATATAGTATCAATATAAGAACTGGTTTGGGGTTAAGTTTTCTTTATAAGGGCTTATATATATATATATATTTGTTTTCTTAAGTTTTCGGGTACTTACATGTATGGTGTTCGGCTTGGTTCAGGGTATTTTCCCACGTCATTGTAGTTCTTTTAAAGTTGTAGCAACGTTTCAGCAGAATCTCATCTGCCATCATCAGGCTTCTGTATAGTGTTCATCTGTGAGTCAGACTTTTACAGTGGTTTCAGATTTAAATTTGGGGCAGCCTATTGCTGTGCCAGAATGGTTTTTCTTCATCCTGATTGGTTGGGAGTCTTGGTCTGTGTTTATTGGTCTCGGAGTTTGCTGTGTTCTGCTTGATTGGTGTCTCTAATATCTTCTGTCTGTTTTTTGGCTCTTTTTGTATCTTGATTGGCTGGCAGCATTGTGTTACTTTAATGGAGGTCTTTAGTGCAGCTTGGCCGGGTAAATGGAGCTATCATTAGTTAGGAAGCTGGGTTTCATCTGGGTGCCTGGTTGGGGTGTGTTTGAGCTGGAGGTATCAGGGGGATCTGTTTGTGCCCAGGTGTTTGCCTGGCTTGTGGTGTGGAGATTTTTTTGTTTGTGAGTGCAGGCTTCCAAATGATTGACAGCCTGGTGGAATCATCTCTTCTGTTCATGCTTTCTGGTCTTTTTTCAATCTCTATGGCTTCTCTGATGACTCTGTGGCTAGGGTTTTCCATAGTGGCCAGGGTTTTGGTGCCATTGAAGTTGATGCTATGACCTGTAGCTTCCATGTGTTGGACTAGTGAGGAAGTGTGTTCCAGCTTTTTGACTGCATTTTTGTGTTCATCCAGGCGGGTACTTATTCTTCTATTGGTCTGTCCAATGTATGTGGCCGGGCATGATGCACAGGGGACTTCAGTATACGCCTTGGTTTTCCAGGTCAATTTTATCTTTGGGGTTGCTAAGGATGGCTGCTATTTTTCTGTCTGTTTTGAAGGCAGTCCTGATGTGATGTCTGTGTAGTACCTTACTAATTTTGTCTGTAGTACCTCTTATGTAGGGCAGGACAGCTGTTCCATAGGTCTGTTCATCTTCTGGGTCTCTATTATGTTTCAGTGTGTTTTTGTGGATCAAGCTGGTGATTTTGCTTTTGTGGAAGCCGTTGGCTGTCAGTACTTTAGTCAGGGTGCATAGTTCAGCCTTAATGTGTGTCTTGTCTGCCAGGCGTTTGGTTCTGGTAATTAGTGTTTTAGCCACGGAGTTTATCTGTGCTGGGTGGTGGTGGGATTGGGCGTTGAGGTAGCGGTTGGTGTGTGTTTTCTTCTGGTATATGGTGTGTCCTAGTGTGCCATCTGTTTTTTGTAGATTAGTACATCTAGGAATGGTAGTTGTTTGTTTGTTTCTGTTTCCATGGTGAACTTGATTTTGGGGTGTGCGCTGTTTAGGTGTGTTAGGAAATTGTTTAGGTTTTCTTGTCCATGGGGCCAAATCACGAATGTGTCATCGATGTATCTTAACCATAGTTTGGGTTTGAGGATGGCATTGGCCAAATTTGGCTGCCCCAAATTTAAATCTGAAACCACTGTAAAAGTCTGACTCACAGATGAACACTATACAGAAGCCTGATGATGGCAGATGAGATTCTGCTGAAACGTTGCTACAACTTTAAAAGAACTACAATGACGTGGGAAAATACCCGAACCAAGCCGAACACCATATATATATATATATATATATATATATATATATATATATATATATATATATATATATATATATATATATATATATATATATATTTCTTACATAAAGGGAAATTTGGAGGAGGAAATGTTGCAGGTGAGATTGGATGGAGACATCTTTGACAAAATTTCTTAAAAGCAATAGTGGGAAGCAGCATATCTGACCAGAACAAGAATAGATATCTGAGTTTCGTCCTAGGCATTTATAATATTTTAGCTGCTTGTTGCCTATGAAGGTAATCCAGCCCTATTCCTTAAGAGCTGACAAAAAGAGTAAGCTTTGCTGTCCTCCAAAGCCAAACCTTGGAGAGCTGTTCCAAAAATGCAATACCAATCAATAGTTCTGTATTTAAACCTATTGACATTATTTAGTGAATAGACTGAACAATTTTCCAAGGGTAAAAAGGCAAGACGGCTTGCAAGAGAAGAGATATCCTTCCTTTTTGACAGAGTAATTGTTTACTGTTGTTTGAGTTGAACATCCTTTTCTGAAAGATACTGTCTCTGAGCCAAAATGCAGTATTTAGTCATTCTGTCTGGAAAGTAGTGTAAGCATTAACTATAATGTACTTCATTCATCATTTGGAACTATAGGCTATCGCAAGCATAATAAAGGCAGGCTAATGAATGAATGGATGAATGAACAACAATACATGCTGGAATGTCTCATATATTTTTTGTTATCTGAGAAAGATAATATAGGAAGGGACAGAGGGGTGGAGAAAATTCAGTACGATATCAGATCGAGTTCTAGAGTTTTTTTAAAGATTTAAATCAATGGCTTTTTATTTTACAAAGAGTTTGGGTCTTCCTGTATTACATAATTCATTTCAAAGAAGTTATAAACTACAGTATGTCAAGTCTAGGAATTAAGATAAATGAGCACTGATTTCCAAAAGGGAGAAGCCAATTTGCATACTGTTTCAACCTTCCATTGGATATATTTACAGTGGGCATTTAGAAGGAATTGCTACTTTAACTAATTTAAACTTTTAACTATTTAATTAGAAATGCAATAAATGTCCCCTTAGCAGGAACATTTGTAGCCTATATTCTTATTAGGCCTATTTTTGCTTTCTGAGGCCTACCTAACAATGAAGAATCACACATCTTAGCAAAATACTTTCATCCATTTAGAATTAAAGTACTGTCTCTCATATTTTCTTTCTTTCTTTCTTTCTTTCTTTCTTTCTTTCTTTCTTTCTTTCTTTCTTTCTTTCTTTCTTTCTTTCTTTCTTTCTTTCTTTCTTTCTTTTCTGGTTGTGATGATATTTGGCAAGAATTGAATAATAATCCATATGCTGTTCATGTGCGAATGCTCAGGAGCCCTTGAACTGAACTTCAGTAGCAGCCTTGTGGACATTTTCTTCCATATACTGTATCATGCATGGATAAATTAGCATAGGGAAACTATCAAGGGAATTGCTTTAATCTGAAATGAAAACAATTTATTGAATGACTACAAATCACTGAGAAGGATTAGGCACAGGGAAGGAGTTTGGAATATCACAATTAAACAGAGATTAAACTTCTGAATTTCCTGTCTTTTTAACAGTGCTGGAATAAAAAAATGTATTTCACTCTTGATTGATGATACTTTCCAAGCAGGAAAGTTTCTTTCCATTATTAAAGCTACTCTTCTAAATCTTTTTTCATTAAACTCTGCACACAGTATAATGGCCTTTCACATAGAATGAAGCTCAAAATTAACCCATTAATTTACAGTTCTTCTGATACCACTCTTAATAAGATGTTTCGCTTTTATTGCTTATTAAGAATGCTTCCATCCCCAACAATGGGGGGGGAAACCCTTTACTTTTATATTCTAAACCTTAGATACTAGGAGTTTGCACTATCCTCATTGGAGGAATGGATGAAGATGATGATGAAACTTGCAAAGATAGCTAAATTAACTTATTTGATCAGAGGGAAAAAAAATCTACATTTATGGGTAACTGGAAACTCCTTATAGACTTTTTACATGAAACAGTAATACGTGAACTTGTGATATGTGGTTTTGATTATCAGGGGGGGGAAAACTGGATACTACGAGAAAGTGAGCCTTATTATTTGTAATCACAGAGTAACAGATAATAGATAATCAGAGTTGGAAGGGACCTTGTAGGTCATCTAGTCCAATCCTCCGCCCAAGCGGAGTAATGAATAATGTTGTAATTACATTTGCTACAAAGGAAATTGGGAACTTCTTTCTATTTTCTTTTTTATTCTTTCTTTCAGTACTTTTTTCCCTTCTTTCTTCTTTGCCCTTTTATTCTGTATTAGTTTATGTAACTTTTTATGTTCTTTGTAAAAGTTTTTTGTACAACCCTCCCCTATCCCACATATGTATTGTTTTGTTTAATCGCATAGTATTTTTTTATTGATGAGAGTTTTGCCTAAGATTGGCCAATATTCAGCAAATGTTAATTGAGAATGATTGAGAATGCCATTCAGGGCTAAACTGTTTAATGCTTTGAAAAATGCTTTGATGGTGCTGTCTCCCTATAATTCATTTTAATCTTGATTAATGTTCAAGGTTCCTTTGTGTTCCAGCTTGATCCCTGGGAACTTCATGGACACATCCAACCCATTTTCTTGGGGACAGTATGAAGTGATTTGCCATTCCCTTCTTCCATATTTTCCCCAGCTTCCTAGTCCAACTTACAGCTATAGTGATACCTAATATTTTTCCATTAAAATACTAACCAGGACTGACCCTGCTTAATGTCTGAGCCCAGACAAGTTAAACTAGATGGTGTTCCAGCTTTGTATTACTTTAAAATGGAGTTGGACAACTTGTAACTCAAGAAGCTTTTCACCTAACTGTACACTGCTCACGGCCAAATTTTGCAAGCCCTGTTGAATACATTGGCTGACACCATTTTTAAACTGTCCACAAAATTTAGTATAAAAATACTAAATGAAAAGCAAGTCCCAGGCTGTATTCGGATATTCATGATGTGGTAAGAGTAGTATAGAGACACCACGGAGTTCACAGGAAGGATATTTCACTGTTAAACTGGTTCCTCACATGTTTTAATTGGCAACTTGTTTTGTACATATGATTAATGAACACTCAGTATGATGGTTATAAAGCTTATAAACCAGCCAATATAGATGCATCATAGCAGAACACAGCATACATACCTGTTATTCAGTGTATGCTCCTATAAACATTTTAAAGAAAGCTTGTACTGATCATAAAAGGTAAAGGTGAAGGTTCCCCTCGCACAAACGTGCTAGTCATTTCTGGCTCTAGGAGGTGGTGCTTATCTCCATTACAAAGCCGAAGAACCAGCGCTGTCCAAAGATGTCTCCGTGGTCATGTGACTGGCATGACTAAACGCTGAAGGCACACAGAACACTATTACCTTCCCATCAAAGTGGTCCCTATTTTTCTACTTGCATTTTTGCATGCTTTCAAACTGCTAGGTTGGCAGAAGCTGGGACAAGTAATGGGAAATCACTCTGTTATGTGGTGCTAGGGATTAAAACCGCCAAACTGCTGACCTTTCTGATCGACAAGCTCAGCGTCTTAGCCACTGAGTCACCGCGTCCCTTTTACTGACCATAGGGCTTTCAATTTCCCTTTCTTGAAATCCCTTCTGGATATATTGCAATTGCTTTATACAAAAGCACCTTCTTGAGGGCTGCTGGGAAAAACACCTGTGCAAGTCCTCATGTCTGTAATATGGGACACCTATCCCTACCCCAGAGGTGCTATTTGAAAATGAGCAAAGAGTTATCAAAAATAGGAAGGGAACAAGAGGAGGGAGGCTATGAGTTTTTTTTTTTAAGTAGGCATTTCAAAGAATTACATGCTTCATTCACTCTTGTGTCTTCCTCTATTCATCCTCTTCTTTATTTCTATCCACATTGATTTCCCCAAGAAATTCTTTAAAAAAATATTTTTCCATTTCTGATTCCTGCCAAGCATTTGATATCTTGATCCAAAGTGAAACCATTATACACTGAAACAACCTTCATATTTTCTCTAAACACTTTTTGTTTGTTTGCAAAATTTGCCCTCTGTCAGCAAATGCAGCTTTTGTCTATTTTTAAAAGAAGAACTTTTTTAATGATTGGGCAATGGTAGAAGACCCTAAATCATATTCAGTCAAAGCCAACTAAGACTTTATCACATATCTAAATCCTCATGGAAGCTATTTTTAAACACTGACATATCATTGCAAATTACATTTAGGAGGGAACGATAAATATACAGATACCAGAGGCTTTATAAATCCCATTGGTAAGATTAAGACAGAACTCATTAATTACAGAATCCCAAATTCCCTACATAACATTCAACTCAATATGAGGCCTTGGCTATATTGAAGTGACCATGTTTGGCAACAATGATGTCTCTATAAGTGGCACCCATATTATACTTAGCTCATCATTTCAGTCTTATCTGAAATCATCTACCTCCATACAATCACTGGCCAATTTTTTTTTTAAAAAATAGATGGGTCAGTGCTGAAACATCATGATCAGAATCAGATAAGGAAGAAGGAGAGCATTCCATGCTGAAACTTCATAATAAAGAAAAAGGTTAGGTAGATCAAAGAAGAATTTTCTGTTTATGCTAACAAGAGTTTTCTGAGCAGAACTTTGCACAGAGACATTCTTCCACTGGAATAAAAACTGAACAAACAAACAAAAAATGTTCATAATGAAAAGATAGCCCTTGAGATTTCAGAGATAGATTTAAGGACAAATAATTAATGTAATCTAAGAGATATGAGCAAATAAAATAGCTGTCACTTAAGGCAAAGATGTCTCCGTGGTCATGTGACTGGCATGACTAAACGCTGAAGGCACACAGAACGCTATTCTTCCCATCAAAGTGGGTCCCTATTTTTCTACTTGCATTTTTGCATACAGACTTTCAAACTGCTAGGTTGGCAGAAGCTGGGACAAGTAATGGGAAATCACTCTGTTATGTGGTGCTAGGGATTAAAACCGCCAAACTGCTGACCTTTCTGATCGACAAGCTCAGCGTCTTAGCCACTGACCATAGGGCTTTCAATTTCCCTTTCTTGGAAATCCCTTCTGGATATATTGCAATTGCTTTATACAAAAGCACCTTCTTGAGGGCTGCTGGGAAAAACACCTGTGCAAGTCCTCATGTCTGTAATATGGGACACCTATCCCTACCCCAGAGGTGCTATTTGAAAATGAGCAAAGAGTTATCAAAAATAGGAAGGGAACGAGAGGAGGGAGGCTATGAGTTTTTTTTTTTTTAAGTAGGCATTTCAAAGAATTACATGCTTCATTCACTCTTGTGTCTTCCTCTATTCATCCTCTTCTTTATTTCTATCCACGTTGATTTCCCCAAGAAATTCTTAAAAAAAATATTTTTCCATTTCTGATTCCTGGCAAGCATTTGATATCTTGATCCAAAGTGAAACCATTATACACTGAAACAACCTTCATATTTTCTCTAAACACTTTTTGTTTGTTTGCAAAATTTGCCCTCTGTCAGCAAATGCAGCTTTTGTCTATTTTTAAAAGAAGAACTTTTTTAATGATTGGGCAATGGTAGAAGACCCTAAATCATATTCAGTCAAAGCCAACTAAGACTTTATCACATATCTAAATCCACATGGAAGCTATTTTTAAACACCGACATATCATTGCAAATTACATTTAGGAGGGAACGATAAATATACAGATACCAGAGGCTTTATAAATCCCATTGGTAAGATTAAGACAGAACTCATTAATTACAGAATCCCAAATTCCCTACATAACATTCAACTCAATATGAGGCCTTGGCTATATTGAAGTGACCATGTTTGGCAACAATGATGTCTCTATAAGTGGCACCCATATTATACTTAGCTCATCATTTCAGTCTTATCTGAAATCATCTACCTCCATACAATCACTGGCCAATTTTTTTTTTAAAAAAATAGATGGGTCAGTGCTGAAACATCATGATCAGAATCAGATAAGGAAGAAGGAGAGCATTCCATGCTGAAACTTCATAATAAAGAAAAAGGTTAGGTAGATCAAAGAAGAATTTTCTGTTTATGCTAACAAGAGTTTTCTGAGCAGAACTTTGCACAGAGACATTCTTCCACTGGAATAAAAACTGAACAAACAAACAAAAAATGTTCATAATGAAAAGATAGCCCTTGAGCATTTCAGAGATAGATTTAAGGACAAATAATTAATGTAGTCTAAGAGATATGAGCAAATAAAATAGATCAACTTAAGTATCACTTAAGGCAAAGCCATCTCCACCTCCCTAGCTGTAGCTCCTTGTTAAGCTTTGATGAAATGGAATCCAAATTGTTCAGTCTTGCCTATGGTGTCCAAAGGCTTGTCCAAATCTAAGTTATTAAGTGCAGAATCCGAGTTAGGGAAAATTGTTTGATGTAAACAAATTTGAACTAGCCCTATCTTTTCTATAAAAAGGTAAAGGTTCCCCTTGCAAATACGTGCTAGTCATTTTTGGCTGTAGGGGGCGGTGTTCATTTCCCTGAAGAGCCAGCGCTGTCCGAATATGTCTCCGTGGTCATGTGACTGGCATGACTAAACACTGAAGGCACACGGAATGCTGTTACCTTCCCACCAAAGTGGTCCCTATTTTTCTACTGCATTTTTACAGGCTTTTGAACTGCTAGGTTGGCAGAAGCTGGGACAAGTAATGGGAGCTCACTCTGTTATGCAGTGCTAGGGATTCGAACTGCTGAACTGCGAAACTTTTTGATTGACAAGCTCAGTGTAGACCTCATGAACCTTCTGGCAAATAATTTCTTCTCTTGCCTGAATCAGCTTCTGAGTGACAGTAGAATCAAAGTCAAATAAACCTCCTCCCCATTCATCCATTCTCAGTCTGTATCTACTAGATAAGGCAGCATCCCAAACTAGTTTAGACTTTCATGGCCCTGAAGCCCAAGACTAATTTCAAACTTTCAGTAAAGCTTTATATCGCAAACGATTACTGGATGATAAGAGCTCAACTCAGAGCTGCAAGGATCCAGAATGAAATGAAATTGAGTCCCATTAAGCTTCAGCATTAAGTTTTATTCAAGCGGAAGTGTAGAAAGAGGTGTTCAAACTTGGTGAACAAATTGAGAGCAAATGGACACCCATCAGCTGCCCAGGAACTCAAAAAGGTAAATGGAAAGCTGCCAGCAATCACTTGCTGGGCCCAGCTAAATCATTTGTGCCAATATTCAGCTCTCTAGCATTCTTTTAAGAGTGCACTATTTCTAACATAAAACCTTCCATTAAAGCCAAACGGTTTTCAATGATAGCATTTTATTTGAGAGTGAGTCTTTGGCATTGTACGGTGGGAAAAAAAGCACATTTTCTTCTCTTTTTCATGTGGGAGAACCTTTAAAGATTTAAACACCTTTCCAATGATTAAGATTTTGAATCAATTTGGAACATGTTTCAGAAACATTTTGAATTTATGAAAACCTTGCCAGTTGAATTAGTTACTTTGAAGGCTGTTATGGTTTTGTTGTTGTTGTTTAAAGCATGTCATAACTTTTATAACTCTCATTATAACTTGCTTATTCTATATACTGCAGTATTATTGAAGGAATTCTTATTCATCTTATATTTAGTTCCTTGAATTCTTTTATAATAAACTTGGACTTTAGGAAAAAAAACACAGTGAAGTGGTTTCTAATGAAAACAACAACAACCTGGGAACTGTTTTTAATTTAATTTGATTTATTTTCAAACCCACCCCCCCTTGTCAATTCCCACACTTTACCTTGTCTTCTGTAAGAGCTAAATTACACCTAGGAAGAAATCTGCTGGATCTGACTAAGCATCTCTACACATTCCCTTGTGGCCAATCAGAAATCAGAAGAGATTCACAGGTAGGAAAGCAAAGAAGGTAAATTGCATTAATTTATGCCTAGAGAAAAACAACACTAAGGATCAAATACAGAACCTGTTTCAGAATGAAACATAATTGAACAACTGCAGCTAAAACTAGACAAAAAAGAGAGAAGATACTGTATATAAAGACAAACCAAAGCAACAGGTAAATAAAATTTTCAAAATCCTGGTCCACAATGCAGTGCCCTGGGCCCCGAAGGGCTGTCCCATTTTATTATGTTTAATATCTTTTAATAGAAAATTAATGAAACAAATACATTGTGAAACAAAATATCAGGCTCAAGAATATTTTTGGAATTTGGAAATGAGAGTGATCAGTTGAACCAGAATAACATACTGTAGTCACTAGGTAGCATCCTTGGCATCACGAGATATTTTTGTCTTTATTTATCTTTCCCTATTTTATTTATTTACTTAAACATACAAATTCATACACACACACACACACACACACACACACACACATGAATGTATCTTTTCTGAGAGCATTTGCACCAAGACAAATTCCTTGTATGTCTAATCACACTTGGCCAATAAAGAATTCATTCATTTATGTGTGTGTGCGCATGCGTGTGTGCCTGTGTGTGTGTGTGTGTGTGTGTGTGTGTGTGTGTGTGAATCCATTTGCAAACATAGTGGACCAGTGAAGTGAACAAGATAGCAGGAAGATAATCATATTTTTTAAATTGTGATTTTTAACCACAATTCCATTGTATTGCCTGCATTAAAGACTATAAGACATAATTGGCAGGTGTTGGGATGGAAATGCATAGTGTATTACTATTCATGTAATAATTTTACATTTTGGTATCATTCCAATTAAAAAAATAATGGTGAATTTTATTTTTGTTTAATTGTGGTGAACTAGGTATTAATATTTTGAAAGAGCTTATCAGCAATCAAGTTTTTGAACCATTTGAGATACTGGAGAAGGAATTTGATTGTGTAAAATTGTGAAATGACTGCACATTCAGTGAAAACATCGATTGATTTATCAGTGTGGTCCTCACATATTAGCAGTTCCTAAAACCCCCACGTTGCAATCAGTATTGGAATGCATTTAGGTTATTCTAAGCTTGCAGTCCTTTTTAAAAATATAAATGGTGAAATCGTCATTAAATTCTTTGAAGGAACTTTGGAATGCAGAGTTGCAGTACCTCATAGCAACATGTATTTAAGATCTTAAAGAATATTAAATATGATTTTTATAATTTGAGACTAATTCAATCAGAGACTCTTTTAAAGTTTACTGGGAATGTTTAAAAAGGATTGATTAACAACCCCATCATGTTGGAAGTGTAAAATGAGTGAGGTGACACTCATATAATATAGGTTGACACTTGTCTGGCATAGGACTTGAATGTCTTTAAGTAGATTTATGGGGAACTCTTTCAATGTTAAAGCTGTTAATCTATTGCTCTGCTTTTGAATTATATACCAAAGCTCTGGAATCTAACTGTCTGTGGGGAATTGTGGCTTAATTGTACATGTGGGCTGGTTAAAATAATAAATATTCAGTAATAATTATTCCAGATATTAGGGATTGCTTTTTAGAAGTGTGTGACTTATCTGTTCTTTTCCACATCTAAGGATGAAGAAATATACTCTTTAGCATACATCTTATAATTTACAATGATGTTTTGTATCTGATTATACATTTTTTGCAAACCAATGACTACTTATAAATATAAAAAGTAAGCTAGCTTTTGTGTTTTATTTTTTATTTTTTAATGTTTTTATTTATTTATTTATTTTGTTATTTCTTTATTTATTTATTTATTTATTTATTTATTTATTTATTTATTTATTTATTTATTTATTTATTTATTTTATTTATTTATTTATTTATTTATTAAATATATATTGCTGCCTATTCACCCAATTTCCCTTTTTCTTTTACTCCTATTTTTTCCCTTTTCTTTTTTTATGGATTGTTTCATTTTGTCATTAATGTGTACCTATATATTGTGCTGTTTTTAAAATAAAGAATACATTTAAAAATATTTTTTTTAAAAAGTAATGATATAGATTGCCCAAATTTTGGCTTAATTTATTTTACGGTATTTATTTTATTAAATTTGTTTGTCATCCTTCTCACCAAGAAGTGACTCAGGGCAGTTTTAACATCCACAAGATCATTGCAGTTTAAATATGTGGATGTGCGTATGAATTATATACTCCACACTTGAAATTTAATCCTATTTGAAGAATTATGGACAGCAGGCATGCTATTCTGAATATAAAAATGCATATGAATCTAATATAAATAAGTAAATAAATATTGGGGGAAAAATGCAACCCCCAATTTACTAACCTGGATCATGTATTTTCTTTCTGTTTAACAACATCATCTCCATTAATATATATTTTTAAAAAACTATTGTGTTTAAAAACTAGGCTAATTGGTAATACTATATATCTATATTGCTGCTTTTTTGGCAGATATTTTTCATTTTCTTTCTTCTTGTATTTGTTATTTTTCTCTGAGGGAGCGAGGCTATATTAAAGAAATGATAATAGTAAAGTGCTTTCTACAGCTGTTGTCATGAGATTTCTGGAACTGTCTGTATATTTCAGAGTTTCTAACATCTCACCAAGCTGATGATAAAACCATACACTATGATACACATGTATTCCCAAACTCTTCTGAAATTGCTGTTCCCTTTCCGCAAATTGTAAATCAGGAGTATAACAGTTGTATAATCCTTTCCAAATTAACAAGGTAAATCAAACACAAGGTTGCAACTATATTTTCCTATTTAATTATTTTTTTACAAGTGCTGTTTATTTACCAGCATAATATTAAAAGTCTTGGAAAATGCTTCATACGGTCATGGACATAGCAAACTGCACATCCCCATGTATATGAATCCAGAAGGAAACAACAACTTTTCTCCTAGCAATGAGTAATATCTTCAGAGAAATGAATAAAAGGCTGTGCCAAGAAATCACTCCAGTTTTGAAATATCACGAATCCATTCTTGTGCCACTTAGTAGGCATTGCCAAAAATCATTTCCAAGCAGTATATTTCATTTGTTCTTATTATTAAGCTCAATAAAGAACGCTGTCTAAAATATAATTTCTCAGTCTCAGCTGTTGGACCATGCCTTCCATCATCACCAGTCGACCAAACCAATGGTCATCAAACCTGGAAGGAGACCCAGTTGGTGGAAAATGTTAGATACAAAGAAGCCACTATATTAGTAACTATACTAGAGTGAGAATTCTTCTTTTTGAATTAGAAATTCAGCAGAAAGTTCTGTTTCCAAGAGGAAACAGAAAATTAATTTCTACAGACACATATAAATAAGAGAACAAGCAGTATCGGAGTTTGAATTAACACTCTAAACAATTTAAGCTTAATATCTCATCATCTCAGCTACGATGGTATGAATGGATCTTCTTATCATAACCTATTAGCTAAGCACATGATTGGATGTGTCCCAGATAATTCTTAGATAACTTCAGTTAAAACAACAGGCAAAAGGACTGGGGGGAAAAAGAGCTCCTAACACTGGAAAGCAACATCCAATCAGCATAGACAGCATGAGACTAGACTAACATTCGCCCTAAATTCTTAAACTGCTCCTGTTATTTGACTCTAAACTATTTTAATAAAATCCTCTTGACCCTGATATTTGGCAACAACTTGTAAGACACTCAGTCTAGACAGCTAGCTACCAATCTATCCCACTGGAGAATTTCCTTGCTGTTGTTCCTTTCCATTTTTTTTTTTTAATCCTAGGAAAGCAATCGTTAATTACTGTCCTTTCTGTCCCAAAGGTGTTTTCCCAAAAGGCAACTAGACTTTCTTGGTGTTTTCCTTCTCTCCAAGAAGCTTCTTCAGTTGAGAAGAACTGAAGAACCAAACTCCTTGACCTGGATAATTAAGAAACTCCATAGACATACTGTCCTTTTCTATGACCAGTCTGTCTGGGGGTAGGTATTTTTATATGTGTGCATGCAGGGGTGGGATTCAATTTTTTCAACAACCTGTTCTGTGGGTGTGGCTTAGGTGGTGAGTGTGGCTGGGTGCTAATATGACTGGCTGGGTGTGGCCAACTCAACATCACTCACATTGAGGCACGCATCTCCTCGTCTGCCCTCCGTGACTGTGGGGATGCTGCGAAGTGTGAAAAATGGTTATAAGTCACTTTTTTCAGTGCCATTGTAACTTTGAATGGTTACTCCACACAAGTAAAGTACCAACAAAAGAGGGGAAAAAAACTCCAGAGAAGTTCCAGAGACAGGAAGTCTAGGCCTGCCAAGAATGTAAAAAGGGTTAATGCAGAAGCAGTTTCTGTAAGCAACACCAGAATGTTTCCTTCCTGCCTTCCTTACAGGATTAGGCCAATAATTTCTTATAACAACCGGTTCTCCGAACTGCTTAGAATATTAACAACTGGTTCTAGCGAATAGGTGTGAACCTGTAGAATCCCACCCCTGTGTGCATGTATTTATATATGTGAAGTTGAAGCATTAAATACACAAACAAAGGCACATCAGCTAACTTTAAAATAAAAATTCCTTTACTACTGCTTTTTGGCCTTAATATTTTTGCAGACAGCTATACTGTGCAATGCTACAATAGTTCAGTGGTTTTAACACTTAGCTTGCAAGTAGAAGGTTAATGGTTTGAAACTCATAGAAACATTTTTAATTATTATGTTTTCTTTCCCAGAGCCACCTACTTTAAAAAAAGTCCATAGTTGCACCATTTGATCTTCTTCCTACAATAAGAGGTCATGTCAGAGGAGAGTTTATTAGTGTCTGGTAGCACTTTTTCAGTTTAGCAACATTTACTAAAGTATTAGCTTTAATAATGCTCATCACATCATCTGATGAACATAAAATGTGTCTCTTATAAAATTGTTAGACTGGAAAAAAACTATTAGGCATCTTATAACTTTAATGGGCATGTATCATTGATTCGGTTGAGGGGCAGCTCCTTCCTTCTGCAAAGATGTCAATGAATTTCTAAGGGTTAACCCATAATGTAATTAACTCCCTAACCAAAACAGATAAACAGATAAACAGATAATCAGAGTTGTAGGTCATCTAGTCCAACCCCCTGCCCAAGCAGGAAGACCCTACACCATTTCTGACAAATGGCAGTCCAACCTCATCTTGAAAGTGTCAAGTGATGGCGCTCCCACAACGTCCGAGGGCAAGCTGTTCCATTGGTTGATTGTCCTCACTGTCAGAAAGTTTCTCCTTTTTTCCAGGTTAAATCTCTCCTTGTTCAGTTTCCATCCATTATTCCTTGTCTGGCCTACAGGTGCTTTAGAAAATAGCTTGACCCCTTCCTCTCTGTGGCAGCCACTCAAATATCAGAACACTGCTATCATGCCTCCGCTGGTCCTTCTCTTCACTAGCCATGCCCAGTTCCTGTAACCATTCTTCATATGTTTTAGTCTCCAGTCCCCTAATCATCCTGGTTGCTGTTCTCTGTACTTTTTCTAGAGTCTCAGCTTCTTTTTTATAATGTGGTGAACAAAACTGGATGCAGTACTCTAGGTGTGGTCTTACTAAGGCTTTGTAGAGTGGTATTAGTACCTCCCTTGATCTTGATTGTATCCCTCTGTTAATACAATTTAGGATTGCATTAGCTTTTTTGGTTGCTGATGCACACTGCTGGCTCATATTTAGCTGGTTGTCCACTAAGACTCCAAGATCCCTCTCACAGTTACTGCTATTGAGCCTGGTTTCACCCAGTCTATATGTGTACTTTTGGTTTTTCTTGCCTAAGTGTAGGACTTTACTTTTCTCTACATTGAATTTCATTTTGTTAGGTATGGCCCAGTGTTCTAGTCTGTCAAGAAAGAAACAGAAGTGCCAGATGACATGAGGGGGAACACTTAAACTACAACTTTATCTTCTCTCTAGGTTCACTCAATGGTACAAGAATAAAAAGTTAATAACAGATTCTGTACATAGTTTGAAACTATTTAATAGCCAACTCAAGAAATTCACTCAAAATGTTTTAAATAAGTTTTTTTGTTTGAAATAAAGCTTTAAGGCCAAGACATAATCTCTACTGCCCTGCTCAAATGTTGTGTTTCTTCTTGTCATAACCAGAACCTGAGAATGTAAAAAGCTAAATGAAAGACAAAACTCATATAAATTGACTGTCTGTGCGCTGGGAACTAAGGTCTTTAATGATTTCAACATTAGAGGATAATTCAAGATCAGGTCTTCCATCTGCCCAAATGGCTTTTAAAACAGGGATCAGGCAAACTCTGAGGCTAACAATCTCCTCTTTCAGTGTTCAAAAGGGATAGAAGACTAGTGCTGGCTTCAATTGATCTCTCTCTCTCTCTCTCTCTCTCTCTCTCTCTCTCTCTCTCTCTCTCTCTCTCTCTCTTTCTTCTTCCATTCAATAGTGTCTCATTCTCAGAGACTGCTTGGACAAGTCTCTATAGTTTTCTTGATAAGGTTTTTTAGAAGTGATTTGCCCTTGCCTCCTTCCTAGGGTGGAGACTGGCCCAAGGTCCTGCAGCTGGGTTCATGCCCAAGGCAGGATAAGAACTCACAGTATTCTGTTGCCTAGCCTGATGCTTTAACCACTTCACACATCTCTCTCTCTCTTCCCTCTATCTCTGTTTTATTATAGTACTATGTTAGTCTACATTACATCAATAAAGCAAAAAGAAACACTGCTCTGCTCCTAATTCTGTTTCTTTTTCATGTTATCAGGTAGGGAGTTGGAAAGGGAGATATGCATCCACAGAGCTTGTGTTCAAGCCAATGCAAATACTCCTGATTTATTTATCACATTTACATTGATTAGATGCCTGGAAATTAGAGGCAGGCAACTCCAGGAATGAATGTACCCCCTTTCTCCTCATTTTGAATATTTCAAGCTTTTGGGTGAATGCTATTTCTAACCAGAGTGCATAAAGAGCTTTTCAGAGAGGCTTTCAAAACCATATCAAGTGCAATTTATCACTCTTATTTGGCAGCCTTCTAGCAAAAAAATGTCAGTTAATCCATTCGATGAACAATCCTTTTCATCATTTCAGTTAAGAATCTGGGGTGCTAGGAGAATTGAGTAATGGTATGACATCGCCCAGGCTAACAAGAAAATTAGAACTGAGATATCATAGGGTGACTTTGAAGTGTCCTGGTTTTTGATTCAATCTATTAATTTTTTTGTTGATATAAGGAATGAATCCGAAAAAAAAGTATCTGGAGGGAAGGGAGAGCATAAAGCCAAATCATACAGTGTTAATAATCTATAGTAATGTAAGGCTTGAAGTCAAGAAGTGTTTTCTAGCTACCAATTTTCCCGCTTCCCAGATTCTGCTATCAAAATTGGTCCAAAAAGACCCATGATTTTAAGTATGTGGGGATCTTCCTGCTTGTTTTTCTTACATGCTTCTCTCTGACACCAACACAATCATCACTAGCCCTCTAGCTACACAGGCTGACCTTTAATAATTACTTTCAGGAGGTCCTGGTGTTCTCATATTGTCAAGTAGCCACAGGCTCCTGAATGCTGCCTGGGCTAGGGAATGCCATAAGCTTTTCAAACCTTCATACCTGAAGTAGCCAGTTGGTACAGAACATTGGTCCATAATGCCATATTCTTTGTGTTCTGTGAATTGATTGTTCTGGAGAGAATGGGGGACTCTCAGTCTGCTCCAATTTGTTACTTGAAATAGCTTCCTTTAGCCTAATAGTAGTCCCACTTTGATCTGTTAATGATCTCCAGCCATCATGTAAATATAATTTTTATGTCCAGAAGCAATTACCATTGACCAACCTTGAAGAAGAAGAGGAAGAACACATACGTGCATAGATAAAGTTTTACTATTAATTTATTCAAGGGAGCTGAAAGTCTGGTTGACAACATTGGAGTTTATCATGTCCTCCTATTCATTGCTTTAGATGGTAAGATTCTGTGCATATTTTCAAGGTAACTCAGCGATAACAGTAGTCAGTTTCAGCAGAAACTTCTCAGACACTTGACATAACAAATCTAGATAAGAATTTTATGGCATATTAAAATTAAGCCATCATAAATAGTCAATTATCAAGAGGAAGAGTGCAGTCACCTGGATTTCTTTTACCAACATTCCTCCCTCCCCACTTCCTCCCTTCCCTTTTGCTTTTTTCAGACCCGGAATTATATTACTATTGGATGTAATTGACATCTCTCTACTGAGAAGCAGCTCTGAACATACATACAACTAATGAAAAGAAAGCTTTTAAAAAATGGAACAAAAATAAAAACAAATGAGGACATAAATTAAAATTGACAAATGGTAATGTCCTTCTGACTTTTCAGTCTAAAAATATTTTTTTTTTAAATGGTTGCTAAGTACCCCAAAGAGAAAGTGGATTGGCAATAATGGTAAAAATCAAAAGCCATTCAAAACAGAACTAAGAATATATATGGAAAATTAACTGGATATGCCATCTGACTAATCTGTTTAGAGTGATTATTTTCTGTCCATCTCTTTATAAAGCCTTTTAAATAATATTTTTAGGAATGTGGTTGCAAAATTGATTCCCCCCACACACAAAAATGAAATAAATTTTATCTTTTTGCTTGTTTACTTTTAGACAGTGACAAACAATAGATTTAGACAGATGTCTTTAGTACACATGCCTATTTTACATCCACTAAACCCCACTGACTTCAGGGAACTTACTTGCAGGTAAAAGTGTACTACTTACAGATTTGTTTGAAAATAATTTCCATTAGCCTATATGTAATCATATTGCTTGTCCTTAGTCTCTGAAAATAGAACTGTTTGAAAATATAAGAAAATGATTACATCACTCTGCCATCAGTGCAATTTGCTCAACTGATTTGCCTTTTTAAATCTGCACTCTTTCACTGAGTTTCTCCTCTGCCAAAAAGCATGGTGAAATTCTTGTAGACAAGGACAGTGTATGTTCCACAAAGAAGTTCGAAATTTTCACACTGGATGTTTAGATAGAAATGATATGGCTGGCCAAATCTGTACAAGTTATTTTATAAGATCAGTCTGCTTAGGGAAAAGAATTGCTTACAAGGTCATGTTAGTATAACTTGAACCTATGTTTTTAAGGACATAAAAATGTGCTAAGGATTTGGGTCAGAACAGATTTGTGACATCTGCTGACGTGGACTCCACCACAGGATAGTCATGAGCACTGAATGAGATCCATCTTTTTCCAATTAAAAACCCCACACAAATACACACATCTATTTGGGGGAAGTACAGCTGACAAAGAAATATATGTTTCTGAAAGTTATATGCTGAAATTGGGAATAAAGGAGTCTCCTGTTTACATTTATGCAATGAACCACAGAATCAGGACCATTTGCATCTATTTATTTATTTATAAAATGAATTGGACACCTATCTTACCTCAGGATAAGTCTGGGTGGCTATTTGCATAAGAGTATAGACCAGTTTCACATCTTAAGAAAAATAAGAGTTTTGTTTTCACAGAAATTTAAACCAAAATGTACAGTAAAACAGACTTGTTTTGCATTGATTCCCTCAGCCCTAGAAATACACAATTGTACCCAGGTGGCTGTGAACTAATTTAAAATAAAAGTGAAACTTTAGAACTTTATAAGCATCAAGAAAATTTGGATTTTAACCAGAGTTGCAAGTGTATGCAATCAGTGTGATTTGAAGGCTTATAGATTTTTCTGACTGATGAAAACAAACCTTGTCCTTCTATGCCATGCTGTGATTTAATTTGCTTAGATTACTTCATGAAATGATATGAGTATTGCTCTCTGTCTCAAGGACTAAAAATGATATTGATATGTGGAAAGTGAATTCCATTTAAAGAATGAGAAAGGTCTTTTGCTGTGTATAAAAATAAGTTTAACTAGGTAATAAACAGAATAGTCTACCTGTGAAATGAAAGCAATGAAGGTCTAACTTTGGCTAACCTTTTCATGGTTTATTTCATTTTTATTTAAGTACAACTTTTAGAGAAGGGTGTGAAGAAGGACACTATCAAATTCTTTACTAAAAGGTGATCGTTTGAAGAAATGAACCATGAGCACCTAACCATTTTTATACTGACTGCTCTTCTTTATTTCACTTCCTAATTTAAGAAATTGGACACCTGCTTCCTTGCAGGTGGTACCTGCAAACTGCTGTTCCTTTCAAAGGCAGGTGGGTTTTTTAAACCTCCTGCATGGAGTTAAATAGTACCTTTTAATCCTCATAGGTGTACTTCCAAGCTATTAGAGAAAAGTAATTGACTTATTCATACGAGAAACATCTTTGGTGGCACTGCCTGATAAATATGAAGACAAGGAGGGTTGCAATTGGGAGATACATTTGTGAGTGGTCCATTTAGGTGAACTTTTTCTGTTTTTAATTAAACAGAGCAGGGCACATTGTGACCTGAATTGGAGAACAAATTTCTGTTTTCTTTACAAGTTCCTATGTAATTCAGATTTATTTTTAACAGCAGCTGCTCTATAATAGTCTACCAAATGATTTTGTGACACGCGGGTCAAAGTAATTAACTATTTCCAAGTGTTATGTCAAGGGTGTTCAGCCCACTCAAAATCAGAACTTAATTAATTTCAGTGCAAGAACAGCCTGTCATGGATCATGTGATCTCCATGTCTTTGAAAACATGTTTAGTTGAATCTGTCAAGCTGCAATTGGAACCTCGTGACATCATAATAAAATAATTTTATTTTATCTTGTAGCAGCTTGCCACTGAGTTTGAAAGAAAGTTTAAATGGAGTTTTATTTACATAAAAAGTCCTCCTTCTAATATCAAATAAATATCAAACCATTATTTTACAGCCTAAAAGAGCATTCAGATCAGATGAAAACTTTATCACATTGTAATCGATCAGGTGTTGTTTCCTCATGCTAAGCTTTACATTAGAAGTGGGCAAGATTTTGGATGCCATGGCCCTTCTCCAGGGCATTCTGAGTGATATTATAAATCTGTGCAATTAATATAAACTATTCGTAGCAGTGCTTATCATGGTCAAACAATAGGACATTTACAGTATTTATATCTTTAATGTATTTTGTAACTATTGCTAAATTATGTGAAACAATGCTTTAATACAATGCTTTCACCAGGAAATGTTCTATGTCACAATTTGTAAACCATGAATTATGTCTGCATAGCAAAGAATGTAACTAACTGAAATACTGAATTTTCAAATCAAATTGTACAACTCCAAGATATTGCATAGTGCAATGTAGCTTCTCCCTATTTTAGAAAAACATTGCAAAACTACCATCAGAGCATCAGATTATCCCAAACTATTGTGGTTGTAAATATCTGGGAATATTTTAGGAATGGCAGCGCAGTTGACCAGGAATGTTTTTTTTTTTAACTAACTTAGGGCATTGATACGAAAAATGGATGCTAACTTTTTTGTCAAAGTCTATAGAACTGTTCTCATAGAATTAGACACTCATTTCCCTTAAACAAAATGTACAGTATGTTGGAGACTCTCATTCTACCGATTTGCTTGTCAAATTTATTTATTTTCTTGTTTTTTTATGCATGAAGTGGAGCAATCTCCAAATTCTTTAAACTTAGCCCTTCTGTCAAAAAACCTTGCAGCAAATCACTGACATTGTTTATTTATGCTCATTCCGACTATAGGTTCTATGAAGAAAAGTTGTAATTATGAATATATAAGAAATTTCCTCTGCATTTATAAGGAAGACACTTATACACCAATGGTTTGGCTGAGCAATTTGTATGACTACCAGACTCCATTTGTATTGGTTATCTGTACAATGCAACTCAAGATTTATGAAGTATATGGCATAGAGTGGATGTTTGCAGGACCATTTGTTTCCAATTATCTCTGCCTGTCTGGGAAGATACAACAGGTTTGGCATGCTTTGGGTCCCATCTATTAAGCAACATCATTTTACTGGATCAAGAGGCATTCTTTCTTTGTTGCTGCATCTGCCTTCTTCAATACATTTCCCCCAAAATTCACCTAGCTTCAACTTCAGCCTGTTTATTTTCAAGAAAACTTTGAAGAGTTGGCTGTTGCCAAGGCATTAGACCAGGATATTAGGTGAGCCCTTAGTTGACTTTGAATTGTTTATGGTTAACTAGTTTTCCCCTACTTCCCACATAGTCATTTGTGCTTCTATTTAACTTGTTTATATTTTTAACCCTTGATAAGCCCATAAGTCTGTATGGGTAGGCAGCTATAGAAGTTGAAATAATACACAGTGTCCGGTCTTTCTTTGAGCAAAAATCTACATAAGACCCTCTTCCCCAACACACACACACTTTTTATGGGAGGTGCAACCATGTATGTTTCTAAAATAATGTACAAAAGGAAATAGTTTCATTTACAAAGATAGCTTATATTAGTTGAATATACATTGAAAAGACTGTATCTGGGAAATTTATCTTTAACATCAATATAGGGAAAATCTTTGAGAAACATTTTTAAAAAAGTAAATAAATGGAAACTGATCTAAGTACTGATAGAGGAATAAATACAATCAGATAGGTTGGCTGTATATTAGTCTACCTATTCTTAATAGTACCATTTTTATCCCCCCCCCCCATTCCACTATTTGTTGATTTATCTTTGGTATTCATACTTCAGTGTATGACCTTATCTCACGGATACAGTTTTAAACTTGCCATGATTATTATTTCAATTTTCTGATGGAAAGTTACCAGCTTTCTAACTGAACATATTGACATGCTTTCATTTAGGATCAGATACTTTTTCCTCAGTTAAATATTGACTAGGATTAACATCTATCTTCAGAAGGATAAAAATGGCTGTTAAATCAATATCACTGAATTTGAGTTGGATTGCTATTACATGATATTTTTCAGAATGATATCCAGCCACCAAGTTCACCCTGCAAAAATTGGCTCTCAACATTCATTATAGCCTTTTTATATTAATTTCTTTGGGGGGAATTCTTTTTAAAGCTAGAGCTAAGTAAAAAAGAAATATAGATGGAATTCCATAGAGGCTATTTTAAAAAATAATGATGCTAACCACACATTTTCTGATTGTATTTCATGGGTAATTATCTCTCATTGCGCTTATAAAGACCTTTATCTCAGATGCCCAAATCAAATGAGGTAGTTCTCTATATAGGGGTAAGGGAAACTCCCTCTTATTCTCCTCAGATATTAAAAACAATGACACTTCACCAATGTTCAATTTGTCAATGAACCAAAATCTTTAGAGACTCAGAATCATTAACCATGATTCTTTAATATGTTTGATGGCCACAAAGGCTATTCCAACTTTCATTGAGAAAAAAAAATCAATAGCTGCATTGGAAGGGGCGAAAATATTAATTTAAAACAGGGCTATCAAACTCCCAACCCACAGCCAGATGGATCATGTACTAGCCATGCCCATGCCCGGTTTAGCGAAGGGGAAAATGTCCCAATGTCATGCCACCATGACAATATGAGTTTGACACCTCTGATCTAAGGAGTTGAAAGCTACAATTAGATACAATCAATTCACTGGTAACTCATGTAGTATAGTAGTTATAGTAGAGGCTTAGATGGGGTGAATCAGATGATTTTCTTGAATAGGGTAATCTTGACCCAGCCAAGAAATTAACCTTGAGCCGATCATCATCCTTTTGTTTATTTTTGGGTTGTTATGAGGGTAAGATAGGGGGTGTACTATATATACATTCTGAGCTCTTGGAGGAACGGTAGAACCTGAATGTAACAAATAAATATAGGAATAAAGATGAATTATTTAAAAAGCAACATATATTTTCCCACGACTACCATGAAAAAAATTCTATGATTTACCAAAAGGATTAAAGTAGTATTTGACCACTACTAAGTTGTGCCAAATACAGATGAACAGACAAGTAGATATGATACCAATTGAAAACCTGTTGGTTTCTATCTCTTCTGTTTCTTTCCTATCTTTTGACTTCATATTTTCTCAACATTTATGCAGCAATTCTCTACAGAGGGCATCATTTCCTTTGCTTGCTACTGCTTGATTTCATTTGATCTCAATGAGCATGGCAACTCTACTGATGGGGAAAAAAAAGAACATTTCCCATATGCACAATAAAGATCCTATTAACAGTCCCCGAGTTCTTTCACAATTTATCAGTTGGTTTGTTCTGTAATCTTCCTTTTACATTCTTAGGAACTCAATTCCTACCTGCTTTCTTTTTCCATGCAATTATTTTGATGAAATAATACACATGGCCTCCTTAGACGTAGCAAAAAGAGAGAAAATAATGCAGTGTGCCAAGCTGAAATGCATCACCAACCTGTATTTTTTTTTCAACCCATCTAGGGAGAGGAGTAAGAACAATACAAAGCAGTCTGAACAGACTCCTCGTTCTTGTTATTTTTTTCACTAAAAAAATCTTTTGCTGCTGTGCTCTTTTTTTAAAATATCTGTTATTCTATATCTTTCATCTTTGTACATCCTGGATGTATTTCAGTTAACTGTATATACCCCCTACACAGACAATAGTTATGCTGGCTTGCAGGATGCCTTTAGAGTACAAAGCCTTCTTTACCTTAAATAATGGGCACTTGCTTGAGATAAAACTGGGGTTTTCACTGACTTTTGACATATTGGCCATGATGTCCATAAACTATGGGCTACTATCCTCACTATTATCAGGTCCTGCTGCATGTGGCATGGATACAAAAACAGTTGGATGCCTAATTTAAATGGTCTAAAATGTTACTAAAAGATGTTATGTGAAAGCCTGGATTGACCAAACTCATAATGGATACCAGTAGTCAATATATATGGGGCCATCTAGTGATGATTGCAGTATATGAAAAATTATGAAATTATGGGGAGTAAATGGTAAAGAGAATGAATTAACAAATGGAAAGGAAAAAAAAGTAGGTCTGTGCAACAGAAAAAAGAAAGATGTTATACAAAGATGTTAGATTTTCAGGATTATATTCTAATGATTAAATACAAAAATGTCAACTTATAAGTCTTGTTGAGGTAATTCCCTGTTAGGAGAATGAGCATACATAGGGAGACGTAGTGAGAGGAGTGAAGAAGAACACACACACAGCACACAGCCACACTGTATAGTAAAATGTAGGTTTTTACTTCCAGTAAAACGGTTAAGCAAAGTTCAACAAAACAGTCCAAGTCATTCAGGGTTAAAGCAGTCAGTTTTCAGTCCAGGGATAATCCAATAACAAAGTCCAGTATCAAAAACAGTTCAGTAACAGACTTACATCAAACCCAAGAAGAACTATGATCAGTCAATAGGGAAAAATGTAGGAACTGCAACACTCTCAGCAACAGGAGAACAGGACTAAACAACCCAGGTTTCTGGCTCCATCTTATGGCCATTTGAGGAACCACACCCAATTACAATTTTAGCATTCCCTTAAAGAGACAGTATTAAAATGTCTATCCTGGTTTATATATTTTCCAATCCAACTGTCAGGTGACTTACATTCCGAACAAGTCTAATTTCAAATAAAGAGCTAAAATTTAAAAGTATAAACATCATACCAGGGGTCTTCAAACTTGACAGCTTTATGACTTGTGGACTTCAACTCCTAGAATTCCTCCTCCAGTCATGTTAGCTCAGGAATTCTGGGAGTTGAAGTCCACAAGTCTTAAACTTGCCAAGTTTGAAGACCCTTGTCATATACATTGATATTATATAAGTTGTTGTCAATGCGTATAAAAGTAGCAACTCATAGGTTGATGTTAATTACATGTTATTCTCCAGTACAGCAAAGATGACAAACAAGCAAGTAGTGGAGTGTATAAAACCAGATATATTACTGGAATGCAAAATCACAACAGAAGAGAAGAGAAGAGAAGAGAAGAGAAGAGAAGAGAAGAGAAGAGAAGAGAAGAGAAGAGAAGAGAAAACTTGGAAGAGACCTTGGAGGTCTTCTAGTCCAACCAACTGCTCAGGAAAGAAACCTTATACCATTTCAGACAAATGGTTATCCAATCTCTTCTTTAAAACTTCCAGTGTTTGAGCATTCACAACTTCTGGAGGCAAGTTGTTCCACTGATTAATTGCTCTAACTGTTAGGAAATTTCTCCTTAGTTCTAGGTTGCTTCTCTCCTTTATTAGTTTCCATCCATTTGTCGTCCTGCCCTCAGGTGCTTTGGATAATAGCTTCACGTGATCTTGATTCTATCCTTCTTAATGCAGCCTAGAACTATGTTGGCTTTTTTGGCAGCTGAAGCACACTGCTGACTCGTATTTAAGTGATTGTCCACTAGGGCTCCAATATCAGTCTCACAGTTCCTACTATTAAGTGAGGCACAATCTATACTGTATCTGTGTATTTTGTTTTTCTTGCCTAAATGTAGAACCTTACTTTTTTCACCATTGAATTTCATTTTGCTAGATAGCGCCCAATGTTCAAGTCTGTCAAGATCCTTCTGTATCTTAAGCCTATCTTCTGGAATGTTGGTTATTCCTGCTAGCTTGGTGTCATCTGCAAATGTGATGAGTTCCCCATCTATCCCCTCATCCAAATAATTAATGATTGATTCTACCTTATTTATTTCAACCATGTCATGAAATCAAACCCACTGGAAAAGGTAATTCTGCTTGGAATGATCAGTGGTAAAAGGAAATGAGGCCACCAAATACACAATGGCCAGACACCATCCAACCCGACACCATCCGAAGCATAAAGCAACTGAAAGAAGCTGTGCAAGATTGAAAAATGTGGAGAGAGATACTCCATAGAATCAATCAGACATGATTAAACAGATAGTGTCGTCATCATCAAGCTGCAGTGAATGATGATAATGGCAAAAAGTAGAGATGGGCTTTGAGAAAAATTGTGTAATATTTTAATTGAATGCAATCCAGAATCAGTCTATTCACATGCATATATGGAAAAGGAATTAATATCTATCTAAATGCACCATTGATTGGTGGCTTATGATAAAAGGTTGACAGAATTAATGAAGAAAACTTTTTTTCTAGTGATGAGAGAGGATCATAGAAAAAGGTAGGCAAGAAGAGGAACAAAGGGGAAGAAATGAGAAGAAAAATAGAATATCTGCAGGAAAAGAAAGCATGCTTTGTAAATTAAAAAAAGTATTAGAAGGTAAATTATCTCCCACAGAATGAATAGGAAAGAGGATGTAGAAGCTGCTTGGAACAGAATGAAAATAATTATGTTACAGAGTGCCAGAGAAATATCTGGAGTTATGCTAATGAGAAATACAAAAAAGAATGCTCAGCAGAATGATGGAGTGAATGAGGTTGTGGAATGAATGAAGTCAAAATAATATCAGAATTGAGTACTGCCAAAAATGAGAATGAGAGAAACATATAATGGGTATATAAAAATATATAAAGAAGGGTTGCTGGAACTGGATATGTCTAGACTGATGAAAAAAGGACTAGGGATGATATGATGGCAGTGTTCTAGTATCTCAGGGGCTGCCACAAAGAAGAGGGAATCAAGCTATTCTCCAAAGCAGCCAAGGGCAGGACAAATAGCAATGGGTGGAAACTAATTAAGGAGAGAAGCAACTTAGAACTAAGGAGAAATTTCATGACAGAACAATTAATCAGTGGAACAACTTGCCTCCAGAAGTTGTGAATGCTTCAACACTGGAAGTTTTTAAGAAGAGATTGGATGATAGTTTGTCTGAAATGGTACAGGGTTTCCTGCCTAAGTAGGGGGCTGGACTAGAAGACCTCCAAGGTCCCTTCCACCTCTGTTATTCTATTCTATATAGTGAAAAATGTAGTTGCAAAGAATGCAATCAAAGAGATCACAGAACAATTTAAATTAAGCAAGACAGAAACTGCAGAAGTATTTTGATATTATATATTTAAAAAAATATTTTCAGAATGGGTGAAAAGGGCTAACTAAATAACCATCAGGAGAATGGATGAAATTTAAAGGAAAAAGGATGAAATTGTTTGGGATGGAACTGACATCACAAAATACTGGAAGGTTTTTTTTTTTTTTTACAGATTTATCTCAGTATTATGTTGAAGAGTAACATGGAAATGGATGCTATCAATGCTGGTGCCAGATCCATTGTCTAAGAGCTTTCTTCTGCCCTCTTTGTTACAAAGAAATGAGAGTTGAATAAGTCAAGAGAAACATAAAAGCACATTAAATATAGCGTCAAGGGGTTACTTAAGAGGTAGGTATTGTAAAGCAAGAAGATATGAGTTTGAGAAGTGCTGAATGAACATGAATTAAATACAAATGTGAATAAATGCTTTGGCCATATTAAGACAATGTATGGTGACTGGATGAAAATATAAATTTATAATGGAAAAATGAAAGTCAAGAGAAGAAGGAGAGGCCAATAAAGCAGAGGTGGGCTGCACTTTCATTGACAAGGGGTTCGCTGATCATGAGCGCGCACGAAGCTTTCAAGAAGAGACAGGACTGCCATCTGTCAGAAATGGTGTAAGGTCTCCTGCTTTGCAGGGGTTTGGACTAGATGACCTACTAGGTCCCTTTATTTATTTATTTTATTTATTTGATTTGCCAATTGTTTACAAGATAATAAGTATAAATGTATACATAGTTGTGAATACATGAAATTTCCTGCAATCAAGTTTGGTGCGGTTAACTTTGACCTTTTTTTTTAACCTTCTAACTCTGTTAATCTGTTAAAAATAACATCTAGTTATGGCAAAGCCCAGACATAAAATGTTTGCCAGGACTTGCAAGCCTTTGCTTATATTACCCTGAAAAAGATGAATCCTGATGGTGTAATATAAAGCAGCATCATTACATTTATCAATAACATCATTTACCTTATCTCCTTAAAGTCAGTTCTCTTCTTAATTCTGAATATTTAAAAAGATACTATACAGATAGTCCTTGACCTATGACTACAAGTGAGCCCCAAATTTACTAAATGAGACAGTTGTTAAGTGAGTTTTGCCCCATTTTGTGACATTTCTTGCCATAGTTGTTAAGTGAAGCCCTGCAGTTGTTAAGTTGGTAACATGGTTGTTAAGTGAACCTGGCTTCTCCATTGACTTTGCTCGTCAGTTGGCTGGTGGGGATGCGAGGCATCACAACACTGGCAGCTCTGCAGAAAAAGCAACTGACATTCAGGAGGCGAGAGAGAGCTGACGATGACGCAGGGTTGCATTGTGGCTCCACATCATAATGGGTTCCAGAAGGAATGGACCCCATCTCCCTCATAGTGAAGCAGACTAAATTTCATTGTGTTACGCAAGGCGCTGTGAGAGCAGTGGGCAGGCCATGGAGGCAGCAACAGCAAATGTACTGCGATGAAGGCGAAATACTGTTTCGCGCAAAGGCAAGTGCCTGTGCGCTTCGCCCCTGCACTAAGGTGAGAAACGTGATGGAGAAACATGATTGAGCTGGGCTGGGGTAATGGCGCAAAAGGTGATTAATGACCCCAGGACACTGCTACCATCATAAATATGAACCATTTGCTAAGCATCTGAATTTTGATCATGTGATCATGGGGACATTGCAACGGTCTTAAGTGTGAAAAACAGTCAGCTCACTTTTTTCAGTGACGTAACTTTTTTTTAATATAAATTTTATTTGGGTTTTCACAAAAACATAATACAAATACATCTTTTTTTGAGAATAACATGATCCCGGGTTATCACTTCTTCATACAGACACAAACTCAATTTCATATTCATCTTTGTGTTCTATTCCATATCTTATTACTATTTTAACATTTTCTCCATTTTTTTTAATTTTCCCCCTCCCTTGGTTTTCTCAACTTTATTTTTAATTATCTCGTATCTAAATTCAATTATATATCTTTTTCTAAGTTTCAATGTCTTTCCAATCATCATATTTATACTTTTGTCTGTCCTGTTTCAATTTCATATTATCTTTTCTCATTAAACAAATTTTCCCCTGTAGTTACTAATTGGAGTATGATGCCTTTATATCTTTTAATTTTATCAATTCAACTCTCTCTCTCTCCCTCTCCCTCTCCCTCCCCCCCCCTCTCTCTTTATTTATTTATTTTTTCTTAAGTTTTCATGGGTATCTACATGTATGGTATTCAGCTTTGTTCGGGTATTTTCCCACGTCATTACAGTTGTGCTTTTAAAGTTGTAGCAACGTTTCGGCAGAATCTCATCTACTATCATCAGGCTTGTGTATTGTGTTCGTCTGTGACTCAGGCTTTCACAGCCGTTTCTGTTTTAAATTTGGTGCTAGCCTACTGCTGTGTTAGATGAAGAAAAAAACCATTCTAACACAGCATTTCCCCACATAAAATTACTTGATCATTAAAGATGGCTTCTTCTTTGTACCAACCTTCTTGTTCTACAAGCATTTCTTGTTGTTTCTTATAGTTCCAGATCTCCATTTCTAAAAATTGAAATACGAAGCCAAAAGAACCTCTTCCTTCTTGTGCATCTTCTTTCTGTTTTTTAAGTTCCATTTTCAGTTCTTCTAAAAGTGATGCCATTTTAAACACTTTTAAGCAACCACCCAATTGATTTTAGTCATTTAAATCCAATAGCCAACAATCCAAAAATCACCAAGTAATCCAAATAATCAAAATCTGTTTCTTCTTGCTTCTTTTTTCCACTTTCTCTTCCTGGGGTTCTATTATTTTGTTACCAAGTTTCAGTTAGAATGTATCTTTTAGGAATCTTGTTAAGGTTTCACTATAAGTTCCTTTTAGTTCCAGGCAGTCTCCTCCATTTTTCCAGATCCCGCCCTTTTATTCTTTCCTTTTCTCTCCTTTCCTGCCTTTAAAGTTTTTTGAGTATCCAAAAGTCTTTATTATCCCTTTGACATTTTATTTTCAGCTTAAATGCCTATTGATGTCAAAGTGGATTTTTGTCAATTTCCTATTTAAATCTCTTAGCTGTCAGTATAAGGAAGGGAAGAAAAAAAAGCCAAATCCTTTCCCTTCCCTCTCTCCTTCACTGCTTCAAAGTCTTCTTTGGGAACAATGTTATTTTTTATAGTTCAAATTCCAGGGTACCTTACGTTGTTGCTTTTTCAGTTTAACCTGGCCAACCAAAACTTTCTCTTCTTACCTTCTTCCTGCACATTCTTTTCTGGTTGAGTTCTTCTTTGAGGTGGCCATTTCTGACCACTTCTGCAACCACCTTCGAGAAAGGGAGTAATGGCCAGCTGAGGAGGAGAGATGCGGTTCTCCTCGACCCTGCTGGCAGTCTCCCCCCTCTTCACCACCTCTATGGGATAGCTTAGCCCTGAATCCAGCCATCTCGAGGTGCTCCGGCAGCAAGCACAGATCAAAACTGCGCATGATCGCGGATTTTGGTCTGTCACTGAAGAAGCTCAAACCGGAAGTCAGTGACATTGTAACTTTGAACATTCACTAAAAGAATGGTTGCAAGTCAATGGCCAGCTGTACTTAGTATAATTTGATCAGGTTTGCAAAGTCCACTAACTTGTTCAGAACCAATTTTGCAACTGGAACATTCCAGGCTACTGTTCTTAAATGTGAGGATATGAAACAGAGAGAGCAAGTTTGGTCTAATGACTAAGGTACCAGACTAGTAAGTGGGAGACCATGATTTCAAGTCCTGCCTTAACCTTGAAAGCCAGGGTGAGTTTGGCCTAGTCATTCTCTCTCACCCAATCCACTTCACAAGATTGTTGTTGTGGGAAAAATAGGAGGAAGAAAGCGAGTTGGATATGTTCACCACCTTGAGTTATTTGTAAAAATAATAAAGGCAGGTTTCAAATTAATTAAATAAATACATGTAACTGCAGGTAGTCCTCATTTATTGACTACAGTTGGGACCAGGAACTTGGTTGTAAAGTGAAGCAGTTGCTAAATGAAACTTTTTTTACATTCTTAACACTGTCTTTGCTTTGCTTTATTGCAAAGCGCATCAATGTGAGGATTGGTCACAGAGTTACTTCTTCATCATTACTGTAATGAACAGTCGCTATATGGGCAGTCGGTAAACAAGGACTACCTGCACACCTTGACTTCATGCTTTAATTCCAATATTTGCATGTAATCTTTCAAGTACAATTGGCAATATACTGTTATCAATGTCTTTCTCATAACAGTCCTGCCTGAAGTCATTTCTATTGCACGAAACTGACTTTACTTTCTCTTTAAGCTAACAGAAATCAGACCTCTTGATTACTTTGTGGCCACAGCCATGACTTGCTCATGTCAGTGATTTCTCCATCAAAGGTAAAATAGGCAAAATATTCCAGTATTTGTGTCCTATCACTCAATTCTGAGTCTCCCATTTCATTTTTAATGTGATTTACATCCCTTCTCATTTCTATTTTAGGGTTTTGTCTGAGGTAATTAAACCTTAGGAAAGCATGAGTTTAAGCCCATCTGAACACATTTAAACTATCTGGGTACTGATGAAAGGCATTCATCGTGGACTTCCGGTTTGAAGGGCTTCAGCAACAGACAGAAATCTGTGATCGTGCGCGGTTTCTGTCTGGGCTCGCCGCTTGAGTGCCCCGAGCCGGCTGGTTTCGGGGCTAAGCCACCCTGTAGAGGTGGTGAAGAGGGGGGAGACCACCAGCAGGGCCGAGGAGAGCCACATCTCTCCTCCTCAGCTGGCCATTACTCCCTTTCCCGAAGGCGGTTGCAGTGGTGGTCAGAAATGGCCACCACAAAGAAGAACTCGACCGGAAAAGAATGTGCAGGAGGAAGATAAGAAGTGAAAGTTTTGGCTGACCGGGTTAAATTGTAAAAGCAACAACCAAGGTACCCTGGAATTTAAACTTACAAAGAATAATATCACTCCCAAAGAAGAGTCGGAAGCAGCAAAGGAAAGTGAAAAGGGAAAGGTTTGGCTTTTTCCCCCTTCTCTCTCCTTCCCTATACTGACAACTAAGAGACTTAAATAAGAAATCAGAAAAATTCGCTTTGACATCAACAGGCAATTAAGCTGAAAATAAAACAAAATGCCAAAGGGATAACAAAGATTTCTGGACATTAAAATTTTTCTTTTTCATAAGCAGGAAGGGAGAGAAAAAGAATAAGGGCAGGATCTGGAAGAGGGAGGAGACTGCCTGGAATTAAAAAGAATTTAAAATAAAACTTCAACAAGACTTCTAAAAGATACATTTTAACTGAAACTTTGCAACTAAATAGTAACCCCAGGAAGAGAAAGTGAAAAAAAGAGCAAAAAAGAAACAGCTTGAGTGTATTTGGACTATTTGGTGATCTTTGGATTTTTGGTTATTATATTTGAATGACTAAAATCAATCGGGTGGTTGTTTAAAAATTTATACAATGGCACCACTTCTGGATGAATTGAAAATGGAACTTAAAAAGTACAAAGAAGATGCACAAGAAGGGAAGGGTTCTTTTGGCTTCTTTTTTCAATTCTTAGAAATGGAGATTTGGAACTATGAGAAACAACAAGAAAAGACTGCAAAACAAGAAGACTGGGACAAAGAAGAAGCCATCTTTAATGAACAAGTAATTCTATGTGGGGAAGAAAAGGGAAAGGGGGGAAAAGAAAATGGAGAATTTAAGACTTAAAAAAACAACCAAAGAAAAGAAAAATAATTCGAAAAATAAGTATAATACTGGAAAGCAACAGAAAAGGGGAATATGGAAGAGAGAAATAGAGGTAGAGAGACAAGGGGGTAAAAAGGGGAGAGAGAAGAAGAGAGGGAAGAAGGAAAGGAGAAGAAGTTACAAAGGATCAGGGCAAGATATAATGGGTGAAAATCTAACTGAAAAAGGGATTCTGTAAAGGTACATAAGATTGTATTGTTATATTAGTAATAGAAATAACTTTAGAAAATTGGAAACAACGTATGATTAAAATGAGGGTTAAAATAGTTAGTGTAATTTAGTGAAATGTTTGTGAATAAAATAAGTGAAATAAAATAAATGAGAAAATTGAATTAGGAAGGAACGGGAACATTTTAATTAGTTAATGTTTTATAAAATATAAGTGAAGGGGGGGGGAATTAACTATGGAAAGCTTATAATTGTTCCCATAGAAGTATGATATTTAATTGAAAAGTAATGTTAAAGATGTTAAGACTTTAATGAATATTAATATTAATGATAGAATTGAATTGGAATGGAATGTTGTTTTAATTATATATATTTATATTTTTTTTCTTTTTTTAAGAATACAGTGTGTATTTTAAGAATGTACCAAGCAGAATCCGAATGGAAGTTATGTATTACATTGAATGTTACAACTTTAGGGAAAAGATATAAAGGCGTCATACTCCAATCAGTAACTACAGGAGAAATTTTGTTTAATGAGAAAAGATAATAGATAATTGAAACAGGACAGACAAAAAATATAAATACAATGATTTGAATTGAGATGAGATAATTAAAATAAAATTGAGAAAATTAAAAGAGGGGAGAAGCTATGTAAAAAATGTAAAATAGTAATAAGATATGGAATAGAATATAAAAATGAGCATGAACCTGAATTTGTGTCTGTACGAAGAAATGTAACCCAGGATTACGCTGCTTTCAAAAAAGATGTTTTATTTGTATTTTTTTCTCTTTGTGAAAACTCAAATAAAATTTACAAAAAAAAAAAGGCATTTATCGTTATAAGCTGAGGTTGTAGTCTGAACAAATGCATCTCAAGGCAGCACCAACAAAATCTCCTTGTCTTGCTAAGGTATCCTCTCCATCCAACCACCAAGCTAAAAGCATGTAAGTTGTACTTAGACATTAAGTAAGCCTGACATATCTAGATTCTAGGTTTTATGAATCACATTTCACTAGAATCAGAAAGGTACCTGGCTCCAAATAGCACAAAGATAAACAGAAGCAATGGGCAAGATGCACTTCTCACAGTCCAAAAGCAAAAACCAACAGTATCAAAGAATACCCAGAACTAAGGAAACAGTCATGTAAATAGGAGTGTTCATGCTTTAATTTCAACACTTGCAATCTTTCAAGAAAAATTAGTAATATTCTGTTATCATTGTCTTTCTCCTAACAGTCCTGCCTTAAATCATTTTAAGGCTGAATAATAAACTGATAGTGACTAAACATTAAACTAAGGCTTTAAAAACAGTTTTAAAGAATGAACCTTTCAGTCTCTCTTTCACTCTTTACTTTTTAATAAAATACAGACAGCCACTGTGATTTTTCACAGCAAGTTTTTTTTTAAACAGCCTGTAAAATATGTATCTTTTTACAACTGGAAAATCTCAAAATGTTATGTTCTGTCAACCTGTCAAGTGGAAATTCCTTTCTCAGCAATAAAGTTGTAGAAGAAAACAAGGTTGACATCAGATTTCCTGTTACTGACTTATTTTATACATACATTTTTTCCTTTAAAGGAAGAATATATTGCATATATATTTCAGATGGCTGGCTCAAGTCAAGGTCACAACTAAAGAACGCATGTGTGTGTGTGTGTGTGTGTGTGTGCAGTTAAAATATATATATATATATATATATATATATATATATATATATATATATATATATATATATATATATATATATATATATATATATATATACCGTAGATTTTCACGGTACTGGGTCTTATATAGGTCAAAAATGGTGTGTTCGGGTCTTTTCCCCTGCCTGTAAGATTAGAGTATCTTGGTGATGTCAGGGCAGCACATCCAGGTCCCTCCTAAGCGCCATCCTCAGGCTGGTGCTTAATTTGGGAGGGCATTTGTGCCTTGCACTGGCATTGAAGCGATGTGGAGAAACAAGGTCTAGGTGTGTGGTCTTTTCCAAGATTTATCTTGTGATGTTTGATTCGGCGTCGGGTGTTCTGATTGGGTGGGGGTGTTCTCATTGGGTGGGGGTGTCTCTGGTTGGGGGTTTGGCTGTGCTCTGATTGGCTGCTGGGTTGACTGTGTTCTGATTGGCTGGGGGTGTGTTCTGTTCAGGTGGGGGCTTGGTTGTGCTCAGGTTAGTCTTAGTTGCTGGGGGATTTGAGCTGGTGAGCTGTGATCCTGTTGTTTGGCTTTGCATTCGTGGTCGTGCTGCATCTACATGGTGGGCGTCAGTTTGCTTCATGTATGGATCGGAGGGGTTTGAAGCAGGTAGTGATGCAGCTGCGGTGCGGCTTCTGGTCCGTGGTCGTGTCTCATCTTCTGTGTGGGTGTGAGTCTGCTTTTTATGTGGAAGTGTGGTGGTGGCATCTTGTGTGGCCCTCAAATCCCCCAGCAACTAAGACTAACGTGAGCACAACAAAGCCCCCACCTGAACAGAACACACCCCCAGCCAATCAGAACACAGCCAACCCAGCAGCCAATCAGAGCACAGCCAAACCCCCAACCAATGAGAACACACCCCACCCAATGAGAACACAGCCAAGCCCCCACCCAATCAAGTCACACCCCCACTAGCAGTTAAAAGGAAGAAGCAGCTGCAAGCTCACATTACTCTGAGAAGCACAAAGCTGAAGACACAAGCCTGAAGATGATGAATGAGACTTCATCGAAACGTCGCCTAGATACCTCCAATTTTACGTGGGAGAAAACCCGAATAACCAAAGATCCACATACAAATACCCGCGAGAACCTCAGAATGAATACACACACACACACACACATGCTGCAGGCCAATAGACTTCCCTTCCAAGACTTCTGTTGTTTTCAGGAAAGTGTGAAGTCCATTGTCATGAACAGTAGCTTCCTCCTCTGAAGCTTAATGGAAACTTTGTACATCAATTCCAGAAGAGTTGCAGCATGTCAAAAAATAGGTATATTTTCCTCCCAATCATCCTGGTCTCAGTCCTAATAGTCTTTTCCCCATGGCTGCCATTTGAAAAAATGAAACCTAGATATAACCTTTGCATGCCTATACTAAACATATAGTCTAGTCTAGACCAAGGGTTTTTTGTGAGTGCACAAAAGCAATTAGACAAAATAAAGGTATAAGTATAGAAGTTTTCTACATTACCTTGAATTCTGTCTCAATGTTGGCTAGTCTTGCCAGCTCATTGCTTAACTCTAAAGCAGTAAGGACAGGGTCTTCACTAGATAGAGACAAATAAGCCGCACTTGCTAATCCTTTGTAGGCATTCATTCTTGATCGAGAATGACTGAATGAGTCTTTTCTTTGCTTCTCATTGCATTCATTGCATTTACAGAAGTAGTCATGAGGTCTTTCTATCCGTGCCCCTTTCAGTAACAAGATATGAACAATTTCATATTCTTGGCAATGAGCAGCAAGTATAATAGGGGTAATATCATGGGAAAAGCGTGTTCCATCTTCATCATAAGCATAAAAATCGTCGTCTCGTAATTCTTGCTCAAGTGGGCTTAGAGTGAGACGCTGCCCTTGTGCAAAGGCTGGATGGTTCAATATTGCTTCCACAATCCGTACATATCCTTTACTGATGGCTAACAAGAGGGCATCTCCAACCCTTGCTAAATTGTCTTTCTTTAGAAGAAGTTCGGTGACCTCCAGATGTTCATTGCCAACTGCCAGTTGCAGAGCATTTTGTCCCATGTAATCAACACAATTGAAATTCAATGTTTTGGATTCCTCTAGCATTTTCCGTACCACTGGGATGTTGCCATATTCTGCTGAGTCCAAGAAACGTTCTTCCTCAGATGTCAATTTGGTGCCTTTCTCATTGAACATGTAGGCAGGGCCTCGGATGGCCTGCCTCCTCCCTTTCTCCCGGAGGGTGGTGTGTCGCCGATGCATGTTTGTGGGATGAGGTGTTCAAGCCTGGGTGGAAATAATGGAACATAGTAAGACATAAATTGTTTATAATAATTTGATCTGCTGATCCACAGATTTTTCCATATTAAGTATCAAAGAGTGTTTGAAGGAATTAACTGTTCAATTGAAATGGATAGGTGCATGATTAGCTTAGCCCTCTTACACAGCAACATTCAAATAGAGCATGTTTTACAGAAATCTGCTTGATTCCAGTATACCTGTTATAATTTTCAACTAGAATCAATGCTAGCTAAAGTTGAGAATAAATGGAGTGTTGTCAATTAATATAAGCATAAATAAAACCACTAAATATAAAAATAAAGCTAGTAAGTCATCAAGCCCAGCCACCTGTATTTTTTTATGAGCTCCACATTTGTATGTTTTGTTCCAAACCAAGTAGTTTCAAAGTCAGTAATTATTCTCTGAATGTGTAAAGGTCTCTCATTTCTAAGTCCATGGTTCTATAAGTAACCTTCTTTAAAGGAATAAAATCCAAGGAGATGACACACCTTCAAGCCCTCACATGATCTTCCTCAGGAGAAAATGGTTTAGCATATTTCCAAACTGCAAAAAGCAGGATGACAAGACACAATAACCCAAAATCATACATTAAAGCTGAATGGAATGTAAAAAGTCAAATGTGCCTATATTGTACTGGACTGTACATCTGAGCTTAGGATGAAGGGGCCAATGGAACAATGGTGATAACAGTCATGCCAAAGGCTACAAGTGAATGGTTCTAGCTGATACCATAATTTGAATGATATTTGTTCCACTAGAGTTTGTTTTCATTTTATAACATCCTCAAAAATATATATACTTTATTGTTTATGTTTAGTATTGTATAACTCCTAATACACAGAGTTATCAAATTGGGTTTGAATTTTGAGTGAAGTCTTGAAAACTACACACAATGTTCAGCTCTTACAAGAAATTGAGTGGTTTTAGTAAGCACACTTCTACTACTTTGAATAACCCCAGCAGAAATTAATGCTGATGAAAAAAACACAAGACATACCATTATTTTATACATGACATTATTTTTCAGATCCTTAGCAAGCTTACAAAACATTGCTGGAAACCTGAAAATGTAAAATAATTTATAAGCCACGCTGTCTCTTTGAAGTCATTAATCTGAGTTATGGATTCCTAAATTTGATCATATTTTCCCTGCAGAAATGTCATGCTTCCTTTTAAAAACAAAGATGACAAAATGACATACACACAAACATATATAAAAATGCAAATGTAAATATAAATATTTGATGAACAATTCAGAAGAACTCCAAAATTTCATATCAGTTTACCAATGTACATTCTTTTCCTGTTGCTGCCATTGAATGATCAAATTATTATCTAATCAATAGAAATACTTGTTTAGCAACTGAACACACAAATGCTCATCCACATGCATGACAGTGTGACATTTTCTTCAGTGTGTTTCCAATTCTCAATCTAATGGAAGAAAAATTGCTTTCCATTTCTTGACCAAAGGAAGAATAAGTTACTAAACTATGTTGGACAAAGGGTAGATCAAAGTACAACATCCAGAGTAAATAATTTCTTCAGTGGCCTCTGGTATCTCATGCCTTATTTAAACCCTAAGGGAAGATCTAAGTTAATTCCACGAAAGAACCTTTTAACTTTGAAAAGCACGGACAATCAGAGCAGTACAAAGTGACAGGAAGATGTAAAAATGAAAAAAAAAATCAGCATTAACTAGAGCAGCCAGCAGTATTTTGCAAATATAAAATACTCATTAGGAGTTTGGCAGGATATTAAGTTGAGATGATAGATAGAGAAACAAACAAATAAATAGATGGTGATGGTGATGGTGATGGTGATGGTGATGGTGATGGTGATGGTGATGGTGAAGAAGAAGAAGAAGAAGAAGAAGAAGAAGAAGAAGAAGAAGAAGAAGAAGAAGAAGAAGAAGAAGAAGAAGAAGAAGAAGAAGAAGAAAGACAGACAGACCCCGATGGGTATTTGGTTTTATAGTTACGTGAAGGGTTCTTTTTCTATTATTTCTATATTTTTAATACATCTTTTGGACTTTGTTCTACTCTACCCAGAGTTTATGAAGACTGCAGAGAGCTATTACTGTTGTAAAATGAAAGTAATAAAATCATAAATAATGTAACTTAAAACAAATCCGCAGACAAACAAACGAACAATCAAAAGCTAAATCACCTGAGAATAAAACAGAACAGCGGAAACTCTTTTTCTGTAGATGAAGAAAACCTTTGAAAAATGGAAGCTCAGGTTTTACCACTTTAATGATATTAATAGAGATCTCTGCATGCTTCTTCATGTATGTGAGCAATTAAAATATTTTCAAATATATACTGTATATTTTTTTATTTTGTCTAATGTTATTTTTAAAATACAAATTTCTAGACACACATAACATTAATGAAAAGCATGAAAATGTTGTAGAATACTATAAAATACCATGGATATTTTCCAAAATCGAAGCTTCTCAAAAGCTGATAGAGTCATTTCTTGGCAGTATCAGAATAACAAGCATAATAATTGAATCTGAGAGGTTGCTTCACAAACAATTGTTTTCTTTTGCCAATTCTACATGTCCCTCACTTCTGAGAAACAAACCTATTGTTTCTTTTGATATTCTGGGGTCAAAAAAGGAACAAACAAAAGCATTGGCTAGTTGTCCAATTGTCCAAAATTATCAACAGTTTTGCAATCTCTTATCATGTATGATTTGACAGTATATTTCATAGAATTCAGAATTGATTCCAATCATATCCTTTGATTATATTTAATTCCATCCCCTTATCTTTTAACAATGTTTTAACGAACAAGGTTTACTAAACACACACATGAAAAATCCAAATATGTATTCATGTTATACATATATCATAATAAAGATATACTGCAAGTCAGCAGATGCAGGGAAACGTATTAGTGATCTATTTACATTTGGATGACCTGGAATGGGACAGATATAATGGTACTTTTCAGTTCAGTGAAAAATGAATACAAAAAGAGCTTTGATATAAGTAATCACAGCAAAAGTTTGAAACCTCTTGTAAAAAAAAAAAACCATCATAGGCTTGGAAGAGTGTCTAAAGTAAATTAGCTCAGTTTTCTATTCAGTGCACCATCTACAACACAGGATGCTTCTAATAGATAATGTAGTATAGCAGCTAAGATGGACCAGTTAATATCTTCAATATTAATGTCTTGGATATTGGTTCAAAATTCCTCTCAACCACTGGAACTAACTGTATAACTTTAAATCAATTAATCTTTCAGAGGGACATTCTTAACAATGTAAAATTAACATTAGCTGGTTTTTATGTATGTGTAATATTTAAAAGCGGCAGAGTTTTCAACACTAGGCAGGACACCATTTTGAAATCAGTGACTGTTTCTGTAGACATCCCTTTTCACTCAGTCCAATCTATTTGACTCAGTCCAATCTATTTGAGAGGTGGTTCTGTGAATGAAATTATGAATGAATGGTGCCTTGAGGTTTCAAATAAAATGTGAGATCTGTATTCTCTTAATTAATTAAATCACCAATGCACTTGAATGAGATAGAATTTCAGAAAAAATATATTTTGCACCATGGCACAGAATATAATTCCATAATTATAATTGCTATGCAGATGTTCTTTTGTATTTTTCATGTGATAATTACCATTCCAGGCCACCTTAAAACTTGTGACTGTTCATTTCTAATACACTTTTCTTATGGCAATTTGTAATGGTATAGAGGGGGAAAAAGGTCCAATTCCTATGATAAAACAGCTTAATACTTGTACATGCCCACTTTATGCAGAAGTCTACACGGCAGCTTTATTATGTACCACTTTTTACAGATTAAGTTCTCTACTGTGTTTCTTTAGATTTCTAACATTTAAGCAGATAATCCAAAAAGAAATGATTTTCTCTGAATTTACAAATTTGGGGATGCCAAAGTCCAGGCTTTCCTGGGCATCCATAGCTTTGGGAGATTGAAATTATTAAAAGGGCAAATACTAAGGAAAATTAATTCTTAGAGGTTAACATACCCAAAGTGCTTATACTTCTGTAGTAAAACAACAAACAAAAAAAGTATCATTGAAAATGAAATCACAGGTTTAATTATTAAATTCAATATTTTGATATTGAATTTAATATTTGAATATTAAATTACATCAAAGAGAAAAATGTCCAGAAAATTAAGTGCAAGGGTCATAGAAATGAAATATTTAGACATTAATTTCAGCTAAATGGCCTTACCCTAACTTGACCAAAAATGCTACAATAATAAATCTTCAGTAGAAAATGTTTTTCTCAACTTATTTCCAAGAATAATATTTAGCTATCACTGCAGAGATAGTAAAACTTACTACCAGTCAGTAACACCACATCTTTATGTTGCAATTCTTCTTCTCTTCTGTTTTGGGAATTAATCCCATGTACAGACAGTGAAAATGATGCATTCTTTTTAAAGTCTAATTATGAGCCTTGATTGCACCCATCTTAACATTTTTGTTTAATGATGCTTTGCATTTAAATTATTCTGTATTTGCATATTTTATGAAGACTGCTAGTGATCAATCTCGTTAGGCAAGCATTTAAGTAAGTGCTTTTCTGGGAATAACGTGTTGACATTCGGTGGCATTGGAGAACAATATTTTGATTAAGAATTAGCTTGTCAGTCCTGCTTTTTGTTGTGTTTTCTTGTTAAAGGAACCAGATGATATAGATATATTTGGCAGGATTCCTCCTGAAAATCAACATATGTGTTCATATAGTACATATCAATCACGATTGTCCCTTATTGTGGACATAAAACCATTAATCAAGTTTTGACTTTGGTGTGAACTTTCTTTAAACCAAACCCAAAGAACTTCAATATCTACCAAGAGAATAAGAAGCCTAGAACATTTCCCATTTTGATCTAAGACAGCACCACAAAAGCTGTAAATAAAATGAAAATTTATATTTTATGTGACATAAGGATGTAAAAAAAAATTCCAGTAGAATGTTTTTTGCAGAACTCAAATATCCTTTTAGTACAAATCTAGTTAAAAACCATGAATCTCCTTGGCCTGGACATTTTGTAATTATATGATATTTTTTCTCATTGAATGCATATCACTTTACCCAATTTCATTTCTCTGGTATATCTAAACATGCATGCATGCTTATATTTCCAGAAATTAAATACAAGCATACCATATGTTTATCTGTGTATACACACAATATACTGTATGTGTGTGAGAGAGACAGACTATGTAAGGATGGATGGATGGATGGATGAGATTTTGTATATGTTCCATAAGGATTGGTTAGATGCCATCTTGGTTATTTATACTGTACAACCATTTTAATTGTATTGGTTTAACATTGTGAATTACCCAAAATTGTTTTGGAATCAGTCTGTCTGTCTTTGCTTTCTCTCGGTCTGACTTCTGTCTGTCTGTCTATCATCTATTACCTATCAATCTGTCTGTCTGTCCATCCAGGATGGTTGATGTTAATGTTATTATAATTTTTAACTTTATTAGGTAAAGTAGTATTTATTCAATTATTTTCATATAATAAATATTTGGAGTCAGTGAAAGAGGTAAATGAGCAGGAGAATTTGAGGGCCCATGTTATATTGGAATGAAGAAAAACTGTTTCCAGTTTAGCACTTTTAACATTGAACAGAAAATAAAATAATAAATATATATCCAAAATGAGACCATATATTTCCATTAACAAAAATGGGAGGGGGGGGGGAGATTGGGTTAAAAAAAAGTAAAATGAAAAGGTTGTACCCATAGTCACATTTTTACTTTATTACCTCAGCGATATGATTAAGAAGAAATATCAAAATATGTGTATCAGATTATCTTGTGATAGTTCCATCCCATTCTAGATTTAATATACCATGCTTTAAAATATGATTAAGTTGAATACATTATTTTTTCTAGATTTAATGCTGGCACTTGGCTATACATCACCCAGTATCCCTCTCTTTTTAAAAATGTGAAAAATACATAAATACAAATAAATAATATAAACATTGAACTGAACGCTATTCAGTTCTGCACATGATTTATCCACATGTATTTTTGAGAAATTGAAGCCTTATTTAAAAAACAAAAAGAATTACATTAGAAGGAATCAAATTATGTTTCAATCACAACCATTAGGCAGCATATCAATTTCAGGATTGCAGCTGGCCAAACATTTTTTAAATTTTCTTTCCCCCAAAATTTACAGTAACTATGAAGAGTGCAATTAAGTTCAATGCATACATATGAGGATTAAAGGGAAAGAGAAGTAATTCGTGAAATCACATATTACTAATTCTTTAATAATCCTCCCACACATTAATATATTCATCAGCATGAAACAATTCAGTTTTTTATACTTGCCAATGGCTGGACTGTCTTTTACACAGTACTAAAATATTGTGAAAGACTCATTTCATATTAAAACTACTTTTGATGGGAGCAGTGTAAAATGTTGAATGCTATATTAAAAACAATAATTACAGTAAGAATTTATGAAATACATGTGCCATTTGATTCCCAGTGATTCTGGGGAGCTTACTGTGATGAAAACTGTCATAAACAAAGAACAACATAGGAAAAAAATCATAAAAGGAGCTCAAAAAGACTAAAGAACAGCAATGGCTAAGAAAATAAACCCAGAAAGGAACAGAAGGGAAGAAAGTGTCATCAGTCATTCTCTCCAAAGGCCTGGACAAAGAGCCAGATCTTTAAGGGGCTTCAGAATACTAAGTAGACCATTCAAATTTCATGAGGGAATCTTGTTCCAGAGGCTACTACAGGAAAGGCAAACTTCCAGGAACCAATAGGTTTAATCAATAGAACATGGAACACACCAATTTGCCATTTCAAATTGAGCAGATACTATAAGATGGGTGGGCAGATATTATGGGAAACAGGCAGTCTCTCAAGTAACCAGGCCCTATGCCTGGTTGATTCCAAACATTATTTTAAAAGTATTGATAGTTCAGTATTATTGAGATATTTAGCTTCAAAAACGTACACCATAAATCCTCTATCATTCCTTCCAATGTGCAATTTGCACATTATGTTAAATGTATTCATGGTTTAGACCAAGGTTTTCCAAGGAGTCAGACTAAACATGAAAGTGTCCCTTTACTTCCAAGTATATGCAGAAAAAAAAAGAAAGAAAGAAAGAAAGAAAGAAAGAAAGAAAGAAAGAAAGAAAGAAAGAAAGAAGGAAGGAAGGAAGGAAGGAAGGAAGGAAGGAAGGAAGGAAGGAAGGAAGGAAGGAAGGAAGGAAGGAAGGAAGGAAAGGTTCCTGAATGAGTAGCAGTCTAGACACTTAGGATGAGTCAACTTATAGTTTTATGAACCCTTTGCTTCTTTCTTTCATCCTCTTTTTTCTTTTCCAACTCTAATATTGCATGATGTATGTCTTCCAAAGAAGACATAATGTTCACAAATCATATGAGGATTCATATGAACTTTAAATCTACTGATTAATCTGTCAACTACTATTTAGTCAGTACTTTAATGTTCCACTTCTATCTGATTTATGTCAATATAATTTATAACTTAATCCTTCTAATATTTAAAGCTTATTCAGATATAAGGTCCATTGAATTTGGAGTAACTTGCTCTAGACAAATGAGGATAGGATTGCAATCTGACTGTACTAAGTACTTAATATACTAGTAATAAGTGATTACAGTCATGGTATTACCAGGAATCAATTGTCTTTTCTTAAACTTTTATAATTATGGAGAATCTTCATCAATTTTCAAGAATATCCTTCATATCCTTCTGAAATAAATAGAAGCATCAGGTCTTAATTCCATATTAACACACTCATTCAGAAGCAGTAAGTAAATGATGCTTAAATAATTACTTAAAACTAATCCTATATACATTGTCATAAATCTTTCAAACTGCTATTTGTTTTATTTAAAGTCAACTGGAACCCGTCTCCAATTTTTGTTTTAATAAACAATCACATTTTATTTGAAAAGAAGACTTTATAAAGGATTTTCAGGAAGAATTTATTTTAATTACATTGTCATTCTGAATTTCATTCATTCCACATTTTCTCACTGTTATGTGAAACACAGAATTTTAAAAAAATCTAAATACATAATTTTCTAAACATAGCATAAATAAATATCCTACTTGTTACATTACTACTTGTTGAAAATTTAGAGAGTTGTGCAGTTATTTGTGTTTTAGGTGGGATATAACAGGAAAGTTAATGCAAAAACAAAATCTCCTTTCCTCTTCAAACTAAGTAAGTTTTAAACTATAATGTTAATACAAGTAAAGCTGAAATTGAGATCAACATAAATATTGTCCTTAAAATCAATGTCTTGGATTAATATCTGTTATTTAGATGGTATATTATAGATATTTCACATGCATATACTACACACACGCACACAAAACATATGCACAACATATGCACAACACATACACATACACAGAAATGCTAAGCAACTTCTCCAGTAGATGGCAGCATAATTTTGACATTGCACCATGCTCTCTACATACTCAAAATAAAGATTAGATAGTTCTATAAATCATTTTCTTTCTTTCTTTCTTTTAACCAGGTATGCTAATGTAACTAGTTAACAATGATTTTTCTATATTTGAGAAGAAAAGCCAGTACTGTATAAGAAGAATGCTGGCAAAATATGGCTATGGATATAACTATACTTCCTCTCTTTAGCCAACGTACCTCACATCATTTTATTTTAAAAGTAAAAAGCCATATAGAAGAAACATAGAAACCTCCAGACATAAAAAAAAAAAAGTCAAATTACTTTTGGCTTTTCCCCCCTGCATATAGATCACACACAATTCTGTTTCATCCCATCCACACAAAGTTAGCATGGCTTCTTTCATTTAAGACAAAGAGAGCACCAGTTTCCTAGTGAAATAAAACGTGCTCTTTTGGGAGGCTTCTAGATGAAGGAAAATGTGCCTTTTCCCCTTGGCACAATTATGAACGAGGTTTAAAACAAAAACAGAAGTCCCAACTCAAATACAACAATACATTTAGAGGCAACAAAACACAAAACACTCCCAGCTCTTTATGAAGCATGCCTGGCTATCAAAGAATCGCTTACTTTTATCATAAAAAATGTAGAATCCCTTCCTTTCTAGATGCCTGGAATCCAAGGTTTAACTGCAGGATCTGCGAGCTCCATTCTTGTCACTCAGGTTGGTGAATTGCTGTCCGTGGTGCTGAAAACGTGATTGCATCTGGACAGTTTTCATTTTCAGCGGCAGAAAGGATAAGGTTGAGCGCTTTTATCCCTCATGCTGCAATAGTATACTGAGCTATGGATAAACATCAACATTGTTCTCACCTTCACTGATTAAAGAAAAATTCTTCGGGAATCTAAAGGATTAAATCATGCATGACTCTTGTGTGATTTCCTTCATGCCTTGCTCTTTTGCTTGCTGCTTTGGTAATGAGGTATTTCATCCTCCCTCCCACCCTGGGCTCCTGACTTATATTTCCTCTATGTGTGCTTGGGAATTAGGTGTAATATCCCTCTACTTTTTTCTTGTTTTCAATTATAATATATTAGGAGGAGGAGGAGGAAAGGGAGGAGGAGATCCCTTCATTTCCTTTATCTGATTCAGTAAGATCCTATTCAGTGATTTATTTTTCCTGGCAGGGCTGAAATATACACATGATTTCTGGGAACATATCTATTAAGAGTAAAAAACAAAGGATAACTTCATTGTTTATCTCTCACATAGGTTGCATGGTACAAATATCCCTCATTAATTATCTTTAGTGATATTTCTTCTTTGACCAGAGCGACAATTCATGGTACAGTAATAAAAGTATCAGTGAGACAAAACATTTCATGTCATTCATCGTGAAGTATCTAAATCAAAACAGTCTTAAAAGAGGTGCCCAGAATAAAATGTTTTGTGCAAAGTCCCAGTCTGGAGTCACATTGCTGCTTGCTGGTTATGATGTGCAACAGTTTATGTCCAATTGTCAAAAAGTGTGAAATATATATAATTATAATTGACTGTGTGTCCCTTTCTTTCTTAGTAAACTAGCCAACTAGAAATTCCTAATCTCTCTTTTTAGTTCACTTGCAAAATAAAGCTGCAAGCCTATTATTCATTAAAATTGATTTATTCCCCAATATTGCACACTATGTATTTAGGCATAAAAACTACTTAGAATTTAAAGGGTTCTTGATTCTCTATGCTGGGGTCTCAAACTTGTGGCCCGCAGGCCAATTGAGGCCCGCAGGACGATATCCTGTGGCCCCCACCTTGATATGAAAGTATAATATTAGTGCGGCCCGCAGGGGGAATGGACCTCTGAAGGAAGTCCCACCCGCCGTTCCTCGGTCGTGGCTTCTTCTCCACCCTGAACTTTAACAAGTCCAAGTACAGGTCCAGACTTACTGATGATCATCTTCAAGCCATACTGAGGGTCTCAAGTGCCTCCTCTCTCAAGCCAAATGTGGCTCAGATGTGAGAGGAAGCGTTGTCAAGTCTCTGGCAGCAAGGAGTAAGCTGGAGAAGCCATGATCAGAGGAACTGGTCATGATCTTCATTCAATGTTCCATTCATGTGTTCAGGACAGTTCATGTAATGGAGAAATCATTAACTGTTGATGACATTTGAGGATATTTTTTTAACAACATTTTTTGTGGAATCCCTTATGCGGCCCAGCCTCACCCAGACTCTGCCTCCAGCGGCCCCCAGGTAAATTGAGTTTGAGACCCCTGCTCTATGCTCAAGGCATGGGGTGGCTTTGCATAATGCCTTTTTTTTTTAAAGTATTTGTTCCTTCCAACTGATCAGCTATAATACTAGTCAGTATATATGTAAACATTATAATTTTAACTTTTTATGCTTTTTTGAAGTTAATACTTTTCTTTTTTTAAAAAAATAATGAACTAATTTATAGACAGCAATTAATTATTATTATTAATATTCTTAAAAAGCATTCCTTTACAAACTTACAAGCTATTTTTGCTTACTACATAGAAGAAACCATGTGAGTTTTCTAGCAACAACAATACAGTGGTTTGCCATACTTTCCAGATGTTTTAGGCATTGAGGATAACACACACAGTGATGGTATTATGTGATTGCTTCCTGTCCAAATGTTAACCAAACATGGTCATGTGTAGCTTCCAAATCTAGAGGTTGGCCAGGCACTTTGGCTCATTAGACATAACAATAGGCAAGATAGCTGAAATCCAGCCAAAGATTCTTTCTAATAAAGTCACTTTATTATAATCAAATTGATTCCAAAATTGCCTCAATTTGCTAACATTGATGTTTGCAACTATTACATTTATATGGCACCTCTTACCAAATGTTTTATTATTTATAAGTAATCTTTATTAATTGACTAATTAATAAAAAGGCAAATGAATGAAAATTAACTGGGATATGCTTTTATGCAATGATGTTCATTTTGAGGAAGGAAATCAGTCTCCAAGACTTTCTCCATTCTTTATACAGTACATTTCCAAGATATTTCTGTAAAATTCCTCCAAAGATATCTGGAAGGAAGGGGAGAAATTGGTTCATTTAACATTGAATCTTGTATCTCCCAGTAGTGTTTTTACTGTCTGGAAACTTTGGAGTAATGTAAGATGTAAAATGAGTTTGAAATCTTACTGGAACTATATGTCAAAATATTAAAAGCAAAATCAATAATTCTAACTGCTGGTTTATGATTAATAACTTTTTGGTCTTGCTACAATTCTCCAGAACAACCAGAGTAAATGAAGCAGTACTACATATGAAAAAAATTCTTCCATATTTAATGGCCATTGTAACAGTTTTTTATTCAATGCAGCAGGATTGGATAGAAAGACTTTGGGTAGAAAATAGCATTTTTCAAATGTAAGGAGCCAGTTTTCTTTTCCACAATTTATATTTATTTATTTATTTTAGGTAGTCATTGTATTAGTTCTAAGAAAATCTCCTAATTAAAACACATACAATACAAATGAAAACCAGCACTTTCTCAAATAGCATCTAAGGGGCATAAGAAATTATTTGAAGATTCAACAGACAAACAAAAGTTTGTTAGCAACATTTATATGGCATCCATTCAAAAGTTCTCAGAGCAATTTACACTTAAAATTAACTGATGTTTAACAGACAAAATCAGAAATCCTTAAAATCTAATTGCAGCATTGAAGTAGCTGCAAGAATATAAAACAAATATAATGCAACAATAGAGAGTGGGTGGGAGAAAGAGAGAAAATTAAATCTTCTTAGAAAACAGAAGCATCACAGAGGCTATGAGATAATCTCAAATAAAACCTTTCTGTAACTAAGGAATCAACAGTGAAAGGTTTATTCAGAGAATCAGATTCAAATTCGCTCTGCAAATGGTAAAATATCTCTAAAATTGAGACTTTAAAAATGAAAGCTACACCTACACTTTCACATGTTTCAAGAAACAGACTGGAAGCTAACATAAGACAGGGCTGTCAAACTCCCAGCCTGCAGGCCAGATGCATCATTTGCTGGCCATGCCCATGCCTGGTTTAGCGAAGGGGGGGGAAAGCCTCGATACTTCACGTAATGACACCATGATGACATGAGTTTGACTCCCCTGACATAGAAAGACATCAGTTATTTATTATTCAGCTTGGTATGTCACTGAATTCAAAAGTTATAATATGATCATGCTGTCCTATTCCAGTTACCACTCATCAGACTTTCCTGTGTAGTGTAGTATTTGGTCACTATGTCAAAGACTAGATTGTAGGCTATTACTCTACAAACTCTATATTACCTAAGAGAGATCATATGAATGTAACATGACTCACTCAGCAATTGCATCTGTGTGTCACTTGTGCATTTATGTGACCCAGTATTATAATTAGGACCAAAGTTTGATGTCCTTTTACCATACATTCCCCCTACCCCCTCCTTGTATTGTTATTGTGAACACTGATAATTTAAAATGAGCTCATAGTTTGAACTCATAAAAATGGCAAATCTCTTCCAAATATTTGACTAAGATCAGATTACAGTCTGTTTACTTTTATTTGCTCTCATAGCCATTTGTTGGCTTTTCATTTCTATGTAAATATTCATTCCCTCTTTTTTCTTCATGAACCAAGAATATTTTCCTTGTTCTATTCATGTCCTACCTAGAAGAAAAGAATAGATATATTGCATACATCACCACCTGCCTTCTTGTTCTTATACTTATGTTAATTAAACATTGAATATTTTTTTATTACCTTTCTGAGTCCTTTCCTCCAATGCTTTTTGATCATTAGATTTTATGTAATACAGGTAATCTTCTACTTATAATCATTTATTTAGTGACTGTTCAAAGTTACAAGGGCACTCAAAAAAGTGACTTAAGACCAATTTTCACACTTATAACCGTTGCAACATCCCCATGGTCATGTAATCAAAATTCAGCTTTTTAGCAACTGGCTCATATTTATGACCAGTTTTTGGGATCATGTGATCACCTTTTGCAACTTTCTGACAAGCAAAGTAAATGGGGAAGTCACTTAACAATCCTTAACAACTGTAGTAATTCATTTAACAACCATGGCAAGAAAGGTCATAAAATGGGCCAAAATTCACTTAATAATTATCTCTCTTAGCAACAGAAATTTTGGGCTCACTTGTGGTTATAAGTCCAAGACTACCTATATTTCCAACTTCTAACTACTTCCAAGTATGTTAACTTCACTCCCCCCACATCTTTCCTTTTAAAACAATATATTGCATATTAAGCACAAATTTAGATCATCTTACTTAACTGCAATAGTGGAATTCCGGCTTTACATAAATTTGCATATCATGATGAGTTTTGAAGATATGGTTTGTGTTGACACATTCATCTCTGCTGGGTTAGTAAAACCAGTTGAAAACATTTATTAAAATACTCATTATATGATATGTTTCCATTTGCTTCAGTCATAACACCACACTGCCTGACTTAATGCAGAATTGTTCACTTGGTTGAAACAGTTTGGTTTAGCATCTCTTGCAGTAAGCATTTGCCATCTTGTACACGTATAAAACAAAGAACAATAACTGGGAGATGTTCTTCTTCAAGTAAAGTTCATCTCAAATGTTATGGTAATAACCAGAGGTGGTATTCAGCAGGTTCTGACCAGTTCTGGAGAACTGATAGCGGTTTTGAGTAGTTTGGAGAATCAGCAAATACCACCTCTGACTGGAGATTTTACAGTATCCTTCCCCTACCACGCCCACCAAGCCACATCCACAGAACCAGTAGTAAAAAAAGTTGATTCCCACCATTGGTAATAACCCAGTAAGGCACTCACATCAGAACAAGCAGGTGTTTCATACTTTTATACATGAAAAATTCATCCTCTGAAGTTTTTTCTGCCTGGTTTAGCCAACATCAAGGCCCTCACCCACCTTTGCACAGTCAGAGGATGTTTGCTGAATTAAACCTGATTAATCAATAGAGACAATAACTCTAATGATCCCAGCACAAGACAATAATAATGCTGCCAAGACCTAATGGTAAAGACTGCAATGATGACACCATTAAAGCCAACCTCTTTAACACATTCTTCGGCTCAGTATTTGTAAACAGCAATGGATCATGCCCAGTATTTCCTAGTCGAACCACAGACAACTACAATGAGCTAATACATATTGATTTTACAGAAGACAATGATGAAAAAGCACTATGAAATCTAAAACCATCTCTATCTATTGGACTGGATGGAATATGTGCCTACTTCTTAAAAAAGCTATCCGCTGCCATAGCCGAACTTCTAAGCATAATCTTTGAAAAATCTTTCAGGACCAGCTCCTTGCCAAAACTATGGTCACAAACCACGGTCATCCCCATCTTCAAAAAGGGAGACCCCAGCCAAGTTGAAAATTACAGACCAATCTCTTTATGCTGCATCACCTGTAAAGTCATGGAATCAATTATTAACCTCCATTATCCTCCACTTAGAGACAAACAACCTACTCTCTAATAAACAATTTGGTTTCAGAAAAAAACTATCATGTAATCTGCAACTCTTACACTGCAAAAACATATGGACTACACAACTCGATCAGGGCAAAGCAATAGACGCAATCTACATAGACTTCTGTAAAGCCTTTGATTCAGAGGTACACGACAAACTACTCCTAAAATTAAAATCTTATGGTATCTTTGGACACCTGCATAACTGCATAGAAGCATACCTGTTGAACAGACAACAAATGGTCAAAATTGGGAGTGTCCTATCAAATTCTGTACCCGTCAACAATGGTTTCCCCCAAGGCAGTGTTCTAGGACCAACTCTCTTCATACTCTACATAAATGACCTCTGTGGTCATATTAAGAGCAACTGCATTCTCTTCGCTGACAATGTAAAGCTATTCAACACCACAGATAATACTGCTACCCTTCAAAAAGACCTCGACTATGTATCACAATGGTCAAACAAATGGCAACTTCAAATCTCAACAAATAAATGCTTTGTCTTACATATTGGCAAAAAAAATCAGAAAATAAAATACAGTCTGAATAGTAAAGACCTTGTTGATGATCCAACTCTGTCAAGGATCTTGGAGTACTTATCTCTAATTATCTAAGTGCTAGAGCCCACTGTAACTACATAGCCAAAAAGGCATTAAGAGTTGTTATCCTAATCTTACGTAGCTTTTTCTCTGGTAATATTACACTACTAACTAGAGCATACAAAACATTTGCTAGACCAATACTCAAATACAGCTCATCAGTCTGGAACCCACATTATGTATCTGATATTAGTTGAGAAAGTCCAGAAATATTTCACAAGAAGAGTTCTCCACTCCTCTACTCGTTGCAGAATACCTTATGCCACCAGACTTGAAATTCTAGACCTAGAAAACTTAGAACTACACCGCCTTCGGTCTGATCTTAGTGTATAAAATCATACATTGCAATGTCCTACCTGTCAATGAATACTTCAGCTTCAACTATAACAATACAAGAGCAAACAATAGATACAAGCTTAAGGTTAATCGCACCAAACTTGATTGCAGGAAATACTACTTCAGCAATAGAGTGGTCAATGTCTGGAATACTCTACCTGACTCTGTGGTTTCTTCCCCAAACCCCAAAAACTTTAACCTTAGACTTTCTACTATTGACCTCACCCCTTTCCTAAGAGGTCTGTAGGGGTCGTGCATAAGCGCACCAACGTGCCTACTGTCCCTGTTCTATTGTTTCTTTTATTTTTCTTATATGTATCTATGTATTCATAACTATGTTTTTACTTATACCTATTATCTTGTAAGCAATTGACAAACCAAATTAAAAAAAAATAAAACCTTAGGGTGACCAAAGGTTTAAACTTAGCTTGAAGGCATCTTGACCTTTAAGAAATAGAATTCCTGGTTACCCCCTTGACAGAAGTGCTGTTCTTCTCCACTTTACTCCTTTTACTGATCTCTCTCTGCTGTTTTATCTTTCCTGCATTGACTTGGTCCTTTGTTTAGGTGGCCTGAAGCACATTCACTACAGTTTAAAGGAAGTGAGTCGGTTCCAGTCACTCTTCATTCAGGCCTTCCGAAAAAAAAAAACCTCATACACAGATTTATTTGCTGTTAAGTAGAAGACATAATTACTTAAAAGAAAGATGTTCTCTGACATAGAATACAGGTGAATAGTTGCTCTTGCACTAGAACTGTGAAAAACTGTCCATCCCCCCCATTTTCAATTTGTGCTTACTTTTAAATGTATTCACTGCAGCTGATTTTGAGGGTTAGGGTTAGTTTAGATGTTTAATTAATGCTAATAATAGTAGCAAGGAAACATCTAGGAAGCAAGGAAATGGGCTCAAATTTTAATTGTTATTTCACACATTGGTAGATATATATACAGAATAGTCAAAAGTGATTGATTTGGACATGTGCATGCTTAGAATACACATACTAAATTTAAGGGACAAGTTAACTATGACTACAGAGCAACTGTAAGCCTGAGCAATGCAAGATTCGATTCAGAATTGCTACCAGGTATATACCAAATGCTAGAATGGATCCCATACATATTCTCACATTTTGACTGTTGAATTTAGCCATAAAATTCACTGTGTCTTTTTGGTTTGGTTAGTCACTCTTTGAGACCCATGGACACCATTTGCTTGGAGCGTCTGCCAGCAACTACTTTCTGAGTTACTGTAAGCTCATGCTTGAGTCAGAATGACAGTATTTAGTCATTGTTTGCAGTTCTTTTCCAAGTATTAGAATGCAGCTGACCCTTGTTTTCATGTTACATGTCCAAAGTATTTCAACTTTAGCTGCTTTGCTAGTATTTTCTATGATAAATCTTTTTAATTCCTTAAATATTGAAAGTTCTTTTTGAAGCCCAAACTATTGTCAGCAATTTATTACGAAACCCACAATTCAGAAGAAGCCATTTTTCTTCATTTAGGCTTTCTGATGATTCAGCTTTCACAGCCATATTTTCTGGGGGAAAAAAACATGTTTTCCTCTGAATTGTGGGTTGGTAATAAGTTGCTGACAATAGGTTATATATACCAGTATTCACACAAAAACACATACATACCTTTGTTCTCAATGTGATATCTCTGCACTTTAATATTTTGTCTAGATCTGTCGTATTCTCTTTAGTAACTAGGAAGTGTCCGCTTATTTTATGGCTACAATCATCAACCTTGTGAATTTTCAAGTCCATTTCATCTTTGTATCTACTTACAAAGATGCATAGGACAATGTTTTGCCCTCCTAGTTTATTTATTTATTTGATTTGTCAATTGTTTACAAGATAATAAGTACAAGTGTATACATAGTTGTGAATATATGAAATGGGTACATATAAGAAAAATAAAAGAATAAGAGAAACAATAGGACAGGGACGGTAGGCACGTTGGTGCGCTTTATGCACGCCCCCTACAGACCTCTTAGGAAAGGGGTGAGGTCAATAGTAGACAGTCTAAGGTTAAAGTTTTTGGGGTTTGGGGAAGAGACTACAGAGTCGGGTAGAGTATTCCAGACATTGACCACTCTATTGCTGAAGTCGTATTTCCTGCAATCAAGTTTGGTGCGGTTTACTTTGAGTTTGTATCTGTTGTGTGCTCTTGTGTTGTTATGGTTAAAGCTGAAGTATTCATTGACAGGTAGGACATTGCAATTATCTTTCACTGCAGTTACCTTAGTTTGTAGTATGATCTTTTGCATTAGCTATTCTGCTTTGCTTTTATTTTTATTTGCACCTTTGACTCACTTTTTGACTCCTGACAACTATCTAGACAGGTCCCTGCAGTTTTCTTGGCAAGATTTTGGAAATGGTTTGCCATTGTCTGCTTCCCAAAGCTTAGGGAGATAGACTGGCCCAAGATCACCCAGTGGCTTTGTGTCTAAGGCAAGACTAGAATTCATAGTTTCCCAATTTTTAGCCTGATAACTGGACCATTATACCAAACTTGGCTGCTTGCTTTCTCAACTCGTTATTCTGTGGTTGTCCTAGGGAGTCCCGATTTGCTGAAATAAATGCATCAGATTTCATTGTGAGATTTTGCACTTTGACTAGGATATCTCCCATAGAAATCAAATACAAGTCCACCAGCTTCCAATAAAATTTCCTGTGAGCAGTTAAGAGTCTCTCCATTCTAGCTTTCTTTGCATAACTCTTCTGGATTAGAAATATTCTTAGATCTCCTTGCATGCTTTGCATTAGTGTGATCTCCCCACAGATAATATTCAAGTTAGAATATGAATGTGAATTTCATTGTAGAATTCAATAAAGCGAGAGCCATTCCAAACTCTTTATCTTTCTTTCCTATAAGTACTTTTTTGAATTGGAGATATGTTTCATAACATTTTCTTGCTCAAATAACAACCTCTTCCCAGTTTCAGTCAGAAGATGTTATCTTCTGGATATATTATTTAATTAAATGTAGTTTTCCTGCCATTTATCCAATATTCTAAGACTATTAGCTGTCATACAACCTCAGGTTATAATAGAATCTTTTCTCTGATGAAGATTTGTCAAGATATTCTACTGATCAAATAATTCACCCTTTTTCTTGAAGAGTTTTTTGTGCAGTTGAGATCAATTTGTGTTTCAACAGTCCAAAACACTTTGCTAGTTCAAGGTTAGCAAAGTTTTATTTTGTCTTACTTTAAATACTGATCCCTCTCTCTCTGTCTTTCCCCCCTCCCCCTAGAAACCTACCCATCCCCCCCTCCCTTCTTCCATCTACCCATCATTTATTTATGAATGTGATCAAAGAAATGGTTTCCATTTCTTTGGATACAATTACTTTATAAGCAACTTTAGACCTATTCACAGCCATATTTTTAGAAGATTGTTAGTAGATCTGTGGGTTCTGTTTTGAACATTTGACATTTTTTTAGGGAGTTCTAGCAGAGATTTATCATGGACCTCCAGATTTTGCCTGGCTTTTCCTTCAACTGTTCTACATAACTACAATTTCTTAATAATGTTTCTCACAGCTGAAACCATGAAATTGCTACTTGAAAGTGATTAGAGATCTCTTTATAGCCTTCTCCTGCTTTGTTGGAGTGGATTAGCTTCATTTTCAAATGCTTAGACAACGACTTAGAGGAGGTCAGGGTTGTTGAAAGTAGATTGAACAACAATAAGATCTGAGAGTTGGAATGACCAAAGTATTGGTTGGAACAGTAGAATTTTCATCTCCTGGCTAGTTTTAGACCTGATGAGTCTGTCAACCTTATGGAGTCTTATTAACAAGTTTACTGTATTTAAAAAAAAGTAGCCCTGAGGACAGTGGAAAAGTTCTGAACCTCTGCACTGACTACATTCATTATTTTCTGATCTTCAATTTGTAAATAAGTGTATTAAAAAATTGAATGAATCCACAAGAAACTATAGTAACAAGATGTAAAGACTGCATCACAGTGTCAATGACATCATTGGCTGCCTTGAATGATGATGTCCAGAGGCTCTCTAGAGGTTGCGCTATCTGTATTGATTTTATTCAGCTGGATCATAATTTGTTGTGTACATTGGTAAATCATAATGAAAAGAAAGAAAATAAATTTGACTTTAATCAAACTTGAGCTCCAGAGATAAATGAGAATTCTGAAACTGGAAGCTTCCCATTGATTAGCCTGTCAAATCCTAATCCTGTTTTATTTTATTTTTTAGCAGAATGGCCTGATATTCGGAAAGATTATAGGGCTACAGAAATGATCTCCAATCAGAAACAAGTGATGAAGCTGCTGAAAAGACAAATTCTATATTGGGAGTGTGTTAACAGAAACGTAAGTCCAGGATATTGGAATTAATTTTGGATAATCTCTCCTTTGGTCACATCCCATCTGAAACCCTCTGTCCAGTTCAAAGCATCACAACTCAAAATAACAGGTTTTTTTTTTTAACAATTGGAGCAATTTCAGAGGAAAAGGTGACATGTCTGGTTACAAGCCCTATGAGGAAAGGTAAAAGGATATGGGTAAGATTGGCCTACAGAAAAATAATAATAATTAAGAATTTCCTTAGCCAGCTTGTTCTGTAATTAAGATGCCAGGCTAGAAACCAGGAGCTTGATTTCTTGTCCTGCCTAAAGCATGAAAGGGTAACTTTGGGCCAGTCACTTTCTCTCCACCCAATTAACCTCACAGGTTTGTTGTGAGGAAAGTAGGAGGATGACTATATGTTGGATATGTTTTGCCACCTTGAGTTTTTATAAAAAGAAATACATAGCCTTTAAAGTTTTTTTTTAAAAAAAGTTTTATTGAGTTTTAACAAAACGAATAAAACATCTTATTTGAGTATAGCATCATTCCGGGTTATCATATTTCCATACAGACACAATTTCATATGCATATTCATTTTATGTATTCAACGTCATATCTTATTGCTCTTTTTCCAACTTCTCACTATTTCTCCCTTTACTTCTCTTAATTTTCTTTTATGGTTATCTCATTTTCTTCTTATACAATTGTATTTCTTTTACCTAAATTTCTATATCATTTTATTCATTGTACTTATTCTTTCGTCTGTCTTGTTTACAATTTCATATGTTCTCTTCCAACATTCTTAAGAAGCAAAATTCCCCCTATGATTGCCAATCGAAGTGCAACACCTTTAAATCTTATTGTTATTATCATATGAAATCTCATTAAACATTGAATTTGTGCATTCTAAAATTATAACATTCCAATTTCTAATATCTATTTTATATCATGTAGATCTCATCATTCAGACTCTGCTTGGTGCTTCCCTTTGAAAACATAAAAAGAAAAATTCTAAAAACATAGCAAAAACAATATATATATATATATATAAACATTAGTTAACAAAATAGTTATTCAAAATCATTCTAGTACTGGTATGAACCTTGTAAATCTTTCACGTTTCTTTTCAATATCTATCAATCTTTGAGAACAATTGAAATGTTTCCTCCCTTCTTCATTATTACGTTAATGGTTAATAAGCATACCATTGGATAGTCATACAGTTTTATCTTATAAATTATTCACTATTAATAAGCAAAATAATTATTCAAATTCATTCTAGTAACTGGTATAAATTTCCTTATAAATCTTTCACATTTCTTTTCAATATTTTATCAATCTTTAGAAACAATTACAATGTTTCCCTCCTTCTTTATTATTGCATTAATTATAAATAAACATACCATTACACAACAATACAGTTTTATCTCATGGATTATTTACTTATTTCATTTCTAACTCATTACAGTATTCTACTGTCACAACACTATCTTTTGTACCTTTGCAGAATCCTCACTTTTAACTTAATTTAGCCATTGTCTCTGTGTTTTCTAGCTGAGCAAATACCTTTAATCCTAGTACGTTTTCCCTTTTTCATTATGTCCTGCTTTGTCCCTCATAAGTTCTTTCCTTTTCTATCTTCCCCCTTTTTCTCATCCCTTTTTTTGTACCCTTCTCTCTCTAATTTTCCCTTCTGTAGTTTTCTTTTCTGCTTCTCCTTGCTGTTATACTTCTTTTTCAGACTATTTTTCTTTTTGGCTGTTCCCTTTGATCTCAAACTTTTAACTCCTTTCCCCCTTTTCCTCCTTTTTGCCACACTATGCATTATTTGATCATTGAAAATGGCTTCTTCTTTGTCCCACCCTTCTTCTTGCTCTTGAAGCTTTTCCTTCTGTTTTTCATAGTTCAGGATCTCCATTTCAAAAAATTCAAATACGAAGCCAAAGGATCTTCCTCCCCTTTCTGCATCTTCTTTCTGTTTTTTAAGACTCATCTTCAATTCCTCCAGGAGTGATGGCATTTTAAACACTTTTGAACAACCACCTGATTGACTTTAGTAAAAACAGAAAAAGAAAGAAAAAAACAATGCCAAATGATTTTTTTAAAATCACCAAATGATCCCAGACTGTTCCTTCTTGTTTCTTTCCTTTACTTTTCCTTTCCGTGGGTTATTGTATCTTTTAATAAGATTTCAGTTACAATGTATCCTCGGAGTCTTTTCAAAGTTTCACTGTTAATCCTCTTTATTTTTCCAGGTGGCACTCCATTTTTACATTATTCCAAGTCCCACCCTTTTGCCTCCACTCTTCTCCTTTTTAGGGCTTTAAAATGACCAAGAAAAAAATCTTTATTCTCCCTTTGACACTTAGATTTCAGCTTAAGGTTGCCTATTAGTGTCAAAATAGATTAACATAAATTTCTTTCCATACCATTTGTAATTGTCAATATAAAGGTAAAAAAAGGGTTTTTAACCTCCTTTTCTCTCTCCTTCGCTGCTTAAAGATCTTCTTTCAGAAGTATCCCTCTAGGTACTTTCAGATTCAGGGTACCTTGCTTAGATGTTCTCTGTTGTTTAGCCCAGTCTGTCCTGCTTGTCTTCCTCCTGCACAATCTTATCCAGTCGGGTTCTTCTTTGAGGTGGCCATTTCTGACCACCGCTGCAACTGCCTTCAGGGAAGGGAGTTTAGACCAGCCAAGGAGAAGAGATACGGCTCCCCCTCCACTCAGCTAGCAATCTCCCCCTCTTCACCACCTCTACAGGGTGGCTTCAGCCCTGAATCCAAAGTTGGGGCTCTCCAGTGGCCAGCACAGATCGAAAATGTGCACGATCACAGATTTCGGTCTGTTGCTGAAGAAACCCAAACTGAAAGCCCAACCTTTAAAGTTTTCTTCACAAATCTGAAGGGTTGTCAGCACAAAGATGGAATAGGTTTACTTTCTATTTCTACAGAGGGCAGACTGCTGCCAATGAGGTTCAGACTAGATGCACAGAAGATCTTCCTGACTATACAAGCTGCCAGCAACAGTGGAACAGCAATGGAACACAACAATGTTCTTTGCAGCAATCCTCAAACAGAGGCTGGATGGTCATCTGTCAGGGATGCTGAGTGTGCATTGAGCAGGGTGTTGGCTAGATCAGTGGTCCCCAACCTTTTTTATGCCGCGGCCCGGTACGGCATCAGCTGGAGTGCCGCCATCTTGTTTTGATGAAAAAGTGCTTCCAGTGAGCTCACGGAAGCACTTTTTCATCAAAACAAGATGGCGGTGCCCAGCGCTCGTGAGCTTTCCGGGTAGAAATGGCTTTCTACCCGGAAAAGCTCACCAAGCGCATGGCGCCGCCATCTTGTTTTGATGAAAAGTGCTTCCGGTGAGCTTCTACCCGGAAAAGCTCACCGGAAGCACTTTTTCATCAAAACAAGATGGCGGCGCCCAGCTAACCAGCGGCCCGGTAGGATTTGTACCGGTCCGTGGACCGGTGGTTGGGGACCCCTGGGCTAGATGACCTCCAATGTCTTTTCCAATTGTATAGTTCTAGTGATGCTTTATATTTCATTTTTTAAATTCTCTATTTTTGGAAAGAAAAGATACCATTATAGCTGTTTACATTCTACTTTCTAGTCTGGACACTAGATATGATCTAGGCTAATTCTTGTTCAATTTACCAATTGCTCTCCAGCACTGGTGTCTATATGTACTTGTCAGGGAGGGCTATCATATCTGAGATTGCAAATCTCAGGTTCACAGCTAGATGGCAGCAAAGGATTAGATTTGTCTATTTTGCTTTATTGCCATCTAGTGATCATATAGAATTTTGCAGCCCAGATTATGGTAGCTCTAATCTGAGAAGACAGAGCCGCTATTTAGTCTGAAAGAAACCTTATAGGCAGAATGGCTAGATTCATATAACATGATAATTGCAATTCAAAATAACATGATAATTGCAATTCAAATAAGCATATCCTAGCTTTGTGCAGTGCCTGAACTTCTTCTTTGTTGAGTGTCATTTCTCACCAGTTCATAGCCTGTCTGTTACTGACCAACTAGTTAACACTGCAAGTTTTTTTGCATGATGTAGAAATATCAGCAAAAAATGTTAGGACATAACAGCCTGAACAGAAGAGCAAACAACACAAGAGTCAAGAACCCCCCCAAGGATAGACAGAAAAAAAAGGAAAGGAGCAGCAAAGAAAAGAGAATTCCTTAACATAGCTATACCATCTGGAATACAGCTGACTGTATTAGATATTAAAAATAATATAGGTTGTATAAATACTAAATTAGGTTATAATTAATTAGTTCCAGAATTAATAATACTGATGTTAATATATTCCATATTTCATTAATGAAGAATTTAATTAAACTAATTTAGAGTATAATCTTACACACACATCTGTGAATATCCATTGGCACCTTTGTTTGAGTAGATATAGCTAATAGTAACCTGTTTGGGTCCAAATCCACATTACGTTACATCCATATTATATTTATTATGTGTATTAAAATTATAAAAGTAATTTTAAATATTTTTGCCATTTCTCCTACTTTATGAATTAGTGAATTGACATGTTTTAAAAACCTACCACATTCACTGAGATTTAAGGAGGGATGAAAAGACAGCTCTCCCTCAACCTTCTTTTTGAAAGGCAATTTCTTTTAACCCGCCCCTGCTAAAATGGAGAGATGCAGCTTTAGTTCAATTCTGAAAATATTTTTACAAGGATACACACAGCTTCTAGGGTTGGGAGTTCACTTCTGGCACCACCCGTGTGAAAGCTGCAGGACAGGTAGAAAATGTTTATCATGAAGGGAAATTCTGTTATGGTTATTGTCGTTGTCATTGTTGTCGTTATTATTATTATTATTATTATTATTATTATTATTATTATTATTATTATTATTATTATTATTATTATTCTACAAAAATGACAGTGTATACAACAAACAAGCTGGGTTTCGTATCACAAATCACTAGTCAAACACTTCCCAAGTGTTTAGGACTGTGTGATGTATCGGCGGATTATGCGAACAGATCCCAGTAAGGTGGCCTTCTGCAGCTGACCAATGGTGATCTTGTCAGCACCAATTGTTTTTAAGTGCTTGCCTAGGTCTTTAGGTATGGCACCCGGTGTGCTGAGTACCACTGGAACCACCTGCACTGGTTTATGCCAGAGTCTCTGCAGTTCGATTCTCAAGTCCTGATATCTGGAGATTTTTTCAAATTGTTTCTCATCAATTCTGCTGTCACCAGGTATGGCAATGTCGACGATCCAGTATTGTGGATTTTTTCTTCTCCACAATTGTGATATCTGGGGTGTTGTTGTGTTCCAAAACTTTGTCAGTCTGTATTCGGAAGTCCCACAGTAGTTTTGCATGCTCATTTTAGACCACTTTTTCAGGCTTATGATCCCACCAGTTCTTTGCTACAGGCAGATGGTAGTTGTGACACAAATTCCAGTGGACCATCTGAATGACTGTGTTATGACGTTGTTTGTAGTCAGTCTGAGCGATTGTCTCACAACAGCTCAGTATGTGATCGATGGTTTTATCCACTTCTTTGCAGAGTCTGCATTTGGGGTCATCAGCAGATTTTTCTATTCTGGCTTTGATTGCATTCATTCTGATGGCTTGTTCTTGGGCTGCAAGATTCATGCCTTCTGTGATGGGCTCTAAAGATTTGTTGTGGCCACAGCAGAATTTACTGTAAAAGGCTTCAACAAGAATCAATTTATTAGAAGTATTTTCATGTATGCATTCCCAGGGTGGTGCCAGTATTATCAATTAAATGAGATGGCATGAAAGGTGAACTTCTTTTACATAATGAATAACCCTGCAATGTTAAAAACAGATACATCTACTTTAGATGCTGCAGAAGTAAAACAGCAAACAATCCCAGTGGTTATATTTTATAACCTGCTATGTCACCGAGTCAGCTACAATTCCACCTGTATTGCTCTGACACTAATTTGCTTTCACAGGGAACAAGATCAGGCTGGAAAGAAGCATCTTTCTTCTGTTAATACAATATGTCATAAGCTGATTAGAACCATAGAATTGGATGCAGCTATTGACTTGAATCTCCTGATCCATGCAGGAGCCCTGATTAAAGAATCCATTATTCTCTAGCCTCCTCTTGAAAATTAAGGAAAACCTCTAACTCTCCCTGTAACTGTTCCACTGACAAACTGTGTTCTGGGTGTGGTTCAAGATATTAGTCATCACCTTTAAAGCCATACATGTCAGAAAGTTTGTTTATTTGAGAAGCCTTCTGCATCCCAAAGTATCAGCCTGGCTGGTTCAATCTTGCAGAGTTGGCACACTCTGAGTTCTTTTGATTAAAACTATGAGGAGATTTACCTTCTCTGTAGCAGCACCTGCTGTATGGCATAAGATTCCCAATAAAAACCAGATGTCCCCCACCATCAAGCACAGGAAATCGGGAATCCAGGCAGTTCAATTGAATATAGTTTTATTGTATGCTAATGCTCTCTACAAGAATCTGAACTACTAATGGTCAAAGCAAATTGGCTGTACGTATGGATGAAAGTTCCAAGCCTCTAATAAAAGTTGTGTCGTCACAGTGTCATCACGTGATGTATCGGGACTTTCCCCCTCTTCGCTAAACTGGGTGTAGGCATGATTCATGTGGCTAGTGGGCTGGGAGTTTGACAGCCCTGTTCTAAGACAAACAATTGGAGGGGACAGAACTTCAATGACTATCCACCGTAATAACTAAGACCCAGTTATGCACACCCTTTTGAGTAAATTCCAACATTTAATGTGCCAACGTAGTCTGAGGAAATTTCTTCTTTAAGGAAAGAATATAAACCATTGATTGTAAAATAATGAGTAAAATCTAGTAATTGGAGTTTCCCTTTGTGAAGGGGAGATGGATTTTCTGAACTCTTCTTCTTTCGAATAACACGAGAAGTGCTTCTGGAGGTTGCCACATATTCTGAAAGCTGTTAAAAGCGTGTTTTCTCTCACATTAATGAAGTGAATGACATTGAAATAATATTCATAAGTGTGGGATAATATTTAAACAGTTCTCAGTGGCTGAAAATTATGACTGCTGTAGTCCCATAACAGTTTGGGGAAGGTTCTGGTAAGCATCAGTATTATAAAATCAATTGTATCTCATTTTGTGACTCTTATATATTGTTTGTTCAAATATGTCAGTTATATACTTTGAACCTTCCATTTCTGAGCAGCCAAAACTCACTCACAGAGGGGAAAAAATCCCTTTGATTGTTGAAAGAAAACCACTCTTTTAGATGACCACTAAACTTTATGCTTAAAAGTTTATTTAGCAAGAAAGACAGGGCCCAAATAACATGATAGTTTAACTCACAGTAAAAGCAGTTACTAAGCACAATGAAAGAAGGAAAGAAGGAAAGGAAAGGAAGGGAAAGGAAAGGAGAAAGGAAAGAACTAGATTATTGTCAAAAACAATTTATATTCTCCTATCTTTAATGATAAGGATAGGAAACAAGTCAGAGACATAATGAAGATTATATAAAATGTACAGGCCATTAAGGGGAGAAAAGGATTTTTTTTTCTTCTTTTATGTTTTTGGCACACTGTGACTAGTATTTTTAACCCAATTCTTTGTCGATTCTTTTATCCACATTTGACAGATAACAAAACTGAGCAGAAGTCAATATCTACAGAGTCCAGGGGAAAATAATGTGTTGATGGAAAATAACAATACTTTTTTCTCTTCTAGCTTGCAAAAGCTTGCCATATAACACTTTTTAATAAAATGAACATGACAAAAGGAAGCCTTATTCAAAGATAACAAAGATGGGCAATTCCTTTTCACCCTTGATTTTCATTTTTTCCCCACTATAATTTATCTATTGACACCCTCCATTCATCACAATCTTCCTGGAAAAGGTAAATACATTTATGGCCATCATTGAGAGCTAGGAATACAGTTGGAGATCGGAAAGATAATTATTTACATTATTGATTTATATGTTTGGTTCATGAAATTATCCCAACTCCAAACTATATTTGGGGTTTTTATTTGGTATTTATTTTTCTATTAAAGTATGATTCCTTTTTTCAGGTGACAGCATCTGTTCAATTTTGCTTGGGCTTGTGGATTATGCTAGGTTAGGCTTCATTAGTACTTGGATTGGAATATTAGAAGTAAAGAAAGCATACTGAAGGAATGGTATTAGCATGTGTGAATAAATAAAATAAAACTAAAGGATCTAGAGGGAGATTAGTAAATAGAACATTGTAAAATTTATGGAGCAAAACTGAGTTGTCATTCTTCTACTAGTCACAATGTGCAAAAGTTACTGAAATTGTCCTTATTAGCAGTAGGAATGCAGTACGTAGCATAGATGCAACTAAAATTAACAACTTAGAATATAGGTTATCTATCAGCTGAGATAAACACCATTATGGGTAGTAGAAGTCAGTATCTATGGGTCTTTCTAGTCGTTGTGTATAGAGGATTATGAAGTTGAAAACAAGAAGAGTACATGATAAATATTTTTGAACGACTGAAATAAAAGACAGAAAAATAGACATTGTGTGACTGTGAAGCCCAGAGAAATAGGAGAAGTGTAAAAAACCTGAGTGAAGGTAATCTGATTTTGTGGAGTAGAATACATGCAGAGAAGGCTTGGTGCAGATTTAATAATAGATGAAAAGGCTAAAATTTATGTCAGAAAATATGATGATGAGCCATGGTAGTGCAGTGGTTAAAGTGCAGTAGTGCAGGTTAGTTCTACTGCCTGAGACTGCCTGCAATTTGGCAGTTCAAATCTCACCAGGCTCAAGGTTGACTCAGCCTTCCATCCTTCTGAGGTGGGTAAAATGGGGACCCAGATGAGTCTTGATTAAAAAATGTGCAATATTCTGAATAAATCCAGTCCAAAGGAAAATAATTATTCTACTGTGTAACATGAATGAGTGGATGGAAACAAGATTTTTAAAAAAGGCAGGAAAAGTGACTGGGCCATTTGGAGAATCAAGAAAGAAAGCATGAAGATAGATTAGTACTTGCTTAGAAAAAAGGTTAATTTGTACAAACAAATTGTTTCAATGTATCAAAAATATTCACCACTTATAAGAATCTTAATATTAGAAGAAAAAGTGAGATCATTGCTCGAGTCATTACCAAGTCAGACAACTACAGGAATTGATGAACTATCTACAGAAATATGGCAAGAAACAGAAGTTCACTCCAGAGATTGTAGGAGGTCCAACACAGGAGGATTTTAAGAAGAGATTGGACAGTCTGAAACAATATAGGGTCTCCTGCTTGAGAAGGGGGTTGGACTAGAAGACCTCTAAGATCCCTTCCAACTCTGTTATTTTGTTATTATTTTCTTATTAAGAAGAGGGATAGGTAAAGGTTCCAAGCAACCTATTATAACAAAATAAGACATCAGTCAACAAATTGGAAGAAGTCAGAATACATATTAATATAAAAGGAAGAAAACTTAAGAGGGTATGCAAACCATAACAACTGCAACCTTACATGCTAATAAAATAATACTACCATCCTCCAACGCTACATGGAATGGGGAACATGACACAGGCTAGCACTTGATGAAGTAGCAATAAAAGCCATGGCAAACATATTAATTCACTGCTCACTCCAGGAGTTCCATTCTGAGCAGCTCAAGTTTGACTCAGCCTTCCGTTCTTCTGAGGTTGGTAAAATGAGGACCCAGATTGTTGGGGGCAATAGGCTGACACTGTAAATTGCTTAGAGAGGGCTGTAAAGCACTGTGAAGTGGTATATAAATCTAAGTGCTATTGCTAATGCCTTGACATGACTGTACTTGCAAAAATTAGAATCATGTTTGGAATAGTTTTCTCTGTGATACTCTATGGAATCAAAAGTTCCATAGAAAGAATGCTGATACTTTTGAACTTTCACATTAAAGAAGGCTCCTGAGAATACCATGGATAGCCAAGAAAACACATTTCTTTCATAGAACAAAATCAAACTAAAACTCTCATTAAAAGCAGAAATAATCAGGCTTAGATTATCATTTTTTTTCAATACTTTATGCAAAGACCTAGAGATCTCTGGAGACTATAATACTGGGAAAAGTGAAAGGGAAGAGAAAAAGGGGATGGCCACAGCAAGGTGGATGTATTCAATCATAGTTGTGGTGAGTGCACTGCTGGAAGACCCGAAGGACCAGTTATAGACAGATCATCCTGGAGAACATCTATCTATGTGGTTGCTAAGCAACAACACTGACTTGATGGCACATTATCATCATAATCATCATCTATTCATGCATACACATGGCAGTGGAAGGAATACAAATCTAAAAGCATAATTGATTTGACACAAGATTAAACTCTTAGACTATTGGTGACAGAAACAAAAGCAAGAGGTTTGGAATGTATGTATTTATTTGAACCATTTATATAATCACCTATTTTCCTATTGGATCTTTGGAAGCAGTGGCTAGGAAAGAAAATGTAATGTTATAAGGAAATGACTTTGAAAGACAAGAGAATGAGATTTTGCCAAGGATGATCAGAGAAAGAAAGGCGGATTCCTGATTTATTTATTTAAGGAAATGTATATGGCCACCCAACTCACTCTCAATGACTCTTGGCAGCTTACAAAGATAAAAACCTAATATAAAAAACAATACAAAACAATAATTCCAGGGATGGCCTGCTGAGGGTTCGCAGGGATTCGGGAGAACCTCTAGCTAAGATTCTGTTCAGTTCGGAGAACCCCCAAATTCCACTGGCTGGCCCCACCCCTCCCCTCCCCTCACAGGAGTCCCCACACAGCCTGTTTTGGATGCAGGTAAGTGCAGGGTGCATGGGGAGACTTTAGGCAGGTGAAAAACAGGCCTCCCAGAAGTTCAGGGAAATGGGCCTGTTTCGGGCTTCCAGAGAGCCTCCGGAGCCTGTGGAGGGCAAAAATGCCCCTCTGCCATGGTGCAGAAGGCTGACTAGGCCACATCCACCATGGCCACGCCCACCCAGCAACCGAGCAGGGAACCTTTTGCTAAAATTCCCCTTACTTTCCTGGTGACAAAAATCAGGCTATCAAATAAGCCACATTATGGGCTCCATCACATTCTGGGTTTCACAGCCCCTTTGCCAAAATGTCAGGTCCTTGTATCTCTTTGGAAGAGGGGACCCATAATATTGTCTGCCTCCCTACTCTGGTGGGTCAGAGTGGCTTATATTGGTCAGGGAAAGAAATTTAAGAAGGACCCACCCAAACTGATAAGGTGGTTGAAAGAGACCATGGGAACTTGTACCTTGAGACTTGCAAGATTCTGTTACTATAGCCTTACCATAAAGTAGAATTAGCTCTCTGGTCATGTTTCATGTCTGGTTTAACTGGGAAAGGTGACCAAAAAAAGATAAACTATGATAGGAACTGCAGTCCAAGTAGAATGATTTTAGGAAGTAAAAATGCATGGCCTGTATGAAAAAAGAACTAGAATAAATGGAAAGCAGACATAAACAAAGAGAATACAGAAGCTGCTTGGGACAGAGAACTATGGAAGTATGAGGAGTTATACTAATGGAAAGTGTGGTAGAATGATGAAGTGAATATGGCTGTGGATGAAGAAAATATATACATGAAAATGGCTGCCACAAAAAAATAGAAGAAAAATATTGTGCAGTGTGTGTGTGTGTGTGTGTGTACGTATATATATGCATATAGATATATAGGATCTGATCAGACAGGAAGAAACCATTAAAAGTATCAGTAAGTGCAGAACAATTTTGATGGGCTTTTTAAAGGCTTCCAGAATGATTGAAGAAGGGAAAGTAAGACCTTCTAGCAGAGCTAATTCAATTAAAACTAGAAATTAATAAATGATTTGGGTTGAAATTGAAATGGATGAATGACTGGATGCTGGAAAGGTTATTTAGAATTTTGTATAGGACTATAGATAAATGCCAGTATGGGATTGAAATGAATTCTTTAAAGTTAGTGTCTTCAAAAGTAATAAGATAGAATTCATAAATATGAATGTTAAATGTTGAAAAATGGTAGGACTGCATCTGCAGATGGTGCAATTGCAGAAATGTTGAAATGTGGATGTAGCTTGATTATGCAGAGGCTGGGTCTTATTTGATTTGTGAGTGAAAACTTCATCTGTGCATGACAATTAGAAGAATAATAGAATAATAGAATGCCATTATTCTCTAATACAAAAAGAATAGCAAGAATGAATGCAAAATCTACAGAGGGATTAACATAATCCCAATTGAAAGAGTTTAATGCTATACAAGAGATGCTATTAAATGAGGTATCAGAAAAATGTTAAAAAAGAAATTGTATGGTGTGTTTGACAATTTAGAAGAAGCTTACGATGAAATTAATATTCTTGAATTATGGAATGGTTTGCACAGATATTGAAAAGTTGAAAATTGGTTACTAGATATGATAAGGGTGAAAACAAAATGAATGAATGGAATGATTCAATATTGAGTAGGGAACAACACAATGATAAATTATGTCCCATTGGTTTCTCAACATATTGATGGTTAAATGTATAAAGAATGCTTATGAAGACAGTTGGGAATAGAAAAGTTTCTGTAATTTTGTATGTAGGTTATGTTTGTAGATGGCTAAGGATCTGAATGATTTGCAACAAAAATTTTACTATGCGGCAAGAAAAATAAGTCTCATTATGAAAATATCAAAAACCAACATAATTATTTTGAAAAAGAAAATATAGTGAACAAGTAATGTATAAATGGTTAAAAACTAGAATCTTATAAGAATATTGGAGAGCCACGTTGGTTTAGTAGTTAAAACATCAGGCTAGAAACCAGGTAAACCATGAGTTCTGGTTCTGCCTTAGGCACTAGACCAACTGAGTGATAACAGAATAACAGAGTTGGAAGGGACCTTGTAGGTCATCTAGTTCAACCCCCTGCTCAAGCAGGAGACCCTATATCATTTCTGACAAGGGGCTGTCTAGTTTCTTCTTGAAAGCTTCCAGTGATGAAACACCTACAAAACATCTGAAGGAAGCCGTTCTATTGCTTGATTGTTCTCACAATTTCTCCTTACTTCTAGGCTGAATCTCTCCTTGATCAGTTTCCATCCATTGTTCCTTGTCTGTCCTTTGGGTGCTTTGGAAAATAGGTTGGACCCCACCCTTCAAATATTGGAACACTGCTATCATGTCACTCTTAATACTTCTCTTTAGTAGACTAGCCATGCCCAGTTCCTGCAACCATTCTTTACCCTTTTTAGCCTCCAGGCCCCTAATCATCTTTATTGCTCTTCTCTGCACTCTTTCTACAGTCTCAACGTCTTTTTTATAAGTGTAGTGACCAAAACTGGATGCAGTATTCCAGGTGTGGCCTTACTAAGGCTATATAGCAGTGGTTCCCAAACTTTTTCAGTCCACCGCCCCCTTGGTGCTACAAACTCATCCTCGGTGCCCCCACCTAGGGGTGGGATTCAAATTTCTGTGGACGTGGCCTAATTTGAGCGTGTGGCTTACTGGTCACATGACTGGGTATACGTGGCTTGCTGGGAGGGCGTGACTTGCTGGTCACGTGATTGGCTAGCATGGCTTGCTGGCTGGGCATGGCTTGCTGGTCACATGACCGGGTAGGTGTGGTTTGGTGGTCATGTGACTGGGTGGGCATGGCCAGGTGACTGGCAAACAAGTGGTCCTCACTTAATGGCCAGTTGTTTAGCAAGTCATGACTGGCCTCCCCAGAGATACTTGACCTGTTTTTGGAGTTTTGACAGCCATGCACACACATACACACACTCCCTTCTAACCCTTCCAACCCTGCTGGAGCAGGTCATTGGAGTAGAATCGGCAAAGCATCTCTGATTAGATTCTGAATAAAGAATCTAATCAGTGAATAAAATCTAATCAGAGATGCTTTGCCGATTCTTGTTGATTTGTTTTATTTGTATCTCTTTATTTTATGTTGGTGAATTGCATTGACATCTGTGTCCCTTCTTGTGCACAACCCAGAAGCTTTTGTGATTCTTTGCAGCAAAAATTACCAACCTCTGGCTTTGCTCTGCTTTTCAACATGCTGCCACTGCTGCGTTCTAGGTGCCAGCCCCGCAGATCCACCCCATTGAGCCTGCTGTACTAAAGGGATCTGCCCAAGCAAGTCAAGTCAATGGGGTGAGCCTGAGAGAGGGAAAGAGAGAGAGGAAAAAGAGAGAGAGAGAGAGAGAGAGAAAGAGAGAAGGAAGAAAAGAAAGAGATAAGGGAAAGAAAAAGGGACAAAGAAAGAGGGGGGAAGGAAGGAAGGGACAGAAAGAAAAAGAAATAAAGAAGGAGGGAGGGAGGAGAAAGATAATGAAATATCTATTCTAGTCCAATCACCTGCTCCAGCAGGGTTAGAAGGGTGTGTGTGTGTGTGTGTGTGTGTGTGTGTGTGTTCTCCTTGTAATTTACCAGTACAGTTTGGTTTTGCCTTCTTCAGAATTGGCACTGTAATACATTGGGGAAAAGTAATTTTTTAGGGTGGAGATCTGGTCCAATGGATCCTGTTTAAAGCCTCAACAAAATGTGAGAGCTTCCTGATAGTCTTGGCCATGTTTCGTCCACAAAACCTTTAATAGAAGCCAAAGAGGTTTCAATGTGCTGGCAAAGACGTTTCAATGTGGAAAAAGGCCTCAGTCTAAACTATGCCTCATTTCAATCTGATGCATCAGGTCTCTCTCTCTGTCTCTCTCTCTCTCTCTCTCTCTCCCCCACCTCCCTCCCTCCCTCCCAGATTGGCTTTGCTCTACTTTCCCAATGTGCCTGAGGGGCTGGCACTTTGAACATGGATGGATGGATGGAGAGAGAGAGAGAGAGAGGTAGGTAGGTAGGTAGGTAGACAGAAAGAAAGGTAGGTAGGCAGGAAGGCAGGCAGACAGACAGACCTTTTGGATGGATGGATGGATGGATGGATAGATAGACAGACAGACAGACAGAATGCGACAGCAGCGGCACTTTGGGAAAGTAGAGCAAAGCCAGAGTGGGAATTGAAGTCCACACAAGCTGCCAACATTGAGAAACATGGGCTGAATATATCAACCCAGCCATTCTGGTTAGAGTTTAGCATGCTGTTTGATTCCGGCTTAGTCAATAAACCATAGCTAAGATCTTCTTGCTCCTTAATGCAGCTGTCCTTCTACTCCTTCTCCTTCTCCAGCCCCATGCCCCAGTTCTTTCTTTGGCATCCAATTTTGCAATGCTCCACCCAGGAGGAGGAAGGCATGCGGAAGCAGCCCAGACCGGCGGAGGTGGAGGAAACGATCTCTTGGAAAGTAAGCAAGCAAGCGCAGGGCTCGGTTGGAAGAACCGGGTTGAAGAGGGAGGCTAGGTTCTAGGTCCGGGTCAGCCACATAGAGCCAAACCGAACAGAGCCACACACCTTGGAGAGACGCAGCTACACCCACCCGCATCCTGCGTGCAAGCCCGACTGGCTGGAGAGGTGGAGGCTGGGTGGGCGCTGCACGCTCCCTTGTTCTCCTCTGGGGAAGGGGACCCTAACGCCGGACCACCCGCCCCTTCCACTGTGTGCCTTGGGAGGATTTTATTTCAGGCCTTCTGGCATCCTCCGCCGCTTTCACCAGAGAGGGCAGCCTGCAAGCTAAGATGCCCCCTTTCCAACACCTCCCACCTCTCCCCCCCACCCAGGCTTGGCAAGGCTCGCCCGCACGGATTCCGCATTTGAGGCACTGGCTACGGATAGATGAAACAGTCAATGGGCTGCGTGGCCAGCAGTCAGTGAGCCTGTGGGGCCAGCGCCTCAAATGCCCCCCTGCCACCTCTTAGCACCCCCCTGCTAGCCCCCTTACCTCTTAGCGCCCCCCTAAGGCATCCCACCGCCCCCCAGGGGACGGTACTGCCCACTTTGGGAACCACTGCTCTATAGAGTGTACTACTAGTAACTTATACGACCTTGATTCTATTCCTCTGTTATTGCAACCTCAATTGCATTAGCTTTTTTTGGCTGCTGCCACATATTGCTGACTCATGTTTAATTGATTGTCCACTAGGACTCTGTTGACTCTCTCTCTCAGTCCTAGGAAACAGGCAATGTTTCCTTCTGAAATCATGCCACGAAAACTATGGGAATTTGTTCAGGGGGTCACCAGGAGTCAGATCTGACTTAAAGGTACAAACAAAAAGAGAACAAACCAAATGAGTAAAATAAAATGTCAAGTATATTTGAGAATATAATTGAAGAATTTTAAGATATACAAAAACAAACAGAACAATAACAGGACACATGTTGTTCAATTTGTTATAGCAGGTAATAGCTATAATAGCAATAGCAGGGAAGAATTAATAGCAGGGAAAGTATAAAAGTTGAACTGAATGCATTGGGAATGTGGTTCTTGAGAAGTGTATGAATACTGAGAAAATTGTGGCTGGATGGATCTTTCAAACTGGGAAAGTGTTTTTTTTCATGGCAATGTGTAAAATGGTCTATAGATATGATAGAAGGATAGATGCAGGTGTGGAGATGGATGGAGGGCCTCTGAACTAACTAACCTAAAGATTCTATTCCAAAGACCAATCCAAAGATGAAGCAAATATTCATTTAAACATAAATGTCAATGTGTTCATAAGCAAAGTATGCCAAATTATAACTAAAATATGTATCTCATTATTTCAGTCTTAGCAAATATTTTTCCCAAGTGAATGTAAAGTTGGACTGATTACATTGAGGTGAATGTGAAAGGTGAGTCTGGTAATGCTGTTATGCAAGGATAGGCAGCACACTGAATAAAGGCTGTCTCCCTTGATGTCCGCCAGTCTTTTTCTGATTTGGGTTTTTGTTCTGAAGGAACCTTCTAAATAATAATTCATAGAAAATGGGAAGTTCAATGCTGTAGAGCAGTGGTTGCCAACCAGTGGGCTGGGGACCACTGGTGGTCTGCGAGAAAATTTTGGTGGTCTGCAGAGAAATGTCACCCACAAAGCATCCCCCAAAGCAATTGATCCAGGCTGCACAGGAACACAAGGCTGCATCGTCCACATGACCCATGGGAACACAAGGCTTGCAACGCTTGTATTGCGAACAACATGAGGTAGTGAGGGAAGAGGGTGGGAACTTGCCCCACCCCATGCGCCTGGCCTGGCCACCGGGCTGCTGCTTTCTGCTTCTTTCTTCTTCTGCTTTTGGCTGCACTCAAGGAAATCAGCAAAAGTCTTTCTTTCTCTCCCCCAAACTCTGCCAGAAATGAGTCTTTGGGACCCTGCAAGGCATCCTGCTCCCAGAGGCTGCACCAGCAAAGGCTCATTTCTGGTGGAGTTTGGGGGAGAGAAAGAAAGGCTTCTGCTGCTTTCCTTGCATGAAGCCAAAAGTCTCTCTCTCTCTTTTTCTCTCCCCCCTCCCCGGGAATGGAGCTGGAGACGGTAACCTGTGATCCCAAAGAATGATCAATCTATAGGAAAACGGGTGGGAAATTTTCCTGCAGACTTTTTTGGGGATTTTCCCAGGGTCTCTGCTGCTTTCTGCAGAGACCCTGGGAAAATGTCAGCATGCCACCATCTGTCAAAATTCATATTAGTGGTCTGCGGGATTTAAAATTATGAGTTTGATGGTCCCTGAGATCCAAAAGGTTTAGAGAAATGCCAGCTCCAAGCAGTATTTTTATTTACAACAATATCTCTAGACCCCAATGTTGGATGGCTGCAGTTCAGTGCTTGCAGTAGAAGTGTTCCTGTCTGCTGAGGGGCAGGGGGGAATAGAACAAAGGTAAATTGGAATTTGTAGAGAATATGCAGGGACTCTTGAGCAGATTCATCAGTCAGCCTTTTGAGACAATGATCTTTTATGATTGTGACTGAGTGAAGAAGCTCCCCCATGGCAGCCTTTTGTGAAAGTATCCACAATGTGCTTTCAAAAGTCCGACTGTTTCCAATTGTTCCCAAAACACTGGGGGGAAATCCTTAAAACAACATTTTTATTCTATGCACTAGGGATTTTTTTTTAAAAAAATCACCCTATACTAAAGAACTATTACAGCATATATATTTCTGTTGGAATGATGTCTTACTGAATGCAATGGCTCTTATTGCTCATATTGCCACTGTATTAGCAAGGCCACCAAACTGAAGTCCGTGTGCTAATAGTGCTATTAATCATTCCTCATTGCATTTATTGCTTTTTCCCCCCAATGTTTCTATTTCAAATCATTTTCTGTGAATGCACTAAGAAAAGAATCATTCTGGGGAAGCTGGAGTCCACAGGTCACCAGATCACCATAAACTGCTTAAACATGATTAGTTTATATTCTAATGTTGAAGGTATATGAAGGAGATGAGCCATTGTCATACACGGGGAATGGTTTTATTCAGCTAAAGCAACTTGTAATACTAATGCAGTTTATCAACTGAAGAAAGCAACTGGGTCATATTCTGTCGATTTTCAAATTGTGTCCCAGGGTTTTTGTGAATCGCTATGTCTCTTGATATTATATTGCAGGGCAATGCTTGCAGATATCTCAGCTAAGTAGCACGTTGATCTTAATTGTATCACTTCAGCTGCAAGTGCACAGAGAATTTCCTGCACATAGAAAACTAGCTTGGTCTGGAGAAAAAGAATCTAAATTGGCTCAGACCAAGGTCTACAACCCAGCTTTTTCTTTCTCATAATGGCTAACAAGATATCATACCTCTGAACGTGCACAGCAGTAGATGGATATGTGGCCTTCTCCTAAAGATATTCTCCTCCATTGTGAGAGACCTGTGTCCCCAACAATAAGGCAATATCTGAACCACAAGACCAAAATTTCTTGATACTCTTGTTTTCCATTTAAGTATCTGCCCATTACCGTACCTTATTATAAAGAATTCCACACTTAAAGATGGGCTATGCCTACACTTTTCCTAGATGTTATTTCCTTGGATGGACAAACATTCACTCTTATGAATTTCTGCATATTATTCCAAAGTAGTGCAACAAGTGAAATTTCCAGGTTGTGATGATAATAGATAATATACCGTGAAAATGAGTGCAAACAGAAAGCAACAAATAACACTGATTATTTTACGTTATACAAGGGCCAGGTTTTCTAACAAAAAGAACTGGAAAGGTTTGGAATAAATATTATTCCAAAGTCTATTTGATACTTTACTTGCCAACTATTTTATACATAATGTGCAGGTTATTTTTAAACATATCTTTTAGTACAAGCCATTACTTTGGCTTTTTTTAAAGACCCCCACTAATACAATCCCACTTAACCTTATTTACAACAAACATAGCTTATAAACATATGTAGCACAAATACAATAGTGCCAAAATTTAAGCTCTTGTTTCACAAGTCTATCTGAATACAAATTACTTTGTATGTTGCCATAAAAACTCCAATACAGTTATTAAGGTAAACCTGAGCACTTGCGTCTAATTATTCATTTATTATAGCATTTGTACTTCAGAAAAAAATCCCAAAGTGGCTTACACAATAATAAAAAGTAGTTTTTCCTTACCTTTTGATGTTCAACTTGAGCAAAGGAGAAAAGTAGAGAAAAAGGAAAGGAAGAAACTCAGAATCTCTTCCTTAATGCTACACAGGTTTTATAGCGCCAATCTGTAATGTAGCTTCACCTTGACTGGAAATTACTGCTTTCTTCTCACAATTAGTTGAAATGAGAACTCAAAAGGAGGACAAGTGAAAAACTCCCAATTTTCCAGCTGAGCTCATGTTTCTACTATAGCTTGATGGGATGAGTGTTGGGAGGAATAGAAAAGCTTCTTTACTGTTCAGAAGTAGAGTTGGTCGAAAACCATGTCTCCCCTGGAAGACATACACGTATTGTTTGATGAGTTCCAGAGACTCACTGGAAAATGAAAGGTTCTGGGTAGCTCATCTTGCTATATTCCAGCATACCATGTGATCCAGAAATATGAGGCAGCTGGCATTATTAGAGCAATGAAAGCTTTATGGGTTGTTTGCCACAAGATGAAATAGCTAGGAGGAAATTAGGTGCCCAAAGGCCATATCAGACTTTTATCACAAGACCAAATGATATTGTGTTTACAAAGGGAAATATGATTCTACCTTCTGAGATTTGCTTCATGTTGAGTATAATACACATTTATACAGTAGAAAATGCCTTGTTTACTGACACAAGTTTGGACTATGCTAGATGGAGGAGACCTTGCGTACTATAAACATAGTTGCTCAGATGTATTTAATTACAGTTTCTTATGATTATTATATTGTTTATCCAAATAACACTGAATTCTTGCAGCATTTTCAGGCTTGAGTTGAGACAGCTTTGCTCATATTTCAGTACTACCTTAGGAATATTTCACTGAATATTCTGAATGAATAAGGTCCCTTGTTAATTTGGTTCCTGTCATCAGGCAGTGAAACTGCTTTATTCAAAGCCATGACAAGGATCTTTAGTTCAGCTGCCAACATTTCCAGACAGGAAAGAGAAACTCCTAGAGCACCACTGTAATAGTATTAATAACACTAGATGGATCAAGGGACTAATTCAATATAGGTTGGTTAACTATGTTCCCATGCACATCTGCTAACTTTCTTTCAAATCATCTTTCAAATTATCTAGTTGGATATTAAAACAATATTTCCAGTTCAACTTCTGTGACAACATTAAACAAGAGTTTAAAAGATGCAGCTATCACCTTCAACTGATACTGTTTAATTGTCTTGTGTAAATTAGATTGTCATATGCTACTTGGTGAATTGGAAGTACTCATTCTATAATTTTAAAGTCCATTGTATCCTTTTGCCATTGATATTCTAAGCACAATTGACCAGAGGTTAAACACTGGAAAAAATTGTCGTGGTCCTTAGCACTGTCTTGTAAACTTAAATTAAAACAGTTAGGAAGTCTAGTCGATTTGAATAAAACAGATCAAAAACTGTTGAGTCAGAATCCATAAAGAGTATTGAAAAGAGCAAAATTACATGTAGAATACAAAATCCATGAGCATGATCTTTGAAAGTTAATGTATAAGCTATTGGAATAATCTTCCCCTCACCAAGAATTAAGCACATTACTTTAAGGAACAAGGATTTTATTGCTGAAATTCTCCAATTCCTAATTTGCTTCTTATCCTCTAAAACAAAAAGTACTTAACAGTATTATAGAAATAGGCTTATAAGAAAAAATAATGCATTTGAGTGGTTAATGTTCTGCCTTAGGATTCACACGCACTGGTTGTGTGTTGCATGTTTTATTCAGAAGCAGGCCTAATAGATTTCACATGCAGACATAATCACAAAGTTTCAAAATCGAAATAACATGCACACAATTGGTCCAAATCCAAAGGAGCAGGCAAAAAAAGGATCATCATATCATAATCCAATAGTCCAAATACAGTTTATCAGACAGCTCCTAGCAGCAAAGTTTACTTAGGAAACAGGTTTATAAAGGTGATTTTTCCTAAAGTAGAACCACAGGGCAAGGTACACCTTTTAAATGGAGCCCTTTCTGAGTGCAATCAATCAATTGTTGGAACACCTCTGCTGTATGAGAAACCATCTCCTCTGTACTCTAAGGCTGAGAAAAGGTCCTGGAACCTGCTCTTTATCTTTTGCTCCCTCCAGCTCTTCTAAATATTCATTGGCCATCTCAGTTGACTGATTGCTAGACTCCTTAGAAGCCAGTGTTTGTCAGGGGCACCTTGAGTAATTTGCTCCATCTCAAACTCTCTGAGTCTGAACCTGGTCATCAGAACGAGGAAAAACAAAATTATGAACTAAATCTAATTTCTAGGATCTTAATGGAAATATTACAAATTTCTTATGTTCTTGTGAAATCCATATTTAGAAGCTGATTAGCAAACATCAGGGAACCATGAAATCAAGGGGGAAATGGAGGAAAGATGAAATACTGATGGACTGGGGGAAGACATTCTCCGAGAAGTCTCTTAGTGTAGGAATATTTTACTGAAGGTTTTCTTTTATCAAATTCATCATTTTATTTATTTTTTATTTATTTATTTGATTTGCCAATTGTTTACAAGATAATAAGTATAAGTGTATACATAGTTGTGAATACATGAAATGGGTACATATAAGAAAAATAAAAGAAGAATAAGAGAAACAATAGGACAGGGACGGTAGGCACGTTGGTGCGCTTATGCACGCCCCCTACAGACCTCTTAGGAAAGGGGTGAGGTCAATAGTAGACAGTCTAAGGTTAAAGTTTTTGGGGTTTGGGGAAGAAACTACAGAGTCGGGTAGAGTATTCCAGACATTGACCACTCTATTGCTGAAGTCGTATTTCCTGCAATCAAGTTTGGTGCGGTTAACTTTGAGTTTGTATCTATTGTGTGCTCTTGTGTTGTTATGGTTGAAGCTGAAGTATTCATTGACAGGTAGGACATTGCAATGTATGATTTTATATACCATGCTTAAATCAGACCGAAGACGGCGTAATTCAAGGTTTTCTAGTTCTAGAATTTCAAGTCTGGTGGCATAAGGTATTCTACAACGAGTAGAGGAGTGGAGAACTCTTCTTGTGAAATATTTCTGGACTTTCTCAATTGTGCTAATATCAGATACGTAATGTGGGTTCCAGACTGATGAACTGTATTCGAGTATTGGTCTAGCAAATGTTTTGTATGCTCTGGTTAGTAGTGTGATATTACCAGAGAAAAAGCTATGTAGGATTAGGTTAACAACTCTTAATGCCTTTTTGGCTATGTAGTTGCAGTGGGCTCTAGCACTTAGATCATTAGAGGTGAGTATTCCAAGGTCCTTTACAGAGCTTGGGTCATCAACAAGATCTTGACTATTCAGCTTGTATTTTATTTTCTGATTTTTTTGCCAATATGTAAGACAGAGCATTTATTTGTTGAGATTTGAAGTTGCCATTTGTTTGACCATTCTGATACATAGTCAAGATCTTTTTGTAGGGTAGCAGTATTGTCTGTGGTATTGAACAGCTTTACATCATCAGCTAAAAGAACGCAATTGCTCTTAATATGATCACAGAGGTCATTTATGTAGAGTATGAAGAGAGTTGGTCCTAGAACACTGCCTTGGGGGACACCACTATTGACAGGTACAGAATTTGATAGGACGCTCCCAATTTTGACCATTTGTTGTCTGTTTGCCAGGAATGCTTCTATCCAGTTATTCAGTTGTCCAGAGATACCATAGGATTTTATTTTTAGGAGTAGTTTGTCGTGTACCACTGAATCAAAGGCTTTACAGAAGTCTATGTAGATTGCATCTATTGCTTTGCCCTGGTCGAGTTGTGTCGTCCATATGTTTTTGCAGTGTAAGAGTTGCAGATTACAGGATAGTTTTTTTCTGAAACCAAATTGTTTATTGGAGAGTAGGTTGTTTGTCTCTAAAAGGTTGTTCATCTATAAAATACAGAAACAATTTGAAGTTGAACAACTTGATTGTAAAACACTGGGTACCAGGTGGCTAAAGGAGTGACCTATTGGCTGGTGAAACCATATATCTGATTGTTCTTTGTTTTATTTGTTGCTGGACAGTCAGTTGTGGAATTCTGCCTTTTTATATCGGTATTGACCAAAATAGAAATGTACTATGCCTGGCCTATTATTGAGAACCTTCATTGCTTGTAATAAAGGATATAGCTCCAGCATTTTCCAAAATGCAGCAGCTTTGAAGTGCAGGATACATACAGTAATTTCTGATGTTATCTCAGTATAACAGTGGTAACAAAACTCCCATTGACTTTCATATAGCCAAGTTGAATCCACTGTACTTCCAACAGGGTTGACATGAGAGAAGGAAGGACATTAATTCTTCACTTTTCTTTTTTGCCAAAATATGTATGCCTGTGCTGACACAAATCACAGCTACTGTGACTCAACTCTGTGTTCCACAAGAAAAAAAATGGTGTGAGTTCAAAGTGTGCAGTGAGAAATCTGCACGACCGAAATAAAGTCAAAGGCCTAAAATAGAGGGGTATTTTTTCCCCTGAGCAATGCCTTGTGATGACATTTACTTTGAAATATCAAATTTACAATTAAGAATGGAGTATAACTGCAGTGCACATAGAAAGCTCAAGTTACTTGTCGATTAAAATCTATCTCTAGCAAAGATTTATTTCAACCAAAGTCAAACAACTGAACCTACTTCAAAACCATAGATAAAAATAAGACTGTCCTTGAACTTAGAAAGGGAATCTTCCCTGGCTTGGACTGATGAAGTTGTCATTATACATCTGCATTTACCTGATTCCTGTCAGAATAAATTGTCATCAGAGATTATTTAACAGAGAAGGAACTTCCTCTCTCCATTGTGTTTCTCTTTCATCAAGAAGAAGCTTTGAGACTTTCTAACCCTATGCAGTCTAAGTTTTACTTTAAATGCAGGAAATGTCTAGTAACATAGCAAATAGTTGAATTGCAAATATTGGAACATAACAATGTTCCAATATCTAAGCGGTTGCCATTAAGAATTTTCCAAAGAACCTGAAGCAACCTAGAACTAAGTAGAATTTTCCTGACAGTGAGCAAAATGAATAGTGGAACAGGTTGCCTTCAAAAATTGGAAGTGATCTATCACTGGAGTTTTTTTAAGAAGAAACTGGAGGGCCATTTGTCCAGATTGGTACAGTGGGTTGGAATAGAAGATCTCCCAGGTCCCTTCCAATTCTCTTATTCTGTTATTCATTGATTGGTAGCTGGGCTAAGCTCTTATTCTGCATCAAAGGCAAATATGTTGCCCATATTTTACTTTTATGAAAAAATGAGGTCTGCTACTTAATTACTATGAAGGGCTCCCACTGATTTTGCTAAAGCAACACAACTGCATGGGGCCCTTTAGATGCCTTTTTGCTTTAATAAGCTGGGGGACTTTATGTTGCTTGAAGTTGCTTTATCTATATATTTTTTTAAAGTTTTTTTAAGATATCTGAGAAAGAGACATTTACATGCCTATACTAAATCTTTGATTTCTAACAACAATTCTGGAATTAATGTGCCTGAATCTTGTGTGTGTGTGTGTTTTAATCCCACCAGCTGTGTCTCCTGCTTATGTACAAAGAACTCTGGATGTAGTTCTTGGCCAAATATAGAAGACTCAGCTTCCCAAAAATCTAACATCCAATCTCCCTGGAGAAGAACCTGAACCAATATCCTTCTTTTCAGAATATTGTTAAGACGACACCTGATTAGCTGTAACAAATATCACAGGATCTCAATAACAAGCCCAGAGAACAAAAAGAAATAATAATGTCCCTCATGTACAATTTACAGCTTGAATCGAAGGTCATTTCCACTAACCCCTTTTATTGTCTTCTAGTCAAATCATCACTGTGCTAAAATAAGAGTAACGAGGACAGGTTTTAGGTTGGGGGGATGCTATGATGTTGTTGTAAATCACTAGTATGGAAATGGTTTGGACAAGAGTCTTTTTTTTTTGCACCATAATAAAGGGGTTGCAGTCTAGACTAAAGGGTCCATTGAGCTCCAAATTCAGAAAAGTGTAGTGATTCAGGCTCTATGAATCATTTGCATTTTCATACCAGTCTTCAAAAATTGTTTTTATGTATATACTGTTACGGCATATATAATGGACATGCAGTGTAACTAACAAGGAGATGTTAAAGTGCATAAAACCAGGCACATCATTGGAAGCTAAAATCATAAGAGTACTTCTGATTTATTTTGGCCATGTTATGCATGCAAATTCATCGGATAAGCCAATGGTGCTGGGAATGATTAATGGATCATGAAGAAGGGTAAGCAAAAGAATTTGTTGGCTTGATAACATCAAACATCAAAGTTGAACATACAACAATTAAAAGAAGCTGTGCTTGACAGGATAGCATGGAGAGAGAGCTCTTGCCTTTAAAATCACCAAGAGTTAATTAATAAAAAAATCAATAAAAAAAAAATCACCATTAGTTGGACATGACTAAACGGTTAAAAACAAGCAAACAAGCACATACTGTCAGACAGTGCATGTTAGTACAGTATTTCAGTGCTCAGGGTAAGTTTGGAAAGCTCTCCTTGACAATTTTCCATAGTTTTATCAATTGTACTGAGAAATACTTTCAGAGAATTTCATTTTAATGGGGACTACTGTGTAAATCAGTATAAAGTTACACCTTATTTACTTGATACATAAAAGCAGGATTTGTGCAGAATTTATTTACGCCACAGAATAAATAGAAGATTAAATGTTGTTTCAACTGTCTTAGGTACATTGGCATTATAAACCAACCATAAAAAATCTTATTGGACCGAGTAAATAAATTTGACAATGAAGGTTGGGATCTAGAGACAGACCCGACATAAGGGGAATTTTATTACCATAAAAAAACAATTAACCCACTCCTTCTTCTGCTACCAAAAAGGGACAATACTATGCAAAATAGCAGCTTTGGGAATAACATTTCAGTTTTTAATGGTGGCAGAGTCAATGTATGATGTCCAAGAAGGATAGGGAGACTGAAAATAAACTGAACAAATTCTTTAAATCTGTCTTTATTTGCAGAAGGTTAAAGATAGATACCCGAACCTAGTTTTCATAGGCAGGGAACCAGAAAAACAGAAGCAAATCTGGACAACTGGAGAAAATAATATGGGATGCTTGAGAAACTACATTGTAATAAGTGACCTAGTCCTGATGGTATCTACCCAAACCCTTTAGAGGTCATCCAGAAGTGTGATCAATGTTACCTCAATAATATAGCCCAGCCTGAAGATTTTCTTTTAATCTTATCTGTCCAATGCACTTTTTGATAATGCTCTCTGCAACAAACTTTCCTACCATGCCTATTATACAGTCTTTCATCCTTATTTTTTCAGCAAGCATTCATTATTTTTCATCCAACTTTATCATTCACAAATCCTTCTTTCTCACAGTAAAACAAATAAACTGATGTCCCAGTGTGACCCAGAACTGGGTGTGATAAAGTATCATGTACAGGCAGATCCTCAATCAAGCATACCTACCATACTATTACAAACTTAATCCATGGCTTCCTGTATTATAGGGGGTCCTACAAAGTTATAAGAACTGAAGTAGTAGCTACAGAAAAGCAGAAATTTAGCTTCCTGTCTGTTCAAAGCGAATAGATTCATCAAGTGCTCTCTAATCACAGAGTTTTGGAAAAGTTCTAAAAGTTACATTTTGAAAAAAAATTACTTTTGGTGTTATTGATGGAGAGTTGATATACTATAACTAGGTAGGATTGGCTGATCTAGAAAGCTAATCAGGGTTAGCTCTTGTCAGTAGTTGAATAAAGGACATTCAAGTTTTTAGCCAAGATTGGAAAGCTGAAAAAAAAATTGGCCAGGATTAATCAAGGCATATCGCCATATATTTCACAATTGCAACGCTGAGCAGTGCACGTAGCATTAAAATCATATCAAGAAGACAGAGAAAAAAGTGGTGTAGGATGAAGACCACCTCAATTCCAATAATAAAAGAGACAAAGCCACAGTGGCTGGTTTACCTAAACTCCAGATCCAAATCTTCAAGCAGGATCTAACATGCTAGCAGGATCAGGATTTTATGAATTTCGGAAGCACAACAGCTTCCTGTAAGTCATCAGGACTGAGGTTTGACTCAAAGATGATTTCACATTCATGTAGCTAGTATGCAAATGATCCATCCTGATTTATTTTATTTTTATTTATTTTATTTATTTGATTTGCCAATTGTTTACAAGATAATAAGTATAAGTGTATACATAGTTGTGAATACATGAAATGGGTACATATAAGAAAAATAAAAGAAGAATAAGAGAAACAATAGGACAGGGACGGTAGGCACGTTGGTGCGCTTATGCACGCCCCCTACAGACCTCTTAGGAAAGGGGTGAGGTCAATAGTAGACAGTCTAAGGTTAAAGTTTTTGGGGTTTGGGGAAGAAACTACAGAGTCGGGTAGAGTATTCCAGACATTGACCACTCTATTGCTGAAGTCGTATTTCCTGCAATCAAGTTTGGTGCGGTTAACTTTGAGTTTTTTATCTATTGTGTGCTCTTGTGTTGTTATGGTTGAAGCTGAAGTATTCATTGACAGGTAGGACATTGCAATGTATGATTTTATATACCATGCTTAAATCAGACCGAAGACGGCGTAATTCAAGGTTTTCTAGTTCTAGAATTTCAAGTCTGGTGGCATAAGGTATTCTACAACGAGTAGAGGAGTGGAGAACTCTTCTTGTGAAATATTTATGGACTTTCTCAATTGTGCTAATATCAGATACGTAAAGTGGGTTCCAGACTGATGAACTGTATTCGAGTATTGGTCTAGCAAATGTTTTGTATGCTCTGGTTAGTAGTGTGATATTACCAGAGAAAAAGCTACGTAGGATTAGGTTAACAACTCTTAATGCCTTTTTGGCTATGTAGTTGCAGTGGGCTCTAGCACTTAGATCATTAGAGGTGAGTATTCCAAGGTCCTTTACAGAGCTTGGGTCATCAACAAGATCTTGACTATTCAGCTTGTATTTTATTTTCTGATTTTTTTGCCAATATGTAAGACAGAGCATTTATTTGTTGAGATTTGAAGTTGCCATTTGTTTGACCATTCTGATACATAGTCAAGATCTTTTTGTAGGGTAGCAGTATTGTCTGTGGTATTGAACAGCTTTACATCATCAGCGAAAAGAACGCAATTGCTCTTAATATGATCACAGAGGTCATTTATGTAGAGTATGAAGAGAGTTGGTCCTAGAACACTGCCTTGGGGACACCACTATTGACAGGTACAGAATTTGATAGGAGGCTCCCAATTTTGACCATTTGTTGTCTGTTTGCCAGGAATGCTTCTATCCAGTTATTCAGTTGTCCAGAGATACCATAGGATTTTATTTTTAGGAGTAGTTTGTCATGTACCACTGAATCAAAGGCTTTACAGAAGTCTATGTAGATTGCGTCTATTGCTTTGCCCTGGTCGAGTTGTGTCGTCCATATGTTTTTGCAGTGTAAGAGTTGCAGATTACAGGATAGTTTTTTTCTGAAACCAAATTGTATATTGGAGAGTAGGTTGTTTGTCTCTAAGTGGAGGATGATGGATTGGTTAATAATTGATTCTATGACTTTACAGGTGACGCAGCATAAGGAGATTGGCCTGTAATTTTCAACTAGGCTTGGGTCTCCCTTTTTGAAGATGGGGATGACTGTGGCTTGTGACCATAGGTTAGGCAAGGAGCTGGTCCTGAAAGATTTTTCAAAGATTATGCTTAGAGGTTTGGCTATGGCAGTGGACAAGACATTTCTTGTCTTTCTTCTTACCAATGTTTTAAACCAACATTTTCTACTTATTTTGCCTCCTCAGTAACTCATTCTCACGTTGATCCTCCTTTCAGATCAGTGTTCCTCAACCTCAGCAACTTTAACCTGTGTGGACTTCAGCTGCCTGAATTGTGGGAGCTGAAGTCCACCTATCTTAAAGTTGCCATTATTGGGAAACACTGCTTCAAACGGAGGGTTTATTATTGTTGTTGCTTTTGCTCTTGTACCTTGATAAAACCTATATATCATTTCCTTTTCTCTTTTTCAAATAGTATTTAATGCTGTCTCAAAAAAGAGAATCCTTTTCTTTTAAATGTACCAGGTAACTTACTGCAAAACTTTATAATTTTCTATTACATTGCAACCCTATTAAGATGCACCTCTACAATGTGCTAAGGATTTAGGGATGTTGAACAATTAATGAAACAATGGGCTAACAAAGTCTACTTCATCCCTTAAATCAACTGAACAAATTCCTGGAATCTCCCAGCCTTCTCCTAGAATAGGAAATGGGAATTTCATATAGGAAATTTCATATAATTTTATCCAAAACATAAAGAATTATAACTTCCTACTGTACCTATCTCTCTAGTACCCTTATTATAGTGCTTACACATTTCATTCAATTTCTTCAAAAAGAATGATTAAAATGATATATATTTTCCATTTTTCCCTACTGGTCAGTGGAACACATAAAGCTTCAGGTTTCTGAATCTGTCTTCAGAGATGCATACAGGTTGAACCAGAGAGTTACCAGTTTGGTATAAATTAAACCTGTATGTTTTGTGAACATCTGAACCAATATCCAAACCAAATCTTGTAATTGGTGCATAGTTTATTTCATTCTTTCAAGAGTTTATGTGATGCTATCTTCATCTGATACACAAAGGCACTTGTCAATGAAGACATCTTAGGATGACTTAAGATTTGGCTATTTTGTGACCTATTTTGTGATCTTAGAATATTTTAATATCTTTCATTAGGTCAGTATTTAGCTTTCAGATGAAATGCTGTGATCAACACTTTTCTCTGCTCACAACAAGCTGAGACAATGTAGTACATGATGGTATAATTATCCTTTTGCTAACTTGTTACAAATGTAGTGTTCTGTCTTGCAGGTCTGGTCATGTCTAGCAGAGATTTTTTTTTAAAAAAGTCATCATTAAAAACGCAACATCATAAGGAGCCAACTGTATTAGTAAATCAGAGAAGAAAAGAATCTAAAGCTTTTTTTTTTTTTGAGATATTAACACCAATCTGCAATCTAGAACTATTTCCAAAATAGTGAAAATTAAATCAGCAAGTTTATTCATATCCTCATCTTTGATACAGCAAAGTTTGTCCATATTGCGTTTGAAAGTAGTTGACATACATTGCTCCTGTTCTATTCTCAATAATTCAATTCTGACATGAGGTTTGCATATTCCAAATTAAATTCTGCAAGGACAAAAAGGATGATTTATATTGTTTTTTTTTATTCCAGTTTTCAAGGCAGCCTGCAGCAAAAAAACCAGTAACACATAATATAGCCCATAAGAATAATAAGTGCTGCCCAATATGTAACCAGGAAAGTGGCATCTGCCAATTTACTAGCAGCTGAAGAATTCAATCAGAAAATAAGGCTTCTAAGGAAAAATTAATGGTATCTAAAACCTGGGTGCATTTCCATTACCTTCCTGTAGCATTCCACTAGGTAGCTGATGGGGAGGATCTCAGTAAAAGATCACAGCTGTCATTTACAATGACAGATTTATGTAAATATACCTATTGCTTTATTGTAAGACAGGCTCAAGAAATAAAATTGTTAGGCTTGTATATATAGCAGTGATTATTCAAGAGGCATGGGAAATTATTTACTGTTATCAATCAATGGATTTATTCTTTGATTGGGCTGGCATTCCAATAGAACATCTCCCTGCTATTTTATGTATGGGTTAGTTTTTATATTAGGGTGGTTTTTTGTGTGTGATACTAGTTCAAAAACCAAACTGCTTACCTATTGGCAAGCAAATATTTCTTCTAGCTTTCAAGCTTTAAGATCTATACTTAATATATTTGGGTCCTAAAACTTGTCATGCCTTCAGAGAGGATGCACAGCTGTTTTCCAAAGAGAAGAATATTCAAAAACTCCTTGTTCCAGAAACACATATTTGTTAAAATGATAATTCATATGGTATAGGTTGAACATCAAGCTATTTTCAAAAAATTTAGTATGGACCAGAATATTTAATTTAATTAAATCTTATTTAATTTATATGATCATCCATCTCATCTACACCATTTTAGGAGGTTCACAACATTAAAAACAAATCGAAAAATATATATTACATGAAAAAGAAATAAAATATGCAGCTTTCGGGGAAGCATAAAAAGCCCACCACACAAATAAGAAATGGATTCCCTTCCCAGATACAGGCTCAGATGCAGAATTCGGTTTTCACATCCTTACAAAACTTTAAAGGTCCAACCTAATATCAGGAGGGATAATTTTTCAAAGGGCAGAGAAAGCTCTTTTTCAGCTGTGGCACTCTTTGGCTGACACTGTCTGCACCGGACCTTTCCTGCCGGATCAGATAGAATGGATAGAGACAATCAGGAACAGACGATCCTGTACATATAAGCCAGCTTTAAGCCATGTAGGACTTAAAAATGACAACCGGCACCATGAATTGGACGCAGTGAATTGGACGCGATGGCACCATGAATTGGACGCAGCAGCAAACTGGTAGCCAATGCTCATGTTGAATTGGTTTCATATGCCCAATAATCAGCACCATGAATTGTCTATACTTCTGCACCAGCTGAAGTGAATTCTCTTCAAGGGCAGCTTCATGTGCAGTAAGTTGGAGTAGACCAAATAGGAGGTCACAATGGATTAAGCAAATTAAATACTGGATGGAAAGCATATAGAGTAGTTTGGTCCAGTGATGCCCCCTTGAGGAGAGACTACAGCACCATTTCCTTAAGAAGTACTTCCTTTCTCACAGGAATTGACCCCTACCTGGACCCTAAACATGTTCTTCAAGGTGGCCTAAATCAGCCAAAAAGACATAGATCTAATGCAGAGATATGAACAGCCACAAGACATTAATTTGTCTACACTACTGCACCAGCTCTGGAAAGTGTCTAATGGAAATTTATGTTGGATTCCAACTTAAAATATACAGTAACCTCTGTATAATACAGTATTCATTTTAATTATATGAATCTTGCCCAAAGCTTTAATAGATGTTATTGTCATTGAATTATATCTGTTGAAATTATACATATGCAGACATATTTAATTCAGAATATAGTGATATTTTCAAAAAGACAATATGAAATCTGAAGGCTCTGTAAATCTAATTTCTTATTAAAGTGTATAGGTATTATGCAATCCAAATTAGATTTTTTTTCCAATCAATATTACAGATTATACACTGTGTTGCTATACAATTTTAATAAGCTTTGGTAATGAAATTATGTACTGTAATTATCCAAAATGTCATATCCATATCTTTGGCATATAAAAACCAGGTATTTTAAATATTAAGTGCCACCTTAATATTTTGAGATTATGTATCAGCAACCACAATTCCAAATTAATGATTAGAGAAGACAAGGAGTATCCTTGATATTGCACAGTGTAACTTCATGTATTCAGGATAAAGTCCATTTGTAATTAATTTAGCCACAAGATGAACATAATTGTAATTATAATTGTAATACAAAGAGCAAAGAAGGTGTCTTCTTAGAACACAGTTCATAATTCAGTTTGAACCATATGAAAGGTCTTTCATGGTCTTTTATTGTTGTTCAACTTCAACTTCTAACTGACCTGCCTCAATGTCCAATTTATTAATCACCAAGGATATGTTCTTGGTAATTTTTATGAATACACTCTAAAATGGATGAATTATCAGTGGTGATGTAGGACATGACCATGCTGAGTCTGAGGGAGGGGGTCAAACACATCATCAGTCATGAGTCCCTGCTTGCCCACAAAAGCTCTAAGTCCAGCCCACCTTGAATGCCTTTCTTATCTCCTGATAATTTCCTTTGACCGTTAGTAGTTCAGATTCTTGTAGAGAGTTTAAGCTTGCAATAAATATTTATATCTGAATCACCTAATTCTTCTGGTTTCCCCAGTGCTTGACTGGTACTACTTTCTATAGCCTCCTAGTTAGTATTGGTGTTAATATTTTAGCATCCATGTTAAACAAAAGATGTTGGACACTGAAGGAGATGGGCAGTTTATAAAATATGAGATATAAATTGGTCTACATCTTGAAATCTGATAGAATTTTTCTCAGGCTTTTGTATGTGGGCTTCATAAAATAGAGAGAATATAGAAATATGAAAAGATAAGAATGTAAACAAATCATCTACATAGTTGTCACTTTTACAATATTGGTGCCAATACAGCTATAAAAAAGCTCTATCCCGTTCCAGTGGAAATCCATCAGATGCAGGGGTACACCCCAGTTTCAAACAATAATTGTCTCTTTAGTTTCTTGTCAATGGTTATGCCAGCTTTTCTTTAATCTTTATGAAATATTTCTTCCATTTCAATATGATAGTTTTCAGTCATTGATATCTTCAATTGGAAATTTTAAAACTGGTAATTGGTAGATTATTCTTCAGTACATAACTGGCCCAAATTCTATAAGATATAATATTTAATGGGGGTTTTAGCCTAAGACAAAAGTGCGTCTTTAACCATCTTTTCCAAGATGGTATAAGATTAATATTTCTAAGTATCTTTTTTTTTCTGAGACAATAGTAATAATGAATCCATTAATAAATGTCTTAAACATATTGTCAGCATTCCAACCAAACTCTCCCAATTCAGCACTCAGAGACAAAGTCCATCCAAGTAAGCATTTATTAGAGAAGTCATATATTGGCACATCTGGGAAACCTGAATCTGCAATCCTTCATTTTCCACTGCTATATTAAACTCACATCCAACCCCCTTTCTGATGACCATCTCCAATCCACCTCCATTCTGGACCCCCACCAAATCCAGTCACTCCCCTCCAAATTCCAGCAACTCGGCCTTGAGCTCTGGCTAAGGAATATTGTTGTGGCTATCCTCCCTTCTCACTTTACTTTCATTCCCACGGTTACCCATCCTCCATTGTGGCAGCCCCAAATCTGATTCAAGATAGATCCAGGGCTGACACATATCTGGTTGCCTGTGCTTTTTACACATTTGCTTTTTAAAAAACAAAACAAATATTAGTCTGTTTATATCCCAATTGATTACCATAAGTGCTATGCCTCTATATGGACCAAATATTTCTTCAGGACTATTTCCCAACATTACAAACATCTGACCAGTTCTGGAAAACCAGTAGTGGAAATTTTGAGCAGTTCGGAGAACCGGCAAATACCACCTCGGATGGGAGATTTTACAGAATCCTTCCCCTACCACGCCCACCAAGCCACATCCACAGAACCGGTAGTAAAAATTTTTGAATCCGACCACTGCATCTCACCCTATAAAAAGCTTAACAAGTGGCAGAAATATAAAGAGAAACCATTTAAACAATAAGCCTGAAATAAAAATAATCCAATACAAAGATGTGTGATAAACAGAAAAGAGCCACCTGAGCCTTACTAATATTTTTTTAAAAAAGAAGAAAAAAATTAATTCTACTTTAAATCTTGCTCCTCCACTCCCCACTCCAACCCTGATAATACTACCTACCAAAGTAGGTAACCATACTCATATAATACCAACCCCAGTTAAACAAAAGAGAGGAGGAGGAAGCAAAGGATCAAAGCTCTTACACCTCAGATAAGGATAAAATTGGTAAGCATTCCACAGTAGCGGCTCAGGTCTTAAACCTTTTGATCTCTTCTCTAAGAAAAAAGATAAAAGGTTTCTGCATACAAAAAAAAGTATTTAACTATCTTGTGCCAATGTACATATTGAATCAAAGTCTTTTCTTAACACTTGAAATAGTATATCTGAATAATTCATTTCCAGTTCCACAATATTTCCTTTAATTCAACAGAAACAGAAGTGGCCATCCTTACACACATACCTTCCACCCTGTCAATAGTTGGGATATATTTCTCCAGTTTCCTTCACTTCCTATTATTTGGAATTGAGCCCTTGGCTCTAGGTGACTGAGGGGAAGATGTCTTCTTCATTTTATAAGACGTTTTGTTGAAATAAGGTTATATCCAGATGGTTAAACTGTGAGAGTTGGGCATAAATCATGCAACATTCAGCAATCTATATCAGTCATTATGTCCACAGATTCGAAGCAAGGAGAGGTAACTGTCCAATCAGACTTCAAAAATTGAAGGTAATGTTTTCTGAGCCTTGGTTTGATGAAGAATCTGTTCTAGCCAAGGCTAAGATAGTTGATGTGTTTAGGGCCATCAGGCATCACAGTAAATATCACCTATGCTGAAGTTTAATGCATAAGCCAATGGAGGCCTTTCTCTAAATCAAACATGGGTATATCCTCAGTCATTTTTTTTATTTAACTTTTATATTAATTCCTTAGTTTAGATTCTCTCAAACAGTAATTCCACCTTTTTGTTACTAGATCCTAAATCAATTTCCATTCTTTTTATACTGTCAATGCCATCCCCTTTTTTCCTGAATGTTGGCCTTCTGCAGAGAATCCAGGTCTAACACCATCTACTATTATAAAAATGAGAAATCAACTATTCTAAAATGAAGGTAATAATATTCATCAGGAGATGTACCAAATGAAAACTGGAAAACCAATGGCATCCAAAGCGAGCAAATTAAGGTTTCAGATATTTAGGATTTTCCTTTTCACCTCAGAAACAAGTGACTTGAGAAATTATAGCATGAGTCCAGAAAGGCCTTTAGTGCTATTATCAGATTTACTAATAATAACTTTGACCCTGCAGCAGTTATTATTTAGAGCTAATATGTTAAGCTCTAATCTGTAGAAGGCAGAAAACACGTATAACAATACAATGGTCTTAGAAACGAAGCAATCAATTAAAAAAAAACTTTTTGCAAAGGCTCTTTTTGGTTCTCATATTGGCCAAAACACACACACACACACACACACACACACACACACACACACACACACCCCTCTGCTGGAACTAGATTAAGCCTCTATGGAGACCTGCATAGAAACCTGTTATTTGAAACATTTTTGGGGAGAGCAGGGGGGAGCCAGAATTCTTGCTGCAAATCAACTTTTTTTTAAAGCAGGTTTATTGGACTCTTCAGAGAATAGCCAGTGAAAGTTGGCTGAAATCTCTTTCATGGTAACAGCTTAAGATGGAAGATAGACTATATATCACAACTTCGGCTTGAAGAACAGGTGGCAATGGTGGTTAGAAGGATCTTTAAATAGCTTCTAACTGTGCATTGGTTGTGCACATCTTTCTGGATCAGGAAACTCTGTTCACATCACTCATGCCTTAGTTACTTCCAGATTGGACTACTATAATGTGCTCTACATGAGGCTGCCCTTGAAGAGTATCTGGCAGTTTCAACGAGTGCAGAATGCAATAACATGGGCATTATGTGTTGTTCTCTTATGTGCAAAACATTGAGAACCATAGCATTGAGATGCTTAGCTGAAAATGTGCATGGGCTTGTGGTGTGAGAGAGATCATGTATATTCTGTAAGGATCTTAAAATTCAAAGTGGTCTTGGAGATGCAATCAATGAAAAAGTATCATTTCCAAGCATGCATGGCTGTTCCGTAATTGTATACAGTTTCTAAAGGTATTCACTGAAAGGAGGATCATGGAGATCAGTCTGCCAATGTCAGTGTGGCATATATTAAGGTGGTTATTGTTTTTCTTAGCATTTATAGAGTCTGCTTGCTTTGTCCCGTGCTTGCCTGGTTCTAACAGCAAAGCAATCAATACATGATGTGGCAAGGGATTTAATTTATTGGCTGCTTTGTCCCAAAGCCTGATGTTGATTTGGGCTAAGTGGGAGTGACAGCCTCAAGGTCATTCAGCTGTCTGTTCCTGTTCTTAAGGGAGGGCTAGAACCCAGTTCTCTTTGTTCCTAGTTTAGTAACTTAACTGCTCCATCACCCTGCTCTCTATGGCATGCATTCAGAAATGGAAGCTAGTAGTTAAGGGGCTGGGCTAGAACTAGAAAGACAGCTTCAAGTCTAACCTCAGCGATAAGATTTTACTGGATGGCTTTAGTCCAGTCAGTCTCTCTTGTTGCCTGTCTTGTTGAGATGTTAATAAATGGACAGGCAGACAATTAGAAAAGCCCATTATGTAGATTGCCTGGGGTGACTGAAAGAAAGATATAACTTAAATAAATACATAAAGCCTGCTGCAATTATTAACTGTAGTAATTGTTTATAAATTTCCTAATTATATTTTCTTAATGGATGCATATTTGTAGACAACTTCCCTTAATGATTTTTGTACTTAATTGTCCTTTTCTGAACAGCATCTGTAAATATGCCTTTTAAAAAATTCATCATTCTTCATCTTTTTGGTGTATTTTCAATTTACATAATGCTTAAACCAACAAATATTTCAAGCAGGAGGCATGTGGTCTCTGTGGAATGCCAGCTTTGTCTGGAAAGGAATCTATGATTGAATTCTTTTACATCAGGATTAAAAGACGAGAGAGGGTGCTTTTAAAATGAGAAAAATCACCTAAAGTAAGCTGGATGACAAGTTTTACTAAGCAAGCAAACAAACAAACCCTGATTTGTTTTTGCCTCAGGTCATGTCACCACTTTAAAGTCAGGCTGATTTAGGGAATTCCTGAGATTGACAGTAGAATCGATTGTCAAAGATAGCTTATTTGTGGCATGCAGGACATGAAATCTCAAAGGTGGGCGGAAGGAAGGGAAGAAATCCTTATCTCCAATGAACACATGCAGGTAACTCTGTCAATAAATGCTGATTCATTCTAAGCATTTGTCCTACAAATGGATCAGGAAGGTCAGGAAGGTATCATTTATAAAGATTTATAGAAGACATAATGAGAAAGAACTACTCTAAGCACTTTGAATGCACACTAAACAGCATAGCTTTTCTCCGGGTGTTTACAAGTGTTAAATCGCAAGTGGTAATTATTAAATTTAGTAATTTAATTAGAAGATATAAGGAGCAAGCCCAGACCATTTTTTGTAATCTCAAATTATAGCGGCCATTTCATATATACACAAAAACAAATCCTCCTCCTCTTCCTCTCACCCTTTCGACCACCCTTTATGCCTTTTTGATGATCCTGGTGGGAACAGATTTCTAATAGTTTGTATAATATATGAATATGGAATATCTTAACCAGCTTGGATACCACCTTGCAGTTTATAATATGTAGTTACAATGCACGCATTTTCAATTAATGTCAAAGAGAACATTTACCATATCACCTTTTCTCACTTCCCATCCAGGTAGGACAAGTATTTATCAGAGAGTTACTTCTGTCAATAGAAGTTCTTCACATGATTCAGATGCATGATTTAATTTCCTTTATGCCATCGCGAATGTCCCTGATTATACAAGCTTGTCCCCTTAGGTTTCACACCATATTATTTTATGAATCACCAGTACCTACATGTATATTATACCATAACCTAATCATTTTGATAAATAACAAATGAGTCATTTTTATGCCAGCTATCTTGCAGTGTTTTATTTATTTATTAATCCAAGGCTTATGTAACACAGCCAAAAATGAAATCAGGAAGAAATCTATGCTAATCATCTGTTTTCTTTAGAAGGACACATCTAATGAATTTTGGTTTTCATGTTTATTCAAGGTTTATATTTTATCACAGTTATATCAAAAGCTAATTGCTGCTTTTACATTCACAGCTGAAGAAGCTCCTTGGATGAGAAGAGAAACGTCTTCAAAGAAAAACCAGAAAGTCCAGTTGCCTCTTATGGAAATAATGTACTCTATCTGCTATTGAATGTTTGCAAACTGGAGGGGTTTTTTATATATATATATAAAAAGAAAGAAAAACTGAACAACTTCCTCACACACCTCAACAGCCTACACCCCAAAATACAATTCACCATGGAAACAGAAGCTAACAATCAACTTCCCTTCCTAGATGTCTTGGTATACAAAAACCCAATGGCTCCCTAGGACACACCATCTACCAAAAGAAAACACATACAAACCGCTATCTACACGCACTCTCACACCACCACCCAGCACAGATCAATTCCGTAGCTGAGACACTCATCTCCAGAACAAAATGCTTAGCTGATGAACAACACCTAAAAACCGAACTAAACACTCTCACCAACGTACTAACAGCCAATGGATTTCAAAGAAAGAAGATCACCCACCTAATCCAAAAAGAAACCCCAACCAAAATCCAAGACAGAGAACAAGAGAACGACAAAGCCCTCCTCCCATATATAAAAGGCACTACAGACAAAATCAGCAAGATCCTCCAAAAACACAACATTAAAACAGCATTCTGCACAAACAGAAAAATATCCACCATCCTAAGAAACCCTAAAGACAAAATCGAGTTAGAAAACCAAGGAGTATATGAAATCCCCTGCACTGCCTGCCTCACCACATACATTGGACAAACTAACAGAAGAATAAGTGCACGCGTTGAAGAACATAAGAACTCAATCAAAAAGAAGAACCAACCTCTTCCCTAGTCCAACACCTCAAAGCCACAGGACATGAGATTGACCTTAAAAATACCAGAACTATCGCCAAAACTGAACACCACAGCAGCAGAATAATCAGAGAAGCCATAGAGATAGAAAAACGCCCACACAGCATGAATAAAAGAGATGACACCTCCGCTTACCAGCCATTTGGAAACCCGCCCTCATGAACAGGCAGTACCCAACATGATAAATGACACCAGACCCACACCCATGAGGGCCACACAAGATGCCACCACCACACTTCCACGTAAAAATCAGACTCACACCCACACAGAAGATGAGACACGACCACAGACCAGAAGCCGCACTGCAGCTGCATCACTACCCACTTCAAACTCCTCTGAACCATACATGAAGCGAACTGACCCCCACCATGAAGATGTGGCACGACCACGAACTCGAAGCCAACGAACACAGACCCAGACCCCAAACTCAAAGCCATATTAAAACCCAAAATGCTACATCACAGCCACCCGCTCAGGACATCACATCAGAAAACTCAAGAAATTACACCTCAAGAACTCAAGAAGTCACAACACAGCAAATGACCCAGGATATCACAGCACAAGACCAAGGATACCACAGCAATAAATCTCACAAGGTCATCACACAACCCATTACCCAAGCTGTTACTACACAGGAGGCTAATCGAAAAGAGATCAAAACACAAACGACCCAGGAGATTACAACGCAAGACCCAGGATACCACAACAAAAGAACTCACAAGCCCATCACACAACCCATTACCCAAGCCGTTAAAACACAAGAGGCTAACGACCCAGGAGATGACAGCACAAGATCCAGGATATCTCTACAACAAAAGGCCATTACACAGCCCATTATACCAACATCAACTCCATCAACCAATCAAGAGGCTGCAGCACAGCCAACCAGCCCAGCACACCATCCCCACCACTTGTATATAAGAGAGATGGCAGCTCCGGTCACACACTGCTTGCACTGGCACTAAGCCGAAGCACCAGCCTGAAGATGGCGAGTGGGACCTTGCGAACGTTGCCTAGATACTTTGAATCTTACGCGGAGAGAACCGAATAACCAAAGATCCATATATATATATATATATATATATATATATATATATATATATATATATATATATATATATATGTCAATTGCTTACAAGATAATAGGTATAAAACATAGTTATGAATACATGGATACATATAAGAAAAATAAAAATAAAAAAATAAAAGAAATATATATAAAAAATAAAGTTATTTCCTGTCAGTGGTCACCATACCTCTACAAAGTAGAACTGGAAGTCTGATTTTGTATCTGAACTCAATCTAGTGAGAGGTGCATTAGACTCAGTGTTTGTATTGCCTCAGAGATAGGGCCGATTCAGCCCAGTTCTGGTGAACCAGTAGCTCCGAGGATCAGCTGTGTTCACTCCAAGGATCAGCTATTGGGCCTGCCCACCCACCCAGGCTCTAGTCTGTGCTTTATATCCTGGTTTTCAAGCTCAGCTGATTCATGCAATACAGCAGATTGCCATGTGTCAGCTGTTTAACACACAAAGATTGCCGAGAAGGACAGTAGCAAATGTTCTGTGCACACGCAAAGCACATGTTTGGTGCGCTCACCAAACTGGTTGTTACACCAGTTGAATTGTACCCCTGGCTCAAGCTATTTAAATGTGGGTTGTGCACTGTACTACCCAGGAGCATTATGTTTCCATACTTATTTATTTTGGTGCTCACCAAACTTTCTGGTTCATATGTTTTTATAACTTCCTTTTAAATTTTTTTAGAAGAACAAGTAGGAAGGACTAGTGCTCAGCAATATTTTATTTCTAAGAAATGGACCCCTTAACTAAGATCCTGACCAGTACTTTATTTGAAAGAATTGCCAACCTAAACTAGAACAGAAAATTAAGTTGAAGTTATAGGGACCATCTTATGCAGCAGGCATGAGTGTAGAAAGTAGCTTTTTTGGTTTGTCTTCAGACAAATAAGTTTTTCTGACTGTCCACATGTATTATGGTAGCCCTTTTGTGGGCAAAAGTTGTAAAGCATGTACCATGACATTAGAATGCAAGCTTCACAATTATATACTTGCATCAAAACATAAGTACATAAAGATGAGGTTTACATCATCATATTGCATCACATATGTAATTGTTTTTCCAACACCATGTCCAGCTGCCATATCTAGTACCTTTCCTAGCATGTATTTCTAGAAAAAGTTACTAATCTGCTATCCAATTTCTAAATATGTATTAATTATAACCATGGTGGCGCAGTGGTTAGAATGCAGTACTTCAGGCTACTTCTGCTGACTGCCAGTTGCAAACACTTTGGCAGTTCAAATCTCATCAGGCTCAAGGTTTACTCAACCTTCCATCCTTCTGAGGTCAGTAAAATGAGGACCCAGATTGTTGGGAGCAATATGCTGACTTTGTAAAACTGCTTTAAAAGGGCTGTAAAACATTGTGAAGAGGTATATAAGTGTAAGTGCTATTGCTATATAAGCTTTGGTCTAATACTGCTAATATTTGCCAAGCAGGTAACTTTTGCTAATTCACAAGATTGAGTGCTTTATTGGATAGATGATAGGCAGTGAATCTAAAAGTAACTCTATTATCAAAAACTGAGCAATTAGATCTTTGCCAAAGATGTCAAGGAAAATCAAGAGTAGACAGCAAGTTCTTATGAAGCTTATTCCTTGTGTCACTGTAACTTAAATCTTTTCATAGAACATATCCTGATCAATTATCCCAGATTGCAAGTTACATACAAATTCAGTATAAGTTTGTTTTCTTCAGCATTTCAGGATATGTTTTCTTCAACATTTCAGGATATTTTTTCAAATTTCAAATAGTTATTATTCTTTCTATGATTTTAGTCTTTTGTTGGTCAGGAAAAAACAACCCTTAACTGAGAAATTATTTACAAAAATCTAAAAGCAAGAAATAAGATTCCTAAAATGCTTCTAAAGCATTTTTCCTTCCATCATCAATGGGTATTCCATTCAATGAAATTTAGACCAAATCTGCTGCTGGTGTCTCTCCTTCAAATCCTAGTTTTAAACGATAAACTTAACTAAAACTCAAGTGTTGAGTATCATATAATCAAACTTTTTTATCACTGGGATAGAATCTTTCCCTATTACATATTGGTGTCAATATTATGCACTATTTGAATCAGATTTGTTCAGCTCTACAAATACAACAACACCCAGAATTCAATATGTTTCACTGAATTGCTGGAATATGAATTCACAATCCAGCCTGCACGAAGCATATTCTTACTCTGTAATAAAGAAATTAAATATTGACTTAGCATTGTTGTAGAAAGTACTTCATGTTGTATGGTGCTTCCTTAATTTTTTTTTTCCAATTCAATATTTCAGTCTAAAAGGTTTGCATACTTTCTTTATTTAGCTCTTTACTGATTATTTCATAACTTTTCAGAATATGGTAGGCAATAAATCTTCCATAACTTTGCCAGAATGGGGTAAGTAATAAGTAGCCTTTGGAGTAAGGGGATGTAGCTACCCATCTGCAACTTCCCAGAACATTGAGGCAGCACTGTGATGCTTCACAGTGAAAAGGAAAAATTACTTGATGCTTGAGGACTGATTTTGTTTTTGTTTTTTCCACAACAAAAAATAGAATTAGAACTGGAAGGCCACCAAGAGGCAAACAATTTCAATTTTCATCATTAACTTGTCTCTCTCTCCCCACATAACATATAGAAACTTTCCAAAACTTCTTGAAATTGCTCAATGTAATTTGGGGCTTTTGCCATTGGATTTTATACCAGTTGAAAGCTTTTAAGAATAGAAATGGGATCACAGGTATTTCATATTCCTATTTTTGTTTTAAGACTGTCCAAACAAAAAAGAAAGAAAAGAAAAAAGAAAAAAAGAAAATCTAATCAGGCCTATACTTTCCTATGTCACCACTTCCCTGGTGATATTATCAGCATCCTCCAACTTTATTATAGGGAAATTGGCTATTCCTGAAGTAAGAGATTGACAATGAACTGGAGGTTCATTTAAAATTCATAGCATAAATCCTTTGATGCTGCTTGGCCCAAAGTCATTCAATGAACAACAAAAGCAGGTTGGTTTTCTTAGCTGCAGGGAACATTATTCACTCTAGCACTTACTTTATATGCATATTATGTTAAAGAAAATTGCTTGGAAACACATATTAAGAAAACGTGCCAACTCTACATAGTTTAGTAAAGATGTTTTTTTTAAAATAAAATTAAAAAAATAAATTCTTTGCAACAAATACTAATGCACCCATGCATAGACATGAACCCAGTTCATTGCTAATCACATCCCACAAACTTCAATCCCTTGGTAATACCAGTGGAGCTAAATATTGCAGTCTAAACATATTGGGATATAGCATAATCAACATGTGGCAGAGAGCTGGATGCAAATCTCAAAATAGAAATCTCTTTTGAAACTCAGTCTTATGTTGAAGTTGAAGTTATATTGAAGTTGTGCCATACAAAATCCCCATTCAGGTTGATTTTTCTATATCTATTAAGCATATCACATAGTGAGATAAAAATTCAAAACATATACAATCAATTATTTTTTCTTTTCTTTACAGTTAGTGTCTTTTAATTTCAACATTATGGATCTTGGTAGATTTTGTTACTCCCTTACCAGTCTCCAAAGCCTTAAGTAATAATGTGATCCAGTATTCAGAAAATCATATTTCAATATGGATTAGGGGAAAAGGGAATTTGATATTGGCTCTTTACATAAATGTCTTTATAAAAATCAAGAATGTCCTACAAATGGTCTCCACGCAATGCCTAAGTAATAAGATCCTGATGGACATTAAGGGACTGGAGGCTAAAACATATGAAGAATAGTTGAAGGAACTGAGCATGGCTAGTCTAATGAAGACAAGGACCAGGCAAGACATGATAGCTGTTAAGTTTGGAGAATAATGGAGACCAGACATCTGACCAGTGACTTCAACTCTTTAATAACAGTAGATAGAACAGAACAGAGCAAGGCTATGGGCAGCAGTAACCCTTTTATAGGGTTGGCTGCTACCCTATTAACCAATAATAAGTGCAACAAGTTCAACTAATAACCAATAAGAAGTGTCCTAATATTGGCCAATCCGGGGTTTGTTATGGACCAATCCTTGTTCGTTGTTTAAGGACCAATCAAGTGTGCAGGCTTTCAAAACCTGCTTTGCATTGGGCTTAGTTACTTTTATTGATTCACAACACCCCTCCCCCTTGGGTTCCGTTTGAAGGGAGCTGTAACAAAATCTTCAAGATAGACAGGCCATTTGGTCTGTCTGGATGATTTCCGTGGCTCCACCGGGTTTGGCCTAAAGTCGGGTTCCGGTGGAGCATTTGGATGATCTCTATTAAGTTCCGTTTCACTGCACGGTGATTCCGTGCTACTTTCGTTGTGGTTGTCTTCGCCAATCAGTGTTTCTTCAGGGTTTTGCAGTTCAGTTTCCCCCGTGTTCAAGTCCCATGGAAAAGTCAACTCCCTCCCCGCTTCAATTCCCGGTACTTCGCTGGGCCATAGGGTTTCCGTTGGCCTGCTATCTGTCATATCGAAGTCAATTTCCTCGATATTTCCTCCCCCCTCAGTTGGTGAACCCGGGGAGCCATGGGCGCTGGGTGGTAATCTCGAACGGAGTTGGTCTATGTGGCGTTTCCACACCCTCCCATCGTCTGTTAGCAGGCGGTAAGATCTAGGCCTTGTGAGGTGGGTGACGGTTGCGGGTATCCATAAAGGGTCGCCGGAGAAGTTTTTGGCAAAGATTAAATTGCCTACCTTAAATTCCCGGCATTTGCTGCTGGAGCCGAAAGGCTTTTCGGGTGCGTATGTGGGGTGGAGCCGGTCGAGGTGCGATCGTAGTCTCCGCCCCATAAGAAGTTCGGGGGGCGTTTTGTTGGTAACGCTGTGGGGCGTGATGTGCTGCAACAATAAAATTCGATTGATTTTCTCATCGATGTTTCCGAATTCCATTTTGTGGAGGGTCTTTTTTACAAACTGTACCATGCGCTCTGCACGTCCATTCGCCGCAGGGTGCGCGGGCGAGGTTAGCGCATGGCGGATGCCCCGGTCAGCAAGATATTGTTCAAATGGTAATGCTGTGAACTGTGGGCCGTTATCCGAGACCAGAACGTCCGGAAAACCATGTGTGGCAAATAGCCTGTTTAATTTGTTGATAACTGAGTCCGTTGTAGTTGTGTTCATTCGATGGATCTCGAGCCAATTTGAATAGGCGTCGACTGTAATAAGGAAAGTGTGCCCTTTTGTAGGCCCCGCAAAGTCAATATGAATACGGGACCATGGTCCCCTTGGAGTTTCCCATTCGGTTGGGCTTGCTTTAGGTGGGCGTTGCTGACGTCCTGGCAACGTTGACAAGTAGCGACCCAGGCCTCGATTCTTTTGTCGATTCCCGGCCACCAGGCGTAGCTCCGTGCGAGTGCTTTCATCCACACGATGCCCGGATGTCCGTCGTGCAATACCGTTAAAACAGTTCGTTGCAGATTGCCCGGGATTATGACTCTATCGCCCCACAAGATGCAGCCCTTTTGGGAAAACAGTTCGGTTTGGCGGGCTTTGAAAGGCGCCCATTCAGGTGATAGTTGTTCTGTTGGCCAACCACGTTCAACCCAGCGTAGGATGTGTTGGAGGACCGGATCTCGTTTTGTTTCGAGGGCAATGTCTCTCGCCGTCAATGGCGGTGCGTGTAGAGTCTCAATTTGTAGCGTTGTGATGGTTGGGGCTGGATCTTCAACCGATTCTGGGAGCGGTGTTCTGCTCAATGCATCAGCGTGGAGAATTGATTTCCCCGGGCGGTGTTGCAAGGTGTAGTTGTACGCCGCCAAGAATTCAGACCAGCGGGTCATTCTGGGGGACAATATATACGGGGTTGGCTTATTACCCGCAATAATCCCCAGTAGTGGTTTATGATCAGTAATTATTGTAAACGCACGCCCATACACATATTCATGAAATCGTTTAACTGCAGCCACAATAGCTAAAGCTTCTTTATCCAGCTGACTATAATTTCTTTCAGCTTTAGCTAAAGTTCGTGAAAAAAACGCGACGGGAGCTTCTGCTCCGTTCGGTAATACATGGGCCAGGATTGCTCCAACCCCAAAAGGTGAGGCGTCACAAGTAATAGTTAACGGCAGAGTCTCGTTGTACTGCATGAGTACAGAATCAGAAGTTAGCAATTTCTTTACTTGCTGGAAAGCGTATTGTTCACGTTGTCACCAAACCCACGTTGCTTTTTTGTCTAAGAGTCTATGTAATGGTTCAGCTACTGTTGCTTTATTGGGTAAAAAGACGTTATAAAAATTGATAAGTCCAAGGAACGCCTGTAGATCTGCCTTGTTCCTTGGAGTGGGGGCCTTCTTAATTGCCTTTAATTTGTCCTCAGTGGGATGGATTCCTTGACTGTCCAGGAGGTATCCCAAAAACTCCACCTTTCGGTACATAACTGGCATTTTTTTTTTAACTTTGAGGCCTGCGTCTTGGAACCTTTGTAAGACCACTCGGAGTCGTTTTTCTAGAATGTCTCTGTTAGGGGCGGCGATGAGTACATCGTCGAAATATGGTACGACCCCTCTTATTCCTTGTAACAGCCTTTCCATTAAGCTCTGAAAGATTCCTGGAGCGACGCTCACCCCGAACTGGAGCCGGTTGCATTTAAATGCGCCCCTATGCGTGATGATAGTTTGCGCCTCCGCGGTGGCCGGATCTACAGGCAATTGTTGATACGCCTGCGCTAGGTCTAATTTAGCGAAAACTTTCCCGCCGCCCAGGGAATGAAGCAGGTGTTGCACTACCGGCACTGGATACGCACTTTGCTGAAGTGCGTGGTTTAGGTGCCCGGTAGTCTCCGCAAATTCTTAGTGACCCATCAGGCTTGATAGGCGTCACTATTGGGGTTTCCCACCGGGCGTGGTCGGTGGGTTCCAGCACGCCCTGTTCTATTAGCTTATCGAGTTGTTCGTCGATTTTAGGTTTCAGGGCGAACGGCACCCGACGCGGCTTAAGGCGGATGGGTGCTACCTCAGGGTTCAAGTTAAATGAGATCGGGGTCCCCTTGTACTTGCCTAGTCCGTTCACGAAAACGTCTTGGAATTCTTGCACGAGGGCTTCCTCCCAATCGTTGCTCTCGGCACGGTGGACTCCGGCTACAGTGATTCCAAGCGGCCTGAACCATTGCAGGCCTAAAAGACTAGGCCGGTCACGGTCCACGACAGTCAGTGGCAGTGCGACGGTGTGGTCCTTGAAAGAGACCTGGAATCGGCGGGACCCGACAACGGGAATTCAGTTACCCTGGTAATCTTTGAGTATAACCCTTTGAGGGTTGAGGTCTTGGCGGCGAATCGTCGGAATGAGCTGTTGGAGTGTCTTCCAGGACACCATCGAGAGGGATGATCCTGAGTCCACCTCCATTACACAAGGTTTGTTTTCGATAGCGACTTTCACTCTGATTTTCCCGGCATCAAGGGATGTAGCGTGGCCTATGGTAATTGTCTGGTGGGTCTCTTCCCGCCTGGTTTCTTCCCGCCTGGTGGAAGTGGTGGACAGTTTGTTTCTGTAGGAGTGGCTTCCCCATTGGTGATTCAGTTTGTTTCGGGGTGTGCCGAAGAATTCTGAAGACTGGCATTCGGCCTGTCGGGGTTTGGAGTTGGAGTTTTGTTTGCTTCTGCAAACCTTTGCGATGTGACCTCTTTTCCCGCAAACGCGGCAGAGTGCGTCGAGGAATTTGCAGCTGGATCGTGGGTGATTCGCTCCACATCCTGCACAAGGTCGAGATGAGTGTTGTGTGAACTGGTCTCGTTCCGTTCGGAGTCGGTTGACCTCTTCCTCATCACTTTCCGACGGGGATTCTAGGTCTTCGTGGTGAGTCAATACCGGGTGTCTCTCTGAGCGAGGTGAGGTATCATTGGCGAGTTGACGTAGCGGTGCGCTGGTGCGGCGCATTCGGGCTGCCGACTTTTTGGTTGCCTCCGCTGCAGTGGCTTCTTTAAGGGCATCGGTGAGGCTGATGTCCCCCTTAGCCATGATTTTACTCTGGATCGTGCCGTCTTCTAGGCCCAGAACTAGGCGGTCTCGGAGGGCTTCTTCTAAGTTAGAGAATCCGCAGAGGCCTCCAAGGTTGCGGAGGTCTGCGACGTAGTTGGCAAGGCTTTCGCCTTTCCGCTGGTCCCTCTGGTAATATTCGTGTCTTCTGACTAAGGTTGGCACGGTGGGTGCGTAGTGGGCCCGTAGCAAAGGCTCGAGGACGTCCCAGTCCATCGCTTTTACTTCGGCTGGCTTGGCAAGTGACTTTGCCATTTTAAACATGGTAGGCCCGCAGTGGGTTAGAAATATAGCTCTTTTTTTGCTGGTTGTTGCATCTTTCAAATTGTTGGTCTCCAGAAACATCTGGAACCTATCCATGTACGACTCCCAGTCTTCGGTTTCTGGGTCGAATGGAGCGGGTGGTACGGCACCGCTGGCCATGTTGCCGTTGATAGTGCGTGTTCGACCACGTGCTCTGTTGGTTGCTCTGTAGATCAGTCAGCTCTTCGGTCTCCGCATCCCACCTTCGTCGCCAATGTTAAGTTTGGAGAATAATGGAGACCAGACATCTGACCAGTGACTTCAACTCTTTAATAACAGTAGATAGAACAGAACAGAGCAAGGCTATGGGCAGCAGTAACCCTTTTATAGGGTTGGCTGCTACCCTATTAACCAATAATAAGTGCAACAAGTTCAACTAATAACCAATAAGAAGTGTCCTAATATTGGCCAATCCGGGGTTTGTTATGGACCAATCCTTGTTCGTTGTTTAAGGACCAATCAAGTGTGCAGGCTTTCAAAACCTGCTTTGCATTGGGCTTAGTTACTTTTATTGATTCACAACAATAGCAGTGTTCAAATATCTGAAGAGCTATCACAGAGAGGAAGGGGTCAAGCTATTTTCCAGAGCAGACAAGGCCAGACAAGGAATGATGGATGGAAACTGATCAAGGAGAGATTCAACCTAGAAATAAGGAGATTTTTTTTTTGACAGTGAGAACAATCAACCAATGGAACAGCTTATCTTCAGAAGTTGTGAGAGCTTCATCACTGGAAGTTTTCAAGAAGAGACTGGATGACTATCTGTCAGAAATGGTCTAGGGTCTCCTGCTTGGTTGAATTAGATGACTACAAGGTCCCTTCCAATTCTGTTATTCTGATTGTTGTTTGGGGAAATCATGATGCAGCAGCCTTTACATCAAAAGTTGTGCATATAATTGCCTATATGGACCATTCCTGGGATCTCTCTTACAAGAAGAGGCCCAGCCAGAGGTCATATAGCTTACTGTACACATCCTTTGAAACATAAGACAGAGAAAAGAGATAGCAACCCTCCACTTCTGTTCAATGAGAGAGCATGGTTGAAGAGACATATTACTAAAAATACTGATACTGTTTATATTGAATGAATACTGAAAATTAACCTGACAAGAACCCTGCACTGCATGGACATTTCAGGAATGTTGCCCAGTATTTGGAAAACCAGTGGGTGAGAGCAAGAAACCTTGCCGTGTTACTGAGAAAACATTCTCTCTGGACTCATGACTGAACTCACACACTGAGTCTCTGTAGGACACTGATACTTCCTGTCTGGCACTGCTTTGATGACATTTACGAGCGAGTGTTGCTTTTTAAGACTAAGTAAATATAGCATCCCAGATATATATGAATCAGACTTAATGTTATGTTAGGAAAGACACTCTAAGTGGCTTTGGATGTTGGCTCCCCTGGGTCTGCTAAGAAGAAAATAAAATGGCAAATCTAAAAGTGGTTTCAAAATGATCTTGACAAAAACCAATGCCTTTCTGCACCTTTTTTTTTTTAATATAAATTTTATTTGAGTTTTCACAAAAACATAATACAAACATCTTTTTTTGAGAATAGCATGACCCCGGGTTATCACTTCTCCATACAGACACAAACTCAATTTCATATTCATCTTTGTGTTCTATTCCATATCTTATTACTATTTTAACATTTTCTCAATAATTTTTCCCCTCCCACACAAAGCCCCTCACTTGCCCCCGCGCTTGGCCCTGCACCTCACCCCGCCTCACTGCTTCACTCCCACTAACCATTTCCTTGGTTTCCCAATTGTCTTTCCACACAGACTTCCCCCACATGACCCCACCAGCAAACTCCCTAATTGGCCCACTGCTCAAGCAGTGGTAGTTGTCAATTTCTAGTGTTATCTCTGTTTGGGTGTTTAGTTACAGCCTCTTTGGACAATGAGGAGTATCAAGGATACCTGGAAAGGTGGAAACACTCACCCTTTCCCCTAGCACTCACCCACGCCTGTAAGCTGCTGGGGCTCAACTGTTGGGAGGCGTGGGGGGGAGGGGTGACCAGGAAGCATGAGGCTATGCCACCTGCATCACCCAGGGCAGCCACCCCTCCAGCGCCAGGCCGAGCGTTTTGGCAGAGTGCAGGACGCCACTATGACATTGGTGCGAGCTCCATGGGCTGGAAGGTACAGCTGATGGTGGGGAAGGAAGATCTGCTCTGGTGAGGCTTGACTGCCTTTTGGGCCCTGCCCTGGACTGCCATCTGCTTGACCTCCACCCTTGGGTCCCGCATAAGCCCACAACAAGCGGATATGCTGCTTCCAGGCCAGCCTGGCCGACAGATGGGCGAGTAGATGACCCTCGGGAGAGGCATTTTCTCTCAGGCCTCTCACATGGAAGGTCCCACGGAAGCCGAAGCTGGGCCCGAAAGGCAGCCGAGCCTTGCCATGCCCCCTCCAGGCAGCCCTTTGACTGATCACAGCAAACCTGGTGTGGATCTTCCTTCCCTCCCATCAGCATTAGGGCTCATTCACAGCATTCTCAGTGGCTGACTGCACTCGCCCAAAGCACACAGGTCAGTGGGTGGGAGAGGGAAGGGACAGCAGGCAAAGGGGTGATGTAGGTAGCATAGTGTCATGCTTCCTGGTTGCCCACCTCCCCCACCTGCCCTTATTGATCAAGGCCCAGCAGCTGTGGTGAATCAAGGCAGGGGGCGAGATCCAGGCTGGTGGGGACCCAAATGATGATGGATCAACCCTAGCTCACCTTCCTTTCTGCCACCAGCAAGCCAAGCCAGCTGGAGGCTGGGGGAAGTGGGGCGAAGCTTGCTAGGCTGTGAGTGTCACCTGGGATGGGGCCATGCTGGTGGGGAAGCCATCCAGCTGAGCCTGGGAACAATGAGGGGCCACCAAGATCTGGGAACAGGGGTGCTAGCGCGACTTGCAGGCTAATCTGTGAGCAGCGGGCAGATCAGGGCTGCTCAGTTGAGGCACAGGCACCATATGGGAAGGCTAGAATGGCAAGCCATGAGGACCCAGAATGCCTCATAGGAGGGGAGGAGTGACTGGGCGGGGCAAGCCATGTGAGCGAGCATCAGGTGAGTGAGGCAAGCGAGTGAGCAGTGATCAGGTGACTGGGTTGGGGGCATGGCCAGCCAGAGGTTACTACCGGTTTGGTGACCCAACCCAAATCCTTCCCACGGGTTCGCCCGATCTGGTGCGAACCAGCTGAATACCACCACTGGATCAGTCTTCCAAAGCTTGATGCCCTTCAGAATCAGCTAGTAAAATGCTCAGTATTGCTGGGAGTTAAATATACATAATTTTGTAGAATGTGGAGGTTTAATACACTGGATGAGATTCTGAACTGTTCATTAAAATTCAGGGCTGCTTACACAGACTATTCAAGCATATCTTATTCAAAATTATGTCTCAGTGATCTGTATAGGTTTAGAAAAATACAGTCTCCAATTAGCAAAACCATGTTGGCTATTATATAAAGCCATATTAATTCCAGTTCCAATTTGAGGCCACGACTATGGCTTTTATTGTATTTTAATGTTCACCAAGTCTCTTTTTTGCCATTGCTTTGGATTGTTTCTTCCAAATTATCTCTGCTACAGATCAGATGACATGATGCAATGTTTCACAGCTGCAATAGGTGCTATGAGATTTTTCTATTATACCATTTAGTGTTTTGGCGATGAACCCATCTCCATAAAGCAAGAAGGTTCATTGTTATCAAATAGCCTGCTGATTTTATATTTTATACTAGCTATTTTTATTGTCCTAAGTCACCACTCTATACTTTTACCTAAACGTTATTAATATTTTACTATGCACACTCCTGTGTTTAAAATCTTAAATTTGTAATTTTAATGGCATTGCCATTTTGATTTTAGTTTGTGTTCATGATTTACAAATTATAGTTCATTTTTATAGTATAGAGCTTACACTATTATGTGACTATAGCACCTGTAGTGTTATCTTATTTTTAAACCTATGTTTTGTTGGGTAATGACTAATAGACACTTGACTGGATTGATCAAATAGTGAATTAATGGTGAAACACTGATGGACCATACTTAATGATTTTTCCTGTAAATAATTCCTGTAAATACCACAGAGTGAAAAAGTTGACACTATAAATTAATTTTATATTTTCGGGTAACACAATTAACAGTTGAAATCAAAAGAAGCACTATGATTTTACAGAGAGTTTAACAAGATAATTTGTACAAGATGTGACTAATTATATATTTTTAATTACCGAATTAGTCACTCTTTGTTCTTTATCCATTACTTGTATTTTTATAATTGTCACTTGCCTGATACATATATAAAGTGTCAGGCACAATCTCTGCATTGTTCCACATGAAAATCAGCTCTGGCTTTCAAGAAAAATGCCCCTATGGGAATCAAGTCTTTCAGATATCATAGTGCAAATGAAAAATATGCTAACACAATTCATAAAATAATAGGTTCTCAGAAAAAATACGCACATTAAAATAATTTCTCGAAGGTAAACATGAAAATGCACATTTTTCTACCAAGCGTAGAGAAAAAGATGATCAAGCTGTAATACAACACAAAGTTCCTGAACTTCAGAATTCATAATTATGTAACTCATTATATTAGTGATTATGTGCCATTGATGAATACATGCCATTATTTCATGTATTTCATATTTATTGTAATAGAAAGAATCCTATAATTTCCTTTGAGCTGGTGTTTCTATATTACATCTTAAATTACGAGATGATGGAAGAGATACAGGTTTTCAAAAGTAGTCAAATTTGCTACAAGCCATTATCTAGTGATTGATCATCCAGATTATAGGACAATTTATGAGCAAATAGGAAAGCAAAGCTGAAAATGAGATTCCTTTATACCTGATAGGGAAGAATGTATGATTAAATCTGTCCAGAAATGAACTATATATTGAAAAACAATGATTTAAAACTCAAAGCAAAGAATTAATCAATGCTTTCCATATGGCAGAAGAAAAATGCATTATACAGAAACACTATCAAAGGGAAATGAAAGCAAATAATGTATGAGTTAACTTAAAAAGGGGATTGTTAAATAATATTAAATGCCTTCAAACAAAAACAATTGTAGATAGGCAACTACAATTTAACTTTAACCTTAACTAAACCACTGTGAAATGTATGCTCAAGTGGAATGTAACGTGCAAAAATTCCAACAAAGGGAATTAGCAGCTTTTGAAATTTGTAATTATGATGTCAGTTTAGATTTATTTAAACTTCCACCACGCCAACTAATTAAATGTAACTCCTTAGAGGTTTCAGCCATATATCCTGGAGTTGTGCCATACTTATTTATCTTCAAAGCATCCCCCAAGCAGTTTAAATCCTCTGTTCCTTGGGGTGGTATGTGGCAATATTTTATTCTCACTATTCATGGTTTTCAGATGTGCTTCAAATGGTGTCTATTTTGCAGGATCTTTTCTTCTGCTTTTTCCATGGCAGTTCCTGCCCAATTTCCCCCTGGAGTTTGTCAGGCCTTTACCTTCCTGGTTTTCTGTAAAGCTTTGAAAACCTGGCTTTATCCCAAAGCACTGGGATAAGATGGATGACTGCACATTAGATGTTGGAAAGGGTGCCAGGTTTTTGTTCTTTTCAATGTTTTAATGGGTTTAATTTTATAGTTTTAATATGTTTTTATATATGTTGATTTAACTTTTGTTGGGTACTGCCCCAGAGCTGTTAAAAGCTGGGAAGCTTTATAAATGCTATAAATAAGTAGGTAAATAAATAAATAAATAAACAAAAAATATTAAACAATAAATATTGAAATTGTTTAGCCAATTTGTTAAGCTAATTAATTTTTACACCCTCCCCTCTCCAAAAATCAACCAAACCTGATGAAGAAAAATCGATTTATTCTACCCTGGCAACGATCTTGAAAACCTGATAAATTGGGTTGGTTTGTAGTCCTGGAAAATCTAAAAGATAATGACCCCCATACAGACAAGATGGCTTTTCTGGAGTAGCATCATGAAAGTTATAGGAACAGTTCGGAAAGCAAGATGTCCTCACTTTTATTTATGAACAGAAAGGGAAAAAAGTTGGTTGTATCTGGAAAGTTTCTAAACTTTTGTCAATAGGCATCTCTTGGCAGTTTGTGCTAGGTAAGATTGTGGGCAGCTCCAGAGGAAGATTAAAGTGTTTATGGACAAAGGCTTACTGTGTGTAAATATTATGTAAGCTATAAAAATGGTGTAGTAAGTATATTCAAAAATCTGAAGGGCAGGCTCTTAAAATTATGGAGAAAAGAAGCTTACAACAAGAAGAAACTTTAGAAAACTGAAAAACATCAATCAATTCCAATCTGTTAAGAAATTAAGGATTCCATTTTGAAGACTAATTCCAAAGAGTTTAAGACTAGCTTGAAAACTCAAAATGGATATGATTAAAATAATATTTGCAATTTAAAATAGATGCAACAAATTGTTTCAAACTTTTCCAACATGAATAGTTTATAAATATTGTCCCTCAATAGAATATATTTGTATTCATTATTTTGACCAACATCTTTTTTCTCTCTAAATGTCTCTTTTCAATTGTATTCCTATTACTAAAATTGAAGAATAAGAATGTTCCAGGTTGTAAACAGATTGTAAATAGGAAATACAATAGAAACAAATTTCTGTCATCCCTGATTTCCATTGCTTATGTTTCACAAATGCTATCATGCATATTTGACTGTATACAAATTCTTTGAAAATCTAGCAATATTTATTACCTTTTGGGGATAATGAGTGATATGGATCTGAGCCCATACTTTAAAGCAGGAGCCCCTAATCCCCAGTCCATGGACTGGTACCAGTCCATGGCATGCAAGAAACTGGTCCGCGCAAACAAGCAAAGTCCCATCTGCAAGATGCAGGCAGCACAAAAAATCATACCCCTCCAGTCCATGGAAAAACCTCTCTCTGTGGTTTGGGTCTCTGGTGCCAAAAGGTTGGTGGCCACTGCTTTAAAGTATCTAAAGTCATTAAGGAATTCCAGCAAGGAAAGTAAAAAAGATCATGAAAAACTGTCAATATGAACCATGGTGGCACAGTGGTTAGAGTGCAGTACTGCAGGCTATTTCTGCTGACTGCTGACTGACTGCAATTTGGCAGTTCAAATCTCACCAGGCTCAAGGTTGACTCAGCCTTCCATCCTACTGAGGTGGGTAAAATGAGAACCCAGATTGTTGGAGGCAATATGCTGACTTTGTAAACCACTTAGAGTGGGTTGTAAAGCACTATAAAGTGGTATATAAATCTAAGTGCTATTGCTAAGTACTAATATCAGTATATTGGACAATTAATTATAAGGCTATAACAGGATACAGCATATCTCAAGTGGTTTACTTGTAAGTTTCATCAATCTACACATTTTAAAAAAATCTGCAAGAAATAGTTGATTCTAATTTTAAAACATCTGGGAAGGTTTTTTTCAAAGAAGATAAAGCCAAAGTTCTGTCAATCTTTTGTGGTATAATTTCTTTGTATTAGCTTTTTGTGCCATGCAAGATTGCTCAATGATTGGTAGTTCTTTTTCTTTCTATTAGTTTTTTTACATGCAACTCATTTGCTTTCCAGTTTGATAGAAAGAGAGAGAAAAGGCTGGATAAATTAATTGAGCTGTTTATTAGACAGATGCCTTTGCCATTTGATGGCAAGATTTTTTGAGAAAACGTTAATGATTTTTCCCAAGTAAATGCTTTGTATGTAGAAATGTATTATTCTTCCAGAAATAGTCTTTGCTAATATAATTTTTTTAAAATTCCCTTTTGTATGTAATAGATATTTCAAAATGAGAGTGACAATAAAATTCTTTTTTTTCCATTACAATAAGGAAATTTGGCAATACTACAGGGGAAAAATGGGCTAAAGCTTTTGTCTCCAAATTGTTGGTTGGGAAAAGCAATACTGGAATGAATAAATAATCATGGACACAAATTACTAAGCACAATGTTTACTATTTTAAGTTGTTTTTGAAAACACGAGCCAGATAATCACACCTACATTTTGAATGTCCATGAAATTATTATTGACAAAATTATTATTGACAATGTTAGCTCATATAAAATGAAGTTTGATCCATCTGTTGCATTATCTAGTACAATTCCTTATTATTATCATTTTTTCTGATTTTAAAGATTGGACAGAAGAAACATTTTTTATTTAAAATTAAATGACTTTTTAATTGAAGCTTACTATGATTAAGTTAATATTGGAAAGTTAGAAATTGCAGTCAAAATTGGTTTCATTGGAACTTTAAGTTGGTTCCTGTCAATGAATTCTTTTCAAGATCTTTCCACAGAACCACCAGCTTTGCTCCTTCCTCCTCCTCCCCTGCTCTAAATGACATTTAGACAGCCCAAAAAGAGTTTCCTGACCAACAAGGAACTACTAAACAGCAAGTCACCCAAACTGATCATTCACTCTAGTTCTTGGGGGCAGGGTGTCTTTTTATGCCTTTTATTCTACTATTATTTTGATTTTAATATCTCCCATGCTGAATCTAGGCATTTTCATTTTTACTTGTTAGGAACTCTAAAACAGTTCACATTAAATCTCTTTTTCTCCATTTCAGCCATTTCTGGTGTATCTAAATAAGCTGAAGCAATTTCTGTTGTATTGATCTGAACCAGTTTAAAAGTCAGAAAACTGTGTCCTGGACACAGATCCTTTTTTATTTCTTTTTTTATATATATATAAAAAATTTGTTTGGGTTTTCACAAAACATAATACAAGTAAAATTTCTTTTTTTGAGAATAGCATGGTCCCAGGTTATCACTTCTTCATAAAGACACAAATTTAATTTCATATTCATCTTTGTGTTCTATTCCATGTCTTATTACTATTTTAACATTTTCTCAATAATTTTTCCCTTCCCTTAGTTTTCTCAATCTTACTTTTAATTATCTCATTCCTTTCTAAATTCAATTATATATATCTTTTTCTAAGTTTCAATATCTTTCTAGTCATTATATTTATACTTTTGTCTGTCCTGTTTCAATTTCATATTTTCTTTTCTCATTAAACAAAATTTTTCCCTGTAATTAATAATTGGAGTATGACACCTTTGTATCTTTTAATTTTTATCCATTCAACTCTTCTTTAAACTTCAATTTATGTCTTTACAATTATAACATTCAATATAACACATAACTTCCAGTCGAATTCTGCTTGGTACATTCTTAAAAAACACACTAAGTTCTTAAAGATAAAAAATATATATAACAATAATAAATAAAATACTTATTCTATTCCAATTCAACTCTATCATTAATGTTAGTTATAATCTTTGACATCTTTAACATTTCAATAGGGTATCATACTTCTAGGAACACTTATAATATTTCCATATTTTTTTCATGTTTCTTTTTTTATTCCTCTTCACTTAAATTTTTATAACACATTTATAATAATTAAAATGTTCCCCTCCTTTCCTAATTTCATTCTCTCATTCTCTTTATTTCATTTATTTATTAAACATTCCATTCCATTACAATGAGTATATCTATCATTTTAATCACACCTGTTTCATATTTTCAAAGTTCATTTCTATTTCTAAAATAACAATACTATCTTATGTACCCTTGCAGAATCCCCCTTTCAATTAAGTTTTCACCCATTATCTCTTTTTTTATTTCTTGTTGGATTCCCTGTAAAAGTTTAAAGAGAAGGTTTGCAACTCACAATATACTCATGTGTAGAAGGGGAAATGAATGGATCAAACCCCCTTTTCATTAAAGAAGAAAAAGAAAAGATCAAGCCTCTCTATTGTGGCAATATACTATATGGGCGCACAGTTTTTTCTTCAAAAACTGTTCTGAAGATTCTTGATTCCTGAAGCAGATGAGATAGCATTACACAATTCCAAGAAACTGAGGAAATATTCATGTATTTGATTACATTCTATGTCTCCCTTCAAAACGATACTCAGGGTAGCTAGCATGTCCTTGATCTGCCTTTGACCAATCAAAAGCCGACAAATCCTGCTTAAACTAAACCTTCGGATGTTTGCTCCATTATGCTAGGAGTTTGAATAGCCCTCTCCATATCTAGTTACACTGGAGATGTAAGTGAAGAGAAGATTGCTATGTTTGTGGCATAATATATCCAAAATGATCAAAACTTCACCCAAATTGGAGGTGATCCCATAGCTAATGGTTGAAAACTCCTAGAGCTGCAATCTCAGTTAATATGTAGGTTGCTAGAACAGGGAAAATCATAATATACCAAATTTTAAAGGTTGGCATAAAGACCAAGTGATTCAAAAGTTGTATTTGATTAATTAATGAAAAATAATTGGTAAATTAAAAATGATACCAAGCCAAGTTTATTCATTTTTCTCTTCCCCAGTGTCAAAGTCTATCTATGCTGATTCCATTGTTAATCTCTATGAAGTGTACTCCACGATTTGTAAATGAAGGTAAAATCCAAGTACAGCAGGATATAGAAGGTTATGGGTTCATTCCAGTTTTCTCTATATAGATTCCACTTAAAAAGCTGTCAAAAATCAAAATAAACAATAGTGAGCTAGACATGGTAGTGATCTGATTCTGTGTAAGACCATTTTCCACGTTTCTGTTCTAGAACATAGGGCCCTGTTCTGATGTTTGGAAATTTAGGAAAACAATAGTAGGAGTAAAAATATACCCAATATCTAATACATACTTAAGACATCTCAGTTTAGGTAAACTAAGGTCTAGAGTCTCCAGGTCCACAATCCTTTGATCCCACATTCCTTTGGTCTAGGAAAATATCCCCAACCCCAAATGCTGCTCTCATCAATCATAAAGGAACACCTTTGAGTCAAAAAGAGGGTCTTGGATTATACATTTGACATTTCTGTTTTCAGTAGCAGTCAAAACTTATGTCCTTTTATGAGGAAAGACTCCTTGGAGGCTAGTAGCTTAAATTAGTTCCAGATAAAGTAATATGTCAGAAGATATGAAGTTCTTCTATAGGTATAGGCTTGATTTTATAGATCTTTGCTGAATCCCTGAGCACATTCTTTCAGTGTACAGAATAGTTCATCTGGGAGTTAAGGAGAAGAATATCAGTTCCAGGGACCAAACTCATAACTGGCTTGTGGGAATTTGGTCCATATAGACTTTTATTGATATAACCAATAAAGTGGGAAATATCTAATATTTTTTTCAGCTGAGTAATACAATACTGGTACCTATCAGGACATTCTAAATATTTCAATCATGCCCAAATGTTTCCTGTAGGCAATAAAAACTTACAGCATCCAGTGCTTTTGAGGTTGTTGTATGCTTGAATAGTGAGGCAGGATATAGTGGACTAAAGACAGCAGACTAGAAAGGTAAAAAATTAAAGAAATAGGATGCTGAACAAGTTATAATGGTTGCAGAAGAAATTCATTCATTCATTCATTCAATTTGTATGACTGCCCATTTCAACAAGTGCCTGTGGGTGGCAAACAATCTTAAAACAAATTAGGAACAACTCCAAACACAGATACAAAAATTAAAATATAGAGCAGTTGAAATGGTATGTGGGAAACACCTTGGGAGACAAGGCAAAGAGATGCTGCCTAGGGAATGCTCAGATAAGAAACAGCATAGCCTACAGCTGCAGAGTAGATGGGACAAAAGGCTTAGAAGATACCTTTCCTAGTTTCTCTGATTCTATTCATGTACCTGTACATTAAATATAATTAACCCATCTAGTTGTGTCTTCTGTCTTGTTGTATCAATTTTGCAAGTCTGAAAGTACAATTCCACTTCTGTCTCTTATACAACCCAAGAAACTAGGGAGGAACTCTTCTGAGCCTTTTGGCCCATCCACTATCCAGCTGTAAGCTATGATGTCTTTTATCTGACTGTTTCCTAGGCAGTGTCTCTTGGCCGAATCTCCCAAGGTCTTTCCCATATACCATTACAGCAGCTGAGAAAGATATTACAATTGAGAGTTGTTAGCACAACCAAAGACAGGATCCAAGGCAGAGGTGGTATTCAGCAGGTTCTGACCTGGAGAACTGGTAGTGGAAATTTTGAGTAGTTTGGAGAACCAGTAGTAGAAATGTTGAGTAGTTTGGAGTATCATCTCTGACTGGCCTCACCCCCATCTCTTCTTTACCTCCTCCTGAGTCCCAGCAGATTGGCTGGGTCTTCTTTGGTTGCCCTGCACAGGAGAATGGAGCTGGAAAGCAGGTTAGTGGGGCCCACCAAGCCACACCCACCAAACCATGCCACGCCCACCAAGCCATGCCAACAGAACCGGTAGTAAAAAATTTTGAATCCCACCACTGATCCAAGGCACAAAACCTTATGAAAGGCTAGCAGGTTTGGGGTGATCCAAATCTCCAAGGGAGAATGTTCCATAAAGTGGGAATATGGAAGAAAGAGTACATTTTCTAAGCTTCACCAATCAGCATTCCTTAGCCAATGGGATCTTTTTTTCCAGAATTCTAAATTTCTCATTTTTGGCTTGTATAGCTTTGCTCTTATTTTGTGCATGCTTATGGTACCAGACCAGTTCAGAGAGGTAGAAACAACCAGGGAACGGCAACTCCTAACTTAACCAGTCCTGAGCCATGAAGGGCTTTAAAAGTGAGAAGTGCTCCTTGAATTCTACCCATTAGCCCACCAGCACCCAAAGGAGCTCACAAAGTAGTGGTGCTATATGTGCCAATAAACCAGCACTATTTACTATTCATGTAGCTGCATTTTGAGTCTTTTTAATGCTCATCAAGGATAGCTTCACATGCAGCACATTGCAAGAGTACCTTAATTGTGCCATGAATACATCTACTAGTCCTCATCTGTTAATTACATTATTTCAACTTTTTTTTCCAGAATTCTAAATTTCTCATTTTTGGCTTGTATAGCTTTGCTCTTATTTTGTGCATGTAAGAACTACTGGCATAATCATGCACACCTAGATAACTGTGCTACTGTATTATTATCTTAGATAGCCCTTATGCCCATTGCAATAAGACATATCACATAAACAACAGAATTCTATAATGGTAACACAATTTCCTGGATCAATTTCCAACAGACAGCAATTCTTACTACGATAACATTGACATAATAATATATTCCTTCCAATAGCCTTTTGCCACTGTGAGTGACAGATTATTGTCTTTAAATTGTTTTGTTTTGTTTTTCTTATCCTTCTTCTGGAGATGGATAACTTCAGTCATACAAAAGAGATTCATCAAGGTTGCCCTTAAAGAGATTAAGGATAACATAAAAAAAACTTGGATAAAGATAGGTAAGACATAATGATTAGAAACAATAACTGGAAGGGGAGAATAGGGAAGGAAATAACATCAGTAGTTCAAGATATTAAAGACCACTGAAGTTAGCAATAGGAAATCATTGAAGGCAATCCTGAGATCATACTGTCAGTTCTCACTTTAAAATATTAAAAATTACAATAAGTTCATATTACTTTTCTTTCAGTGTGATAATAAGACAGGAACTTTTATTACTTCAACTATGACATTCTATCACCATTTCCTTATTTTATTTTATTTTTTATTTTATTTTATTTTAACGATGGCATTTCAGTAAAATCTTAAACTTGGCCCATCAGCTCAAAATGGTTGTTGTAGATGCAACTCCAGGGAGCATTGACACTGAATTTTTTATCCCATTGATCACTAGGGGCAGTAAAAATAGAACTCAAAAATAGCAAAAAAAGAGGACTTCATTGATCCTTTCTTTGTTTTGTTATTGCTTTATCCTGATTGCAAGACCAATTCTCTTATGATCTCCCTTTCTGTCTGTTTCATACCGGAAGATTAAAATACTGAACAGAAATATGAACAGTTGGAACCTGAGGTTGAAAGACCTGAATCAATACACACTCAAAATAAATCTTCTGATTTAAAAAACAAAAACAAAGCAGGATTTATTTTTTTAAACAGATAACAAGCACTGTCAAAATATATAAGCAGCAAACTAACATATTTTAAAAAAGGAACCTTGTTAGAAATCTTTGCCTTTAGTCCCTAGCAGAAGAATTTCTCGAGCCTGGATCTTCCATTCATTGGTCCTTACTAATCCCTAACTCCCACAGATTTGTAAACTTCTTCAAAGCCCCTGCTCACCTCCTAAAATTTTGTCATCTTATCTTTCTTTCAGTTCAAAAATATTTAGTATTTCCCATAGGCCCAAGATAGTCCCTTTGCTTAGTCAGAATTCCTATCTTCTCCCTTCCAAAGCAGCTTGGTAAATTAAAATAGAGTAGCTTCAAAGAAATTGTTGAATTGGATCAGTGGTGGGATTCAAATTTTTTTTTTACTACTGGTTCTGTGAGTGTGGCTTGGTGGGTGTGGCAGGGGAAGGATACTGCAAAATCCCATTCCCTCCCCACCCCACTAACCTGCTTTCCAGTTCCGTTTTCCTGTGCAGGGCAACCAAAGAAGACCCAAAATTTCCACTACCAGTTCTCTAGAACTGATCAGCACCTGCTGAATACCACCTCTGAATTAGATGCTTCCAAAGTATATGTAACAAATTCCTTGTGTGTCCAATCATACTTGGCCAATAAAGAATTCTATTCTATCTTATTTCATGCTGTTTTATTCAAAGGTATCTTCTAACAATCAGACAATAGCCACAACCAAATACTTTAATACTGCCATATGAGATACAATATATTGTCCATAACTAGTATTAATTCACTGTAAACAAATCACAAAAACCTGTGTTTCAAGATATAAATAAAAGGGACTTCATTGTTTTTGATCTAAAGATATTATATCTGGTCCTACAGAAAAAGGGCTAAGATTCAATGAAATATAGGGAAAGGCCATAAAAATAAGCAAACAAAAAGTTTATTTCATTAGCTATATATTGCTTAGTAATTCCTTGTCTAGACATGTTTAGGATTCAGTCATCTAATATAGCCAGATACTCTGAAATCTCTAAAGTATTTCAAGACATTATGTTTGACTTTTCTAGATATAAATCAAAATATTAACTATGGATTTGTCTTCTTTCCATGAGTAGGGGATATCATTTGCAATTTCCACTGCACATCTGTTATTTTTCTAAAATGTAAAAATTGTAAAACCAAGAATAATAAAAAAATACAACACCAACAAAACAATTATGAGACTGTATTTTTATAGTAGCATGTTTGTTTAGAGTGTATCTAAGATATACAACATAAGTAAGGCTATGTATCTGTTTCTCCCACAGACAAATTTCCTTAATAAATACCGGTCTGGCTTATTAGCTGCAATAAAAATCAAAGTTAATCATAGATACAGAAAGCTAAACAGATAGGAAAGCACCATATACTCCGATGTAGTGCTTCAGTATATAGTTTGTATTTTGTCTGAAAGGAATACAAGTGGGAAAAATAAGCTGAACTCTGCCCTTCCTGATATTCCTGAAGGAAGAAATGATCTCAGTTAATTTTTAAAATGTTTATTTCCATAAATAGCACCCAGGCCAGAGAACCTTCTGCTATTTCAACAATCAGTTCTGTTGGACTGCCATTTCTTCTCAAAATGGATACATTTTTTTATGGCCATCCTGGGTAGAAACCATGCTCCTGACTATGTAGTTTTAACCAGGGGTGGGATTCGATTTTTTAAACAACTGGTTCTGTGGGTGTGGCTTAGTTGGTGGGTGTAGTTTGATGGACATGTGACTGGGTGGGCGTGGCCAACTCAACATCACTCATGTCAAGGGGCGCTTCTCCTCGCCTGACCTCTCATGACAGTGGGGATGCTGCAATGGTCATAAGTGTGAAAAATGCTCATGTCACTTTTTTCAGGGCCATTGTAACTTTGAATGGTCACTAAATGAATTGTTGTAAGTCAAGGATTACCTGTACAAAAATATAAAAAGCTTCTTTGCTTGCAAAAAGCTGACCTAAATACCAATCATTAGATTAAAAATACCTGCAAGCTGGAGTTACAAACCAGGCAAGGTGCCAGAGCACCTTGAGGAATGAAAATAGTTAAAATGCAATGATAATTATCAGCAGCCAACTCTTGCTTATAAAGTGAAACCCTTTAGCAGACAGGTTATTTAAGCTCTTCAGAAAGAGCACACCCAGGAGAAGTAATCCTTAGATCCATTTGCACCACTTAAAGATACCAGCTGGTCTCACTCACCTCACAAGATATCCTAAGGAAATCATCCAGATTAAAGGAAAGGTCACATGCCCCCCAGAAAGACAGTAAAAAAAATCAGTGCCAAGCTTGCATCCTGCCTCTTGGAAGTACACCACAAAAGTACAGTGCTGGATACCACTAAAGCAGTGAAGGAAGACCCCCTCCCCAGAAAAAAAAAAAGAAACCATGAGGCAGGAAAAAATTCAAACACAATACAAATAATTAAATCACAACAGTAGCTGTTGCTTGTTGAAGCTGAATAGAGAAAATTATCCCATCAATAAACACAGGATTAAACGTCACCATGCACAGAATTAACCTTCACCAAAAACCAGTTTTAGACCAAAATTTGGAAAGGGTATGTAAACTCACATTTGAATGTCAATCTTTCTACTAGCCAAGAAGCCTTGCCGAATGTCACTCATCTTGGTTCCCTGTCATTAAAAGCTTCTTTCTGACAACTCTGCTTCATTATTCAATTATTTCTTCAAAGTGCTGGTTGTCCAGGGAAGTATTTCTTCCCAACAGCAGTGTAAAAATCTTAAAACAAACCTTTAAAACCTTTAAGAAAGTCAAGCTCCAGAAGCTCCGGAGACAGGAAGTCTAGGTGTACTGGCAAGAATGTAATAAGGCTGGAAAAAACAAACAAAAGGAGATTACTTCTAACTACCGGTTCTCCGATCTGCTTAGAAAGTTAACAAGGGGTTCTATAGAATGGGTCAGAACCGGTAGAATCTCACCCCTGGTTTTAATCCTGGGTAAATAAGTCTGGGCAGGGTGATTCAACCACAATATTTGGATTAGTCTTCACCTCAGAAAACAATCCAGTTTACTACATGCAACCTTCTACAATGCTGTAACAAATCTGGGACTGCAACAACTAGTAACCAACAATACTAGACTTAACAATTGCCTCGATCTCATCTTCTGCAATAGTTTGAATTCAATTTACAGAATACAACTTAAAGAACTCTTTTCCAACAGTGACTATAACATGATTGACTTTTGTCTCAACATATGTCCACACAAAAATCATCACGACTAAATCCCCAATTATAACTTCAAAAAAGGCAACTATGATCTTATAAACAATGATCTCTCATATCTTGATTGGCAACTTCTATTCACTGGATGCAATACTGTTGAAGACCATTACAACATATTTTTACTTGAAGTCAAAAGAGTCATCAAACTATATGTACCAATAACAACTCCCAAAACAAACAAACAAAAAACAAATTACCCATAACAATAAGGAAATTTCAATCCAAAAAGAAATCACTTTGGCAGAAAAACAAATCTGGTCACGTTGTCAACTTCAAAAGCCGATGCAAAAATCTATGCCACCAGATAAAGACTGAATGCACCAATTATCACATTAAACAAGAAGAAAACCTTGTACGCACCAATTCCACCAGCGCTTTTTACAATTTTGTAAACAACAAACTAAAAGACTCAAGGTCCATCCCAACCCTGAAAGGACCTAATGGTAAAGACTGCAACGACGACACTATTAAAGCCATCCACTTTAACACATTCTTTGGTTCAGTATTTGCAAACAGCAATGGATCATGCCCAGTATTTCCTAGTCGAACCACAGACAACTACAATGATCTAATACATATCGATTTTACAGAAGACAATGTTGAAAAAGCACTATGCAATCTAAAACCATCTCTATCTATTGGACCGGATGGAATATGTGCCTACTTCTTTAAAAAGCTATCCACTGTCATAGCCGAACCTCTAAGCATAACCTTTGAAAAATCTTTCAGGACCAGCTCCTTGCCAAAACTATAGTCACAAGCCACGGTCATCCCCATCTTTAAAAAGGGAGACCCTAGCCTAGTTGAAAATTACAGACCAATCTCTTTATGCTGCATCACCTGTAAAGTCATGGAATCAATTATAAAGCAATCCATTATCATCCACTTAGAAACAAACAACCTACTCTCTAACAAACAATTTGGTTTCAGAAAAAAACTATCCTGTAATCTGCAACTCTTACACTGCAAAAACATATGGACTACGCAACTCAATCAGGGCAAAGCAATAGATGCAATCTACATAGACTTCTGTAAAGCCTTTGATTCAGTGGTACACAACAAACTACTCCTAAAACTAAAATCTTATGGTATCTCTGGACACCTGCATAACTGGATAGAAGCATTCCTGTCAAACAGACAACAAATGGTCAGAACTGGGAGTGTCCTATCAAATTCTGTACCTGTCAGCAATGGTGTCCCCCAAGGCAGTGTTCTTGGACCAACTTCATATTCTAAATAAATGACCTCTATGATCATATTAAGAGCAATTTCGTTCTCTTCGCTGATGATGTAAAGCTCTTCAACACCACAGACAATACCCTTCAAAAAGACTTCAACTATGTATCAGAATGGTCAAACAAATGGCAACTTCAAATCTCAACAAATAAATGCTCTGTCTTACATATTGGCAAAAAAAATCAGAAAATAAAATATAAACTGAACAGACAAGACCTTGTTGAAGATCCAGATTCTGTCAAGAACCTTGGAGTACTCATCTCTAATGATCTAAGTGCTAGAGCCCACTGTAACTACATAGCCAAAAAGGCGTTAAGAGTTGTTAACCTAATCCTACATAACTTTTTTTCTGGTAATATCACACTACTAACTAGAGCATACAAAACATTTGCTAGACCAATACTTGAATACAGCTCATCAGTCTGGAACCCACGTTACGTATCTGATATTAGTACTGTTGAAAAAGTCAAGAAATATTTCACAAGAAGAGTTCTCCACTCCTCTACTCATTGCAGAATACCTTATGTCACCAGACTTGAAATTCTAGACCTAGAAAACTTAGAACTACCCCACCTTCAGTCCAATGTAAGTATAGTATATAAAATTATACTTTGCAATGTCCTACCTGTCAATCAATACTTCATCTTCAACCATAACAACACAAGAGCACACAATAGATACAAACTCAAGGTTAACTGCACCAAACTTGATTGCAGGAAATACGACTTCAGCAACATAGTGGTCAATGTCTGGAATACTCGACCTGACTCTGTGGTTTCTTCCCCAAACCCCAAAAACTTTAACCTTAGACTGTCTACTATTGACCTCACCCCTTTTCTAAGAGGTCTGTAGGGGGCGTGCATAAGCACACCAATGTGCCTACCATCCCTGTTCTATTGTTTCTTTTTATTTTTCTTATATGTATCCATTTCATGTATTCATAACTATGTTTATACTTATACCTGTTATCTTATAATCGCTTGACAAAATAAATACATAAATAAATAAATTTGTATCAACTGCATTTTTTCTTCATTCCTCCCTCCCTCCCTCTCTCTCTTTGTTTCTCTAATTGTTTAAGAGAATGAGATGAAATTTTCAGGCACTGCTGAACTTTCTGATGCTTTGAAGTAGGATCATGCGCATTTTGGAAATTCTGTCATGCAAATGGACCTTGAATGATGTCTTGTCACCAGGGATTACTTGCTTATGTGGGGAGGCTAAGGGACTGATACTTATGTCCACTTTTGAGCTATGACTCAGTAAGAGGATAAAAATATTATTGATTGTTCAGAAAATTGTCTTCTCAACTTCCCAGCATTATAAAAAGTCTCAGATGACCTGCTTTCTTTCTCACTTCCCTCAAATGACTCAGGATTGATGGCTAATGTCAGTACATTGATTATTATCAGTTGGCAGTGGTGTTGGAAAATTATTTTTTTTCCCTTTCTCTGTTTTACTATGCTATCAGTGTAAATCTGTTTCCTCAGTGAGATTTGAGGTTATAGAGGGAGGGCCAAACTATGCTATTTCAAAGATTTAACGTCTTTTCCTCCTCACTTTTTTTATTATACGCCTTTTAACTTTTTCTCTTATACAAAAGGAATCCGAAAATGGGAGGAAATGAATTGCTGAAAGAAATATCCTGTGTCGATGCCCCTTCATTCAGTTTTAAGACAGCCTTAAGACAGCTGCTATTATAGTTGGTAACAGCTTAAAGGGAACTTTAATCTATCCTTTGCTGAAACAATAGTTTTTTTTTTAAAAAAAAATCATGCTTAGATGCGTAAGAATAAGATAGAGATTCTTTATTGTTCACTCTGTATTATGTTGAAATGGCATAGAAATAATAGAATTGGCAATAATGGTAGACCAACATATTTACAAATGAAACTGAAGCCCGAGTTATGTGAACAACATAGGGGTTGCTCCAGATACTATTTATATGTTATCAGCCTATCAGAACCCTCAGCTCATGCAGTAGCTGTCTGGCTGCTATCTGGCATCTGTTTATGGGCAACATCTCCCAAATACCAGGAAAAATATTTCATATACTGCATGTAGCTATAATAGCTCTGTAACAGTCCATCTATATGGACATGATTTCCACTGAGCAAAATGGAGCTATACAGACCTTGCTTTTTTAACCTGGGAGGCTCATGCCTATTCCAAATATTTCCTTCAAATATAAATTTTAGGAGTTTTAATAAGTTAAGAACATACTGATGATATAAGATCAGTGGTGGGGTTCAATTCTTTTACTACCGGTTCTGTGGGCATGGCTTGGAGGGGTGGCAGGGGAAGCATACTATAAAACTCCAGTCAGAGGTGGTATTTGTTGGTTCTCTGAACTACTCAAAATTTCGCTACCGGTTCTCCAGAACTGGTCAGAACCTGCTGAATACCACCTCTGTATAAGATATATTTTTTCCAGATCAAAGCTACAATTAAAATAAACTTGAAATAAAATTACCAATGCTTATATAATATTATTATTAATAGATACTACTGGATTAAGGGCAACATCAATATATCATGATTATTCATTTCATTGTTAGAAAGATATTGATCCTTATGAAAAAGAAATACTTATCATAATTGGCAGAAATATTTATTGTACAGATGAGATTATTTCCAGGACAAAATGTATTGCTGTATTAGTATCAGATCTATATTTTATTAACAAACATTTCTTTTTCATATAGAAGGATGAACTTTTATTTATGAGGAAGCTAACTTGAAGATAATGGAACATTCCTATTATATTAAGTGACACAAATAAGTGATGTCCGACTAGAATCTATTTTAGAATGACATATCAGACAACTAAGTCAGGAGAAAGACTGTAGAACCCAACTGAAAATTAATGGCTATGTGCTGAAACTTATATTAAAATAATCTTCCAACTGAAGATAATTTTCTGAAAATTGTCCTCCAATTTCTCCAAATGTTCTTTTTATGTGAAACTGTTATCTTTTGCCCACATCAATTTCTCCCCTCACTATATGAACAGTAATCTAAGATTACTTCTCGATCAAGGATAGCAGGTTTTTTTTTTCAAAAACATAACAGGTTTGCCGCTCCTTGCCTTTATATCTCAAATTCTGAGAGGAAAATCATAGAGTTCTGATGTAATGAATTAATATCACTTAATACACCTGTAATCATGAGCACTGTAAAATGGCTGTGGGAGGGCCATAAGATTGATTGGTTGATTGATTGATTTAGCAATAGCAATAGCACTTAGACTTATATAATGCTTCATAGTGCTTTATAGCTCTCTCTGAGTGGTTTACAACGTTAGAATATTGCTCCCAACAATCTGGGTACTCATTTTACCAAGCTTAGAAGGATGGAAGGCTGAGTCAACCTTGAGCCGGTCAGAATCAAATTCCTGCTATGGGCAAAGTTAGCCTGCAATATTGTATTCTAATTGCTGCACCACTATAGCTTCTTTTAAGAAAGATGAGGTTCCTTGCTTAAAAAATGAATGCTTCTTTTAATCAACTGCCTTTTAAAAACAATATAGGATCAACCATCCTTCTATTCCACTGACAGTACAGCTTCAGCCATCAACTGTGGCCACCAAGAATCACCTTTTACTGGGAAATCTCTAGAATTCTGGACCATTGTTACACTTTCAGCATGGAAGGAAATACATTTTTTGTGGTTCTGGGGTTGAAACCTTGTCTAATTGTCTTAAATGTTATGAACAAAATACATATACATTTAACCATGTCATGGCGATTATCTCCTCTAAGGTAGATACATCAATTTATAGAAGTCTATGACAGACTATATCACCTGTGCAAATAAAAATAGATGTGCACAGCCAATACAAATATTCATGTGCTGCTATTTGTATGCAGAATTATTTGTAGGTGTATTGTCTTTCACCTGACCTTGTGGCTTATATTTTCCATCAACAGCTGAGAGGTGATACAAATTGCAAAGGGAGAAAAAGTGTAATAAATAAATAAATGTCCTAAAACCCTGAGAATCCTATTTGTTCCACAATAAATTTGTTCCACAACAAACAGCAAAGCCAGATATTTTGGCTGTAGGAAGGAACAAGAACAATTCTCCAGGAGATGCTGCAATAGATATTATATAAATGTATATATTAATAAATTTAAAGATATTTATGTGTGTTTCCTTTATGGATTAAAGGAAATCTCTCCTAGTCTATGCAGGACAAAACTGTCCCATCTCTGAGGCAAACCAGTTAGTTAAATTATTATCTGGGCAACCTCGTGATGTAGCATGCTTTGAATACCAGTATATAATTGTATCATAGGATATAATTTATTTGAATGTTCTATGAGGAAATTCACTGTTTCTTTCTTTTTCATCATATCATATTGGTAATAATGCCTTGCCTCATTATGACATTAGCCCTTCAAGAGAGATTAGGTCAGGAAACAGACACCAGAAGAACTGGATTTCTCTCTTTGACTCTTACCTCAAGAAAAGTCAAAGCAAGCCAACCTTGAGTTTCTTCATCATCCTCTCCTGTCTTTCTGGATTAAGCCGATGTTTTGCAATGGCTTCCAGGCTAACTCTGTACTCCCCTGTGGATTTATTTATCTTTCTCTCTCTGATATTACTATGACTTATATACTGAACTAACTAACAGAGGATGGATCTAAAGCATTGAGATTATTTTTATATTTCATAGAGAAAAGCTATGTTAAATGTAATGTCTATAGCTTTAGACTTAATGAATTAGTATTAATTATTTCATTTCATTTTCCATACAATCATACCTTGGTACTTAACTGCTTCAAAATTCATTAAATTTGCCATTCAGTGTGTTTTGAAGTAGAAATGGTATCCTGGCCTTCAGCTTTCTCCCGGTACTCAACACGCAAGGAAAAACCTGCTGACATCAGCTGCCTCATGACTCACTATTTCTTCCAGTCAAAATAGCAGGTAAAAGAATTCCTGACACCCAAACCAAATCAAAAGTGCTATTTAAAGAACAAACACAAGAAGTACATCTGTTCAACTGAGTGCCATTCAGTTGGGCCAGATGTATTTCAGAACACAATTTTCTCCCCTATGGAGAGAACAACTCCACATCTTACTATTTACACTAATGACAAATATGTGCCTTGTTTTCACATTGGAAATGTGATTTTGATAGTTCCAAAAATGAACATCATACTAGCGAAAAAATAGTAATTCAGTGAAAGTAAAATTAATTTATCTAGTCTAAATTTAATTAACCATGATGCTGAGAGTCAAATAGCATTTGTAACACTGGTTTGATTTTCTCCTCTATTGGTAGCTCTACTTTGCAAATGTCTAGGTGTAATACCTTATTTCAAAATCAATGTGTTTTAAAAATACTGATATTTTTCTTCTTCTGATTTATGTTGATTCTTATCTTCTAGTTATATTCCATTTTCCTCTAACTGACCAAAGTAATATATAAAGCACTGTTTCTCCAGTGTTATCCCTGCAACTTTGAGTGAGAAATGTGATGAGTCCAAGGGCATTCAAAGAGCTTCTGTCACTGAATTACATATGAGATTCTTCTTGTTCTCTGAGCTTGTTTCTCTTCCTGCAGACATTTCATGACCAGGCTAGGTCACATCATCACTGTCACATATGGACTTATATACAGGGAGTAGCTCACCCACCCTGTGTTTTCCACAACAAAGGAGAATAAGGCAATGGTTCAATCACTTTACAAATAGGACCAAGGCCAGATCAAATTGGACCAGAGAGGAAAAGCGGAACATGACTGTTTGGAGCATCTATATCTACCTGTTTACTTTAACCTACTAATAATCAGAAACCTAATTATTCAAAGAGGCTAAGCTATTACAATGTCAGTAGATAAGCAGGAATTTTTCACCATCTCCTTAGAAAATAGGACCAGGCTGTCTCAAGCCTATACCTTTTGAAAAAAATCAATAAAATCCTTCCTGTTTATAAATGAAGATGGATGAGAAACTTTTTGAATCCTTCTCTCTGGAAAAGGAGCTGATGCTATCACAACTATGCACAGTAGAAAAATAATTAGAACTTTGACCCAGGAAGGATGTTCAACCAAACCCTGCAATATGAAGCCTCCCTTTCTGAGGAATAAATGGGGTTTACTTCCATGTAACTATTAACATAACTAGACTGTAAAAATTACAATGCTATGCATGTTGATAAAGAGCCGAGGGCATAGAAGTCTTCTCAACATGCTGCTTATTACCATACGTACAAAATCTGTGTATACGGAATAAAACATAAACAATTGTCCACAGGCCTCAATGATTAAACAATAAAAAAATTAGCTCACTTGATTGTTACAAACATCATATGAACCTTGATGCACAATCATGACAAGCTGTTATCAGTGGTGGGATTCAAATTTTTTTTACTACCAGTTCTGTGGGCATGGCTTGGTGGGCATGGCAGGGGAAGGATACTGTAAAATCTCCAGTCAGAAGTGGTATTTGCCGGTTCTCCGACATACTCAAAATTTCCACTATCGATTCTCCAGAACTGGTCAGAACCTGCTGAATACCACCTCTGGGTGTTATAGCTTACTGAAATCAAGGCCAAGACCATTCTGAGAAAAGTTTTGCTAGTTCTTTGTCCAGAGTAAAGACCTGAACACACCAAAGGTGGGGTTGGAATAGAATTGCCCCAAAATATGCAATCTCAAACAATGCTACTTAGGGTGGCATATGACAGTTTCATTTTTCAAATGCAAGATCCAAAACTGAACAGAATGAGATGTGGCACTGGAAGAAATGCCTCTGTCTTGTATCAATAGGGCTGGAAGGATCTGCCTTGTTTCAAATGTGCTGCTGGATATGCATACTATTAAGCATATTGTGCAAGACTTGTGTTCTCTGGTTCCTTAGAAGATCTGCATGAAGCAATGCCAGAAGCTATTGCCTGGATAATTGAACTTGACATCCATTTATGAGACTATTGCCATATCCCTGTAGAAGTTTTGTATATAATTACATGGATTGTGTATATACTTAATTCCAGGGGTGGGATTCTACCGGTTCTATCCAGTTCTATAGAACCCCTTGTTAACTTTCTAAGCAGTTTGGAGAACAGGTAGTTAGAAGCAATCTCCTTTTGTTGGTTGTTTTTCTTTGAAGAAATAATTGAATAATGAAGCAAAGCTTTTAGTGACAGGGAACCAAAATGAGTGACACCCAGCAAGGCTTCTTGGCTAGCTAGAAAGATTAACATTCAAACATGACTTTACATACTCTTTCTGAGTTTTCGTCTAAAACTGGTTTTTGGTGAAGGTTAACTCTGTGCTTGGTGACGTTTAATCCTGTGTTTATTGATGGGATAATTTCCCCTACTCAGCTTCAACAAGCAACAGCTACTGTTGTGATTTAATTATTCGTATTGTGTTTGAATTTTTTCCTGCCTCATGGTTTCTTTTTTTTTCTGGGGAGGGGGTTTTCCTTCACTGCTTTAGTGGTATCTGGCACTGTACTTTTGTGGTACTTCCAAGAGGCAGGATGCAAGCTTGGCACTGATTTTTTTACTGTCTTTCTGGGGGGGGGGGGCATGTGACCTTTCCTTTAATCTGGATGATTTCCTTGGGATATCTTGTGAGGTGAGTGAGACCAGCTGGTATCTTTAAGTGGTGCAAATTGATCTAAGGATTGCTTTTCCTGGGTGTGCTCTTTCTGAAGAGCTTAAATGACCTCTCTGCTAAAGGGCTTCACTTTATGAGCAAGAGTTGGCTGCTTGATGGTTATCACTGCATTTTAACTATTTTCATTCCTCAAGGTGCTCTGGCACCCTGCCTGATTTGTAACTCTGGCTTGCAGGTATTTTTAATCTAATGATTGGTATTTAGGTCAGCTTTTTGCAAGCAGAGAAGCTTTTTGTATTTTGTACAGATAATCCTTGACTTACAACAGTTCATTTAGTGACCATTCAAAGTTGCAATGGCCCTGAAAAAAGTGACATGAGCATTTTTCACACTTATGACTATTGCAGCATCCCACTGTCATGAGAAGCCAGGCGAGGAGAAGCACCCCTTGACATGAGTGATGTCGAGTTGGCCATGCCCACCCAGTCACATGACCACCAAGCCACACCCACCAACTAAGCCACGCCCACAAAACCAGTTGTTAAAAAACCTGAATCTCACCCCTGCTTAGTTCTCTTTGTCATGTTCTCATCATATGCTAAATAAATAATACTGCAAGATTACAGGAAATTTACCAGGAGAAACATAGTTTTACGTCATTCACTATTAATTGTTGGAAGTTGAAACTGAAATAAGTGCATCATAGGGTTGTGCCACCCTAACTCATTCCAAAAAGAGGCCTAAGGGCATAGGAGAGTGCAAATATAGAATATGTTATGCAAATCTTAAGCAGAGAAGTTATTTCCCAGCCCACTACTTTAAAGAGATGCAAACAGGTATTTGTACACTCTGAAACTCCTTTTGGAGATGAATCTCAAGAACTGCCCTATTCCTACTACTGTATAATAGGTAGACACCTAAGTCACTACTCATATTTTTATTTTTTTAAAAACAGAAATAAGTTGTACATAAGATTATAACCGACTCTGGTTAAACTATGCAACATCTTATTGCATAGTTACAGAATTAGAGAAATTACAAATATGAAAGTGTCTTATTGCATATGATGGTTTTTAGCAATAGCATTTAGACTTATATATCACCCCAGAGTGCTTTATAGCACTCTCTGAATGGATGACAATGTCAGCATATTGCACCCCATAGTCTAGGTCCTCATTTTATCAACCTCGGAAGAATGGAAGGTTGAGTCAACCTTAAGACTCATCAGGACTGAACTGCAATATTGAACTTTAACCACTTTGCCACTAAGATTTATGCATGGTACATGAATTTTTTATTATTAAATTTATATTCCACCCATCTTGCAGTTAGAAATTATCTAATCGTTTTTAAGAGTGTACTAGTAGAATTCACTTCTATCACTGGGATGTCATTGTAGCAATGAATTCCCATTGCTTTTATATGGATTTTGATTTCTGACAATGATCCATGATCTTACAGTGTTATTCTCATTCATATAATTACCATGAAAAACTTTTTTATATTTAAGTTTTCATGACTTCACTTCTTACTGTGTATATGTAATTGGTCTTTTTATAGCATACAGTCTGAGTCCAGTGGTAGGGTAGATTAGTCCATTTCTGGAACAAGATGATAACTCAGAGAATCACAAGGTTTGCTGTTCAAAAAGTTTATATCACAGTATTGGCCAGTTATGCAGTTATGCCAACTAGCAGCTATGAACTATAGAGCTGTGGTGTGAAACACAAATTCTGGATGATCCAGATAATCTCTCAGGATACTAGGAAAAGTCTGGCCTCTTATTCATTAAGCCCTCATCTGAAATCACATCTAAACTAAGGGAGAGGTGGACATAACTCACAAATTTTTGTGAAATACAATCTTCTATCTTTGCTCACATCTGACTTTCCTACTCCTTTCTTTTCTTATACATATCTACTGATTTCTTTGAAGGACTTAAAGTAGCTCATTAAAAAAACAAAGCAGGTGCAAAATATAATACATACAAAATTCCGTGGGCTGAGTAAGAAATGATTCCATTCTGATGTGAAAACTAATTAAAACGTAAAGGTTCTGGTAACTTCATGGTAATATCCAGGCAATTTTCATGTCTACAGGCAGATGTTATATTTCTGCTGCCTTCAGGGTGATTTTTTTGAACTGCTCTACGGTGGTGCATATGCTATGGTTGGATCAACTTAGCAGTTATACTCCAGCTGATTGGTACTGGCTAGCAACCAAGTTCATCTCCAAGCTATTGCTAAATGTTATAGACTGAAAACTGATGAAGCCATGAAAGCTATAATATTTAGGTTGTCTGTGTTCCAGTCAAAAGGAGAGAAATAATGTATGCAGCAGTGGTTGGTTTGTCACTGAGATGGCCATTGGAAGATTGGCTTTGGTTGGTACCCAAGCAGAGGTGGTATTCAGCAGGCTCTGACCAGTTCTGGAGAACTGGTAGCAGAAATTTTGAGGAGTTTGAAGAACTGGCAGTAACTTTCCCCAAGAGTGGGGAGGGAATGGAGATTTTGCAGTATCCTTCCCCTGCCATGCCCAGAAAGCCACACCCACCAAGCCACACCACGCCCACCAAGCCACGCCCACAGAACCGGTAGTAAAAAATTTTGAATCCCATCACTGTACCCAAGTCTAGGATTTTAGCAGATACATTCCTATCAGTTAAGAAAACTATATAAAGGCAAACTAAATAGCATTTGCACATTGTTCTGGTAATTGTTATTGTCTTTATTAGATGAGAACTAGCTTTTATGAGCAAGGCTCTGTATTTTCCATCTCATGAGATTGCCTATCAGCTTTACAAGGTAGTCTAGACAAGAAGCAGGACTACTAACCTTAGCTTTATTGTAAGGTTACATTAACAGTATCTTGAACATTTGAAAGCAGATCTTTCCTCCCTCACCTATACAGTCCCTTCTCGGATGTCCCCATTCTTTCTATGGAATCAGTAGCATAATTGCTCCATTGCAGTTGTTCTTCCTATCTCCTAAGGGCATTTCCACATACTATTATACTGCACAATATCTTGAATACTGCTTAAGGGGAAGACTAGCATCCAGAATAATGATGTGCACTTTTCAAATTTAGAGCAAAGCTTATTACATTGGAATATATTTTTTTAAAAATCTCTGATATTGGTTGTAGCAGTGGTATGCAGGTACTGAGGTAGATTCACAATGAGGCATGACAGGCAAACTCAGAAACAGAGCGAGTGCCCTTTGACTAGCAAACCAGGGGTCTTCAAACTTGGCAAGTTTAAGACTTGTGGACTTCAACTCCCAGAATTCTTCCTCCAGTCAGGAATTCTGGGAGTTGAAGTCCACAAGTCTTAAACTTGCCAAGTTTGAAGACCCTTGAGCTAAACAATGGACAGAATTATCTTTTACTTTAAAAAACCTACCCTTCCTATAGTGAGTAGTGTAGCATATAAAAATTGAAATGCATACCAAAAGTGAAGTTCCTAAGTGTAATTGGCATGATATCTTAAAATGATGGGTATGATCTTGCTTACTGCAAAATAAGAAAAAGACAGAACAAATCCCCTTTTTTTTCAACAGGAGCATAATGCTATTAAGAAAATAGGTTCACAGGAAGCAACAGTAAGCTCGCTTGCTGTAATACTAATTTCCTTCTGTGATTACATTAACTATGACAGCAGCAGTTGGAGTCACAAATAGGTGATGTGTCTGCAAAGCAAATTAGGGAGCAGAGTGCAGAAGAACAGTTCATTGGGCTCCCAAACACATCATTTTTACTGTCCATAAAACAGAAAAAAAGGCATTAGGGCAAAAGATTTGGAATATGATTTTTCCAAGTGAGCTCCTGGAAATCTTTTAATACAACATTTGGTAACTATTCTCTTCAGTTTTCAAACTAGTAAAATGGTACAGAAAAGGCAATAAGACCTGGCCAATTTCCAGGTTTGGAGAGAGGACTATGTAAATTGACCAAACTTAATATCATTACTATATTACCAATTCTATGCTGAAAAATTATCCATCACTCAACTTGATGACAGAGAATTTGCTTTTGAAATGTTTAGTCATGTTAATTTTGCATATACTTTTACTAAATATATGGCTAAGGGATTTTATTTATTTACAGATGTATAAATGCCCTGTCTTTATTTGCTCAACAAACTCATCAAAGGTCTACAAATGTATTTCCTGGCTTGCCCTGTTGCAATTAAATTCTTAGGGATTTTGTTGAGGAAATTCCTTCGACTGGATTTCTGATTGTGAAAAATGGAAAAATATTTCACAGAAGATTACACCCCCAGCAAAACCATTTCTGCTACTTTCCAGAAGAGATTGCTTTCACAGAGTGAAATAACTGAAGCATTCTAAACAAAGAAAGAAACAAACAAAGAAACAAACATGTAGGAATAGAACAACACAGAGATAAAATATTCTGAGAGGGCTTAGCTGTACTGTGTGTTATAATTTAAATCAGTTCTCGAGTGAGGGTGGACGAAAGAGGAAATTTTTTGCTTGCTGGCTCTACTTTGCTCACTAGAATGCAAAGCACAGCATCTGGGGTTGTAAATTCACCAATTAGGTTGTATGTTCACATGTTCCTATTTGTCAGATCATAATCAGGAAGTGGAGATGATATTTTGCCGTGTTGATTCTGACTTTATAACTTTGCTTTCTAAATTTCTACATTAACTTTAATGAATGGATTATTTAAAATGTTGATCTTTTGCCGAAGCCTTCATAAAGGTTAAGGTGGTTTAATGAATACAGGAGTGATGATGTCTGAAGGAAGGGTGGGATTCTACCAGTTCGGACCGGATCAGGTGATCAGGTGAACCCCTTGTTCCCATGTTCAGCTTGCTCCAAACTGGTTTGCCGCAATGAGGAAGTGGGCCCACCAGTGGTGGGATTCATAGATTTTTATCACTGGTTCGGTGGGCATGGCTTGGTGGGTGTGCTTTGTGGGTGTGCACATACTTTGCGTGTGCGCATGTGCCAAACGCGTACTTTGCGCAGGCGCAGAGGCGTTCCAACTCACCTCCTGCAAGCCTACACTCTCTCTGTCGCTTCAGCGGCTGCTGCGCAGCACTCTGCTGTACTGCACAAAGCAGCTGCGCTTCAAAAGCAGGGAATAAAGGTGAGTATGGGAGCCCGGGCAGATGGGTGGGCCCAACAGCAGAGCGGTGGAGAAAACCGGTTCAGTCTCTGCTGCTCATTGGTGCTACCGGCTTGGCAGAACCAGGCAGAACCAGTAGAATACCACCACTGGGGCCTGCCCACCCACCCCTGCTTTTTTCTGTGCTTTATGACTTTGTTTAGAGCACAGATGATTCATGCAGCAGAGTAGTTTGCCACGCCTCAGCTGTTTTCTTCACAGAGGCTGCAATTGAAAGTAAGTATGGGCTTGCCTTTTTTAACATGCGGAGCATGTGCGCAATCACTGAACCGGTTATTATACAGTGGAATCCTACCCTTGGTCTGAAGCCCTTCTCCCAAATGATCCTTGAAGCAGGCATAACCCCGCTATGCAACGACAGCAAACAACCAACTTTCAGGTACCTTTTTTTTGCATAATGAAGCTGCGTTCTGTATAATTCATGAAAGCAGAACTTTTTTTTCTTTTGCCCTGAAGACTGTGCATAAAGTCCCAATCAATCGATCAAAAACAAGGAAGACAAAAACAAAATAAAAAAAGAACCCCCCAAAGCAGGTAGATCTAATTTTATACACATTGACGCTGAATTAAAATTAGATCAAATTAAACTCTGCCAATATGAGATAAAAATTATTTAATAAGTTTCTTACGTGTTCTAACGGTTTTGAAAGCCCAAGTTAGAATAGACGTGCAAGCATTTTTCAGAAAATATCTTAGAACAAAATCCACTGTCTTGTATTCCATTTTGAATATGTATCATTATTCACTGATTTCAAAACTCCAGGAAGGGAAGATTCGGAAGCAATTTCATCTCTCTGTTTTCTCTTTCATTGCCTCATCTATTAATCAGTACAAATGCAGAGGAAATGTTGTACAACAAATGTTTCAAAGAATTATTATTCTTTCCTTCAGCATAGACTCAAAGAAGGTATTAATTTTAATTAATTTCGAGGGATGATAATGATAGTGCAAAATGCACCCAAGAGAGTCCTATTGGGAAATAAGATGTAACAAAATAACAGGTTAATAAAGAGTTGGCAAAATGTGTAGAGGGATTTATGCAGAATGATAGTATTTTGCACAGTCCAAAATCATGGTGGAATGTTGCAAGTTTTCTTCTAGAATGTAGCACTTTAATGTAATTTTATTCCTTATCTTTTTTGCAACTTTATATATATATAGTTTCATGTACTGCAACTGACAAAGGAGTGCAAACAGTTTGCAATGGGGATTCTAACGGAGGTATGGTTCTGCCCTAGACATGAAAATGTTTTCTTTTATGTTTTCCAATCAACTTTTGTGGATTGGTGGAGGTGGGGGGGTGGAAGATAGGAGATAATTCCATGTGAGTGGTGGGCAAACATCCATGCACAAGCAGCTCCATTTGCATGAGAGGTAGGCATGTGCTCTCCTGCCACTCATATGAGTGGGGATGTGCGTATGCTCACCTGCGACTTCTGCAGCCCCGTTCCAAATGACTCAAGGCCTGATAGTGGGTTGCAGGGAGCCCTGTTTTACAGCAAGAATTGCCAGAGTTCTTTTCCTAGATCTAAGAAACCAATGAACTGGGTACTTTCTAGAATACCCATGGCAGTGCTGATATTGTACCAGTCTGGCCCAGTTCTCTCCACCACTCTGCTGTTGGGCCCACCTGCCTACCTGGGCTCCCATTTATCCTCTGACTTTGAAGCACAGCTGCTTTGCATGGCAGCTGCTGAAGTGACCAGGAGAATGCAGGCTTGCAGGAGGTGAGTTGGAATGCCTCTGAGCCTGTGCAAATGCCTCTGTGCTTGCGCAAAGTGCACGCGTGCACACAAAGAGTGTGCGCATGCATATAAAGTGTACCCACCAAGTCACGCCCACCGAACCGGTGGTAAAACTTTTTGAATCCCACCAGTGATCCATGGTGAATGAAGATAGATGACAAATGAAAACTCTGGTTTTGTATAAATTTTCAGAAGTGTTGCTATGTGAAGCACAAGGGACATGCTGATACAAAATCAAGCAACTCTTATGTGCAGAGGTGTCCATAGATAGTGTGTGTGTGTGTGGGGGGGGAATGATTAAAGCAGCATTGCAGTGTCATGATGCAGGCTCTGCCACTTCTGAACACATATCTTGACCATGGGCATATGAAAAAGGCAATGCTTGCATTACTAGGTGTGTTCCTGCTTTCATCCTGTAGATGGTGACATGATGGCTACCTCTGCTTACATGCTACCCTAATGCAATAAAGTTTTCAATTTTGGAAAGCAGAGGCATCAATCAAATGGTGACGGATGAGGATACTCCCATGGCAGAGTCAAAACAGTGCAGTCAATCAGGATTGTTGCGGGGGAGTAGATAGGAAGTGAAATTGGAGGTCCAAATTCCATGAATAGAGATGTCCAATGTGAGATCTTGGTTATGTACATTTCTGATAACAATATAATGCACATTATATTTAACAAGGTACTAAAAGGCCAAAAAAGAAAGAATAGTACCCAGTATTGATTGCTGGAAATAATGTTCTGAAAAGTTTGTGCAAACCTCTACTCAGCATAGTTGCCTACTACCAGCTATTAAATAGATTAAATGCTGGGTATGATAGAACTACCTACATGGTTACATATGGGATCTGTTATCTAATTAACATAAATGACAACAAATGACCAATTCTACTTCTTAGTACTTTTATATCTTCTTCCTTTGTGTCATTTCCTTTCAATTCCTATGCTCTCCAAATTTGCCATATGCACTGAATGCCTTAGTTATAAGCATTTCCATCACAAAACTGATTGGGTAAATGGGTTATTTGCTTTTGGTACTTACCACAATAGAATAATCTGAAATAGCCAAATGTTTTAGAACAGAGAATGAGGTTAAAGATGCTTATTCAAATAACTTTTTAATTAATGCTAAGTTTCAGCTGATATTAACTGTTGCTAATCATTTATTGATTTGTTTTGTTCTTTGTACTAGGAAAAAAAATCTGCCTGAAGATGATTTTTTAAAAGATAACATTACTTATAGGTCTATGCAGTTTCAACAGTTTCCATTCAACAAACTCTCAACCGAAGCTCCCCACTGAAACAAATTCATAAATCAAACCGGGAATGTTCATGAAAGAAGTCATAGCATAGCCTTTTGGAGAACTTCACAGGTCTGATAGCTTTTCTATTGCTTTTGGAGTTCAGGCAATATCAGCACTGCAACGTCTACATACAGGGAAGGCAGACTTGCATGGTGCAATGGGCTCAGACATAAGAGTAATGCCTCATTTAACTGTCTGCCTACTGGAGTTCCTTCAGGGTGGGAGGTTTGACATTATTTATGTCTTCATTCATTTTTTTTCATCTTCTTTAATTGAATACCAACCTTCATTTTGCTTGCTCTTTTGTTAATGAAATGTTTCACTTCTATAGTAGTTCCTCCAAGGTAGGAACTGAGGTAACTGGTTCTTAACAATCTGCAAGGGTGATCTTTTAAATTCTACAAGTATTTTAAAGCTAACATTTATAATGTTGGCCTAGCTTGTTACCGTTTTAAAAAGGAACATGGGGTGGCTAGAGTTAAGAATGCAATTTTCTCCATGCCATCCTTTTTTTTCTCTGCTTGCTATCTTTGTGACACTAGTTTCTCTACTTTCTGTTGTCCTGTTAACTAACCTAGCCAGTACAGAGTACTGCTGGCAAGCTACAACTCTGTCAGACCCAAATTCTATCCTGTTTCTTTCTAGAAATGTCCAATCTTATCACCATCCCATAATAGCAAGAGAGCGCTCATTATTTTGAGTCATGCCCCAGAGAGGACATGTTTTGCCATAAGCATCTCGTTAAAGCCAGAGATGAAAGTTCCTTATCAACCAGCTGTGTCAATTTTCCTGTTGTGTCAGGGAACCCTTGATGATATCGAGTTGAACCATGGATGGAAGGGTTAATGTGCTCTAAAAAATCTACTATCCCTTTATTTCCCACCCTATTCTGCAAAAAATCAACACAACTTTTAACATTTTGAAATTCTCACATTAAAGTCCCCTCTCCCCCTCATAATCAAATCTTAAAGCAACTTGCATTGAATCAAGATTGCTCTTGAACTGTAAACTTCAATCACATCTTGCTTTCTTTAAGTTTTAAATTTCCAATTCAAATCAAATCAGTGCTGATTTACTCAGATGTATTTTTTTCAAATGACTTGTTTCACCTGAAATTAAGAGCTTCAGGTGTTTGATACCCATCATGCTTTATCCTGTAACCCACAGTTGTAAAAAATGCAGATATTAACACAGATTGTTGTCAAATTATCTTCTGATAATTCCATTATATGTTTCTGAATTAGTATTTTCCTAACAGTAAGCTTCTGTTTCAGTTACTATAATTATCCACCCAAAACCTTCCTCTAAAATATTTATTAATAAGGTGATGCCACATTATCAATATTGTTTCAAATTATTTTTCTATCTGGAATTGCAGTATTGACTCTACCACCATTGGGACTAGGATGTCTGTTGCTAAGTGAGATGATCATTAAGTGAGTTGCACACAATTTTATGATTTATTTATTTTTTGCTTTGAATTGTGTGATCATTAAGTGAATAAGCAAATTCAGCTTTCCTCACTGACTGCTTGCTGGAAGCCAGAGGGGAAGGTAGCAAATGGCAATTATATGATGGAGCCATATGTGACAAGATAGTTGCAAGTGGAAGAATTAGTTGTGTGAGGACTGGTCCGTAACTGCAAGAACTGAACTTTTATCAGCACTGTCAAAATTTTGAACAGTTACTAAATGTATGGATGTATGTTAAAGACTACCTTGCTTTGTATCTCTAATTTCTTCTCCTTTGAACTTCTCATTTCAGCCTCTGTAGGCAGGGGTGAGATGCTACCGGTTCTGCCCGGCTCTATAGAACCGGTAGCTCTGAAGAGCAGCATACACCGAACCGGTTCTGTGTTCACTGCTATTTGCCCCACCTGCCCTCCCGGGCTCTTACCTGACCTTTATTTCCTCCTTTTTCAACCTCAGCTGCTTTGCGTGGCACAGCTGAGGTTGAAAAAGCAGAAAAAAAGAGTCTTCAAACACTACGCACCCGCGTGCAGCACTTATCAGCTGTCCGGGTGGCACAGCTTTAGTTGTATTATGCATGCACGCAGTGCGCAAAACATAACCACCGAACCGGTATAACACCGGTTGAATCCCACCCCTGTCTCTAGAGTTGTCCATACTTCACCAGCATTTGAGGATCTCCTACTCTGTGAGTTTCTAATATTCTCTTACCATTCCCATTACACCTCTTTCTTAGGTGATTGACTTCCCTTTCTCTCTTTCCCTCCCCCCGCTGTTTGGGGTGTTCTAATTTTGTACTAGTGGGATCATTGTAATAAACAAGCTTTCTCTTCTATGGTGTATTTGTTCTAAATGCATAAATAAGAATGTGAAGTAACAAAGTCTTGGGCTTCCAAGTGCCATCTCTCTCTTTACAGATCCAAAGGAAAAATAAATGTTTCTGATATCTAGATAAACTCTTAGCTGTGTCCCAATGCTTGAAAGTATTTTGGGTTATAGAAATAATCCATTTTGCCAAAAGAGGGTTTTTATCTGGGATTAAAATAAAATGGCTTATTGGAAAAGGAAAAAAAAACACTGATAAGCTTTAAATGAACTGTCACTGTGGTAGTGAGCCTCAAAAAGACAGAGAGAATTTCCAGTCCACAATCTGTTTCTAAACTGACAATTTCCCTTTATCATGAGAAAAAAAACAATAATAGTTGGTCCTATCTAATTTGTCTAATCTGTATAAGGAAAGAAACCAAAGCCAAGCAATCAATATAGATTCATTTATTTTTTCAGAGAAATATAGTCCTTTAAAAAGGTTTGCAAAGAAACAAGGAAGAAAAATGAGAGATGGTAATGAACCCCAATCAATTGAAAGTCAGAAATAATTGTACATGCATGGGTAAGCAGAAGTGTCTCCCACAAGAAAGCAAGAAATCAGTTCAACAATACTTAGCTTATATTCTGTTGATGGTTATTGGTTTCATCAGAGGAAATGGCTGGGTTTGGAGCCACAATCATTAACCTCAGGTACTAGCCAGACCATAATGATACATTAGACTATTAAATATAGGCTGAAAGACTTGTTGTTACTGTTGTGGTTTGATTGTTCTTTTTGAATAAAAATATTCAGTCAGTATATCAGTTAAGCCATAATATCAGCAAAGAAAGAGCTAGAAATTCAGATGAAAAGCAAGTATTCACAAAGGAAAACAAAGGTCCACTTATGGATCATATCATTAGCTGATGCCATCTATCATCTATCATCCTTCATTATCATCATCTAATATATATCTATATAATATCTACATCATCTGTTGGCCTATCATCTCCAAAATATCTGGATTATCCACAGAGTTCCCTCACAAGTATTCATGGTGACCCATATTTAAATTGGAAATTAAATTTCCAAATCAGCCAAGACTGGTTATGCTATGATTTATCAGGAAATGCTAAACACATACCATAATAGGCATCTCTTCCTGTATGTTGAAATGTTGAAATGTGTGTTCTGATCTCACAAAGCAAGCTCTGACCATTAGTTCATGCTGATATCATGTGAAGGTATGTAAGGGACAGAGTTTGTGTAACAAAATTGCAACATCTATTTCATCAGTTGTCCTCCTTTCCCCAGTGCAGATGCTTATGATACAAACAAAAGAAAAAACAAGATATATTTTGCCCAACTTTTCAGGATAATGGCAAATGACTGTAAAAGGGAATAAGTTTCATAACTTCCATTATTTTTCCACCTGTTCTCTAATTAATAAAGAATTAAATTAATAAGTTATGCATTTGTGAAATATGAATTGTAATTATAAGCTGTATTTTAACCTTTACTTTTTATTGTGGACAATATTCAGGCAAAGGTTATTTAATATATGAATTAGATTAATTTGTTCCATTAATTTCAGCAGGATTAGTTATGTCAGGAATACAGCTTCAGAGTCACTCTGAATGAGATGGGCAGTCTCTAAATTTGATAAATAAATACAGTAGTCTTAATGATAAGGGTATATGTTTGCAAGAGAGTAAATAAATATATCACACTCTCCTGCAGTAAAATAACTTCATGAAAGTGATTAGCAAATTTCATTAATGGCTATTATTCCAGTACTATTATATCATTTTATTAAAATCCTACAGTATTTATTTTAAATGCTTAAGGTATCAAGTCAGTTGTATCCATAGAAAAGATTTATTCTCGAACTACCAACCTAATATATTTGTGCTTTGCTTCATGTTAAAGCATGAGATGGGCTATAGTTAAATACGTCTCTATCATAAACTTAAAGCAAAGGGGAAAATTAACAGGGTTGGAATTCTGAAGTTATCACAAGTGTAAGAAAGACTTAGAGTAGACAAACATGATACATGTTTTCATTTACTCCACAAAATGATTTCACAGCAGCAAAAATAGCAGAAATAGAAAAGATCAGTTGTAATGTAGCACAGTGAGAGGTTACTGAATCTCTTTGGAGCCTAAGTTTGCATGAAAAAAGTGGTGGCCTTCTAGCCAAGGTTTTTATTTAAGTCTTTGAAGAACCTTTGCAGCTGACAGCACTGACAGTAGCAAATATAAACCTGCTGATTACTTTGGAAATATGAAACCAACAGATACCAACCATTCTAATCAGTGTTGTGACCTATACCTTTTATCTGTGTTTTCCTCCTTACCCTTGGAACACTTTTATTATTGATATCTCGGTGAACATGACATTTCCCCTTTGCTCTCCATAATTCCCACTGCATATTTCATGAACTTAAACTGAAACATGCACATGAGACTCCTCCAAGCTGTTTGAATGACCTTCCACACAGGACTGACTCATCAAACAAACTACAGGCTTTCTTGACATTTGTAGCAATGCATTATCTGGTTGGGAGATACAATAAATAGGATCTATTCTTTTGCAGAGAACTCATCAAAGAGATAGGTGATCATTTGCATTCTTCTGTATATATTTATATCCTCCAGGTATTGTAATTTCTGCCAACAAAGTATGTGGCTTTTTCTGCAGATGTGGGGTCAAGCTAGTGCACACCTGGGGAGACTGAAATCAAAACCTGATTTGGAAACACATATGAAGCAATCTGGGAGGGAGAAAGGAAGGGATGAGAAGCCTTAATGGTGGGGAGCAAGATGTGAAGAAGCAAAAGTTTTTCGAGATAATGGATAAATCTTATTGAAATTGGGATTCTAGAAAGGTACATAAGATTGCATTTTTATGTTTGTATTTAGAAATAACCATAGAAAATTGAAATAATATGTAATTTAAAATGTGATAAAATATTTAATATAAACTAGTGAAATTTTTGTTAAGAAAAAGGAGAACTGTAATGAAATATGATTTAAGATATGTGATGTGGGGGGGGTTAATAATTTTTGGAAAGCATAAGTGTTCCCTCAAAGGCATGATATTTAATTGAAATGGATAAAATGTTTAAGATATAAATGATTGTTAATATTAATGATTAGATTATGGTATATTAGCGAAATTTTTTTGTGAAATGAGAGATTTGAAGTAGAAGAAGAAGGAAGAACATCGTAATGAAAAATAATAGGCTATAATATGTGAGGTGGGGAGGAATAACTATGGAAAATAGGTGCTCCCATAAAAGTATGTGATTTAACTGAAAAGTAATGTGTTAGATGTTTAAGATATATAAATGAATATCAATATTAATGAATAGATTTGTATTATTTTTGATAATATAGTAAAATTTTAGAATGTACCAGACAGAATCCCAATGTAAGTTATGTGTTTTATATTAAGTATTATAAATATAGGGGAAGAGATAAAGGCATCATACTCCATTTAGTGTAATAGGAGAAGTTTTCTTCTTTTTAAAGAAGAAAAATAAATGGATGGTTGGAAATAGAACAGACAAAAGAATAATAAATATTATGATTCGAATTGAGAGTATGAGGTCAATAAAATAAAATTGAGAAAATTTAAAAGTGAGGAGAAGTTATATAGAAAATTGAAAATGTTAATAAGATATGAAATGGTATGTAAAATGAATATGAATTTGAATTTGTGTCTGTACCAATGTCTGCACTTCTTAATTTTTATTCAAACATATCCAATAATTTATAGTATCCCTTTATCTTCTATTTAATTCTTAATCCTGAATAATGGTTCTGCATTATAGAAATCTCTTTTTCTAAAGAAGAATGCCATAGTCACCAAGAAAACCCAGGTAGCTCCATCCTTACCATTGGATAAGATTTTTGTTTGTAAACTTGCCAATAAGTGCATACAACCTTGGGATAGGTTACTACTAATCTCATCCTATTTTAATGCAACATCTTATATTTTTACTAACTAAACTGTATTCATTATCTGATTAGGATTTGACTAGTTGCCAGTGATCTGTTAAGACCTGAAAGAGAAGGATCCCTACTTTTATGGAATGACACCTGGGTGTCCCAAGGGATCCCTTTTCAGTCACTGTCTCCTTCTCTGGAAAAGCTTTTCCCCATAATTCGGCAGGACCTGAATCTCTTTGCATTTGTTTGTTTGTGAATCTGATAAATTATTCTTCTCTTTCTTGCTTGCTTATGTATTGTATGTGAGTTATGGTTCCTGGTCAGCACAGGGAATCTTTACAGTTATATTGCATTCCTTTATATTTTAAATTTATTATATTCTGGAGGTCTGTAAATTGCTCATTGTCAGAAATGACTGGAGCAAAGCATAAAGCATAAATAAATAAATAAATCATGTTGCAGAAGAAGGGAAAAGGAAGACAACAGAATTATTAAAACAAATCTGGAAAGCATTTACTCTAGTATCAATATTAGAATATATGAATGAACATTTTCAATGTTCTTCTTCCTCTTCTGGTCTAAACCAGTGGTTGCCAACCAGTGGGCTGGGGACCACTGGTGGTCCGCGAGAAAATTTTGGTTGTCCGCAGAGAAATTTTACCCCCAAAGCAGCCCCCCCAAAGCAATTAATCCAAGCTGCGCGAGAACACAAGGCTGCACTGCCCACATGTCCCATGGGAACACAAGGCTTGTGTTGCTTGCATTGCGAACAACATGAAGTAGTGAGGGGAGGGGGGAAAGGGCGGAGGGGGAAAACTTGCCCCATTCCCCATGTGCCTGGCCTGGCCACCAGGCTGCTTCTTTCAGCTTCTTCTACTTTTGGCTGCATGCAAGGAAAGCAGCAAAAAAATTCTTTCTTTCTCTCCCCCAAACTCTGCCAGAAAGGAGTCTTTGGGACCCTGCAAGGCATCCTGCTCCAAGAGGCTGCACCGGCATGACAAGTCTCACAAAGACTCAGTTCTGGTGGAGTTTGGGGGAGACAAAGAAAGACTTCTGCTGCTTCTGCTGCTTTCCTTTCATGAAGCCAAAAGTCTCTCTCTCTTTCTCTCTCCCCTGAAAACAGATCTGGAGACAGTATCCTGCGATCCCAAATAAAGAATGATTGATCAGTAGGAAAACTGGGTGGGGATTTTTTTTTTTTATTTTCCCAGGTCTCTGGTCCACAGGATTTAAAATTATGAATTTGGTGGTCCCTGAGGTCCAAAAGGTTGGCGACCACTGGTCTAAACTACTCTTTCTCCCCCACCTCCCCCAGTGAGCTCCTCTGATCTGTGCCATCCACCCATGCACCCTCCCTGAACTATGTGGCAACTCTGGCACACTTGCACATCCTTTGCAACTCTTGTGGCACCTCTTACACACTCCCACTTACATCCCTGACCAGCAAACCCGTGCATCTCCCCCACCTGGTAGCATCTAATTAACTGCATGCTGGCCTTGGACTTCTAACTTCCTGTTGACTTCCCCACTAACTTTCTTTCTGCAAGCTTCCCACAAGCAAAATAAATGGGGAAACCAGCAAGAATTCAAGGGAGGGAGGGAGGGAGGGAGGGAGGGAGGGAGGGAGGGAGGAAGGAAGGAAGGAAGGAAGGAAGGAAGGAAGGAAGGGAAGGAAGGAAGGAAGAGTTCTGATGGTCCTGTCAGTTTCCCTGACAAACTCATTGGGGAAACTGGCAAGAAATTCGAAGTCATTCCTGCTTGCACTGCTTTTTTGCGCATCTGTGGTCATTCTGTTTCTCTGTTTAAGTAAGAAAATATATATGAAATGATGACCCAGCAGGGAACAAGTTGTCTAGTACACCTCTAAAAGCCTTGTATTTCTACCATTTAAGTGGGTGAAACATTACATCACATAGAGTGATAATTTTGAAACCAAGGTACCAGTGCTAACTTACAGAATGCATCCAAAATTCAGCATCTGTGATTTCCATGGCATTAATATGCTCCTGCTTTCACTTCTTTTTTTGCCTTTGGTCAATCTGTCTTTCTGTTTTGGTAAAGAAATATCTCTGAAAAAAATGGCCCACTGGATATGGTTTTTCTTGTGTTGTGACTGTCTGTCTGTCTGCCTGTTTATTAAAAGAATAAGGAAGAAAAAAAGAAAAAAAATCAAAGACAAAGTTAAAAGTGCAAGAAAAAAGAGTATATAAAAATAAATAAAAAAAATAAAAAGTATAAAAAATGTAGTGTAAATTTCAGTCCTTTCAACCCTATATTTTTCCCATTGTTCGATCTGTTTATTATAACCAAAAGTTTTGACCTACTTTATCATACATTGTTTTCTGTTTCACATTTGAATAAAAATGTATGCGTATGTTGTAGCAATCACATGCTCATTATTTGTATGCAATTCTATTATACAGCCTTATAGTGTTCAAAACCATAAACTCTGCACTAACCTAAACAATCTTTTACCGATGAGGATTAGATCTCTGCTCTCAAAGAATATTCTGATACAGTGTCAACATAATGGAGGATTTTCCCAAGGGAGATCTGTTTAATTCCACCTCTTATCAACTTTCAGTGACATAATTATTACAGGGAACTTTCTAATACATTTAAATTAATTGAATTGTCTTTCAATAATGATGCATTGTGGTGACATTTTAATTCTTTTATTTTATACATTTTATGAAGTATGTTTAATGTTTTTAAATGGAAAAGTGGGATTAAAAACAGCTACAAACAGATAAAGGGGGATGTTGTTAAAACTCATACACTCAGGGCTCATATAACACTGTCAGATTTCATTAGCTCAGCTAAGCATGGGATGCTGTAATAAAGAGAAATGTTTTGCTTCAAGGCTGGAATAATATGTTGACAAGGAATATCAACAAAATACATTGTGATCTCTTCCCAAATCCCCTGGGGATATACTGAATATTTCTGAAAACTATTTATTCTGAAGATGTTGAGCTCCAAGAAAACAGTTTAACCCCAAGTCACAGCTAATGACTGTCTAATGCAGACTGTTTTATGTATAGAACTGGCAGAACTTTGAGCAAAATCTTCTCTGATGAGAGTATAGTTTTTAATCTATTAATTTAGGAATAATCTTAATTCTATAGAAAAATTAGCCCCAGAGAAAGAGAAAGTACTATATTCAACTGACATATTCGTATGTTTGATATTTTAACATATAGAAAAAAATATTCTAGTACTGGCCTTCACTGTGCTTTGACTCTTCAAGAAATCCAGAAGTCAGGAAAAATCACTACAAACAGAAACTGAAGAATCAGCCGCTTATAACCAATGCATGTGTATTTTCTATATGTAAATCCTTCATCTTTTCTGTTTCTGAATATTTATTTTGAACAGGTTTTCAAAAAGCAAAATATGCCTTTTAAACACAGCTTTGAAAAGCATATCCCTGCTTATTAGCATAATTATGTCTAAATTTCATTTTACAGTATACTGTTTTTAAAAGTGTTTTTATATGGTTTTGAGTAATTAAATCCAATATAAAGTTAATTCATTACCAAGTTGGGTGATGAGTTGTAGCCTTATTTACATAGGCTTTAGTTGGAATCAGGCCAGCTTGCAGTTAAAATCTCAAATTCTTAGTCTTCAGGTTTTCCTTATCATTAGTTTTCCATTGCTTTGTAAGCCTAGATATCTAAATGCTGTTGCAGAAGATAGAACTGGAACAATTTTTATCTGATTCAGAAGTCATTTTTATGTTCTCTTCTCATTGTTTAGATTCAGCCTAGAATAGCACAATATGTATTATCTAATGAAAGATCATTGTTTACCATTTTACCTTATAAATGCTATTTAATGTTCCAAAAAGTAATGTGTACTGCAGATATTTATAAGAAATGCTTTATCTGTTGTTTTGAACAGCTAAGATTTTATATCATTACTTTTTACTTTTATTTTTGTTTTCTAGAATAATGAAACCCTATGACAGTTGTCACAGTTCATTCCATGAATCTGAAAATTTATACTACAAATTGAAAAACCTAATGTCATAGTTTCTTTAAGAATTTATCCCACTATTTCTTGCTAGTAATATCTGCATTTCTACTTCTGTTTTCTTTGAAAACCTGTTTTAAAAGAAACAGTTCAAAATAGAGATTGCACAACCTCATGGTGAACATTAAAAATTGGCTGACTAAAGGCACTCTACAGCCATAACTAATGCCAGATTCACCACCAAGGTCAAAGGATTAAGATTTCATCAGAAGCCCCTATTACTACCTGAGGTAATTCTGCCATCTTCTGCCTTGAATGTCACATTCTAGCCTGCACTTACAGAGTCACCAGTTTTTGGAGATGGTAAAACCAAAGCTTTTTGCACAGAAAAGGGGAAAGTTCTCAATTTCAGAGATGCTCTATATGTCAATACATTCCAGGAGGAATTGCACAGAGAATTCCTCAAGATACTATCCAGAATTTGAATTTAATTTAATTTGGTTTTGCTTTATTAGAACCAGAAGTTGTTGTTGCCATTTTTAAAATCTTAAGTTTCCTGCAAAGTTGCCTTTTGTCCTTATTGAAAGATGACTTGCTTAGCAAAGAATAAACATAAACCTTACTGTGTTTGTTTCTGGTGCATAGAAAATAGCAAAAATGCCATCAAGTACTAGACATGAAGCATTCATGTGCAAATATATCAGAAGTATATTTTCCTTGGTATTTGATGCTCTTGGCATAAAGATAATTGATAAAGGAACATTTGTAACCCTATTCATAGGGGATTGTTTCTTCAGGTGATAAATTCATGACACAATATTTTTATGTACCATTTACTGTACTATTTACAATCAGACTGTCAACCCTGAAGCCATTTTGGAGCTTCTTCAGGGCTGCCACAACAAGGCTGGTTGGAGCTGTGGGAATGGGAGGAGGCAATAGAGATAGCTGGGAATCTGTAGCCAAAATAAAATTCTTTCTCCTGGGAACCATGGACATTCTCACCAGGTGCTGGGGAAGCATGGACGGAAACCAACTGGAGTTGGGACTGTGACCTGGTTAAACCATGTGATGGACATATGGATGGGGGGAAGAACTTTGATTTTTAATTTGGATGGGGAAAATCTTGGGATCTTCAGAGTTGGGTTTTTACCAGATGTGCCAATATGACATGCCTAATAAATCTGGTTTTTGAGGAGCAAAATGTTTTTTTTAATTTTTATTAAACAAAAAGAAAACACTTAAAAACAATGAACGTGGTATAATCATCCTGACACATCTAATTGTCATACATAACTATTTCGGATGACATATAACACATATTTACATAGTATATACATTTATATCAACAATTCTCTATATTCCTAATCTATTATCTTAACATCCTTATCTCATTTTAGTTTGGATTTTAAGTCCTTCCTTTTCCCCAACCAGTGGTAAAATTTATCCCATACTTTATAACATTCAGTCTTGTCTTTGTTTTTTAATTTCAACATTAGTTTATCCATTTCTGTGCATGTCCATATCTTTTTAATTATCTCCACTTCATCTGGGATTTCCTTAAATTTCCAGTTTTGAGCATAGACTAGTCTTGCAGCTGTAATCACATGTATTATTAGGTACGTCATTTCTCTGTTGTACCTTTCTATGTTAATTCCCAATAGAAAGAGTTCCGGTTTATATTCAAGTTTGATTTCACCCATTTCCTCTAACCAACTCTGAATTTTGTGCCAGAAATCTTGGGCTTTCTTACAAGTCCACCATATATGTTAGTATGGCCTCGGAGTTTTGATTGCATTGGGTCTGTTACTTGGAACCCTGACACTGAAAAAATATTTATGTTCTGAAATGTCATCTGCCTAGGATCACAAATTGAACCAACAAACGGCCAACAAAAATAAAATCCCAGTTTTTATTACATTTTCAATATATATTCTCTGCCAAATATACTATCTGATATACAATTTATGTTTATATATAGAATACCAGAATACCAATGAGCCTATCTGCCAGCCTGATAAACATTTGAATGGGAGTGAAATGATGTGCATAGTACAATCCATGCAAACAGACTCAGGTCAATGGGATAGAGGAACTACACCAAACACCTGTTATTTTCCATTCAAAAGTTTGGATAATGAACATAAATTTGGGAAAGAAATAATTTTAAAATATATCATATAAGCTTCTAGCATTTTTTTTAATCTGCAAAAAGAAAAAGAAAAAACTAAAGTGAAAGAGTAAATACATTATATGCAAAGCTCACACAGGTAAGCATGTATCAACTTTGAATATTAATATTGGTTTGTTTGTCTTTCTAGATTCTGTGCAATCAATTTTCCATCACCATTTTTTAGTAATACTATAACAAATGCTATAATATTTAAAAACAGTCAATTAGTAACTTATTATCTTTAATTAAAAGAAACAAAAAAAATGAAAATGCAAGAGATGGGTGGATGGATAGATGGATGGATAGATGGATACTTTCCCATTAACTTTTTAAATTAAATTATTAATTTTTAAAAGCTTACTTTGTATACTAGAAATAGGAAACCTAAACACCCAAGAATTTTAGATTAATATTATTTCACTGTACTTCAACCATCAGATTTTAAAATTTCTATCATGGTCCTGAATGTATTTCAGAATCACAAGTACATTGAAAACACATAAAAGCCAGCTGCTGCTTGCTTGCCTGAGAGAAATTCAGAATATTGGAAGTCTTTCTTAGTAGTCAAAGTATGTCCTCACTGGATTAAATCGTCAGCCTGGTTAACACAAGGGGAAAACCATTGGAAACAGAAATTGTGATTTGTGCCTTAAGGCTTTTTGGTATTTCCAACCCAGCCAGTGACTGCAGAAGACAGAATAATGACCCTATGTTACCATATAAATGTTAAGATTGAAATTTTCTGTGGCCCTAAGATTTTGTAGAGTTGTATGCAAAAATGAGTCCAGCAAACACATATTCATTCATATAATAAACGCCATTGCAAAAACCAATCCCAACCACAAAAAACTTTGCTCAAGACCAGACTTACCCATACTGCAAAGAATCCGTTCCCGTGAACTCCGCACAGAACTCAAAAACCATCTAGACAATGGTGAAAAGGACCTATACATCAACTACCAAGCTGATTGCATCAAAAGAAAGTCACACAACCCACAACTCTGCATCCAACCCCACCCCATCCAATCCAACATCACTCAAAACTAGGCACGCATGCCCCTAACTACCTCTATTCCAACCACAACTGGCCTTAAACGCAACCTACTCAATGCAAGAAGCCTTGTAAATGAAATAAAATAGAATTTCTCCTCTTACTAAATACGGCTAAATTTGACATTATATTTATCTGTGAAACATGGCTCAATGCATCTCTCCCTGACTCCATTACCACAGTAAGAGACTATCATGTTTACCGATCAGATCATGAAATCCGTAGAGGAGGTGGTGTTGCTATTCTTCTATAAAAAGTCCCTGCATCTAAAAAGCATCCAGGTTACCTAGGAGCTTGCTATTCCTGAGACCATCATCTGTGAACTGTCCTTAAATATCACATTTTGTTCTTACTATGTTACAGAGCTACTGATTATGACATCGAACATGAAAACAAGCTAAATACACTACTAACATGGGCAGCATCCTGCCCACACGCTTTTATCTTTCTTGGTAACTTCAATCTATCTCATATTAACTGGACCCTTAACGAATGTACAACTGTACCCGCACATGCAACCATCTACAATGCAGTAACAAATCTGGGACTAGAACAACTAGTAACCAACAACACTAGACTTAACAACTACCTCAGTCTCATCTTCTGCAATAGTTTGAATTCAATTTACAACACAAATTAAAGAACCCTTTTCCAACAGTGACCACAACATGATTGACTTTTGTCTCAACATACGTCCACACAAAAATCATCACAACGACTAAATCCCCAATTATAACTTCAAAAAAGGCAACTATGATCTTATAAACAACAATCTCTCATCTGTTGATTGGCAATTTCTATTCACTGGATGCAATACTGTAGAAGACAATTACAACGTATTTTTACTTGAAGTCAAAAGAATCATCAAACTATATGTACCATTAACAACTCCCAAAACCAGAAAAAAACAAATTACCCTTAACAATAAGGAAGCTTCAATCCAAAAAGAAATCACTTTGGCAGAAAAACAAATCTGGTCATGTTGCCAACTTCAAAAGCCGATACAAAAATTTATGCCACCAGATAAAGACTGAATGCACCAATTATCACATTAAACAAGGAGAAAACCTTCTACGCACCAATTCCACCTGCGCTTTCTACAATTTTGTAAACAACAAACTAAAAGACTCAAGGTCCATCCCACCCCTGAAAGGACCTAATGGTAAAGACTGCAACGATGACACTATTAAAGCCAACCTCTTTAACACATTCTTTGGCTCAGTATTTGTAAGCAGCAATGGATCATGCCCAGTATTTCCTAGCCGAACCACAGACAACTACAGTGATCTAATACATATCGATTTTACAGAAGACAATGTTGAAAAAGCACTACACAATCTAAAACCATCTCTATCTATTGGACCGGACCGAATATGTGCCTACTTCTTTAAAAACCTATCCACTGTCATAGCTGAACTTAAAGCATAATCTTTGAAAAATCTTTTAGGACCAGCTCCTTGCCAAAACTATGGTCACAAGCCACAGTCATCCCATCTTCAAAAAGGGAGACCCTAGCCTAGTTGAAAATTACAGACCAATTTCTTTATGCTGCATCACCTGTAAAGTCATGGAATCAATTATTAACCAATCCATTATCCTTCACTTAGAAACAAACAACCTACTCGCTAACAAACAACTTGGTTTTAGAAAAAAAACTATCCTGTAATCCGCAACTCCTACACTGCAAAAACATATGGACTACAGAACTCGATCAGGGCAAATCAATAGACACAATCTACATAGACTTCTGTAAAGCCTTTGATTCAGTGGTACACGACAAACTACTCCTACTCGCAGAATGACCTCTGTGATCATATCAAGAGCAACTGCGTTCTCTTTGCTGATGATGTAAAGCTATTCAACACCACAGACAATACTGCTACCCTTCAAAAAGACCTTGACTATGTATCAGAATGGTCAAACAAATGGCAACTTCAAATCTCAATGAATAAATGCTCTGTCCTACATATTGGCAAAAAAAATCTGAAAATAAAATACAGCTGAATAGTCAAGACCTAGTTTATGATCCAAACTCTGCCAAGCATCTTGGAGTACTCATCTCTAATGACCTAAGTGCTAGAGCCCACTGTAACTACATAGCCAAAAAGGGGTTAAGAGTTGTTAACCTAATCTTACGTAGCTTTTTCTCTGGTAATATTACACTACTAATATTACACTAATAACTAGAGCATAGTTATTTGCTAGACCAATACTCGAATATAGCTCATCAGTCTGGAACCCACATTACGTATCTGATATTAACACACTTGAGAAAGTCCAGAAATATTTCACAAGAAGAGTTCTCCACTTCTCTACTCGTTGCAGAATACCTTATGCCACCAGACGCAAAATTCTAGACCTAGAAAACCTAGAACTACTCCGCCTTCATTCCGATCTAAGTATAGCATATAAAATCATACATTACAATGTCCTACCTGTCAACCATAACAACACAAGAGCAAACAGTAGATACAAACTCAAGGTTAATCACAACAAACTTGATTGCAGGAAATATGACTTCAGCAACAGAGTGGTCAATGTCTGCAATACTCTACCTGACTCTGTGGTTTCTTCCCCAAACCCCAAAAACTTTAACCTTTGACTTTCTACTATTGACGTCACCCCTTTCCAAAGAGGTCTGTATGGGGCGTGCATAAGCACACCAATGTGCCTACCATACCTGTCCTATTGTTTCATTTATTTTTTTATTTTTCTTATATGTATCCATGTATTCATAACTATGTTTTTACTTATACCTATTATCTTGTAAGCAATTGACAAAAACAAATAAATAAATAAATAAATAGCTGTAGCACATCTTTAGACATTTTATACAAATCTGATGGTATATATGCATTGAAATGATTTTGCTCCATGCTGAAAATTGACAGGATATCAATTTTTTTCCTGATAAAATTCAGCAACAATCCTGGAGTTTCTGACTAACTTTTAAAAAAAGAATGATGGATTATGTGTCCACAATAGCCAGAAATTTTATGCTGTAGCAATTTTAAGCAATTCCATAACTTGACCCCAAGAGTCCTCTTTAACTTTCCCCTGAAAATTAGCAACCCAACAGCCATTGTGTATCTCTCCCAAACCTTTAGTGCCATATATTCTGCCCAACATAATTCAAAAGTTAGAACAAAAGACAAACCATCCAAAGATATTTTTTTAAAAAAAAGGTGGTGGGGAATCCCATCTTGTTTCGATATCCTAATTATTATGCATTATGCTCACTGAGGTCCCCTCTAAAAACTTGAGCTGCTGACCCACTCACACAAAGGCTGCCTACCACAGGAACAGGCCTCAGCAAGGAAGGGAAAACTCAAATTCAAATATGTAAAAATGCAAAGTTTAGAGAGCTTTTAAGTGTAAAGAATTGGGTAAAATATTCTTCAGAGATTGCATAACTAATTCTGAGCATCTGCTTTGATAGCTGTGTATTTTCAATTATTCAGAATTCAAAATGATTGTTTCATGATCTCTCCATGGTGCCTTGTACTACAAAAGAGATACTAACCACTTTGCTGAATTGCTTTCTGTCGTGCGGGTGGTATCTCTTGTTGAGATATAATGATGATATGAGTCATTTCCTTAATCGCATGTGGCTATTAGTAATGGCAAAGGAGGTGCAAGAAGCAAGAAGACAGGTCTGTACTGTAAAAGAAGGGAGTCACATTACTCTGTAACATCATTTTTAAGAGAAGGTTTGCTTGAAACTTCAAATCAAAACTTTTATTATAAGCCAGAAAACACAACAATAAAAATGCATAAACCTAAGTTATTAATGAAACTAAAAGTGGACATAAATGAAATTAATTTATTAATATAGTAACAACAATACAGATAACAGTGGCAATCACCCAAATCTGTACTAAACTTGAATTATAGATAGGACTAAGAGAACAAATATTGGCACAGAATGAGGAAATATATCAAATCAAATCAAAACTAAGCAAATTCAGTCTTTGCACAGACCTACTAAATAATAGTCTGGGATGTGTAAATTGTGCATTGCACAAAGGTGTCATGTCATGAAGGATGCCAAACAATGGAAGTGAAAGTAGCTCAGTACTACATAGTTTGATGTAAGAAGTCCATTCAGTTACTATTTTGTGTGTCTATGCAAAGATTTTGGAAGAAAAGGGAGAAAGAAGAACTGGTAAACTAAAGCTATCTCAGTTGATACTCTAGTGGCAAAAATATTTTTGTAAAATGGTGCCTCATAGGTCAATAGTAGCCTTCAATAAAGTGTATCACTATGTTTAATTATTATTCATCATCGTTGCTTGTAACAGTGTATCCTGGGAAACCTTTGTAGAGGTGAGCACACTAAAGAAATACATTCAAGGTTACTGAAAAACTGAAAAAAATCATAAAAGTCAAATGCATTTCCAGGAGATTTCATGGACACATCCATCTTGCTTTGCAACAGTAAAAACATTATTTCTCATTTTCTTCTTCCAGGAGGGGGGGAGAGAGGGGGAGGGGAGAGAGAGAGAGAGAGAGAGAAGGAGAGGTGGATGCAAGGAGGCAAGAAAAACCAAAAGTACACATATAGACTGGGTGTAACCAGGCTCAAAAGCAGTAACTGGAGTCTTAGTGGACAACCAGCAGTATGCAGCAGCAGCCAGAAAAGCTAATGCAATCCTAAATTGTATTAACAGAGGGATACAATCAAGATCAAGGGAAGTACTAATACCACTCTATAAAGCCTTAGTAAGACCACACCTAGAGTACTGCATCCAGTTTTGGCCACCACATTATAAAAAAGATGTTGAGATTCTAGAAAAAGTACAGAGAAGAGCAACCAGGATGATTAGGGGACTGGAGGCTAAAACATACAACGAACAGTTGCAGGAACTGGGCTTGGCTAGTCTAGTAAAGAGAAAGACCAGGGGAGACATGATAGCGGTCTTCCAAGAGGGGCTGCCACAGGGAGGAAGGGGTCAAGCTATTTTCTAAAGTACCTATAGGCCAGACAAGGAATAATGGATGGAAACTGAACAAGGAGAGATTTAACCTGGAAATAAGGAGAAACTTTTTGACAGTGAGAACAATCAACCAATGGAACAGCTTGCCCTTGGATGTTGTGGGAGCGCCATCACTTGAGACTTTCAAAAAAGATTGGACTGCCATTTGTCAGAAATGGTGTAGAGAGTCTTCCGGTTTGAGCTTCTTCGGCGACAGACCAAACCTCGTCTCTGCAAGAGTTCGATCCGTGCTCGCCACTGGAGCGCCCCGAGCTGGCTGGTTTCGGGGCTAAGCCACCCTGTAGAGGTGGTGAAGAAGGGGGAGACTGCCTGCAAGGTTGAGGAGAGCCACATCTGTCCTCCCCAGCTGGCCATTGCTCCCTTTCCTGAAGGCAGTTGTAGCGGTGGTCAGAAATGGCCACCACAAAGAAGAACTTGACCAGAAAAGAATGTGCAGGAGGAAGATAAGAAGAGAAAGTTTTGGTTGACCAGGTCAAACAGCAAAAGCAACAAATAAGGTACCGTGGAATTAAAAAAAAAACAATAACATTGTTCCCTAGGAAGATTTTTAAGCTGCGAAGGAGAGAGAAAAGGGAAAAGATTTGTTTTTTTTCCTCCTTTTCTTATACTGACAGGTGAGAGACTTAAGCAAGAAATTGGAAAAAAATCCACTTTGACATTAATAGGCATTTAATGCTGAAAATAAAAAGTCAAAGGGATAATAAAGATTTCTGGATAATCAAAAGCTTTTGAAAACAGGAAAGGAGAGAAAAAGAATAAAAGGGCAGGATCTGGAAGGGAGGAGACTGCCTGGAATTAAAAAGAACTTACAGCAAAATCTTAACAAGACTTCCAAAAGATACATTTTAACTGAAATATCGCAACAAAAACCCCAGGAAGACAAAGTGGAAAAAGAAATAAGAAGAAATAACTTGGGACTATTTGGATTACTTGATGATTTCTGGATTTTTGGTTACTGTATTTGAATGACTAAAATCAATTGGGTGGTTGTTTAAAACTGTTTAAAATGGCTCCACTTTTAGAAGAACTGAAAATGGAACTTAAAAAGTACAAAGAAGATGCACAAGAAGGGAGAGGTTCTTTTGGCTTCGTATTTCAGTTTTTAGAAATGGAGATTTGGAATTATGAGAAACAACAAGAAATGCCTGCAGAACAAGAAGATTGCAACAAAGAAGAAGCCATCTTTAATGAACAAGTAATCTTAGATGGGGAAAAAAAGGAAAGGGGGGAAAGAGAATGGAAAGTTTAAGATTGGGAAAAACAACTCCAAAAAAAAAAAAAATAGAGTGAAAAATAAGTATAAAATCAGAAAGCAACAGAAGAGAGAATGCAAAAGAGAGAATTAGAAGTAGAGAGACAAGGGGGTAAAAAGGGGAGGGAGAAGATGAGAGGGAAGAAAGAAAGGAAAAGAAGTCATAAAGGACAGAAACAAAATATAGAGAAACAGGGCTTATTTAGAGATAATGGGTGAAAAGAAGTCATAAAGGACAGAAACAAAATACAGAGAAACAGGGCTTATTTAGAGATAATGGGTGAAAATTTAATGGAAAAAGGGATTCTGCAAAGGTACATACCATAGTATTGTTATATTAGAAACAGAAATAATTTTATAAAATATGAAACAATGTATGATTAAAATGTTTGATAAAATAGCTATTGTAATTCAGTAGAATGCTTGTAAATAAATAAATGTAATAAAATGAATATTTAATGATTTACAAAACATATGTGAAGAGAAATAAGGGAAAAATTAATTATGGAGATTATATGTGTCTTTAAGGAAGTATGATATTTAATTGAAAAGAAGTGTTAAAGATGTTAAGATTTTAATGATTATTAATGATAGAACTGAATTGGAATGGAATGAGGGTTTATAATTACATATATTTATAATCTTTTTTTTTTTAAAGAATATAGTGTGTATTATAAGAATGTACCAAGCAGAATTTGATTGGAAGTTATGTATTATGTATCATATTGAAGGTCATAACCTTAAGGTATATATTGAAGTTTAAATAAGAGTTGAATGGATGTAATTAAAAGATATAAAGGTGTCATACTCCAATTAGTAACTACAGGAGAAAATTTGTTTAATGAGAAAAGATAATATGAAATTGAAACAGAACAGACAAAAGTATAAATATAATGATTTGAATTGAGATGAGATAATCAAAATAAAATTGAGAAAATTAAAAGAGGGGAAAAACTATATAGAAAATGTAGAATAGTATAATATATGGAAAAAACACAAAAAGGAGCATGAAATTGAGTTTTGTGTCTGTATAAAAAAGTTCAACCTGGGACCATGCTATTTTCAAAAAAGATGTTTTACTTGTATTTTGTATGTGTGAAAACTCAAATAAAACTTTATTAAAAAAGAAAAGAAATGGTGTAGAGTCTCCTGCTTGGGCGGGGGTTAGACTAGATAACCTACAAGGTCCCTTCCAACTCTGACTATCTGTTATCTGTTATGTTGCTTGTCCTTCGCATTTTCATCTAATCATTAACAGGACAACATTCAAAATTAAATTGAAAAAGCAGAATAGAAATCAGCCCTAATCTCAAAACTGATTCTTTTGCAAATATATAAAAATACCTAGATTAATATGCTAAATGAGATCTGTAAAAGGACAATATTATTGAAATGCCCCAGGACCTTCTCCCAGTTTTCCTAAACTTTCAAATGTCTCAGAATCTGTAGTAATCCAGACTCAGTTTTTTTTCCTTAGAACTTTTTCTCTCTCCATTTTTATAGTCAAATGAATCCAAGTATGAATCTTGTCAGGGGTGGGATTCAAATAATTTAACAACTGGTTCTCAGCTCTAATGATCAGCTGGGTAGGTGTGGCTTGGGTAGTCATGTGACTGGATGGGTATGGCCAACTCAATGTCACTCACATCAAGGGGCACTTCTCCTTGCCTGGCCTCTCATGACCTTGAGGATGCTGCAATGGTTGTGTGAAAGTCATTTTTTCAATAACTTTGAATGGCCACTAAGTGAACTATTGTAATTCAAGGATTACTTATACAAAAATACAAAAAGCTTCTTTGCTTGCAAAAATCGGACCTAAATACCAATCATTAGATTAAAAAGACTTGCAAGACAGAGTTACAAATCAGGCAAGGTGCCAGAGCACCTTGAGGAATTAAAATAGTTTAAAATGCAATGATAACAATCAGTAGCCAACTCTTGCTCATAAAGTGCAACCCTTTAGCAGATAGGTCATTTAAGCTCTCCAGAAAGAACACAGCCAGGAGAAGCAATCCTTAGATCCATTTGCACCACTTAGATACCAGCTGGTCTCACTCACCTCACAATATATCCTAAGGAAATCATCCAGATTTAAGGAAAGATCACAGCCCCCCTAAAAAATCAGTGCCAAGCTTGCATCCTGCCTCTTGGAAGCACACCCCAACAGTACCAGGAATCACTAAAGCAGTGAAGGAAGACCCTCTCCCAGATAGAAAAAGAAAAAGAAAAAAATTCAAACATAATACAAATAATTAAATCACATTAGTAGCTGTTGCTTGTTAAACCAATTACCAGAAAAAATAGACCCGGGAACTAACCAGATTGCTCAACCCAGTTTCTTTTCAGGAACAAAGATTAACCTTTGTCCTTTGAAACAAAGCTGAATAGGGAAAATTATCCCATCAATAAACACAGGATTAAACATCACCAGGCACAGAATTAAACTTTACCAAAACTTTACCAAAAACCAGTTTTAGACTAAAGGGTGTGTAAACTCACGTTTGAATGTCAATCTTTCTAGCTACCCAAAAAGACTTGCTGAATGTCACTCATCTTGGTTCTTTGTCACTAAAAGCTTCTTTCTGGCAGCTCTGCTTTGCTATTCAATTATTTCTTCAAAGTGCTGATCGTTGCATCTCAGCTGGAGGAACTCTAACAGGGGAGTATTTCCTCCCAACAGCAGTCTAAAAAGCTTAAAACAACCCTTCCCCTTTAAGAAAGACAAGTGGCAAGCCCCAGCAAAGTACCAGCAAAGGGGAAAAAACTCCATAGAAGCTCAGGTGACAGGAAGTCTAGGTGTACTGTCAATAATGTAATAAGGGTTAACAGAGAAATGGAGAGGCAGTTTCTGTAAGCAGGGCAATAAAGTTTAGGCTAGAAACAACACCAGAATGTTTCCTGCCTTCCTTAGAGGATTAGCCCTGTAAAGTGGGAAAAAAACAAAAGGAGATTTCTTCCAACAACCAATTCTTCCAAACTGCTTAGAAAGTTTACAACCGGTTCTAATGAATAGGTGAAAACTGGTAGAATCCCACCCCTGTATCTTGTCCAAATTGTTATAATAAAATCCTAATTTGTGAAATCTCTACATTTTCCTGTATATTTTATTATTGTATTTTGTTCATGTTATTACTGAGGATCCCAGAAATAATAAAATCATTATTGTGTATTCTTATTGTTTGGCTAAGATAATATAAAGTTGCTTATGTGACCAAGTAGCCTCGGACATTCACGTTTATGCATGTATGTATTATAGGTAAGCTTCAGATTTTACTGATATTCTTGATTCTGAAAAAGCATGAATTCTTGATGTTCATTGTTCTTTTATTTAAAAAAAAATGGTTTATACAAGAGTTAGGCAAACCAGCATTATTGAAAGCTTGAAAGGCATTCATTTGGAATATCCATTTGTGGAGTTCACAGTGTGAATGTGATGATTAAGTACCTCTTTCTTGATGGGAAGTCTATTGAACAGCATTATTACCACAATGCATTTCCTAAGGTGATCATGCTGTGCTGTTTTAATAGACTTGAATAACTATCATTTTGGTCCTTTATGCTAGGTTTGCTTATTTATTGTGCATGCTAAACCCTAAATTTATAGCTTCTCAAGACATACATTATGAGGGAAAACAATTTCCACAAAAGGTTTAAAAATTAAATAAAAGTATGACATATAAATTTTGGTAATTCAAATCAAGCTAAAATATTTCACCCAATGGAAAAAATATCCTGGTATTATCCATTTTTCACGGAGTCATCACAGGATCTGCATATCAGCTTACTGATTTGAAAAATAAACCATTTATTTCCTTCCAATGGTGTGAGTGGATTCCCACAGAAATGGAAGGCAGCTATAGAAGCCTTTAGATTTGGAGATGGATAACTTGAGATCAAGTTATCATTAGGGAGACAGGAAACAGGCATTATGAAAGAGCGACAAGAGGTTATTTACCTAATTGTTAAGGTAATTCAATGTTTTTTATAATGATAGATAAATAATGAAAGCTTATGTGCCTGAGGACTATTCCACTGACAAAGAAAAATTTCAGCCACTGGAAAGGTAAGTTCACAGAAATCCTCTGTAGGTTCTATACTTAGTGGTATACTTAAATTTATATCTCCTTTCAGCAGTGTTTATGAGTGTGTGTGGGGTCAAACTGATGACAGCAGTGTCATGGTAGTGGAGTTCCCACTCATTTTTAGATAGATCACAACATTGTATGCAGAGCTCAAATAAGTGAATCTTAAGATACAATATTGTAGACATTGCTGTCATCCTGTTCCCAATCCAAACCTTAATGACTACAATCTTACTAGTTTTAATAATTTAGTGAACAAATGGGATAAAACCAGTATGAACTTAATATGAAGATACATGGGATTAAGCATATTAGGAAAATAATGACTGTTTATACAACATCAACATTACTTTGCAGAATTCAGTTCGTATTTCATATATTCTATCATAGTCTACCCAGCATCTGTTGCCCACAGACAGTTTTAACCATACTTATTCCCAGCCTGGCTGGGGGTTCATGTCAGAATCCCAGAATTCAGTTACGCTATTCTGGAATGTCTGGAAGGGATCAAATTGTGGATTGCTAATTTAGCAATTGGATCTTGATACACAGATGACTCATTCATTATAGACATTAAACAATAGCCATATAGTTCATAGAGAAGAGTAAGGTTTGGTAAGGTTGTATTATGTTTAAAGGGCAAATGTACCTTGACATAATCTTAAAATATTACACTTAAAAGTCACTATTTAAATATAAATTCAATTGTACGTAAGTCAACACTTCTCACTATTTATGCTGTGACTATAGAGTATTAAAAAGTACATTCTGCTCCTAAGTTCATATTTTCTGAACTTCAAAAAGCAAAGTAATTACAAAAGGCAATACCAAGAACAGTTGCTTTAGACATTAATAATATTTGTAGAGGGTACTTCATAGTACTTTGATTTTATGCTTTTTTTCCCCTTTGGGGATGTTCTTAATTTTCTTTTCACCCATTCCATTTAAATATTGACATGTTTTAGCAGATGTGGAAGCCCTTTATTTATGATTTGTGGAGGAATGTCACCTCGCTGGTGAATACACCGTAGTTCTGAAAGTAGTTGTAATAATAGGGAAAAATAATGTAGAAGTTCTTCAAGTGAATCATTTGAGTGGTTTCAAAAATAAAAGGCCCTGCAAATTAAAAAAACATATATTTTTAATTAAGAATTTTTATTATATTAGTAAAATCTAATACAAGCAAAACTTTAAAAAAGAAAAGTAAAAGAAAGAGTAAAATGCAGGCAAAAGGCAAAGAGAGAAGAAAAAGTAAGTACTTAATAAAAATGGAAATATAAAAAGAAGTGACTTTCAACTTTCAACACAAGTATAAATAAATCTAAAGATTCTTCATTCCATTTAAAGTTGCAAGCAATTATCTCTACATTCCATATTCCATTCCTTATTTATAGTCAGATACACAAAACATCATGTTTTCAGACCTGTATATAAGAGTGGTTAGAATGCAGTACTGAAGGCTACTTCTGCTGACTGCAATTTGGCAGTTCGAAACTCACCAGAGCAAACTTTCAGAAGACTGCTGTCTTGGGGTATCCCAACAAGGAGCAGCCATCTGGAGCTCATTGGTTGATCTTCCATCCCCTCCTTCACTGGAGATGCTCAGAAGATCTTGTTTACTCATCAGTTCATTCTTCACCATAGTCATTGCTTTCATATTCATGGTGACAACATCAGTCTGCCATTCTTTTCTAGCGAATTTTGCCACCATAAACTTTGTAAAAAGCAGTCCTTCTCATGCGTGGATTGGTTTTGATATTTCCCAAAAATATGTTACTGCATCTTATGATAACAATAATCCCATAACAATAAGGAAGCTTCAATCCAAAAAGTAATCGCTTTGGCAGAAAAACAAATCTGGTCACGTTGCCAACTTCAAAAGCCGATACAAAAATTTATGCCACCAGATAAAGACTGAATGCACCAATTATCACATTAAACAAGAAGAAAACCTTCTACGCACCAATTCCACCAGCGCTTTCTACAATTTTGTAAACAAACAAACTAAAAGACTCAAGGTCCATCCCACCCCTGAAAGGACCTAATGGTAAAGACTGCAACGATGACACTATTAAAGCCAACCTCTTTAACACATGCTTTGGCTCAGTATTTGTAAACAGCAATGGATCATGCCCAGTATTTCCTAGTCGAACCACAGACAACTACAATGATCTAATACATATTGATTTTACAGAAGACAAGGTTGAAAAAACACTACGTAATCTAAAACCATCTCTATCTATTGGACCAGACGGAATATGTGCCTCCTTCTTAAAAAACCTATCCACTGCCATAGCTGAACCTCTACGCATAACCTTTGAAAAATCTTTCAGGACCAGCTCCTTGCCAAAACTATGGTCACAAGCCACGGTCATCCCCATCTTCAAAAAGGGAGACTCTAGCCTAGTTGAAAATTACAGACCAATCTCTTTATGCTGCGCCACCTGCAAAGTCATGGAATCAATTATTAACCAATCCATCATCCTCCACTTAGAAACAAACAACCTACTCTCTAATAAACAATTTGGTTTCAGGAAAAAACTATCCTGTAATCTGCAACTCTTACACTGCAAAAACATATGGACTACAGAACTCGATCAGGGCAAAGCAATAGACACAATCTATATAGACTTCTGTAAAGCCTTTGATTCAGTGGTACACGACAAACTACTCCTAAAACTAAAATCTTATGGTATCTCTGGCACCTGCATAACTGGATAGAAGCATTCCTGTCAGACAGACAACAAATGGTCAAAATTGGGAGCATCCTATCAAATTCTGTACCTGTCAACAATGGTGTTCCCTAAGGCAGTGTTCTAGGACCAACTCTTTTCATACTCTACATAAATGACCTCTGTGATCATATCAAGAGCAACTGTGCTCTCTTCACTGATGATGTAAAGCTATTCAACACCACAGACAATACTGCTACCCTTCAAAAAGACCTTGACTATGTATCAGAATGGTCAAACAAATGGCAACTTCAAATCTCAATGAATAAATGCTCTGTCCTACATATTGGCAAAAAAAATCTGAAAATAAAATACAGCTGAATAGTCAAAACCTAGTTTATGATCCAAACTCTGTCAAGGATCTTGGAGTACTCATCTCTAATGACCTAAGTTCTAGAGCCCACTGTAACTACATAGCCAAAAAGGCATTAAGAGTTGTTAACCTAATCTTACGTAGCTTTTTCTCTGGTAATATTACACTAATAACTAGAGCATACAAAACATTTGCTAGACCAATACTCAAATACTTCTCATCAGTCTGGAACCCACATTACGTATCTAATATTAACACACTTGAGAAAGTCCAGAAATATTTCACAAGAAGAGTTCTCCACTCCTCTACTCGTTGCAGAATACCTTATGCCTCCAGACTCAAAATTCTAGACCTAGAAAACCTTGAACTACATCGCCTTTAGTCCGATCTAAGTATAGTATGTAAAATCATACATTGCAATGTCCTACCTGTCAACCATAACAACACAAGAGCAAACAATAGATACAAACTCAAGGTTAATCGCAACAAACTTGATTGCAGGAAATACGACTTTAGCAACAGAGTGGTCAATGTCTGCAATCCTCTACCTGACTCTGTGGTTTCTTCCCCAAACCCCAAGAACTTTAACCTCAGACTGTCTTTAACCTCACCCCTTTTCTAAGAGGTCTGTAGAGGGTGTGCATAATCACACCAACGTGCCTACCATTCCTGTCCTATTATTTCTTTTTTTTCTTTTTTTTCTTATATGTATCCATATATTCATAACTATGTTTTTACTTATACCTATTATCTTGTAAGCAATTGACAAAAATAAATAAAATAAATAAATAAATGAAGTTCTTTTGGTTGAATTATATACTCTATAACATGAAGTCCCTTAGGACTCCACAACTATTGCAGAGACTGCAGAGCTGCTTGTTCCAATACCTGTGTTACTCCAATAAACGGGCTAGGATAGATTGAAAAAATAATTTCTCTGATGTCATATATATTTCAGAGCATAGTGGAATAATACATAAGGGGAATGCACTACAGCTGTTGTTGCTAAGATAAAGAGGTTCTCTTATTACCTCCTTCAATACATATATTTAATGATCTATCTTTTTATAGTCCTGTCAATATATCAGTAAATCAAAGCTCTGTTATCAACAATCTTTCAATACAAATCTTTCAAAACTTCAACTGCATCTGAATTTAAATATGGCCTGGCTTAGCAACAATTTTAATAAGAACTAAATGACCATGAAATCTGACTCTCCACCTCAATCAACCTCTGTGAAATCATTTGAAACAAACTAATCAAATTTCCAAAGTGCAACACATTATAAAACCAATTTTAAGCTATGCATAATTAAAAGTTGTATAGCAATTCTACTTCTGCAACCGAGCTGTGCCGATTTGTCTCTTATAGTTCCCATTGGCCCTTTCTGTTCCCTAGGGGCAGAGATTCACAAGTAGCAGGAGGCAGGGCAAGAAGCAAATCATGCTGCTGACAGAACCCATTGTGTTTCCAGATTATGCTTGGATGCAACCCATGGTCTTAGCTTTGAGTCAATAGTAATAGCAAGAGCAGTTAGATTTATATACCACTTCATAATGCTTTATAGCCTTCTCTAAGTGATTTACAGAGTCAACATATTGCCCCCAACAATCTAGATCCTCATATTTCCAACCTTGGAAGGATGGAAGGCTGAGCCAACCTTGAGCTGCTCAGGGCTGGAGTCCTGGCAGTCAACAGAATTAACTTGAAATACTGTACCTTAACGTCTGTGCCACCACAGCATTGGGTTTTATGTGCACAATAGTACACTGTGGTTTCATACTTTTTCATAATGGAGTACAACATCTAAAGCAAGAGAAAGAGGCCACAAAAACTTCAGTTTTCATACTGTAAAGGAAACCACTGTAATGGTATTGAAATAATTGTCCCTGAGAAAGAATTTCATATATCCAATGTCTAATAGTTTGTTTATTAATATTACTAAATTGTTCATCTTTCCTTCATGGTCTCAGTGTTTTTATTCTTAGTAATATTAATAAACAAACTATTCTTAAATAAAAACATCCTAATAAATCATTTAAGGTTAGACATGTTTTAAGTCCTAACCATTGAGTTTTCAGTGACAGTTTAATAATACAAATGTAATGTTCCATCCCAAAGTTTATTTATAGTTTATTCTTCAGTATAAATATGACCCAAATCTGCTTTTTTGTTGATTTTTTTCTTTGTATTGCTCAATTAAATATTTCTGAATCATTAAATTTTTAGAACCGAAAAAAGATTCTAAATATGAATGAATGTTTCAGATTTAAATATAATGATAAAACATTATTTATGATCATTTCTTTTACTGGCAACCTTTTGAAGAATTCTCCCCAAACTGTAAAATGTACATAAACTTCTCCAAATTTTGTGAATAAATGTTGTCAGGTAGTACTGTAGTCTTCATATTGCATATTAACTTTAAAAGACATCTACTTTAATATTTTAATATTTAATATTTTCTATATTTTTATTATGTCAGCCTCATCTAACAGTTTAGTGCTGAACAGTAAATAGACAAAAGTATATAAAGATTAAATGCTAAAGAAGTTGAGGTTGCAGCTCATCAAGTCACATCAAGGTATGTCAATTCAAATAGCCTGAAAATATCTGTACCTTTGCTATAGATCAGAGGTCTCATTCTCACAGCCCGCAGGCCAATTGCGGCCCGCAGGACGATATCCTGTGGCCCCCACCATGATATGAAAATATAATATTAGTGCGTTCTCCATGCGTTGCTAGTTGGCTAAACACTTCTATGTGCGGCCCAGCCTCACCCAGACTCTGCCTCCAGCGGCCCCAGGTAAATTGTGTTTGAGACCCCTGCTATAGATTGTTTAAAGACTGTCAGATAAAAAAAATGGAAGGTATATGGATCTCAATATTCAACACATTTAGGAAACCATGTCATGTCACAGAATATCTCTTCATATTACTCTTGTGAGACTTGTGACAAGTCAGGTTTCATTCTACAAACCCTAATTAACCCTATGATTTGTCAACAAACTAAGTGCGATCAAAGGCAATTGTGCAAAAAATATGTACCACCAAGCACCAGCACATAAGTCATGATAGTGTATATCAGTAGTAGTTAATTTCATGAAATGTGAGTTTCTTCAGACCATTAGTCAGTTAATTGCTAACAGCAATCGAAGTAAAGCCATGGTGGTGCAATGGTTAGAATGCAGTACTGCAAGCTACTTCTGCTGACTGCTGGCTGCCTGCAATTTGGCAGTTCAAATCTCACCAGGCTCAAGGTTGACGCAGCCTTCCATCCTTGGTGGGTAAAATGAGAACCCAAATTGTTGGGAGCAATAGGCTGACTCTGTAAACTGATTACAGGTGGCTGTAAAGCACTGTAAAATGATATATAAGTCTAAGTGCTATTGCTATCACTAAAAATAATAGCATAAAAAATCCACTTCTATCAGAGAAAAAGTTCATGTGGCTCTCCAGCATCTGTTCCTAAAAGAGGCCAGGAAATCCATGAACATGGCAGATATGTACCAGATCTTTCCCTTTTCTACTCCTAGTAGGTTCTATTAGTAGGTAATAACAGGACTGTTCAGGCAAGTAACTACTGACTTGCCAGCAAGGCTCAATAGGAAATGCTACCAGCTCCAATTTGTTTAGGCTGCTGCAGGTTCAGACCAGTTCTAGCAAACCTTTACGAATGACAATCAGTTGGCCCCAGCCACCCACCCCTGCATTATCCTGTTTTACATTTCCTTCTTCTGCAGTTCAGCTGATTCACGCAGATTACCATGCCTCAGCTGTTTTACTTACAGGGGAAGATTAGAAGGTGAGCTGGAGATGATCAAATTGGTGTTTATTGAAAGCTGTGTGCACTCACCAGTTGTTAAACTGGTTGCAGCCCAGCCCCGAATTAATATCTATATAAACAGCTGTGGATTTACATAGCACTGAATGTGTCAGTCACCTTGTTACTTTGGAAGATTAAATGATGAGTGTCTGGGTTAACTTCTTAATTCATTACTGACCTAGAGATACCTTTAGTATTTTTAGATCACAGCTCCTTGAGGAATATGATAAAAATCCTTCATCTAAATTTGCTAGTTAGTTTTCATTCTTGTTATATTTTAAATTTCCAATAAGCAGAAAGATGTGAAATGTGAAAGTGATATAATAATCTAATCCCTTTCTGGAAAATTATCAAAGTCCATCAGTGACATTGACTGCCTTTTCCTAAATTTCAGTTTTTTTACACTGACTCTCATTTCTCCAATGATTCTGTACAATGTATGGATTTTCATCATCCAGAATCATTAGTGTCAGGTAACTTGACTAGGTCTTTCTTCATCTCAACCCTTTCAGCTCCACAGAAATGTCTGCACTCAAAAACACACTCAACATAAATGAAATTTAAAGGAATGTTTGGTATTCAAGAGTTACCAGTTACATGTCTGAATATCATGTGCACAAGCATTTTCAGCATTTTGTATGCATTACAAATAAAACAAATATTTTATACTGCTCATCTGGGAAGACTTGTCATAACTTTTTTTTTCAAAAAGCACAAAACTTTGAAAAAAAGTGTTACAGTTGTGCTGATGACAAATTCCTGCTTTTTATTTGACAATCATAGTAAAAATAGGAAAAGGCGGTTCTAGTAAATGCAACATTAGAGCATAAAATCAAATGGTCCACAACAACAGGAATTTTTCATAGATCCTCTTCTTCTCTATCCATGAAATTAACTGCCTTAATTTAGAAAAAGATGGGAGTGAAACAAAAGCAAGTCCTGGGCAAAGTGCCATACATTTGACAAATTGTAATGACCTTTCCTCATTTGTCAGCTCAGCTGCTCTTGCACCTGGGAAAACTCATACCAACCTTTGCACAGTTCTACTAAATTGGCTATTTTCAGATAATCAAGTCAAGCTTTCCTAGAAAGGAGGAATGGGATGGGAGAAGGACTTTGCTTCCTAAAAGCAACACACTTGAGCATTGACCAAAGGCTACTGCAAATGCAAAAATCCATGGCATTGTGTATAGTTGTACATAACCAGCTTGCTTGAGATTAACCTTGAGCTATGGGTAAAATTGCTTCTGCCCCTGATATCTTGCCAGCCTGCTGCAAAAGGACATATAGGAGAATTCAGATTTATTTGATTCTGATTGAAGAGAACCTATTAAAATTCTCTTTTCTCCACTATTAGATTGGATGAGACTTGGGAGAAAATCAAATGGCATTCATTTTGCTCTTAAATACTAAAATTTGAATCACTTCCAGTGAAAATTCTTCCTTCCTTCCTTCCTTCCTTCCTTCCTTCCTTCCTTCCTTCCTTCCTTCCTTCTTTCCCTCCTTTCCTCCCTCCCTCCCTCCCTCCCTCCCTCTCTTCCAATTTCTACATGCCAAGCAAGAATATCATTATCCCAGAGGTGGTATTCAGCAGATTCTGACCAGTTCTGGAGAAACAGTAGCGGAAATCTTGAGTAGTTTGGAGAACCGGCAAATACCACCTCCAAAGTTCTACATCCTACTCCTTCATTTTTATCTTGTTACTGTGAACTGTAGTATAAACCAGAAGAGAGCTATTCCCCAGTTTTTAATGCCCACTAAATTACTGTATATCTTTTAACAATCCATACTGCAGCAACCAAAGCTTCCTAATTAATAGCACTATACTAACCGCATGATAGCTGAACCATGAAATACTATTAAATTAGTATAGAAATAGTATTAGAAATTACTATTAAATTAGTCAATTGACTATTAAATTATTAATGCTTCCTAGTTTGATAGTGTGAAATATGAATCAAAAAGCTGTTGTTTTAAATAAACTCCCAATGTTTTACTGAGTCTATACTATATGATTTTACAATCATGCTGGGAGAAGCATTGGAATTAATATATCTCTACCCTTACCTTAATATAAATAAATCGTGTCAAGTGTCTGTCTATAAACTAAAGGGTCTTTAGTTAATTGACTGAAACCCTGAAACTTTTAATATAATTCTTTGGCTTACATTCCTTGTTCTTTTGTAAGAATAGATTCTTATACCAAAAATCAAATTCTGCAGAGAAAAAAATTATTAATGTAGGCAAAACCACATTGATAATGTATGAATAGTTTAATCATGTTCCACAGAGTTCCACAGACAATACTCATATTTAAAAATAAAATAAAAACAAAATTACAAAAGTTTCCCCAAATATGCAATGTATGACTCTTTTAATTTTATTTTTTATTTGAGAAGTCCCTGCAATTTTCTTGTAGAGACTGCACATTTTGCCTTTGACTTCTTCTTAGGTCTGAGAGAGTGATTAACTCAAGGTTATTCAGCATCTTGGTTTTGGCACCTTGAATGGGACTAAAACGCCTGGTTTCTCAGCTGATGCCTTAACCACCACATTAAACTTAACTGTCTTGTTGAATCTATTCTCTTGATGAGGGCCTGTCAGGATATTTCACCCAACAGGAATACTTTCTGAAGAAGAGCTTGGTGTGAAAAATCCTTCATGGACTCCACAGGGCACACAGTACTTTGACACTTCAATTAAATTAACAGCTTGTCTTTCTCTGGATCTCTTTACCGATTATAAAAATGCACTACAGCTGCATATGTTTTTGAAATACACCATTTAAAACTATTAGAATACTGGCACTAATCTAGGGATAAATTTAGAAGTGAAACTGATCAAATTAAACAGTTTTGATTAAACTTGCTATCAATAAGTCAGGACAACATTGCCAAATCATCTGAGTATTTCCAACTTTAGACAAAGCCTAATTTCATTTTCTCTATAATTACATCCCCAGAAAGCCTCTCTCTGCCCTTTCTCTAGTTTGATTATCAATGCTATAAAGCACAGAAACCTTTCAGTATGTTTTTTTTCACGTCAATCAATTATTTTTTCCAGCATCAATAGCAACAAGCACTCCTTGGTTTACCAAAAAATGGTCTCTACATTGAAACACTGAATCATCAAAGAAGATATTTACTTTTTCCTTTTGGCAACCTTCATTCTGAAACAAGCAAAATGGTGGGCAGCTTCTTATCAAAATGCTGGTGTACATCTTTTGCGCTGTGGCATATTGTTTGCATGGACATTTCAGGCTGTGAAGTATGCTTAACACTTATCGATTATGGTTCTTGGATACATCATTTCTTTTTTTTCTTTTTTTTTTAGGAAAAACTTTATTAATTTTACCATTAAAAACAACACATCTACAAATTATATACAGAAAAAAAAAGCAAACAGGCCTTGGCCTACATCATTTCTATCCATCACTTTGTTCCCTTTATGGTTCAAAACAGAACAGGCATCACTTTTCCTATTTTCCATCTCTATTGTGCTGCTATTATGTACATAAAAGAGTTAATGACCAAGAGCTTCTCTCTTTGAGCCTCTAATTTGGGGGTGTCAAACTCGCATCATCATGTGGCGTATCACGGTCCCCCCTGTTCACTAAACCAGGCATGGCCGTGGCCAGCACATGACACATCTGGCCCATGCGCTGTGAGTTTGACAGCCCTGTTCTAATTAGTCACAATATTGTTTCTGGTGCCTCTGGAAAATTCTTCTGATATATAGATATGAGAATGTAGATTTTTATTATTAAGTACCTCATGACTTTTTCCTTGTTTTTATATCTAATAAATAAACAAACATCAAGCTATATTTTTATATGTGAACTCAGTAGTGTGAGTGCATGAATACTGTGTTTGCTTAGTAGAGTGTTTGATCTGGAGATAGGGATTGACAGGGAGTTAGCTGGTTAGAAACTAAATTTCCCAACAGGCAATGTACCTTTTGTTCTTCTTTCACATTACTTGAAAAAGTATATGATGGATTGACAAGCAGATGGGAGAAATCTCAGAGATGAACTCCACTTATCTTAAAGTTGCCAATTGATTTATGTCAAGGAACGTAAGAAACACTTGGCTAATTGGAATGGATTTCGGAGATCTTTCCCAGAGCTGAAATCCTTATGCCATCCCAGTCAAATGGTTAATCTCCCTTTGCTTGAAAATGTCCTGGATGGATCCCTCACAGCTATAGAAGGCAGGCAGTTTCACTGCTTAAGGCAATGTTTCCAAACCATACCAAATTTAAGATATGTAGACTTCAATTTCCAGAATTCTGGGTGTTTAAATCCCCACATCTTAAAGTTGGCAAGGTTGGGAAACGTTGGCTTGATGGCTTGCAGATTCAAGAAATTCCTTATTATAGATAGTCCTCAACTTATGACCATAATTGAGCCCAAAATTTATGTTGCTAAGTGAGAAATTTGCCCCATTTTACAAACTTTTCTTGCCACATTTGTTAAGGGAATCACTGCATCCTTAAATTAGTAACACGATGAATCTTGTGAATCTGGTTTCTCCATTGATTCTGCTGGTCAGAAGGTTGCAAAAGAGGAATCATAAGATACTGAGACATTGCAACCATCAAAAAAAACTGAGTCAGTTGTTAGGCATCCAAATATAAATCACATGACCATGGGGATACTGCAATGGGCATAAGTGTGAAAAATGGTCATAAGTCACTTTTTTCAATGCTGTTGTAACTTTGAATGATCACTAAATGAACTCTTGTAAATTGAGACCTACCTGTATTTTTGACGTTGGTTATAATCAGGAACTTTCTTCTTCTTCTAGGTTTCAAGAATTACTATTCTGGATCACCCAACCAGCAATTCCCATTTTCCTTTGTGCAAACAGGCTTCCTATCATCAGAGCTGGTCAATTCTCTTTGGCCGAATTATATTCTCAGTTCCAGCTAGAGAGTGCATGTTGCATTAGCAGGCTTCTTGCTTGACAAAAGAATCTCTCCCGAAAAACACTTGGATGCTCTACATTAAGTGGGGCGGGGGAAGGATACCAGCCTGCAATTTACACATTTTTGTGTATTATGTAAAATGGTTTGAACATAAAACCTTATCTATAGAAAACCAGCACCATAGTCAAAGTGCAAAGAGCTAAAATATGTAAGATGTGAATTGACAAATGAGTACATATTACACAGACTAGAAGAATCATAACAGAAAAATTTAAGTGCTCCAAAAAGGTGGAACTGATGAAATCTCACTGAATTATCTCCTGGGGAACTGGGAATCAACCCAAGCTTTTCTTTGAACCAGTAATTCATAAAAGCATTTCATTATGATGATTTTCAGAATAAACTGTGAATCATACTATGTTAAGAATGAACACAGAGACAGTTGCCTCTATGATAACCTGAAGTTATCCTTCGTTATTTATTACGTAATGCAAATACCTAACCTAGTGCAAAAAAGGACATATTCTTGATTGTTTACTTTAAGGCTGAATCTTACAAGCATTGAAGCACAATTTACAAATCATTTCAATGTTTCATTTGCCCTTAAGAAGTCATCATCAAGTCTTGTTACAATTGGTCCCTAATAGCTTAACATGAGAGATTAGCAACATATAGTTAATAAGAAACATTATATGTTATTTGAGAAAGGGAAACTCAGATAACTATTATAGTAGGTTTACAAAAAGGACCAACTTAGAAAGTTTTTTTCAAGATGCTCTGGGCATCTTGAAAAACATCTTGTGGCTTTTGGAATAGGCTGAGGATTTACATTGTTAATCCATTCTTACTGTGCCATCTTGTTACTGTGCTTTGTTAAGTGACGTCTTATTATCTCTTTGATTTATGTCAAAGAAAATAATCAAATTTAAGCAATTAAGTAAATGACAAAGTATGATAAATGACAAAGTATGATAAATGGTTCTAAATTAAGAACAATCAAGTTTCGATTAAAGTAGTATTATTCAAGTTTGAAAACTGTAATCCTTAGGCAATTGTGACTTGCCTCCAGTATCACTAACTATGACATCCCTGGTAGGGAAGGGCCAAACATAAATTCAGAAGGACTCCTTTAAAAAAACAGGAAGACAGCAATTCTTACTATGCCAAACTATTCAGAGATAATATTCAAATAAATCTGTCAGCCATCCAAAGCTGTCCCATGCCATACCTTGTTAGCTCTTCCTTCCAGTTCCAATCAGTAAGAGAACATAAACTGAACTGTTTTTAAAACTGAGCTTGACTTTTATTGACTTTATGAAAAATCTCTGTAATTTTCTTGGCAGCGTTGCAGAAATGATTTGTCATTGCCTTCTTAAGGATTCAATTTTCCTTTCACTATCTAGTCTAGCTCACAACCCAGGTATGACTTGAAGGGTAAATCAAGACCTTACAGGTTCTAACAGTTAAATTTGGAGCCCAGACAAGGGTGATGCAATTGCACCTGCCGAGAGAGCATCACACACAAGGTAGATCAGATGCTGAAGCAACCACTCATTTACTTCATTTTTTTTATTCAATTGGTACCTTCCTCTTGGTGCCCAAGGTAGCTAACAGTAAGAGAGAGAAAAAGCACAATGTTGTAATAGAAAATCATGCATATGGGGGACAGGGGGGAACAGATTACACTTTGAATCAGAGAAGCTTTTATTTTGGTCCCTGACCAATGTAACATACAATTTTACAACTAAATTCCAAGTATACAGAACTAATTTGTAGTAAATTAGGGTAAATAAAAGTGTTGCTATGGCTGTGGAACATAAAGTATAAATAGTTTATAATACAGACTGAGAAAGAAATAATATTCAGATTTTCCATCTTCTGAAAAGTTTTAATGAAATAGAAACACGTGGATAGATGACAATTTTCGGTGTGAAGGGCACATTTCATATTCCAGTGGTGGAATCATCATTTTACTTTTATTTAGTATTAGGAACTAGATATAATTTGACCCAAACTAACTTTTATAAATATTACCTGATGACTACAATGTAAACAATTCAAATAATCATAGTTGCAATGTATTTCTTTTCATACATAAGAATGGGCTATTGATCTATTATGTGTATCATTAAATTAAAGATCACTGAAAATCAGAATCACATCATTTCAATTTGTATTAATACAAAGTTTCTTGCCTGTTATAATTAAAATAAATATATGTTATAAAACAGGCACCACAAATTTTTTTATGCAATACTTAATTAGATGAAGTTATGAGACAGTAAAATCCTAAAAAGAAAGAAAAGTCTTTGTTTTCCAGGAACTTGTATTCCAGATTGAAGCAAAATAATTTGTTCAAAAACTGTGCATCATTAATATGGCAAAATGTTTCTTGTTAATTTGTGTAATTTAGAACCTCTATTCAGGCAAAATTCAAATCTTCATCCCTACAGAATGGATCCAGGGTCAAGTACCAATGGTGATGGAAATGAAGAGCTTCTAAAGAACACCTATTCAACATTACAAGTGAAAAACAGCTAAGCAATTTCCTACTGGAATGAGAGAATTTCAGAATATTAATTAGTTTGAGCTGATAAGAAAGGAAGGAACAGGTAGATTTTTTAAAAAGCATTTCAGGTGTCCTCTTCTAAACAGTGTTTGAAAAAAAAAACCAAATATGAATTAAAAGCTCATATTATTTATTTATTTATTTGATTTGCCAATTGTTTGCAAGATAATAAGTATAAGTGTATACATAGTTGTGAATACATGAAATGGGTACATATAAGAAAAATAAAAGAATAAGAGAAACAATAGGACAGGGACGGTAGGCACATTGGTGCGCTTTATGCATGCCCCCTACAGACCTCTTAGGAAGGGGTGAGGTCAATAGTAGACAGTCTAAGGTTAAAGTTTTTGGGGTTTGGGGAAGAGACTACAGAGTCGGGTAGAGTATTCCAGATGTTGACCACTCTGTTGCTGAAGTCGTATTTCCTGCAATCAAGTTTGGTGCGATTTACTTTAGTTTGTATCTATTGTGTGCTCTTGTGTTGTTATGGTTGAAGCTGAAGTATTCATTGACAGGTAGGACATTGCAATGTATGATTTTATATACCATGCTTAAGTCAGACCGAAGACGGCGTAATTCAAGGTTTTCTAGTTCTAGAATTTCAAGTCTGGTGGCATAAGGTATTCTACAACGAGTAGAAGAGTGGAGAATTCTCCTTGTGAAATATTTCTGGACTTTCTCAATTGTGCTAATATCAGATACGTAATGAGGGTTCCAGACTGATGAACTGTATTCGAGTATTGGTCTAGCAAATGTTTTGTATGCTCTGGTTAGTAGTGTGATATTACCAGAGAAAAAGCTACGTAGGATTAGGTTAACAACTCTTAATGCCTTTTTGGCTATGTAGTTGCAGTGGGCTCTAGCACTTAGATCATTAGAGGTGAGTATTCCAAGGTCCTTTACAGAGCTTGGGTCATCAACAAGTTCTTGACTATTCAGCTTGTATTTTATTTTCTGATTTTTTTTGCCAATATGTAAGACAGAGCATATATTCTGTGGTGCTTTTCAAGGAGATAAAAGTTCTCCCCCCCCTTTCCCCCCCTTTTTTGGTCTAGTCACAGTTGGAATGCAACATGTTGATATAAAGTTGTGTTTTTAATCTTGGGAATCCTTTTGTTCCAGATTCAAAGCAGCCCTGAGTAAGAGAGTCTGTTTTCATTGTTCTGGCATGGAATTGCTATGAATAATAAGCAGCCAAAGGAAAATAATTAATGGTTTTAAAGAGAATGAGAGGAAGCTGAATTGTAGGGAAGGCAGATGCATGGACTATTTATTAATGAGGTGTACACAAGGCAGAAAGAGTGAGAAAAAGGATTAAGGTGTAAAAATGAGATGCCATATAAGGAATAGAAAACAGCACCAGACTAAAGGATAAGTGGTAATACAAAAAGAAACAAAGCAAGATGAATGAACAATCCATACAGAAAATAAAATAGGTAGGGAGAGATTATACAGAATGTTAAGGATTTTTGAACATTTTCCTAATTGGGGGGTGGGGGGAAACAGCAAGGATTAAAAAGTGATCAGTGGGGAGGTTTTGTGTTTAAATGATAAAGGTCTATCCAGATTCAGTTATTAATCATTTTAATCATTTTAATTTTTAAAGTCTTGATAATGTTGATTAATTTTTTTTTCTTTTCAAGAAGATAAAAGTCCTCTTTGGAAAACCCTTTCTTTAGTCCAGTCGCAATACTTTGAAATTGTAGAAGATAAACTTCAGCAAACTGACCAGAAGACAAAGCAAATTCATAACATTTTAAGTCTGGAGTAAAAATTCAATTTGTGAGACTATTTTCAGTGAAAAAGAAGGATCAGAATAATTACTACACATTTGTTGAGGCAAGAAAAGTGGTGAGACCAAAGAGAAGATTTCAAAGTAACATATTCAAAATAACTCTTGTTTGTTTGTTATGTAGGTTCCAGGTCTATTATTAGCTTATAAAGTACCAGTGTTAGCATCTGAAGCATGTGCTAAAACCTAGCTCTCTGTGGAACGTGTATTTGAAAGCCAATCTATACATAGTTTTAATGGGTGATTAGATTGATTAATTATGATTCAGCTGTTTCAACCCAAAAGTTCTACAGAAAAGTATGGGTGCAGCTGCTTCTAAGAATGCTTGACTTTGCATGACTTCACAGCCTTGATCTGCCACTTCCATTTGCCCAAAAAATTTTCCATGATAACTTCATGAATATGTCTTATATATCCTTTTTATTAGTTTATAATATAAAATACAAAAGCAAATAATAGGGAAAATAGGGAAGGGAAGGGGAAGAGAAAAGTGTAGAAAAGGGAAAAAGAAAGAAAAGGCATTGACTTCTGACTCCCTTTGCTACAGTAGAACAAGAAAGTAACATCAAACCTCAACTTTTTACTTTTACAAAATAGTGTAAACTAGACATTTCTACAGTATAACAACAGATTTATCTAATCCATGAGTGTCAAACCTGTGGCATCAACGTTGCCATCATGTGATGTTTCATGAGGTTTTCCCCCTTTATGGAGCTGGGCCTGCGCATGACACATCCGGCCAGTTTGATACCTCTGATCAAAACAGTAAAACCCAAAATCAAAGTTTTATAATAAATTCATGAATTTGTTCATGGCTACATTATGAATACATAATGGGGAATATCAAGCCAATCTCATTGTATGCAATTCAAAGCAAATTCAAAATAAGTTCTTCTTGATATGTTCATAACCTTAACAAGCACATTTTCATTTGGATGAAAAGAAAAGTTTTATATGTGATGATTTACTTTTGTTTTTTTCTAGGGTCACCCAGTTATGGGATATTATGAAAATGGAAGAATTCTTATCTCTTTCTTTCACACGTAGTCCAAATTTTATTAAAAGCTTTCACTGTGCTTTTTCTTTTTTCATATTATTTTCTTAAGACAAAAGAGCACTGAACACATTTCACCTTTTGCCAGATTGCAAACATTTTGCTTTTCTCTGATAATGAAAATTAATAGTGATTGAAAGGAGGCAAGTAAATGCCATGTTTCATCCAACAACGAATGAAAGATACAAAACAATTAACTTGAAAGGAGGATAATATTTGTTCCATTCCTCTGCTTGAGTATTCTAAGTAATGGATCCTCACTTCTGGAGATCTTATCTCAGATGTTAGGACCATCCTTACTATATTTTCAAAGACCTATCAAATCATGTTCAGAGAAGCATTTAAGGATGCCTGAAGATTTTGTAGCTGAGGTTCTTTGTATTGTCTACGCTATATTATATTACTAATTTTCTGTTTTAATTTATGTTGTTCGGAGAAACTGCAGAGACTATTAGGGATGGAGTGGCATACAAGACAAAATATGACCATTTTAGCACACTATTTTAAAATATGCACATGCTAAGATCCTGTATTCTGAACAAGTCTTTTTCTCTCTTTTTCTGCTGGCAAAAAGCTTTTGTAGGCCTCATTTCCATAACTAGAACTAAATGTCATAGTGGTCCATTCTGCTTTGAGTTAGGTAGAAAAACAGATTGGTTATAACGAGGTAAAATAAAAATCTACCACACATTCCAGGGACATTGCCTTTGGAAATATTTTATTATGCAACTGCTACCAGCCTGAAATGATGTTTCTCCGTCCTAAACCTTATTTAAGATAAAAGGAGCTTGGGTCACAACATGGTTTGTTTCTGTTCTGCAGCAATGACTGATGATTGAGAATGTGATTTATTTAAACAATGGCAGCCCTCATCATCATATGTATTTGAGTGATCCAGATGGCTCATCTTTTGAATGAGTTAAAATTCACCTCTCTAACAGCTGTTCTAAAGTGGAAGATTTGACTGAGCTGAGAAGCTTTTTTTCTGGAAATTTCATCTGCAGAAGAATGTGAGTTCTACAGGAGCTCATGGTGTGGAGAGCCATTTATAAATCTCTTTGTGTGGAGAGCCATTTATAAATCAAGTGGGAAGTATCAGGTGCTACCTAGGGACAGAGCAAGGGTGAAAGGCAGCATTCAAAACAGGAATTGTTGGGTCCAAAGCAAACCTTTGTAACGATACCATAAACATTTTTGTATGCTTTAAATCTTTCTGATAACTGTAAATAAGAAAATGATTGCCAACTATATCCTTGTTTATGGGCACAACCTGGATTTGTATCTATCCCATATTCTCCATATGGTTGATTTTAAAAATCCACATCAACTTTGACTTTCTTGCACCATAAATATCCATGCCGTCCAAACCTCTGGTAATGTCCTAGCTTCAAAAAATCTATTTCTCAGCAATATCCACATTTTCATCCAAACTAAACAGTAAACTGAAAATACAATTTCAAATCAAGTAAACCCTATCTTCCTCTTTCCTTTGCATCTTGTAACACCTTATATTTAACTCATTATTTTTCCTTGCTACACAAACTTGGAAATAACCTTTTGCCACTGTTTAAATGGTGTATCAGTTATCAAAATGTCTGAAACCAAAATATCATTCACAGCAAAACATTCATTTTTATCACAGAAATTCTTCTCAGCAATGACAATTGTAGTTTTTCTGGTCTTAACATGTCTGTTTTAACTTCATTCCATGTCCTAACATAGTTATTTTGCAATAACTTACAATTCATATTTGTCATGGTAATATCCAGATATTTTACTTTCTTCTCAACCTTAGTTGTATTCATCAATTCTGCTTATTCCTCTGTTTTCGTAGTTTTATATTGACATATTCATCTTCAGTTTCTTAATCTTAAAACCTGCTATTGTACCAAAATCTTTTAGTTTTCTCATTAACTTTTCAATTCAATTTAAAGGATTTTCCAAAATCAACACCAAGTCATCTGCCATAGCCCTTAACTTAGAAGTTTATTTTAAATCTTTACTCCCACAATCTTGTCATTTTGTTTTATATATTTATTCAATATTTCCAGGACTAAAATAAACAGGTGAGGAGATAATGGGCCTCCTTGTCTTGTTCCTTTTTGGATCTCACAAGGCTTTGTTAGATCCCTCTTAACAATTATTTCTGCTGCTTGTGAAGTATAAATTGATCTTGCTCATTTTATGAAGTTATCTCCAAAGAACGTTTTAATAATCTTAAATATTTGGTATAACCATGGATTGTAGTAAATGAGCTTTAGTAATTGCACTCCAAGTTTGCTTAAAAAATCAAATCTCAGATCAAGCAACAAGAGAATTTCATTACTTGAAAGTGAATAGAGACCTATGTGATTAGGAACCTGGATAAATTAAGGCCTGGTTTATGTAAAGGGAACTACTTGTGTTGAAATGAACAGAATTGGAAACTTATGAGGACCTTCCCAAAGGTGCTTTTTCAAGAGGTAACTGGACTTTCTAGTTTTTCTTTGAAGACATTTCACTTCTCATCCAAAAAGCTTCTTCAGCTCTGACTAGATGGTGGGGAATGGAAAGATTTATACTCCTTGTGGACAACCATGACCTGGATGACTTAGAATCTCCATAGACATTTATGAGGACTTTCATGTTCAATCTAGCAAAACTCATAATACGTATGTAAAATGGGCCATACATTTTATATGTATATAAAATTGAGAAAATTGAGAGTAGGAACCAGTTATAGCCCTATTTCTCTTGCATATATACTTATATTCTGATCTTTAGACACACTTCTGGAAATTTAGTTTTGGTGGGCAATTTCAAAGCTGATCTACCTAATCTGTTCATACTTAAAGAATAGCAAAATAATTCATATCTAAATGAAGAACACAATGAAACAAGGTACCTGTTTCCATTTTCTAGTTGTGTGACCACTCCATTCCAAAATTGTAAAAAATTACTTTTCCAATGGGCTATTAATGCATCCAGTTGTCCCAGGTTTTGTGTATAATTTTTAATTGTTTGATATTTATGTCAGCATTCCAAGTAACAATCTCCAAAGAAAAAGATTCCGAGAATATCATCTTCCTAAAGATCCATTTTATTAGAGATGTCATATTGACACATATGGAGAAAATCCAAATCTGAGAGTTCCAGGTTTTCCCTAGCCCAAAGAAAACCCAAATCCAACCTCTGCGCCCAATTGTCCATCACATGGTCCAATTGTTACTTTGTTCCAACTGGAGAGTACCCCCATCACTCCCCTCCAGGTGCAGGGTAACATGTCCTTGAAAGGAATGTTGTGGCTAATCTTACACCACTCCTTGAAATCCCCCTCCCAAAATTTCCAGGCACTGAATGTGGCAGCCCAGAAGCCTTAAAGAAAAATGGTTTCCAAGCTGACAATTTATTTCATGTAAACCACACTGAGTCACAAGAAATCAAGGTTAGAGATATTTAACTTTACCTATTTTCTGGGTAAGCTTGTTTATAACCCCCAAAATACTAAGGGTAATAGGGGACCATGGCTGTGATGGTAATGTCAGAGATGCGTAATTGAAGCATAATTTCTCCATTAGCTGGTTATTCAAATATCAGTTCAGAAACAAAAATTTAATGAATCACAAGTTCAATATAATGAAACACAATTTTATTCTATGGTACCTTATCTAACAATGGCATCTAGTCAGTCTTCTACGGATTCATCTCCAATTACTTGGATGCCACTCAAAATTTGGTTAGGATCATTAACAAAATAATTAACCTGCCAGGACTTCAACTTCCATTTTCCATACTCAGACAACATTTAAAGTAGGTTTCAGTGTATATTTGGAGTTGTTAAGATAAATGTTATATGATTATCTTATGTCATGTCATGCCACCTATTACATGTTTAAATTGTGTGAGCATGGATTTTTTTTTTATATGAAATGTGTTTGAATATTAGTAGCTCGGGTTGGTACTTAGGCTGTTGGTTTGAGCTCAGAGCTTGCAATTTGGTTGCCAATATTTTATCACTATTTGAGGAGACGTTGTCAGTGCATTTTGAATTGAGTTCTTTTTATATACTTATGAGTCCCCATATCTAAAATCTTCCCAAATGCTGAACTGTTAAACATATTATCTGGACTCTTAGTTTATGCAGATGATATTCACCTTAAATATTTATGCTCTGCAACTGCACTAAAACCATCAGAGAGAAGACACAGATAAAAAAGTTAAACATTTAATTTCAAGTTTAAAGTGACATATAACATTATATAACAGTCTAACATATATGCTTTTCTATAAAAATACATTGACTTACAATAATGAAATACATAATAAAAGCAAAATACAGAAAAGCATGAAGGGAGCCCATAATACTAAGTGGTGGTAATACTCAAATCTCTCCCATGGCCAATATTTCCACAAAAGAAGAATAAATGAAGTGCTAATTCATCTTTTCCACATTTATTTCAGTTCCAGTCCCCTTATAATTAGCTCTATTTTCAGGAAGGAAGAAATTATTCTGACCACCACCGATCATTTTGCATCATCCCTCCTCAATCTAGGTCTGAAATGTATTACTAATATTCCTTCCACTGGATTCTTGCTGAAAAAGTCATCACAATAAGTTAAGTCATCTACATCACAATAAGTTAATGGCACATTCTTAGATATTACTTCATTATGTAAAGAATAATCATATTCAAAATGGTTACATGTAATGATAATTTAGTGTAACTTTAAGTAAATTAAATCTTTTAAATTTTTTTCTCAGGCTTATATACTTATTTTTATCTGGGAAACTAGGGGAAAATATGTACATGTTTGGAAATATCAATATTGCAAAAATGCACATGATAGTGCATACAACAATTCACATTAAGCATGCAAACATATCAAGAGAAAATTTCAAGACTGCTACATGACCCTTGCTGAGAATACACCAGCTCTAAGAATTTGAGGAGCCATGCTTTTGTTATCACAATAAGCTTTGCAATGCATCTCTTTCCATTTGTACAGCCACTCCAAACAGTCAGCAGTTGACTTTAGTGGAATGTAGATGCTAAAACAGTTTGCCCCATTATTTAGCTTTCTGATAGGGATATTTATCATAGAAAATTTGAATGAATTTGGATGATTTAGAATGCTCTGAAGCATTTAAATAGATGCATTCTACCAGACAAATGAATCAGGAGGAGCATTTCTATCTCAAATATATGTGTTAAAAAACATTAAAAAATAAATAATATTTTCATTTATCAGAGAAATGGAAATGACTGCACAACAGAATCATAATGTATTTCAATTCTGGAAGCCTGACATAGAAAATGCATTGTATGAAACAGATAAAGTCACATTGTGATTTTAAATATTTAATCAAGGTTGAAATTTACATAAATATGATTGGTTATATATTTCCATGTTGTCATTTCTAAGAGACCAAAGCTTATGGCAAGGGGTAAACATGTTCTGCACAAAATTTATCAGATTAAAATATTTAGATTATGAATATAATAACTAGCCAATTTTTCACCAGAATTTTAGATGTAACAGCTTCTTTCTTAAGTAAACATAGAATCAATTTATATTATTTAATAACCAACAATACTAGACATATAGTTAAACTTTAAATAAACTAAATGATGTACAATTTTCTCTATGATTTGTTGTTTAAAACCAATATTTTAGGTGTGGGTTTTTTAAAAAAATTAATAATGCTTTGTTAGTTTGTATCTCAATATTTTAATATAATATCAACATCAATCAGCTAGTTAGCATGAGATGTTCCTCAAGCAAGTGTTATGAAATCAGCTATGAAAACAACAGGTTTGATTTAAGCCAATATTTTTCAATTGGATTACTCTAATGCCTTCTTGCTATATATTAACAAAAGTATTCCCCATCTGAGGAGACTGTTCTCTATTAAAGTTCCCTGGGAATCATTTAAGCTCAGTGCTATTCTGGAACAAGACCAGGCTGAGAATAGATCACTCTATTCTCTGATTGAGGAGAATGATTCCTGAAGAGAGAGGGAGAAGGGCAGGTGAAGGGCAGCTCAGATGTCTGTTTAACTGAAGCCTCTACATTATGCATTATCACCAGTTGTTCTGCTGGAAATCTTCCTGAAGACAGAGCCCAGAGAACAATTATTATCCTAGAAGTCTTTATGGAGAAGACTCATTCCTCCACAGCCCACATGATCATCAATATCCAGTGCCCTTTTGTGTGATTCTTTTTTAAAATAATGTTGATTTGTTTTATTTATCCATGCATATATTATATTCTACTTAGCGGAATCTTCTCTTTCTACTAGCAGATGAAGTGTGAGCCTAAGACAAACAATTCCCTTGCTCAGTAGAAAAATTTCCTTGACTCTAGCAGAAATAATTCACACTTCATGATAAACATTTGCAGAACAGAAGGATATAAGAATGATAGTGGGAAAGCTTACCGCCCTTGAAAGATGGGATTCTGGGGAAAAATAGATATAGGCAGTGTTTCTTCTGAGACTAAACAATAACCACCAGGCAATGCAAAGAGATTAGAAGAAGAAGCTAGCTGCGAATCAGTATGGTATAAATCTAGCATAACTATTGATATAGTCCAGTTGCTTTTACAAAAGCTGTGAACAGAAACACCCTGCCTTCCTACCTACCTAATTATAGCAATGGGACTTCCTCACCAAGGGAAGGATTGTAATCCTTTGCACCACAACACAAAGGGTGAAACCTGCATTCTTCTCAAAATATCTGATAAGCCTTGTAACAAATCAAGGATTTACCCTACTGCAACCCAGAAGAGGTCAGTTTGCAGTGATTGCAGATAATTTTTGATTGTATTTAAGGGTTAAATACTAATTAAACAACAAAGCTGGAAAATATCAATTAATACCCTGGTTAAATATTACTGATCCTATTACTTCTCCCAAATAAATAAGATGTAATGTTTTGGGGGATGGGTGGGATGAAGGAGAGGAAGAAAACAATGCTTTAAAGTTGACAGGAGCTTATTGACCAGTAGCGATTATAAAAGGAAAATATCTCTTTTTCTTCCCTCTAACCACCCAGTCTATCAAAAATAGTCTTAAGCCAAAACAGAAAAGCAGCAGACTTGAACTTAATTTGCTCAACTTAATGGTGGTAAGTGAGGATTGCTTCAGAGGCACTCAGTGAAACCTTTTCAGATAAGCTTCATTATGATTGTAATTCAAGGGCCAGCAGTTTTAATTTTTAAACCTATTAATCACCAGGTCAACTATTACTCTGTTTTGGGTGTCCAAAAAGTATTAAGTCCTGGCCATTAAACCATGTCTTGCTGCTATATTAGATCTACCCAGAGCAGATGTATTTATTTAATAAAATCAATATTCTGCATTTCATTACTAAAACACAGAAATATGCTTCATTTCATTTTATTTCACAAAGATAAATCATATAACTACAAACTACTCCACCCAGTTAAATTAGAGTCAGATTAACACAAAAGTAGTCTTTTAGATGAGCCTGACAGGCTTTGTAATCAGTTGTATTAATCCTCATAAGAGTTGAGGATGGTGTGGTGGAAACCAGTGGTTCTCAGGCTGGAGAAGGCTGTTATATAAATATGGTTTTTGACTTCAAGGCCACAAGTACAGGTAGTCCTCAAGTTCCAACAATAATTAAACTTTTTTCAAGAGACGACTGAACTTTCTGGATTTTTCTTTGAAGACATTTCGCTTCTCATCCAAAAAACTTCTTCAGCTCTGATTGGATGGTAGGAAATGGAAGGATTTATACCCCTTGCGGCCAGCTGATCATTTGCATTCTTTTAGCAAGTCATCTTAGCAGTACTTTTGAACACTATCCAGGCTCCTGGTTTCTTGCATCTGACAATTTCTTTTCAATACAACAGTAGAGTGTTTCTCTCAACTCACTTGCTGACTGACAAAGCGGAAATATCATGATGGACCTGAGAAGGGACTTAAAAACAGAGAGACAAAATGCCTTTCCTATTATTCTAAGCTTTGAAATAGACTTCATAACTGTGAATACTATATGGATGAGGACTGAAGTCTTTTTGCCATAGTAATCCTGTTTGGCTGCCAATAGATCAAGACTGTTCTGTGTTGTATTGGTAGATCGGTCCCAAGGAGAGACGTGAGGCGAGTGACTTTTAAAAGCTCTTTATTAGTTAGGTAGATCTGCTTGCTTGGCTCGGATCGGCAGCGGCTTATATTGGTCTCGCCCAGGTTGCTGCGGCCAATGGCAGCCATTCGAATCTCCCGCGATCGGCTCGGCCAATCGCGGTTGCTCCATAACGGCCAATCAGTGCCGCACACTCGACCAATCAGGTTGCTGTGCGTCTCAGCCAATCCGAACGCAGGTTTACAAGAATGCAAATACAGAATACCCCTCCCCTCTTGGTTCAGTCCTACGTAACGTAGTCCCGTAAGTAGACGGGGCTCCGTACTTGTCTACTGGACCTGCACAGGTTAGTTGTTCCTTGGTCTCTGGCCGGTTCGGTCGGGTTCTGTGTTGCTCTCCACTTCGTCGATGGAACCGCCTGGAAGGGTGAGTCGGGCCTTTCGCCGCAGCTCCCTCCCGGTCTACCTGGGCTGGTTGAGCTGCTGGCTTCGTTGTTCCCGCCTGGTCTTTCCGGGCTGGTGGAACTGGCTTGGCTGTTCCTTCCAGGTGAGGCTTCGGGCTGGTCGTCTGTCTCTGGTGAGTATTGCTGGTTTCTTTCTTGTTGGGTTTGTTTGTTTTGCATTGCGGGGTTTTCTTCTCTTTCCTGGGTGCTGTTTGGGTTTCCCCTTCCCCCTCTGGTTTCCGTGTTGGTTGTATTTCCCGTGTTGGTTCTCGATCTTAGCTGATCGATGTGTCTTTTCCATGTTCGTCCATCGGTTGTTTGCAGCCGGTACGAGCGGGGACCTGTTACTTGGGTTATGGTTGCTGGTACCCAGAGTGGGTCCCCTGTGAAGTTCTTGGCGTATACTGTGTCGCCCGGTGCGAATGTTCGGTGCTTGCTGGATGAGTCAGGGGGTTTCTCGGGGTTGTATGTGGGGTGCAGCCTGTCTAGTGGGGACCTTAATTTCCTCCCCATTAATAGTTCTGCCGGGCTTTTGTTGGTTGTCGTGTTTGGAGTTATATGTTGTATAAATAGCATTTTATTAATCTTTTCTTGTATTTCCCCGGTTTCGATTTTTTGGATTGTTTTTTTTGGTAAATTGTACCATTCATTCCGCCCTCCCATTTGCCGCCGGATGTGCTGGTGCTGTCAGTGCATGCCATATTCCCCGTTCCGCTAGGAATTTTTCGAACGGTAGCGCAGTAAATTGGGGCCCGTTGTCAGATACAATTACATCTGGGAGGCCGTGGGTTGAGAATAGTTTGTTGAGTTCTCTGATAACGGCCTCTGTGGTAGTCGTTTTCATGTTGCTTACCTCCAACCAATTGGAGTAAGCGTCTACCGTTATCAGGAACGTGTGTCCCTTTGTGGGCCCGGCGAAGTCTATGTGAATCCTGGACCATGGCCCTCTGGGGTTTCCCATTCCAGGATTGGGGCGGCGGGAGGGCTTGACCTGGATTCTTGGCATTGCCTACAAGATGCCACCCAGGCTTCGATTTCCTTGTCCATCCCTGGCCACCAAGCGTAACTTCTGGCCAGGGCTTTTGTTCTAATGATGCCCGGGTGCCCTTCGTGTAACATGTCCAAGACCCTTTTCGGTAGTTTTTCTGGGATAACCACCCTGTCCCCCGAAAGTAAACAACCTTTTTGTGTAAAGAGTTCTGTTTGCCGGCTTCGGAAGGTCCTGACTTGTTCATCGTTGTCTTTTTCCGGCCACCCTTTCTCCACCCAGTTTAAAACCCGCGCCAGACGTTTGTCTTTATTGGTTTCCCGGGAAATGTCTGACGCGGTTAGGGGGAGATTGGGTAATGTCTCTATGCTCAGGGTGGACGTGGCGGGTGCTGGGTCAGCGTCCATGTCAGGCAATGGAGTGCGGCTCAAAGCGTCTGCGTGTGAGATTGTCTTACCGGGCCGATGGGTGAGCCTGTAATTGTAGGCGGCAAGGAATTCGGACCACCTTGTCATTCTTGGGGATAGAATGTTCGGGGTGGCCCTGTCCCCCGCCAGAATCCCGAGCAGCAGCTTGTGATCAGTGATGATGGTGAAGGTTCTGCCGTAAAGGTACTCGTGGAACTTCTTTACGGCGGCGATGATTGCCAGGGCCTCCTTATCCAGCTGGCTGTAATTCCTTTCCGGTTTTGAGAGGGTCCTTGAGAAGAAGGCGATGGGCGCCTCTTTTCCGTCAAGGAGCGTGTGGCTGAGGATGGCCCCGACGCCGAAAGGGGATGCATCGCAAGTGACTGCTAGTGTTAGGGTCTCGCTTTATTAGATGAGAACAGCGGCCAATGTGAGTAGGTCTTTAGTCCAGTTGAATGCGTTTTCCTCTCACCTTCCCCAGTTCCAGGTGGCTGTCTTGTCCAACAGCCTATGCAACGGTTCCGCCGCGGTCTCCTTTTGGGCAGGAAAACATTATAGAAATTAATCAGTCCCAGAAACGCCTGTAGTTCGGTTTTATTTCTCGGTCTGGGGGCTTCCTTGATGGCCCTGATTTTTTTTTTCCGTTGGGTGGATCCCGTGCTGGTCTAGGAGGTACCCTAGGAATTGACTCTCTCGGTGCACAGCTGGCATTTCTCTTTCTTGACTTTTAACCCGAGTCTTTGAATTTTTGAAGCACCTCCCTCAAACGGCTCTCCAATTGTTTTTGGTTGGCCGCTGACATCAGCACGTCGTCAAAATAGGGCACTACCCCCTCGATGCCTTGGAGCAGCCTCTCCATCAGGCTCTGGAAGAGCCCCGGGGCTACGCTGACTCCGAATTGGAGCCTCTTGCAGTGGAAGGCTCCCCGGTGGGTGACTATGGTTTGCGCCTCTGCGGTTTCCGCGTCGACCGGCAATTGTTGGTAGGCTTGCGCCAGGTCGAGTTTTGCGAAAACCTTGCCTCCCCCCAGTGAGTGCAGAAGGTGCTGTACTACTGGGACGGGATAGGTGCTCTGTTGCAGGGCGCGGTTGAGGATGGCCTTGTAGTCACCACAAATTCTCACCAACCCATCTGGCTTTACCGGGGTGACTATGGGGGTCTCCCACCTGGCATGGTCTGTTGGTTCGAGTACCCCTTGTTCGATGAGCTTGTTTAACTGCTCGTCAATCTTAGGTTTGAGTGCGAAGGGTACTCGCCGGGGTTTAAGGCGGATTGGGGCAATGTTAGGGTCTAGGTTGAAGGATATCGGGGCCCCTCGGTACTTGCCTAGGCTGCCGTCGAAGACCTCTTGGAAATCTCTTGCGAGCTGCTCTTCCCAGTCCGCCTCGGCGATGTGGTTGGTGCCCGTCACCTCTATTCCTAATGGTGCAAACCATTGTAGTCCCAAAAGGCTAGGCCGGTCCTTGTCCACAATGGTGAGGGGAAGTATTTCGGTGCGCCCCTTGAATGTAATTTTAAAGTGTCCAATTCTGACTACGAGGATGCGGTTCCCTTGGTAGTCCTTGAGGATGAGCTTCTGGCTTTCCAGTTCATGTCTGTGGATGGTGGGCACCAGGCGCTTGATTTCCCGCCAAGCGACCATGGAGAGGTAGGATCCGGAATCCACCTCCATTTTGCAGGGTCGGTCTTTGATGCCCACCTCCACGTGTACCTTTCGGGCGTCCCAGTTTGAAGAGTGGCCGATAACAACCGTTTGGTGGGTCTCTTCTCATTGTCGAGCCTCATTGAGCCGCCTGTTTCTTCCTTCCTGGCTCCATCAGCTCTCGGCGTGCCAATCTTTGTTTCTGGGGGGCGTGCCGTCTCGTCTCCGGGGGCTGCTGTTTCAATGCTGGGGACTCTGGTTCCGCTTGAACCGGCACACTCTGGCGATGTGACCTCGCTTATCGCAGTGCCGGAAGATTGCATCGAGGAACCGGCATTCCGCCCGTGGATGGTCACCCCCGCACCCGGCGCACTGGAATCCCGACATATGACCTCGTCGCTCGCGCCGGTCCCATTCCGCCTGGAGCCGGTGGATGTCCTCCTCGTCGTCCTCAGTGTCGGTGAGGGAGTCGAGGTCGCCATGATGTGTGGTGGTGGTTGCTTGGCGACTGGCTTCAGCGTGCTTCTCGGGGGCTGGGGCTGCTTCGGTTGTCACGGGCCGGTCCGTTGTGCTTGCTTGCTGCATCCGGGCCACCAATTTCCTGGTCGCCTCCGCTGCCGTTGCCTCGGCGAGGGCATCAGTGAGGGATATGTCACCCCTCGCCATTAGTCGGCTTTGCAGGATAGGGTCTTTGAGTCCTAGGACGACACGGTCTCGCAGGGCTTCATCCATGTCGGTGAACCCGCACATGCCCCCGAGGTCTCGTAGATCAGCCATGAAGTCGCTGATACTCTCACCCTCCTTCTGATCCCTCCGGTAGAAGTTGTGCCGGCGGATGAGGGTGGGCACAGTGGGCGCATAGTGGCTTCGCAACAGTGGCTCGAGGTCGGCCCAGTCCATCGCTTTCACATCGAGGAGCTTGGCGAGGGCTTTCGCCATCTTAAACACTGCGCCCCACAGTGAGTCAGGAACACGGCTCTTTTTTTCTGTCCATTTGCATCCTTTAGGTTGCTGCTTTCTAGGAACATGAGGAATCTATCGATGTAAGATTCCCAGTCCTCTGCAGCCTGGTTGAAAGGTGCGGGTGGCGCGGTGCTGCTGGCCATGGTGCCAGTCGCCGGGCCGCGGTGCCACGTGCAGGGTGGGTCTTTGTTCAGAATCCCACCTTCATCGCCAGTGTTGTGTTGGTAGATCGGTCCCAAGGAGAGACGCGAGGCGAGTGACTTTTAAAAGCTCTTTATTAGTTAGGTAGATCTGCTTGCTTGGCTTGGATCGGCAGCGGCTTATATTGGTCTTGCCCAGGGTGCTGCGGCCAATGGCAGCCGTTCAAATCTCCCGCGATCGGCTCGGCCAATCGCGGTTGCTTCATAATGGCCAATCAGTGCCGCACACTCGACCAATCAGGTTGCTGTGCGTCTCAGCCAATCCGAACGCAGGTTTACAAGAATGCAAATACAGAACATTCTGAATGGCCCCTGCAGAAAGGGCAACTCCACCCTGTTAGGACTGCCAGAAAGGAGAAAGCTAAAGACTTTCTATTGTCTTCTACTACCCAATTGATTGATGGGCAAAAATGAGTATGACTCCTGAGAGTCTAGTGGTCTATCATTCCTGTTTAATGTTCTTTCACTTGCTAAAGTTAAATTGGTTGTGTTAAAATGTGTAAAGAATGATCTGGAGAATTTTCTGCTATATAACTGATTTCCCAGATTCTTTTTCTTTCAGTAAATGGCCCCTACAATGTGTATTTCACAGGGATGCCTTGAACTAATCAGGTATGCAAAGATAATTACATCAGGGTTTTTGAAAAAATGTTCTCTGAAGTCACTTGGAGCAGTTTCAAATGTGAATTGCTCTTTGTATCACATATGCCTGCTTAGCAAGAGAGCATTATAACTAACTGAAGCATAAGTATTTAAGGAAATTGTGATTCAGCTCTAAGCATCCCTGCCTAAAAATATAAAAAAGATACTTGAAGATGAAACAAATAGAGGCTGAAACAGCTTGTTTTCAAAGTTGTTGTAGGGTTTTTAAAAAAATAAAGATAGTGAGAAGAATATAAAATTCAGAGATAAAACTGCAAGTCTGGTTTGTGTAGATAAATAACTTTAATCTATTCAATGAAGCAATGTGTTGATATGTAGTAATACAAAAATGGCACTGAAATGATGTTTCTTTCACTAAGATGAGGTCCAAAAAAACCCAACTAATTGTCTATAAAAGAGATGCATTTTCTTAAGAGATGAATTTTCATTGCATTTTAAACCAATATGATTAATGATATCAGCAGCACAAATAATAATACAAATGCTTTACAAGTAGGTACAAATAAGAGCAAAAGTAATACATTTCCTTTCCTTTCAGCTATTACTATTATATATTTTAAAAATGCAGTACAAATTACAAAGGAAAAAAACAATTAAACAATTAAAAAGAAATGAGAAAGATAAAAAACATTAAAAATCATAAAACAAATCAATTACAAATGTTTGCAAGAAATCCATAACAAAACCATTTTAAGAAATTAAACCTGGACTAGACAATATCATAATGTCCAAATTTTCCTGTCCCTTATTTGTTGTTTGCTGACCAATCGCAATCCCATTGACAATGTTCCTCCAGGCCTTCCTGACCTCTACCATCCTCCAGAGTCCATTTAAGCTCACGCTGACTACTTCAGTGACTCCATCCAGCCACCTCATTCTCTGCCGTCCCCTTCTTTTGCTCTCAATTGTTCCCAGCATTAGGTTCTTCTCCAGTGAGTCCTTCCTTCTCATTAGGTGGCCAAAGTCTTTGAGTGTCATATTCAGGATCTGGCCTTCTAAAGAGCAGTCAGGGTTGATCTTCTCTAGGACTGACCGGTTTGATCGCCTTGCAGTCCAAGAGAGTCGCAGGAGTCTTCTCCAGCATCATAGTTCAAAGGCCTCAATTCTTTGGTGCTCAGCTTTCTTTATGGTCCAACTTTCACAGCCATACATTGCAACTGGGAAAACCATAGTCTTGAGTATACACACTTTTGCTGGCAGGATGATGTCTCTGCTTTTTAGTATGTTGTCTAGATTTGCCATAGATTTCCTACCAATCTTGGTAGTTCAAAACAAATGGCTTTAATGTTAAAAAGTTCTGAGCTAAATTTATTAAATTGATTTGTAATTACTGACTCTTTGTTTTGTACTACACCTTGTAATTATAACAACTATCATTATACATTAGGTTGGCTAAGATGAACTCTGATGAAGTAGAGGTTCAATTTGAATCAAATTCTCAGGACAAATCCAATATTCACTATATTACATCACGTAACTTAATCAGCCATATGCTTTTTGAATTACACTTACTGTGCTCTTAAATCAATGTAGATTAAAATATAAAAAATAAATATGGCCTCTATTTCTCTCTCGTGATTTCTGTTTGAAAGTGTGCTAAAGATTATTAAAGAAGCCCTAGAAAGCCAAATGGAGATGCAGAAGAGTAAGAAAAAGGATAGATGGAACGAGCAGCAATATCAGCAAAAATTTCTAGTATATAATTGTACAATAATGTATAATAAACAACAAATTTATCTTTTTGCATACCTTTTTTAGGAGTCCCACACTCTGACTAATTTGGCTAACATATGTAATGTGAGAAATTCTGTATAATTCATGTAATACTTTTACACAGTTTATTTCCCTTGAAAATAATCTGTTAATTGATATTGTTTTCATAACAAAGGGGAGTGCAAATCAAAATGTTTCCTTTTTATTTAGCATTTTTTCCCCTACAGATCTATTTTTTATACCCTGCTTTCATAACCTTAAACACAGGAGTTTAAATGAATCAAAATAATGAGCAGTTATGATGAAAGAGGAAGTGTTAAAATAACTAAACTGAGAAGAAAGTTGTTTATGTATTTTAATACTCGGAGGCATTTATTTACAATCAATGAAAATTCATTCTAACCCTTGCATTTTTCTGAGAAGTGAAATGGATCTCTTGCTCAAGAATCTGAGAACAACTATCTATGCAAGAATATTGCAACACCAGTTTAGAACATTGCTTCATTTTTAAAAAAACAATTGTCCAGAAACAAATCAACAAGCCCTGTAGCTCTCAATACAGGTAAGACTTGATTAGTGCTGATAATCACTGATCCCACAAAATGACACATTACAGTCATTACACATTACATTAGCCTTATGTGGTAGACCAGATAGGAATAACATTCAAATGAACTAATTCTGTTTTACTGTAAGGTTACATTAATAAAACCTTGTAAGTCTGAAAGTACATTTATTAGGGAGAAAGTAGGCAAAGTCCCTTCTGACAGCCTGCCATGAAACAGTCCTTTTGAGGGCTAATCTGCCTCTTGTGAAATCATACCCCTTGCTGTGTCTCTTCCGCTTGTCTCCCAAGGTCTATCTCACACACCATTGTGTTGGATACATTATTCAAATTCACACTATTTAATGAGATTTTTTAAAATAGGGTAAATTGATGGAAATGGACAATGAAAATGTTAAACAGAAATTTTTGAATGTTTTATTAATGAAGTATAACAGTAAAAGATTAAAAGAATATCTTATAACTTAACAAAATCACAGAATAATTATAGAAAGCAAAACAAACACATTCGAAATATCATTCCTAAAGGTAAGCTTACACTGAGAAAAACATCTTTATTGTCTTTGAAAATATTTGAAAGTGTTTTTATTTATTTCTAATGGATTGTAACCTGCCATGCAATCTTCTAAATAGGGGTGTGTGTATGTGTGTGTAAAATCAAGTGAACAAAGGACAAGCTAGAGGATAAATTCATATCAAAAGCAGATCTGCCATTTCCTATATTCTGTTATAGGTCTTCAAAATGACTCTCTGTTTTTATCTTTTCTCAAATGGAATTTTCTTTTTTCCTTTTTGACCAGCTGCCCCCACACCAGCCTCACCTACAGACATGTTAGCCTTTCATTAACTGAATTTGGGTTTGCATTAAATATGACCTAGTATCAATTTATAATTCTCACTAAACCAAGCATCACACTATTTGAACTTGCATTAATCATGACCAAAGTGTATCAACCAATAGACCTTAGTTATTGGTAAAAAAAAATTCCAATTTAGTTGCTCTACCAATCATCAGCTGGGTATTTCCTGGTCAAAGGTGATCAAAAAGGCAGAGGTTGACTTTGTTTCAGCTTCAGAGTAATATAAATTGCTGGTTCACTAAAAATTTACATGATCCCACCAATTGAAGTCAGATACTAATGGCAAATGCATAAATTGTAGAATATGTTGAACTTATTCGTTTTAGTATAGAATTAGGTTCCTTTTTTTATACAATCCCAAATTTTCTTCATTTCAGCAACATAATTTAAGAGAAGGCTGTTGTTTTCTTAAATTCTTTTATTATTAAATCAGTAAAGAAAGAGAGCCAGTTTGGTCTAGTGGTTAAGGCATCATGCTAGAATCTAGAAGACTATGACTTCCAGTCTTGCTTTATGTTGAAAGCCAGCTGGGTGAGTTTGGACAACTCTTAGCCCAACTCATCTCATAAGGTTGTTAGGAGAAAATAAGGGGAGGAAGGAGTATTAGATACGTTTGCCACCTTGACTTATTTATAAAAAATATAAAAGGCGAGATAAAACTTAAAAAATAATCAGATGAAAACTTTAGAGATGTCTTGAAAATTATTTAAATGTTGAAAAGATATAGGTACACATTGTACCAACATCTTTTTTGAGGAAATAAGAATGGAAGATTGCCCAGCCAAGTCTCTGTAACTTTAGGACAGAGACTTACAGATTAAAAATTTAGGTCTCCAACAAGGAAATTGGACAAAAAGTACTAAGGTAAGGTCTGGGCTTATCTCAGTAATTCATAATTCACAGTAATTCATAATTACTGTGCTATCTTTATGTCTGGTAAATTGTCAGAACTGGCTGCTAACCATTTCTGAAAAACATAAACAGAAGATGTCACCCACGCTCAATCTTCCACTCACGGTCAAGGAAATATCCAAGTGTATTTTTCTCTATCATTTCCAAAGTATACTTTTCTACCCTATGTTGCCTCAAGTTTCTTGTCTCATTTGGCTAGGATGCTTCAGTTTAGTTGCTGCAAACTAACCTTAATACTTTATTGGCTAATGTAAAAAGGATAGTCCCTTCAACTGAACCAAGGTTTCAGATGACTCCACTGGAATAGGTTCTGTATCTTCTCTTATAAGCACTAAAGAAATATTAGAATGGCTAAGATCTTTGCTTAGCATAAAGAAAGGTTACTGGTTTGAAATGCGACAACATATGGATTATGTGGCAACTGGGAGCAAAACTGTTCTAATTCAGGTGACTGAAAAGATGGCAAACTCAATCTATTTATTCAAAAAAGAAAGAAAGAAAGAAAGAAAGAAAGAAAGAAAGAAAGAAAGAAAGAAAGAAAGAAAGAAAGAAAGAAAGAAAGAAAGAAAGAAAGAAAGAAAGAAATTCAGTTAAGGTTTCTGCCGAAAAAGAAATTACAGTTAATAACAGCAGCCTTCCTGTGATGGGAAAAATTCATAATTACTGTGCTATCTTTATGTCTGGTAAAAGGGAGGTATATACAGACATTGAAGTGCATGCTGGAAAAAAGGGGAGAGTCATTCTTTTCTAAAAAGCTACTTGCTTGTGTCTATTTTTAATGCATTAACCTGATAAATTTAACTGTGGAGAGAGAAACATATAGCGCAGACAGGCCCCTTTTTTATATGTACGACAGGCAAACATACACATAGACAGATCTTTTAAACAATTACAAACATAGATAAATGCATAAACAGCAAAGGAAATGGCCACATCTTCAGGGAACAGAAAGATGGAAAAGCACAGCATCAGGGGAACTGTTCAAGGAAAAGCCATGCAAACTATTGCTAAAATGTCTTAGGCCAGACAGGTTTTTGTCAATTCATTTTAGGATCAGGCTGGCAAGTGTGCAGGGCTTGCAGCAGTTTAAATGGAAAAATGGGATATGCCAAATATGTTCTTTTGTGTTTTTTCAACCATTAAAATATTGAAACTGAAACACCTGATACAGGTCCTCCCAAGATTAGACAATTAATTTGCAAGTCTATAATTTATTACATTTTTATACTGGAAGAAAATCACCAGTAAAAAAAAAGAACACCTAGTTTTTAAATAACTGCCTTAAACCTCCTAGCCAAATATGTACCGCTACTATCTTTTTTTTTTTTACAAAGCTGCAATTCTTTATTTTTTTAAACAATAACAACATAAAAGATGCTGCTCATGTACTTAGAACATGAAAAGATTGATGCAATTATTGATGCTTTCTTTGGGACTTAATTAAATTCCAGTTACTGCTATGTTTACAGAGGTTTGACAGATGATGATTTAGCTTGACATCTTTGGCTGTTTAATTTTTTATTTTAGCAAAATCACTGAATTTAATGAAGGAAATAACATTTTCCTTACATGGTTAAGAAACCTATTTTAAATTTTAAGTTGGGTATCAGGCCCAAACTTAGGGACAACACAACAAAATCTAATTGAGTTTTATTCCTTATCTGCTTACACCTAGTAGAAAGAATCTTGCCAAACTAAAGCTATAACTTTCTAACCTACTAGATATATCCTGAGAGATACTAGGGTGTGGTTCCCCTGAACGTCTTCTCCTCTCCCCCATCCAATTCAGTACCCTGCAGTCTCTAAATCCAGGCCTCTCTCTGGGAAAGCTGTGTGTTGCCCAAATTCTCCCTCACTGGCCCTGCAGGTGCAAATTCCATCACAACTGGGAGAAAATAAAATAGATAGCACATAAAATGGCAGAAAAGATTGGAGGCTTACATTGATGATACAGTAAGTAAAGTTTCCCCTTTCTCCTACTGCATAAGATTTCATTACTCGTGCCAGCATTTTTTTTAATTTTGTAAATTAGAAGAGGTAATACAAAACATACAAACACTGACATGCAAACACTGAAAACTGTTTTAAATGATAAAGCTTAAAAACATTTTGAAAGGGAAGAATGGAAAGACAAACAAGAAAGTAATAGATTTATTTCTTCAGGAACAACAATTTTCTTAACATTTTTAAAATAACAAGACTGTCCCCAGACTTTACAATATAATTTCGGATGCTAAATTTAGTCATTAAATTTATACATTCACATGTACAAGAGGAAATGTTTACCATACAGTATTCATTATTAATTCTACATTAAATATCCACCTCCACAATCTGTGAAATATTCTGAAAAGCTGTAACGTATTAACTAGATAATGTCATTCAATTGGAGAAAATAATAATCAGTGGAAATTGTGCCTTGGGGAAAACAGCTAATAGAGCAATACTAAGGGATGGCTGATTAGATTTTGAAAATGGGAGAAACAATCAGGTTCCCTAAATTTTCACACTTATTTAGTAAAAAATGAGACATGAACATCTGCTCAACTCCAGAATGAGTTTAGGATGAATCTGAATTGAACTGTTTCAGTTTTCAGCCTTCCTTCATATAGGCAAACATCTATGGCTATTACATTTGACAACTTTTAAAACCATAATAGGACAGTGAATGAACTTGGAATTCAGATGAGACACTGATAAAGAATACAGAAAGGTGTGCCATTCATTTCAGTTCCTGGTGCTGCCCTTCTGGTCTATGCATTTTGGAACATGTGATTATTTTGCAATTATTTAAATAATCATTTGATTATAATTCACATTTCTATGCACTCAGTTCAATTGTGCGATCAAAGTTGATTAGTTGGTTATTTATACTTGTGTTTAAATAGCCATTTCATAGGTTAAGGCTTTTTCCCATCAGTCCCACTTTCCAGAATCAATTTATTCTCAAATTTAATTTGTAGTCCAGTTCCTAGAAATTTAAGATTTTAAAATACTTCTTTTCAGAGAACCTTTCTGAAGCTGGAACCACCCTCAATGGTTTTTTATTGTGCTAATATTAGGAAATATCCCATATTGATTGGTCTATTGTTCTATTGTTAATATTCAACTAAGTTGATATATTATTTTAATAGTTTTATTTATTTAAAAATATTTATATAGCCATGCATCTTATATCAATCTCTGGACATCTATATATTATATTATTTTTTTTCATTTGCATGTGTTATAAAAATACACCAAATATAATGGCTTCTCCTTCTACTACTACTTTGCAGATATTGAGAGATTATTACTAAAACTTGAGGACTGGGGCTAACATGCACAACAGTATCTAGAGTGCAAGGAGGTTGGGACTGAGCTTTTTTCAACAAATCTGGCTGTTGCTGTGCTAGAATTCTTCCAAAACATCTGGAGGCTGCAGCATATGTTCATAATATGCAGGCTCCTTGTGGCACAGGAATTTCTTCTACCCTTCATCTCTCATTCATCACTATTGTTACCAAAGAAAGCATGATATGTTTGAGGAAAAAGTACAGCAGTCCATAGCTTGAAATACTACAGTGGTTATTTTTGGTAATTAGAGAGGCCAGGGTATAGTTTAGATCAAATCCAGGAATGTAGGTCCAGGGCTTTGCAATCAAAAGGAGACCCAAATGACCATGTAGGGGTTGAGGCAGCAGTAAATAGGGGTCAATAGCTGCATTGAAAGGGTTATCCTGGGCCATTAACACAGCATCCTGTCTGTCTGATTTTCTTTAATAAACTAAATTAGAGAGCAGCCAACTGAACATAACACTGCTAAAAAAAGTCCATAGTGAAAAATTATCTGGTGTGCTGTTATAGCAATGAAAGGTAATTGAATCCTCTAGTGAGGTTGCCTGATCTGTGTTCTGCTTGTATCAGCTGGCAAGTGGCATCGACAATTTCCAATGAGTTTAAATGCTATTAAGCAAATTGATTTAAAAACTGTCCAGTGAACATTTCTCAAATGAGTCCCATGTAAACTACCTTACCTTTGGATTGATCTTGGTTGAAACTGGCTTGATATAGAAAATGATTCCCTATGAGAAAGAAGCAATAAAAAAAAATCTAAAGGACAATCCCAGAAATGCCAAGAAGAATGGATCTTTATTTACTTGCAAATTGTGTTTAAGACAACTGCAGCATACATGAGTAGATTCTAAATGCTAACAATAGTACAAAGACTTCTATGTACATGGTTTAAAGTGAAAAAGATCATTTTGTAAGGAAGTTTCTTATTGGCTGAGTCTTTCTGAAACCATCCAAGCTAGATGACTTATATGAATTTTGGTTTAATTTAACAGTTCTATCCTAACAAATGTTGATTAATATACATAATGTTTTATTGTGTTACTGTGGTTATTTTAGCTAGTTCTGGTTCTAGTTTTATAAGGCATCCACCTAAAGTCTCTAATGTAAAGTGGCTAATAAATTATATAGACTTTTAGAGCATGTAGTAAATTGGGCTATACAAAAGAAGGTGAATGTGAATTATTTCCAGGAAAATACTCATCAGGAGATGCCATAAACATTTTTTAGGTTTGATTGTAGCTTGAAGACTCTACTAATGAGTTTCCTTGATGTTATTCCAACCCCTGCCAATGTAGCTGTTCTCATGGCAGAGGTTTTGTGAACATGGCATTCAAAGATTTAGTGAGAATGCTCATGTTTTGACTATTCCATTTGTAATAAAGCCAGAAGTTTTGTTTCATAGTTTTGTTTAAGACAAAAAAAATGTATCTATTGAAATACATAAAACGATGTGTTCCATCTTCTCCTTATTATATATATTATTATTGTGGCATAGGGCCTGGTTCCTTGAGAAGATGTTTCCTGTCTCCCATAACATCTGCCTGACCAATTTGATCTTATGGGATTGGCATGCTCTGAGTTCCTTCAATTAGACCATGTCATCTATAGAGTTCAGAAAAGGGCATCTTCTCTGTAGCAATACCCGCCCTCTGGAATGAGGTTCTCCGCTACCTCCCAAGAGTTGGATGACTCCCACTCTGTTGTTGTTGTTGTTGTTGTTGTTGTTGTTTAGAAATGTTGTGAAGACTCGGCTCTTCACCCAGGTTTTTGTCGAGGGAGAGTTAGACCTCTCACTTCATTGCACTTGCCCTTTTAATTTTTTTAAAAAATGATTGTTGTGATGAAGAGTTATTAAGAGTGGGTGGCATGCAAGTTTAATAAATTATCATGATCATTGATTCATTTCCAGAATTGAAAATGCTAATAAAGTGAGTGAATAAACAAATAATCCTTCGTTAGATGATAATAATGCCACCCTGTATTTGGAATATCTTGTTTTTTCTTGATTGGGGTTTGGATTTGTTTTTTTAAAATATGTTTTCATAAAAGACTTTTCTGACTTTTTCCTATTCAGTATTTCTGTATTTATTTCTATGGGCTGGTTAAAATCAACACTAAATAGCATTCTCTTTCAAAGTGCTTTGGTGTAATTTGTTCTTTATTGGAGAACATTCCTTGTAAATAGAAATTTTGCAAGAGTGAGAAGATGCTGCTAAGACATTGTATTTAATTGTTGATTTTAATATATTTAAATTGCAAGAAAATTTGAATATAATTTTATTTTATTTTATATATATATATTATTATATATATATTATATATTATATATATATATATATATATATATATATATATATATATATATATATATATATATATATATATATATATATATATATATATATATATATATATATATATATTTTAAAGCAGTGGTCTCCAACCAGTGGGCCGGGGACCACTGGTGGTCCACGAGAAATTTTTGGTGGTTCGCAGAGAAATGTCAAAGCACCCTCCAAAGCAATTAATCCAGGCTATGCGGGAACACAAGGCTGCACCGCCCACATGGCCCGTGGGAACTCAAGGCTTGCGTCACTTGCATTGTGAACAACACGAGGTAGTGAGGGGATGGGGGAAAGGGCAGAGTGGGGAACTTGCCCCACTCGCCCCACATGCCTGGCCTGGCCACCGGGCTCCTTCTTTCCACTTCTTTCTTCTGCTTTTGGTTGCATGCAAGGAAAGCAGCAAAAGTCTTTCTTTCTCTCCCCCCAATTCTGCCAGAAATGAGTCTTTGGGACCTTGCAAGACACCCTGCTCCAAGAAGCTGTGCTGGTGTGACAAGTCTCACAAAAACTCAGTTTTGGTGGAGTTTGTGGGAGAGAGAGAGAAACTTCTGCTGCTTCTGCTACTTTCCTTGCATGAAAGGAAGAGAACGGAGCTGGAGACAGTATCCTGCAATCCCAAATAAAGAATGATCGATCGGTAGGAAAACAGGGTGGGGAATTTTCCTGCATACTTTTTTTTGAGATTTTCCCAGGGTCTCTGCTGATTTCTGCAGAGACCCTGGGAAAATATCAGCAAGCCATCCTCAGTCAAAATTCATATTAGTGGTCCACGGGATTTAAAATTATGAGTTTGGTGGTCCCTGAGGTCCAAAAGTTTGGCGACCCCTTTTTTTAAAGCTTAAATAATAAAATTAAAATTGTAATATTCAGTTAGTATAGGATTGGAAATAGATCTGCTAATAGTCATTTTTCTACTTTCTCTCTTCTTTCTGTTTTCCATTATTTTGGATTGTGCTGTTTTTAACATTGTTTTTAATGCGATTGGTTTTTTTTAAAAAAAATATTTATATTGATTCGTTATCTTTATTTTAATTTATTTTGAGGCACACCATAAATAGTTGATACAGGTGGTAAATCAAATGAATGAATTAATGTGATGTGAACAAGCAGCAGCACTTTATAACATAGATCTCCTGTCCCTGTTCACTACATATTCTTTTGCAACATATCACTACCAGCCTCCTTGAAATGAACAAGGAAAGAAATCTACTATATTTCAGTGATCTCTGGAAAAAGTGGCTTGTTAAATTTGACTGTCACTAGCTTCTTTAATAAGCTGTGTAAGTCACTTTACACTTCAAAGATGAATATTTGAATTTGTCATGCCTGTGTAATATCCATTCTGCTGTTGATATGACAGCATAATGAAATAAGAAAATTTATTTGGAATTCTATCCTTATTGATAAGCTTTTACAAGCAGTGATCACAGAACATTTGTTTGGAAAGAAAGAAAGAAAGAAAGAAAGAAAGAAAGAAAGAAAGAAAGAAAGAAAGAAAGAAAGAAAGAAAGAAAGAAAGAAAGAAAGAAAGAAAGAAAGAAAGAAAGAATCTTTTTTCCCTGAGAAGTTGGAAGGTCTGATTGAATTTTTTTAAAAACTGGTAGTCTCATGGTCTTCTTTTGTTGCCCTGCACACAGGAGAATATGGAAAGAAACATTATTTATCTGCTTATCTATCTATGTAATTTATTTCAGACAATTCTTTTTATAAGTTCAAGCATTCATGCAAACCATGATTTCTTACTTATTGGTATAATATCATTTCTTCTGCTCAAACTTTAAGCACATTTAAAATTAACAGATAAAAAATGGAATTAATAGGAGTTTGAGATGTAGCAGTAAATAATTAGATTAGAAATGGGGGAAACCAATTCAACTTTTGTACAACTTATGAGTCATCCATTCTCAACTCAATTTACTGAGAATGAGTATAGAGAACCAGATGTACTCTCTTGGCCTCCAATTCAGTTTGATAGTCCTGACACAAATTAATCGAAGAAAATTGGGCACAATGATTCATTGCTGTTAATGGATTAGTCTGATGTGGTATGTCTTGCAACTAATGTTTAATACTTAATCAAGTATTATACAGTATACCATTTATATTTAACATGCTCTCTCTCTCTCTCTCTCTCTCTCTGTGTGTGTGTGTGTGTGTGTGTGTTTTTTTTTATATATATATATATATATATATATATATATATATATATAAAACACACACACAAACATAAGTATTATACAGTATACCATTTATTATTTAACATGTTCTCTCTCTCTCTCTCTCTCTCTCTCTCTCTCTGTGTGTGTGTGTGTGTGTGTGTGTGTGTGTGTGTTATATATATATATATATATATATATATATATATATATATATATATATATACACACACACACACACAAACATAAGATAAATGTATGTATGTATGTATGTATGTATGTATATATATATAATAGTTATTAGAAATGAACTTTAATAACAGAATATTTGGGATAATTTATAACACTACTGAGTAATTACAAACAAGAGCCAGCATATTGTTTGTTTAGGAGAAATTCCCATTTTATTTGATTCCATTTTTAAAATCCAAATTCCAAACTGTTCAAGTTTCAAACATTTTATTTGTTTGCTTGGATTTCTATGACCTCATATAAGTGACTTTAGGTTGCAAGCATTATTAAAAATCAATATGATAGTACAAAATAAAAATGTAAAAAATGAGGTGTTTCTTTTTAAATTTCACATTCATTAAAATATTATTTTCTGACAGAGATTTCTTCCACTATAGTTTTGAAGGTCAGTGCTGGTCTTGCATCTCAAAAGGCCAATTTTGTTCCTTTATTTTCAGCCAGATACTGCCAGCCGATTAAACCAATCTCTGGTTGAATAGCATAAAATGATTTTCAACAGCTATGGACGTGAGGCTAACCTACCCTGAGAAGCCTGCTGTGTCTCATTTCCCATTTTCTTGAATTTCACCACCAAAAAAAAATGTGCTGGTTTTCTTAAGTGCCATAATTGCTTCCTAGTTCAGCATGCTCATTTTTTTATCATGTATTTGCGATTGAAAGCTTGATTAAAAGGAATGAATATAAAAGGGAGAGGAGATTAATATGAACAGTTCCATTATTCATGAGAAATATTGAGATTGATGAAACAGCCAAAGTTATTGTGTGCTGACTGTGTTGCCAAAAGCATTGAGAATGCAAATGGATTATATATGGCTGGACTCTATATGGCATTCTAGTCTCTCTATATATTAGAAAATAGCAATAGCACTTAAACTTATATACAGCTTCATAGTGCTTTACCTTTACAGCACTCTCTAAGCAGTTTACTGAGTCAGCATATTGCCCTCAACAATTTTACTGGCCTTGAAAGGATGGAAGGATAAGTTGGTCAGGATCGAACTGCTGGCAGAATTAGCCTACAATATTGCATTGCAGAATTAGCATGCAATACTGCATTCTAACCACTGCGCCACCACACTTCTTTTGCAAAGTATGCAAAAAATGAATGATTCAGTGTGATGTCTCCGTCCTCCCATTCAGTGCCAACTCTTAAGGACCTTCCTACCTTTTAAAGCATTTTTAAAATATCCATTTGATAAAGAGATGGGGAAGTTGGGCCTCACACTTCCATTTGGTTTCTAAATTCCTGTTACGCAAATCGTAACTTGTCCTCCAATTGTTTAAATTTAATTTTTAAATTAAATTTGAATGTATTTATTTTTTGCTGGAAAACAATTAAAACCTGAAATGTGATCACCACGATAAAAAAGAAAGAACCCCACTCACTTTGCCTAAGGAAAATTCACGTTTGCTTTTAACAAAGTACAAAAAGCATGTGACAAGGTAGTTTAGGGTGGGTGTTGATACAATGTACCTTAATTTGTACATGTATTTTTCTGGTCTTGTATATGACTACCATATAAGCCAGTGGTGGGATTCAATTTTTTTTACTACCAGTTCTGTGGGCGTGGCTTAGTGGGCATGGCTTGGTGGGGGTGGCAGGGGAAGGATACTGCAAAATCTCCATTCCCCTCCCCACCCCACTAATCTGCTTCCCAGCTCTGTTCTCCTGTGCAGGGCAACAAAAGAAAACCCAGCCAATTAGCTGGGATCCGGACGGCAGAGAATAGATGGGGGTGGGGGCAGTCACAGGTGGTTTTCCAAACTACTCAAAATTTCCGCTACTGGTTCTCCAGAACTGGTCAGAACCCGCTGAATACCACCTCTGATATAAGCCCAATAAAAGATGCCAGTACAATGTGCTTGCTCATACCCACTCCTGAGCCCCCTTTTCAATTTCAAACCCAAAGCACAGCATAGCAATACTAATAGCATCTAGTTGCACAAATTACAAAGTATGCAAAGACTTTGCAGACATGCAAATGGATAACCTTTTCTCCCCAAGATGGTTAAAATTGTTATTTCTTGACATTACTTATTGTGCCTTAACAGCTTGTTCATATTATTAAGCAGCAGGTTCTCTGAGGAGCCCCAGTTTAAAACATTTTAAAACATTCAAAACTCCACAGTATCCTTGTGGTGCTTTCACAGCAACACTGAATTATCACCACAGCTCCTAGCACTCAATATGCTAGATGACATGCACTCTGCTTATTTTTGCAGTATTCTTAAAAACTGAGAAATGTCAATGAGCATAATCTTGCCATTTATATGATCAAATTCTCCAATAACGAACCTAAACTAAAATGTTGGGTTTTTGTTTTGTTTTTTACTAATGCATGGAGTTGCAGTTTACTAATCCAAAGCTTTTATCAGCTTTTTTTTAAAAAAAAACTTTTCAAAACTGTATGCCTAAAAAAAAATCTTATCATCAAAATCCCATTGGTGAAAAGCATTTTTTGTTGTTGTTGAGCTTTAGGCTGTCTAGTCTTACAATAAAGAAAGTAGTTGAAATATTTCAGCTGAATGCAGTTTGTGGGTCATGAGCTTTGGAGTAAAGCCTTTCCCACGTGAATTGATCACTGCTGTCAAAGCACATGTTGTGCATATAAATGTCAGTAGGATCCATTAGCAGCTGCTGCTGTCTTTCCTGGTACTTTTCCAAGGACATCAGTGGCATGCTGATGGAGTGACAGACAGTAGCAATATGTTTGGAGGGGGGGGAAATGTGAAGTTTCCAATTATTTGAATGAAAGTGCCCAAACTGCTTGGCCAGGTATTAAAAATAACATCATTGTTGAAGTAACCAAAGCACCTAATAGAAAGAGTTAGGCAGAAATTCAACTATCTATTTTGGATTTCACCCACAATCCAGACAAATAAATGCTTAGTCAAAGGGCAGTCAAAAATATGGTCTATTACAAGTTATATGATACTTTAACTTTGTTGCAGCTATATAGCATCAATTCAGGATATTGTATAGCAATTGTGAGTAGTAATTGATTTATGACCAGTCAGTTACTGTTCAAAGTTACAACAGACACCCCCACCATAAAAAAAAACCCTACTTATGAACCGGTTTCAAAGTTACAGCTGCTACATTTGCTCTTATGACCAACTGCAGAGATGCTGCAGTGTCCTCTGGCTATCTCCCTTCCATCTTGTCGTCCCCCGTCCCCCCCAGTTTCCCACAACCCTTGGGCTTGCTTTCCCTTCATTGGTAAAGAATAGTAAAGTTGATAAACAGCATAGTTGTACATAGCTGTAACACATTAGGCCTCTGAAGTCAAAGGCTGATCCAAGCCTGACTAAGGTGATGTACATTTGCATTGTCACAATGCACAGAACATCTTGTGAAGGGACTGACCTTGTGGCCATGGTAGAAAAGGAAAGGCTGGGAAGAGATGTGGAAGCTAATATCTGAAGAGGCATTCAGCTCCTCAGTAAGAAGAAAGTAGATATCATACATTGCAATCATACATTGCAATCATACATTGCAATGTCCTACCTGTCAATGAATACTTCAGCTTCAACCATAACAACACAAGAGCACACAATAGATACAAACTCAAAGTTAACCGCACCAAACTTGATTGCAGGAAATACGACTTCAGCAATAGAGTGGTCAATGTCTGGAATACTCTACCCGACTCTGTAGTTTCTTCCCCAAACCCCAAAAACTTTAACCTTAGACTGTCTACTATTGACCTCACCCCTTTCCTAAGAGGTCTGTAGGGGGCGTGCATAAGCGCACCAACGTGCCTACCGTCCCTGTCCTATTGTTTCTCTTATTCTTCTTTTATTTTTCTTATATGTACCCATTTCATGTATTCACAACTATGTATACACTTATACTTATTATCTTGTAAACAATTGGCAAATCAAATAAATAAAATAAATAAATAAATAGATACAAATTAGCTAGTAGCCCCAGTTCAGACACAGATCATGAAAACATCAATTTCTCTGAAGAGTAAGTTGTGAGAAGGTATAGCTCCTACTGCCTTTGTCCACACTCTATCATTATTCTCAATGAGAAACACAAGAAGGTGGGAGAATCAGAAGTAGTTATAAAACGTTTAGGAAAAGTTAACAATCTCACACAAAGTCGTATAAACTGGGTGAATTTAGTTGACCAGATTAAGTGTATGGGTCAGAGGTAGCCTCCTCTTCTTTCAATAGGTGGATGACAGGTGTTTTTAAATATAAATTTATTTATTTATCAAATTATTGAGCATATTGCATGTGAAAGATTTCTAGATAGTCAGGATTTATTTCATGTGTTGCTTTGGTATTTTGTATGCTGCCTTTCTTGTTTCTTGCATTTCCTTGATGTTATTTCTCTCTTTGAAAAGCATCTTTTCTGTCCTTAATTTATTCATTCCTTGGTTTGGAAAATCATTTATGTTTTTGGCTATGCATAAGTGGTCCTATTAGGTTTGTGAAAAATTGAGGCTCATTCAATTTAACTCAGGGAGACAAGTTTCAAAGAACACACAGTTTAATTCTAGTTTTTATGATTAAGATGTGAGAGTAAAATGACTTGAGCATTTTCAAGACTGAGATTAGATTTGTTAAAAAAGATTTCATCCAAAAGGTATAATGGGGAAGCATCAAAATGAATACAGCAACTTTTTTTCTTTGAAATGAATAAAAATGTAGGAATGGTAGATACTTCAGAGGATTTAACTTGGATTAGTTTCCTTAGGTTGGGTTTCACCATAAAAATGACAGCAGAACAGCCTCCAAATTCTCTAGCAAATGGCCACGCTTGCACTGATCCTATGCAAAAAATATATCCTATCTCAACTGTAATTCATTCAGATACTATTTGAAAGCAGAGGTGCTATTCTGCCGGTTCGCACCTACTTGGGCGAACTGGTTGCAAGAATTTGGCATGGGTCGCTGAACCTGTAACAACATCTAGCTGGCCACACCCCCAACCTGGTCGCCTGGTTTTTGCTCACTCGCTTGCCCCGCCCACCCAATGCGCGCTGCCCCAGTTTAAAGGAGGACTGCTCCCCTGTCCTAGCCATGCATTTTCAAGCAGCCACTTGAAAACACAAGACTGTGGATGGAGCAGCAGTCTGTTAATCTGCAAAACTGTTCCAAGGCTGGATTCTTCATGGACACTAGAAATATCGCTTTCCCTTGTGAGTCAAGTGCTTGGAGTGAGAGGGAAAGAACACTGGGGGATGGGGGGAAATCCAGCCATGGGGAAGTTTGCAGGAGCTGCAAATGCAAGTCCGTTTACCTGCAGAACTTCTCTAATGCTGGATTCACTTCCCCCTGTGAGTAAGGTGCCTGCAGTGAGAGGGAATGAAGGCTGACAGGTGTGTGTGTGTGTGTGAGAGAGAGAGAGAGAAAAAGAGAGAGAGAGAGAAGAAAGAAAGAAAGAAAGAAAGAAAGAAAGAAAGAAAGAAAGAAAGAAAGAAAGAAAGAAAGAAAGAAAGAAAGAGGGAGAGAAAGAAAGAGGAAGAAAGAGAAAGAAAGAAAGAAAGAAAGAAAGAAAGAAAGAAAGAAAGAAAGAAAGAAAGAAAGAAAGAAAGAAAGAAAGAAAGAAAGAAAAAGAAATAGGGAGAGAGAGTGTGTGTGGTGTGTGTGAGAGAGAGAGAGAGAAAGAAAGGAAGGGAGAGAAAGACAGAAAGAGACAAAGAAAGAGAAAGAAAGAAAAAGAAACAGGAAGGAAGGGAGAGAGAGAGAGAAACAAAAACTGTGCTATTATTTTTAATTGTTCCATTATTTATCATGTGTTAATATTTTACACTGTCCCTACACCTAGAGTGATTCTACTGCCTTTCTTTTGCCCAGGGCTATCACATATTTTTCAGGGTTTACATGCATTCAATGTCTATAGTCCAGAGCATAAATACATGCGTGTTTAACAGAGTTGAAAGGGAGTTTGGGGGTCTTCTAGTCCAAGCCCCTGCTCAGGCAGGAAAACTGAGGATGCCAAACTCTGAGTAGAAGTCCTAGGAAAGGTGTCAGAATAACACTTAGAGGGGACCCTATACCATTTCAGAGAAATGGCTGTCCAGTCTTTTAAAAATTTCCAGTGATTGATCACCCAGAACTTCTGGGGGCAAGCAGGTCCACTGGTTAATTGTTCTCACTGTCAGAAAGTTTCTCCTTAGTTTTAGGTTGCTTCTCTCTTTGTTCAGTTTCTATCCATTGCTTCTTGTTTGCCTCCCGGTGCTTTGGAAAATACACTCCCCACCCTTTCTTTGTGGCAGCCTCTTAAAAGCCTGTTGCCTATATCACACTCTTGAGTAAAGCATGTGAGCCATTTCCTCCTTTCAGTGGTCCATGAAAGTACATCTATAGTATGCAGATAATAAAGTCAAAAAAGGTGAACAACATTTTTACAGAACTATAGATAAGTTGAGGCTGGGTGACAAGGAATGGCTGGGAGGGGAGGGGCCAGGTGAGGCACCCCTTGATGTGAGTGACATTGAGTTGACCACGCCCACCCAGTCACATGACCACCAAGCCATGCCCACCCAGTCATATGACCACCAAGCACGCCCACCCAGTCACATGACCACTAAGCCACACCCACCCAGTCACATGACCACCAAGCCATGCCCATCAAATAAGCCACGCCCACAGAACCAGTAGTAAAAAAAATTGAATTCCACCACTGTTTGAAAGTAATCCAATCACTCAGCTTTCTAGTTCAAGCTTTTTCCCCTCATTTTTCTCTGCTTCTTTCAGTTAATACAAACAATATCTTGTTAGAGATATCACAGCAGTATAAATGCAAATTACAGTTTCTGGAACAATTACATGCAGATTTAATGTGCAGGTTTATTGTCATCAGAAGACCATAACTAAATTCATATGGCTTCCAGATGAGATTGAAAATGGCTACAATGAAACATGCCAAATTTTATACCTTTCATGTTGTTGTCATTTTTCCCTGATGCAGACTGGAGAAATGTCATGAGGAAACACTGCTGAATATTGGTAATATAATTTCCCTAATTTTGGTCATGCAAATTCAAGAAATTTACAGTTGTTGGTCCCTAAATGATTCTATTAATAGAATAATTTACCCAAGAAACTCAGGGACAAATTTTGAAAAGTTGAACAACTTGGTTCAAGATCTGATTTGTAAAAAGTTTCAGATAGCATTAATTTTTGTAAAAAAGAAACTTTCGCAGTATCATTAGCAGTGGTTGTATGCTACCAGTTCGGACTGGTTTGGCCAAACTGGTAGAAAAAAAAAGCTAACAATCAGCTGAGAGGAGGAAAAAAATCCTCCCACAATCAGCCAAGAGGAAAAAGAAGAGAAAAGTGCCCTCCCGCCCACCTCTGCACTTTTCTTTATCCTCTCGGCTGATTGGCGCTGCTGGTCTCAGTTGCTATGGGGAAAGCTGTTAGGCCAAGCACGCCCACCAAGCCACGCCCACCAAGCCACGCCCACTGAACTGGTGGTAAAACAATTTGAATCCCACCACTGAGCATATGTATCTTTCAAAGAACAAAGAGATTATATGTTGAAGTATAGTTAAATTGCTATCTGAAGTGACCCCAAAAATAAATGTTCCTAGATCACCCTCTTTTCAGAAGAAGCAACAAAAGACATTTCTATTCGGTTACTTCTGCCATCAGAAGTTTATTGTATGAATTAAAAATAGTGGAAGACAGGAAATAGTGATTTTTTAAAAATAAATTTATATAATAAATAATGAATTTAATAAATAATCAAAAATTTTATAATGAATATTAAAATTAACACAAACTAATAAAAAGAAAAAAAGAAATGAGAAAAAAGAAAATAAAAGATGAGGGTACAGAAAGAAAGAACGATAGAAGAATCATCTGATTTCCTTTGCATTAAATATAAATACAAGTACAAAATTATCTCTTACTTTATGGTTACAAAAGAAAAGCTTTTATTCTATTATCTGGGGTTTTTTCCCCCTATCATCAAAACTAAAAATTGTAAGTGCATTTTTATTCCATTTTATACAAAAAAAAAAAAAATCTATGAAGTGTTTCCAGTCAGCCATAAATGTAGGTGTTGTTTTCTTTCTAAGTAACTTTAATTTAGCCATCTCTTCATGTCCCATTATCTTCACCAAACATTCCTCCATTGTGGGTATTAATTAGACTTTTCTACTCTTGTTGCAGAATATTGTGATTTTAAAAAGCAATGGAAATATTGTTACATGGGAAAGTAGATTTGTAATGGCTTTGTTGGGCAAGAAGTTAGAATATATTAGCTATAAAATCTAATTTTGTATTTAACATAATAGTTTTGTAAGATTTCATATGGGGACAAAGTTTAAAGATAAAAGCATAAAGGGAAATAATAAAAAAATTGCCAATTCTATATACCTTGCTTCTTAAAAGGGGGGGTTATGTTTTACCAACATGCATCATCAGACAAACTTCATAATGCCTGACAGAATGGAAATACATGATCATATTTAACTACAGTATTGTATATCCAGATAAGATGCAGTTCCATATACATTTATTTTAGAATAAGCCTAATTGATCTCCGTAAATTCCTTCCTCCCTTCCTCCCTCTCTCTCTCCCTCCCTCCTTCCCTCCCTCTTTCCTTCCAGAAGGCTAATAGGAAGGGTGCTGGGCATAGATGACTGTCCCTAAGATACCTCGAAACCATGGAGATTTTTTTTTATTTTCCCAAACAGTACTCTGAATAGGACTCAGAAGCCTGAGGAAGATATTATTGAAGTGAATGTTCATTTCCCTTTTGACTGCAAAATTGGGATTGCATCTTCCTTTGCCCCCTGGAAGAGTTGGAAAGTAATTTCAAAATATTTCATATTCCTATATGGAGCATTCTAGGAATCCTCAAATGTTCTCTTCCTTTTCCAAATCACTCTGATTTGGCCATACTTGCAGTGGTCTGATAGTAGTTCACTGTCAAACTATTTTCACATACTACTTTGTTTTCTGAGTTTATTTTCAGAAAAGTGTCAAATTGTTGTGGTCCTGGGGAAGAGAGGAATAATCTGAAGTTGGCTAGAAAGTTCCATCTCTAGAGACAGAATGGTTAACTAGATAGCAATTGTCTCACTGAGGGATTAATAGCATCCTATATAGTAACATAGAGGAAAGATCCTCAAAACAAGTTATCTTCAGCTCCTTCCTTTGGTATAAATTGAGTTCCTTGCTATGAATCAGGATTTATGATATCCAGTGGTGTCACCCTGGAATGCAAAGGATCTAAATCACAGATTATTTCTTAGTAGCAAATGATAGCATTACTAGCCAGACAGCAATGTACTGATAACTCCAGATTTCCAGATAATTGCCCAAGACCATTGTACCCTTTTATAACAGAGAACATTGGATTCAAAGGTGTATAGCTTTCCCTGGACCAAACTATTGCTTCTTGAAATAAAACATTTTTGTTGTTCTCTAGAGAAACGTAAAGAAGAATAAAGTAGCCCAAGTATAGGATAAATCAAGTCATTCCATCCATTTTTTACTTTCTATAAAACAAACAAACAAACAAAAATGCCTAGGGATTCTAATGGTGTTCATCCTTTGCTATAACTGCTACAAAGTAATTTAAGAAATGGAGGTTCTGGGTTATTTTGGAGGGGACAAGTTTCCAACTCAACTTCACACAGTGGAACCCTTAATCTAGACTGATATTTCTCAATCTCAGCAACTTTCAGATGTGTGGATCTCAATTTGTGGACTTCAGCATCCTGGCTGGGGAATTCTAGAAGTTGAAGTCCATGCATCTTAAAGTTTCTGAAGTTGAGAAACATTGATCTAGTAATTTATTGCAGCATTTATTCAAAGATTTATTCAAAGATATGAGCTGTGGTGGAACATTAGTTAGAGTGCAGTACTGCAGGCAGTTCAAATCCCGCCATGTTCAAGGTTGACTCAGACTTCCATCCTTCCGAGGTGGGTAAAATGAGGACCCAAGTTGTTGGGGGAAATATGCTGACTCGTAAACCACTTAGAGAGGGCTGTAAAGCACTATAAAGCAGTATATAAGTCTAAGTGGTATTGCTATTCAAATTTTGATTATTACTAAATAGAATAGAATAACAGAGTTGGAAGGGACCTTGGAGGTCTTCTATTTCAACCCTCTGCTTAGGCAGGAAAGCACATACCTTTTCAGACAAATGGTTGTCTAACCTCTTTTTTAAATCTTCCAGTGTTGGAACATTTACAACTTCTGGAGGTAAATTATTCCATTGATTAATTGTTCTAACTGTCAGGAAATTTCTCTTTAGTTCTAAGTTGCTTCTCTGCTTGATTAGTTTCCATCAATTGCTTCTTGTCCTGCCTTCAGGTGCTTTGGGGAATAGCTTGACTGTTTCTTCTTTGTGGCAACAACTGAGATATCAGAACACTGCTAGTCCTTATATCATGGTCTTTTTTCCTAACAAGAAACTGATCTACTGTAATTTTATACTAATTTTATGTAAACTTATATAATATGCACCTTCCTAAATGTTGGGAATCTTTCTAGCACATTGTTCCTCTGAGAAGTGTTATGGACCAGAACAGCAAAGGCAGCTAGAAACCAGTATAATGATGATACTAAAGTAACATTATCTTTGAGGATTATTTTTCATTTGGAAATGAATCTAAAAGTAATTTTATTTTTTAAAAAACCTACCCCTTAAAAAAACTTTACTCTTAAAATGTATTACAGGTTATAGCTACACTTCTCATTTTCATTTCACAGTTACACACATGATAAGGAATTATTTTTCATCAAGAACTCATTGGATATCACATGCTACTAACCACAAGTGACATACCATTTGATATTTTTCCAGCCTTAGTATTTTGTCAACAGTACTTCCCTAATCACAACTCTGGTCATCTTTTAAATTTAAAACAAATTAAGTTTTTTTTTTTTTAAAAAAAAGAAACAAATCAATCTACAATTTATCCATAGGAGAGAGAGAATTAAACGTTAAATGTTTTTTTCCAATGTATTTTATATGCAACTTTTAAAAAGAATATAGAACTGGACTACAGATCCTGAAACATGTATATAAGGAGGAATCACTGTTTTTCAAGTTTTGTGTTAATTTGGAAAATGAACATGTTATAAGTTCATAGAAAATTATCATTATGTTTAATGTTCAGAAACGGGGTACACATTTTTTTATTTCGTTTGTATTTCAACTCCAATTAATAAGGAAAATAAATAAATGAAATTTGATTAGCTAATATTTCCAAAGCCTTTCTTTGTAAAAAAAACCAATTTAAAATTCCTGCATGTCTACTCAGCTGTGATGTTTTCCCATCTTACACTGATACAGGATTTTTATTATTTATTTAAACATTATTTTAAAACCAACTCAGTTATGACATTCTGAACAGTGTACAACAAGAAAAAAGAACCATAAATAACAAGAATAAGATAAAAATTTAAAAAAATTACATACTAAAATGAACAATGGCAAAGAGATTGGGTTAAAAAAAATGGGATCAAAGTTATCTTAACAGCCTTGCAGAAAGTAACAAGAGATGGGACTCTATAATCTAAAAGAATCCTGAATCCTGAAAGCCTACCAAAATAATTTTCCTATGCAACATATTCTTAGCATAATGAATGTAGACTTACTTTGAGTAAGCATGTTGGCTAAGCTAAATTCAAAAATGCTAGGGAATTCCTGGAAGCTTTCATTGTCAGGCTTAAAGACCAAGAAAGACGCACAGAGCTTCTTCTGAGCAGTTTCCTTTATAGTTCCTCACCTATAAAAAGAAATCTTGCTAAACTAAAGCAAAGCACTTGTGTCATTAAAGATATAGTCTGAGAACTTCTAGAGAACCTCTTGACTCTCTTCCTCCCAACCAAACTATCTAGGTTTTGATGTTTCTTATTGCTCTGGAATGCACTGCCTCCCTTCTGGGAATCTGAACTACATTCCACCACAGGCATACAAAAAAAAAAAACCCAGTTGTCAACAGACATAGAGTGGTACACCATATTTCCACACCACTCAAAAGAGGCAATAAAATTCATGGCAATAGCAATATGGTTAGATGTTTAATTTGAATTAGGTTTCTGAACTGAATTGGCAATTAAAATTATCAGTTTAAGACAGATACCACCCAAAAAAAGCATGTGATTCAGACATCTGTGCTTAAAAGCGAAAAATAAATAAATTCTTTTCAAATCAGACTGCAAATATGAGTCAGAAAGATCCAGGGTGAATAAGACTTGATTTGTACATTTCTGATATCTTTTAATTACCATGAAAGTTTGCATAATTATTGAAGGTAAGATTAGTAAATATGCATATTCTGTGTATTTTTTCCAGTGATACATGCAATTACTTAAGTTTCAGCCAGCCTAATATTATGTAAAGTAGCATAGGTCTAGGCAGCTTATTTGAGCTCTCAAAAAAGGATTGTAAATAACATTTCTAAAAATTTATTATGATTGCATTTTTATGCCTAACAGAGAAAAATACACCTGTGGGTGCATACCTAGCTATTTATTGCTTTGTCTTTGTGTGTTTAGGAACTCTGAATCTTTTATATGTGACCATGCAATATATAATCAGAAAGATTTTACTGCTGGAAACTATGGATTCTTTTTTGCTCTTTTAGTTTTATCTGAAAAATGTCAAATTACATCTATTTTCCATGACCCACTGCTTTCCAATTGTGCCAGAAGTATAGCTCCCCAGAGCCCTCAGCCAATAAGTCCAAAGCTCAGTATATATTCTGGTGCCTGGTTCAAACTCAGAAGAGTCTGAGACAAATGAAGCTGCCCTAGATGAATACCATTCTTAAGGGAACCTTACAACTAGTTACATGCAGTTGACTTGTCCAATCAAATATGAGACAGGTGAAGGCAGCAAAAGATGAGGAACTTCATCTGGGACCTCCTCCCAGCTCTGCACCATAGAGACCTGAACACAGGACAGCTGTATAGTTTCTTGCTTGACAAGGATGTTCCGAACCTTAATTGCTTGTATCTGACCCATTGTTCAATTAAGAGCCATCACTGTCTAGTAGTTCTCAATTAGGAACATCTACTCTGTGTCCATTTCATTTCTGAATCTGTTGTCTGAGAAAAGCCCACTGCTTGGAACACAGATTGTCTGATTAGCCATATTTGGATTATTGGTTTCTTTGGTTCGTGATCAATTAATCTTCTTCTTGTACTGGAACTCATTGCAGGCAAGCTTTCTAGAGACTTTGCTTCTCTGTGTGTATTTGTACACATGTCCTTCCTGCTGCTATTTTATTTAATGCATTTTATTCGTCAGTTCTATTTGGCTGCCCATTTCACATGAAGTTATTCTGGGGAATGTACAGTGGTAGTATTCTACCGGTTTGGCCTGGTTCTGGCATAACGTTAGTGCTAAACATCAGTGGAGACCGAACCGGTTCTCTCTGAGAAGCTGCTGGAGCTGCTGCTGAGCCCGCCCACCTGCCCAGGCTCCCATACTGACCTTTATTCCCTGCTTTTGAAGCATGGTTGCTTTGCGCGGCACAGCAGATTGCTGCACGTCAGCTGCTGAAGTGACAGGGAGAGTTCAGGATTACAGGCAGTGAGTCAGAAAGCCTCTGCGCCTGTGAAAAGTGTGTGTTTGGCATGCGCGTGCGCAAAGTGTGCCCACCAAGCCACACCAACTGAGCTGGTGGTAAACTATTTTGAAATGCACCACTGGGGATGTACAATAAAATCTACTATTAAATGTATGCTGTTATGCTATTAGTACTTCTAAAGCATAATTCTTGTGAATTAGGGGTGGTGCATGTCTGGCCTCAGACAGACCTATTCCTCCACAGGATGGAGAAAGGGTGATATGAAGGAAATTAAATGGCCGTTAACCATCTGTATCTATATTTAGAGTACTAGATACATCAATAGGCACATAGTTGTATATGTGTGTGTTACATATACAAGACATTATTATTTATTAGATTTTTTTTATTCTACCTTTTATCACTTTTATAAGTCATTCAATATGGCAAACATACTTAATATTCCTTTCTCCTCCTATTTTCCTTAGAACAACAACCCTGTGAGAGAGAATTGAGCTGAGAGAGTGTGAGATTAGAACTCCAGCCTCCTTGTTTCTAGCCAAGTACCTTAATTATTAGGCCAATATGGCTCTCTCTCTCTATATAATTAGAATTGTAAGTCAAGGACTACCTGTACTTTACAGGAAGAATTTTAAAATCATACGAATTCTACTTTTTCCCTATTTTACAACCTTTCTTGCCACAGTTATTAAATGAATCACTGCAATTGTTAAGTTAGTAACATGGTTGTTAAGTGAATCTGCCTTCCTCATTGACTTTGCTTGTCAGAAGGTCGCAAAAGGTGACCATATGACCTGGGACACTGCAACCATCATAAATATGAATCTGTTGCCAAGTTTCTGGATTTTAATCATGTGACCATGGGATGCTGCAATGGTCATATGTGTGAAAAACGGTCATGTCACTTTTTTTCAGTGCCATTGTAACTGAACGGCCACTAAATGAACTCTTGTAAATCAAGGATTACTCATATTCTCAATCATTATTGTTAGTGAAGATCCTGAAAATCTCCGACTTCTCCCCAAACTAATCCTCCTTAGCACTTTTTAAATTAAATAGTGAACATAATGTGCACCAGAATTTTAGAGTCTCTTCTGTAATAAGATAATTGGTGAGAGAAGGAAATTGGAAGGAAAATGAATGGCTTAGCCTTTAGGGTATTTCTCCACCTCCCCAGGCAGGTTTAAGTTTAAATAACAAACCAAAACAACAAAGCAACATGTTTGCCAGCTGCCTTTTACACAAGAGAGGAAAATTGGTTGTTTTCTCGTGAGGAAAAATGAAGGTTTTGTTTTTTATGCCTCAAGTTAGAATCAGATTATAATAAAATTATGAAGTGCATATCGTAATCTGCATATTATAACAATCTTCCAAACAATTGCAGGTCATTTTGTGGTATAATTGTATAGACAAAACATAAAACTACTAAAAAGAGGAACAAATTATTTGCAGTAGAATTATGCCAGAATATTACTGAGAATGACATAGGTAATTTAGTTAGATCGTAGATTTATAAGATTATAAAAAAAAAGATATGTGAGAAAAATACTGACAAGGAAAGCCTGCCTCTTAATCTTAATATCGAACTAAAATTTGACAATAGTTGGAATTTCCTTCTTTCTTTTTTATACTCCCAGTACCATAAAGTTGAGAATCATCCCTTTTTTAAAAAATTATTAAACATAACAAACAAATGTAAGTTCAATTAATATTTTAAAATATTAATAATTATAGTATACTTTATATTCTTTAAAAATGAACTTTTAATCTGTTAATGTGAGATATTTCATTATGTTTATTCTGAAGCTCTTCAAAATAACTAATGTTGTTTAACCTATTCTATGTCCTACTTCATGAAAGTCTTATCAAAAGTTTTGTTTTTCAAAAATACAGAAAATAGATTACTCAGAACACATTCCACTATTGATGATAACTCAAACACTTGTGTTTTTGCTATTTGCTGCTAATATATTTTGCCCAAATTGTGGAATTAGGAGAACCCATTTTATGCAGTCCAAATTCTTGCAATAAAGCAGATGATTTAAAAAATTGATGTGAAGTATTAATAACTTACCTGGCTCTGAGTTCTGCAACAACAGGGGTTGTTCTAAAGGTTCACCATGTGCATAAACATTGAATTATATTCCTGCTCCATCTTCCAAATATGTCTTCCAACTTTCAAGGCAGGAAGTACAACAGAACTATTAGTAAAAGTAAAATCCAATCTTCTTTCATAATATCAGAGGAACCGTATAATAACATTCCAAATGTGCTATACTGTTTTCTTTTTTAAAAAAAAACCACAAGTTTTATTAATTCTTCAAAACAAACAATACATACATACACAAAAACACAAAACATAAAAACATAAAAAATCTCTTTTCTGAAAGTTGCTTAGTCCCGGCTTATAACTCTTGGTACAGACACAAATTCAAATTCATATTCCTTTTATATACCATTTCATATCTTATTAACATTTTCAATTTTCTATATAACTTCTCTCTTTTAAATTTTCTCAATTTTATTTTATTTATCTCCTCTCAATTCAGATCATAATATTTATTATTCTTTGTCTGTTCTATTTCCAGCCATCCATTTATTTTTCTTCTTTAAAAAAGAAGAAAAACTTCTCCTGTACACTATATGGAGTATGATGCCTTTATCTCTCTCCCCTATATTTATAATACTTAATATAAAACACATAACTTACATTGGGATTCTGTCTGGTACATTCTAAAATTATACTATATTATCAAAAATGATACAAATCTAATCATTAGTATTGATATTCATTTATATCTTGAACGTTTAATACATTACTTTTCAATTAAATCACATACTTTTATGGGAGCCCTATTTTCCATAATTATTCCCCCCCACATCACATATTATAGCTCATTATTTCATTACAATGTTCCTCCTTCTTCTACTTCAAATCTATCATTTCACGAAAAATTTCGCTAATATACCATAGTCTGATCATTAATATTAACAATCATTTATATCTTAAATACTTTCTCCATTTCAATTAAATATCATGCCTTTGTGGGAACAATTATGCTTTCCAAAAATTATTACCCCCCCCCCAAATCACAATCTTAAATCATATTTCATTGCAGTACTCCTTTTTTCTTAACAAAAATTTCACTAGTTTATGTTAAATATTTTATCACATTTTAAATTACATATTATTTCCAATTTTCTATGGTTATTTCTAAATACAAATATAAAAATACAGCCTTATGTACCTTTCTAGAATCCCTTTATCAATAAAGTTTATCCATTATCTCTAAAAAACTTTTGCTTCTTAACATCTTGCTCCCCACCATTAGGGCTTCTCATCCCTTCCTTTCTCCCTTGCTTCTTTTTCTCCTTGTCCTCTTTAACCCCTTGTTTCTCCACCTCCTTTTTATTCTGTTTTCCCCCTTTCTGTTGTTTCCTAACATAATGTCCCTTTTTCACCTTATTCTTCTCTTTTTGAGTTGTTTTTCCAGATCTTAGAGTCCTCTTTTCCTTTTTCTCTTTCTTTTTCCCTTCTCCAACCAAAGTCATTTGTTCATCAAAGATGGCTTCTTCTTTGTCCCCTTCATCCTGTTGTTCATTCTGCTTCACATAAGTATAAACCGCCATTTCCAAAAATTGAAAAATAGTGCCAAGACCATCTTTCCCTTCTTGCTTTTCTTTTTCATATTTTTGATATACAAGTTTCAATCCATCCACAAGTGATGCCATTGTGCAGAGAAAAAGTTTTTCCAGACAACCACCCAGATGTTTTGATCAGAAATAATTCTCAAAAGTTCCAAAATCACCAAACAATCCAAACAGGCTGTTTCTTTTAAATACCTTCTTCTTCTTCACTTTCTCTTTCTGGAGTTAAAGTTTGATCACAAAGTTCCCTTTCAAATATATTTTTTGGAAGTCTTATTGATGTTTAGTAACTCTTTAAAATTCTAGGCAATCTTCTCCTTATTTTCAAATTTTGCTCCAGTTTTTTCCCTCTCCCTTCCCACTCACAGCCAAAAGGATTTTTTCCCTCCACTGTCACTTTAGGAAGGAGAGTGGAACAAAGAAAAAAACTTTCCCTTGTAAAGTATTCGCAGCTTGTAACTCTCACGAGGGACAATACATACTTAGCAGTCTTCAAGTTTCCAGGTCACTTTCTCTTGTCTTGTCCCAGTTAGAAGCAACTTTCACTATTCTTCCAACTCTCTCCCTCCTGCACCTGCTTGTCCGGCTGCAGATTTCTTAGTGGCGGCCATTGCTGACCGCCGTTCCTCCGCCTCGGGAAAAGGGGGTTTAGCCGGCTGGGGAGGGGGTCTGCAATACCCCCAAACCCCTTTCCGGATCCCCCCTGTCTTCAGCTGCCTTTACGGGGCAGCTATATCCCCCAAATCCAAACGGATCGGAGGAACCTTGGCGGCGAACGCAGCAGGGATCACGCGGTGTCGCGAATCCCTGCTGCCGCCAAAAACTTGAAAACTTACTGTTTTCATTGTCATTTTCATCTGTTGAGAAATTGAAGTCAATATATATTCCGAATGAAAGAAAATTAAAAGTCAAGAAAGTTAATCCCTCTATCATTGTATAATAACCATAATTTAAATAAAGAAAAAATAGGAGGTAAACACTTTCCATAGGATATTTTTAATGACTTATCTATCTGTTAAAAATAAAGTTACTAGCATAGGAATATCTGTCAAATGAATATAGCAAACTTGAAGTAATACTAATTTTAAAGCATTTGTCCTGTCTCATCAACTCAGTGAGATTTTAACGATATTTTTAAATGATATATTTACATCCATAAATAAAGATTTCCTTAGAAGTATTATTCTCTTAAATTTCAAAGAATTCAAGAAATCTTCCAGAAATTCAGCATTTTTTTTTTCTAAATTTCCATGGGAAAGTTAACATATATAGAAAAATATATGGGACATTCAATTTAATTTAAAAAAATCAATAAATTACCAAAATATTGTCTCATGGTTGTCTCAAAGATGTTTTTTAAAAGGCAAGAACTGAAGAAGCTTCTTGGATAAGAAGCGAAACGTCTTCAAGGAAAAAACCAAGAAAGTCCAGTTGCCATTTGAAAAGCACCTTTGAATCCTTCTCTTATGAAAGGATATTGGGGTAATTAAAAGAAAACCAACTAAAAGCTCCTTCAGGTTTCAGATTGACCAATCTGATCAATATATTACTTCTAAACATGGAGATGTCATATTAAATATCACAATGGACTAAAACCTATATTATTCATCCAGAGATATGTTTAGTTGGGTGGCCATAGCAGTTTAAATTCAAAGTAAAAGAAATACATTTCAAAAATTATATGAATCAACACAAATGCACCCACCCACATGCAATAAGTACATTCATAGAACAAAACTTCCATTAAATCAAAAAGAAAGAAAATTTTGATTTTTTTAAAATAAGAAACAACCAAAAGTCATAACATAGTCATAAGACTAAAACCAAAACAAGAAACTTAAAAACAATTGTCTAGGTTTCCAATTGGATGTTCTTAAATCACATTAAAGGAATTTGCTGCTGAACTATCAGCCTATATCCCAGGGAAAAAAGTGAAAGGAAAAAAAAGAATTAAATTTGTAACCATAATGTCTCAATACAAAGCTGAAAAAGTGCTTGAACAAATATCAAGGGATAAGTATTTTTCTACTTCTAAACCACCTGTACAGAAAGGTCTGAGAAAATCATTAACTTCTTTCTTTTTCATGTAGAAGTTTACGATGAAAGTTTTACAGAGAAAATATGAAAAAATGTATTGCTTTGTAGATAGTTATAGTTATTAAACAGAAAAATATGAGTTTTTATCCAATATTATTATATTTGCATGCAAATATTTATTCAGTTTTAAAATAAAGTATCAAAGGACCTTTTGCAATAACAATATGTAAGTTCTGCATAACTCAATTTACAACTGACTTTAGAAAATCCATCCATCTCTAAATTATCTAAAGAAATTTCTAGCCCTGCTTACACCCTAACTGTTCTAACTGTATGAAAGCAGAAATGATAAGTGGCTCCTGTTTATTTCTCTTTGCCTCTACATTTTGTAAGCCTTTTAAAGAATGCTGATGGTCAAAAAAGAAGGCATAGATCTATTCTTGTCTTTATAATGCTGCTGAGCAACAGATATTCTAAAGACCCAAGTAGTGTAAGAAAAATGTATAAAACAACTGCTAATGGGTTGGCACACCTTCCTGTGGTATGGAAAAGATACACCGCACAAATATTTCCAGAGACACTATCTAAGACAGGCATTATTAACAGTATGGAACAAAATTAAACACCTAAATTATATGGAAAATCCTCTTTGGCTCTCCCCACTAAAAGCACTAATCCACCCTAATTTGATAAATATGGAGAAAATTGTCACATATAGAGATATACTGAACAGGCAAGGAGAACTGAAAAGTAGAACAGAACTGACTGCACAGGGGGTAAATTTAGAGTGGTGGTCCTACCTACAAATTCAGATGAGATACACATAGGATAGGAAAATATGGAGCATCAGTACAGGATCAACAATTCTAGACAAATTGCTGATAGGGACCAATGAAAAACTTATTAAGATGTTGTACAGATACTTATTAGAATATAAATTAGAGGAAGCTCATGTCAAGGAGACAATGGTGGCCTGGGCAAAAAACTTTGGTTATAATATCAAACTGGCAAAATGGCAGAAACTCTGGACTAACAAAAGGACTATGGCAACGGCCTATAAGGAACATTTTATTAAGATGTTCTACAGGTGGCAACTTCCTCCAGCAAAGATCGCTAAAATGTGCAAAAACTTATCACCAAAATGCTGGAAGTGCAAGGATCTACCAGGTACATTTTACCACATGTGGTGGACATGTAACCACGCAAGACAATATTGGAGATTGATACAGGCATGGGTAGAGAAAATGGTGGGGTAACAAATTCAATTTAAGCCAGAATTATTCCTGTTGGGAATAATGACAGAAGGCCACAGCAAAGGTACAACATATTTAATAATACACATATTGACCATGGCAGGAATGGTTTACACACAGTATTGGAAAAATCAAAATATACCACTGAAAGGAGAGATAATAAGGAAAATAATGGCATGTGCAGAATCTGATGGACTAATTTTAAAAATGAAAAATAAGGGGATTCAGAATATTACGATACTTGGAACAGTTTTATCTGTGGCTGCAAAAAAAAGGGGAAGGTCAGAACAAAAACAGCTAGGAGGATTGGAAACAAAATGTAAATATTATACCAATAATAGAAATGTTAATGGGTTTGACTACACTTTTGGTATGTATGGCAAAGTAATGCCAAAACAGCTGTGCTGTGTTTTGTTTTTATAGTTGTAAACAATAAAAATATATATTTTTAAAAATGTATTCCCCAGGATCTCTAATTTCTAAGAGACTACTACAGCAACATCTAAAACAGAGAAGGAAGTAAGCAGACATATTTGATTGAGCCAAATTTGAAGTAGATTGTGGGGAGAGAATTTCTAGTTGTTGTTATCTTCTAGGCAAGGAAGTGCCAATCTGCAACTGACATGAGTAATTCTGAGACTTGGGATAGACAAACCATCTTTTTTTAACCTGGTGTAATGGCAACAGTGTGGGTACAGATCTATTGTCTACCTACCACTCAGAAGTTACTGACACCAAGGAGAAGGCATATAAGTATCCCAGGTCCGAGTTTAACATAGTTTAACCGTATGTCTGGACCTGTTCCAAGCAAAAAGTGGTTGTCATGCCCCTGGTGGAGACAGACTCTGAGGGAAAGGAGAAACAGCCGACAGGGAGTGGAAGTGTGGCTCCGGAGGTTGTGGAGAAGGCTGGGGAAGGGCAGAGGCCGGCTGGGCAGTCAGAGGAGGACCCAGGCCCATCCCCTCTCCATCCTAGGGCATACAGGGAAGAGGGGATAAGGGAGAGACGTGGTCTACTGGGGAGGAGAGAGCCTTGATCCTTTTCATGGGCTGCAGCTGTGACAACTGGATAAGAGGACGGACATGCGTACGGGCGAGTGATGGAAACAAAGCATGGAAATATCTCTAGTTTATTGTTCCTCTCTGAGTTTGGAGTCCTTCTCAGTGTGTGTTCTGATATCTGTGGACATCTTCAAGCCCTTATCTTGCCTGGTTTGTGTTGTTTTTTACTTTTTATCATTTAAACAGTATTTCCTCCTTCTTGTAACTGCTTGTGTGGGAGTTTTTTTTGTCTCCATCAAGGATATTTGAAGCTTGGAAGCAAAGTGAAAGAATAAAAGGGGCTTCACCTGTCTTTTGTGACTGTGTTTATTTTGTATCCCACCCTGGGTCATCACAGTGGTTCTTAAACATCAAGATGTCCTTAAACATCCTTAATCGGTGTTTAGTCAGGCCAGCCATATGACCATGGAGACTGTTGTAGAGCGGCGGTTACAGAAGGAGACAAAGCCAGGGCTAGGCTAACAATACTTTATTCAGTGAATAAAGGGTCGCCGCGCTTCAGAGGCAATCTGACAGCCAGCTGGCGGTGACAGCTGATGCCGTTTGACAGCTCCCCTTTATAGCGGCTGTCAAACGGCATCAGCCAATGGGAGCGATCGGCGCTCCCGCTCGGATGGCGGACCAGAAGGGGAACTTCAGGCAGGTTCTTAATACACAACACTCCTTCCCTGGCCGCGCGCATGCGTAGTCCCATAGCCACAATGGCGGTCTTCGTTCGCGGCTTGTCCTCCGTGGTTCTGGAGGCTTGGGGCTGCAACACAGTCTCTGTCTTCTCCGGCGGTGCCAGGCGTCTGCGGAGGGTCGACGGCCGATCCGGACCTGCTCTCTGGAGGTGGCTCTGGTGAGTCTTCCTCGTCGGTCGGCTGGCTGGGAAGTCGGGCCTCTGGTAGACCGGGTAGTTCTGCGGGACGGCTGCGGCAGGCGGCGAGTAGACCGTGTGGCTCGGCGGCGGGTTGTCCAGGCTTCGGCGGCAGGCGAGGTCCAGCGTCTCCTGAGCTGGTCGATATGCCTTCTCCAGGTTCTCCCATCTTCCAGGAGGACTCTGTAAGATCTGGGCCCTGTAATAGAAACTATCCGCCCTGGCAGCCATAACGGGTGCCCTGCATAGTTCCTGGCATAGACCAGGTCTTGCAGGGCAAAGCCCCTGGCATGGCTGTCAGATGCCAGGGGTGTGCTGGGTGAGTAGTGGGGTGCAGCCTGTCCAGGGTGGTTCGGAGTCGCCTGCCCATTAAAAGTTCAGCAGGTGACTTGTTGGTTGTAGGGCATGGTGTGGCGTGTTGCGTGAGTAGGTAAGTGGACAGCTTGGAGTGCCAGTCTGCCTGCCTCAGTTTGGCCAAAACTTCCTTGGCTGACCTAACAGCCCTCTCTGCCATCCCATTACTGGCGGGGTGAAAAGGGGCTGTAAGGGCATGCCTGATGCCCAGGTTGGCAGCGAAGATGGCAAATTGTTTGAGCTGAATTGAGGCCCGTTATCTGACACCAAGGTGTCTGGCAGTCCATGAGTAGCAAACAGTCTGGTCAAAACCCTAGTGATGGCTTGAGTTGTGGTGGAAGACAGCACGGCTACTTCAGTCCATTTTGAAAACGAGTCCACTACCACCAAGAATGTTTTCCCCATCATAGGGCCAGCTAGGTCAATATGTAGCCTGGCCCAGGGTGCCCTGCATCTTCCCACCTGGTGGGTGTAGCTATGGGTGGAGCTGCTCTTGTCGCCTGGCAGGCCTGGCATGCGTTGACCCAACTGGCAATTTGGGCATCTAGTCCAGGCCACCAAACGAGCTGCGGGCCAAGGCCTTCATCCGTACCATGCCCGGATGACCCTCGTGCAGTGTTTTTAGAACTGGCTCTTGCAAGGAGGCAGGAATGACCACCCTTGTCCCCCATAACAGACAGCCCTGTATTGCAGACAACTCCTGCTTGCGAATCTTAAAGGGAATTAAATCAGGGCAAAATGTATATCTGGCCACCCCTCCCCACCCAGTCCAGGACCTGGGAAATCAATGGGTCTTTTTTTGAGTGCGCAGCAACATCCCGGCTGAAAGTGGGAGGTCCAGTCCCGTGCACTCGAAGATTGAGTGGATGGGAGCTGGGTCCTCGACTGGTGTAGGCAGGGGCACCTGCTGAGGGCATCTGCGTGGCTCAGGTTACTTCCAGGACGATGAATCAAGGTGTATGAATAAGCGGCCAAAAAAGTGTCCACCTGGTCATTCTTGGGGACAGTACCTGTGGGGTTTGTTTGTCTCCAGCTAACAGCCCTAACAAAGGTTTGTGGTCAGTTACCAGTTCAAAAAAATGGCCATAGAGAAACTCATGGAACTTTTTACAGCAGCTACAGCTGCCAAAGCCTCCTTATCGATCTGGCTGTAATTTCTCTCAGCAGCAGAGAATGTTCTTGAAAAATAGGCAATGGGTGCCTCAGATCCATTTGAAAGCCTGTGGCTTAAAACTGCTCCTATCCCAAAAGGTGAGGCATCAGCGGCGAGTACTAGGGCAAGTCCTTGTTAAATTGAACTAACACTGCGTTTGAGGTTAACAGCGACTTCACTGCCTGGAAAGCATTGGCTTCTTTATGTCCCCAGTGCCAGGAGACCTCCTTGTCCAGGAGCCTATGTAGGGGCTCAGCTACAGAGGCTTTGTGGGGTAGGAAGGATGCATAGAAATTTAGGAGCCCTAAAAAAGCCTGTAATTCAGTTTTGTTAGAGGGAGTGGGTGCCTCGTGAATGGCCCTGACTTTACGTTCTATGGGGTGAATCCCTGAGGCATCAATTCGATAACCCAGGAAGTCTACTTGGTTGGTAGCTATGGTGCATTTATCTTTTTTAATTTGAGCCCATTTAGTCTAAATCTGTCAAGAACAGACCTTGACAGATGCCTTGGTAGGGGAACAGACCTTGTGCCTTGGTAGGGGCTGAAACTAAAATGTCATCAAAGTATGGAACCACCCGGGTAGGCCCTGGAGGATTCTTTCCATGAGTGATTGAAAAATGCCTGGGGCTACGCTGACCCCAAACTGTAAACGCGTTTACATCTGAAGGCGCCCCTGTGTGTTACTATGGTTTGGAGATCAGCAGTGTGCTGGTCCACAGGGAATTGTTGGTATGCCTGGGACATATCCAATTTTGCAAAAACTACGCCTGGCTCAAATGTGTGAAGCAGGTGCTGAATAACAGGTACTGGGTATGTGCTAACTTGAAGGAAACGGTTGATGGACGTCTTATAGTCCGCGCAAATTCTCACGCTACCATCCTTTTTAAAGGGGTGACTATGGGCGTTTCCCACTTGGCAAAATCTACCTGTTCCAAAACTCCTTGACTAATGAGTTTGTCTAGCTCAGCGTCTAATTTGGGCCTAATGGCGAAGGAACCCTTCGAGGTTTCAACGGATAGGGGTGGCTTGTGGACCCACATTGAAGGATATGGGGGTGCCCGTATAACAGCCCAGGTCATTGCTGAAGACATCAGCGTAGTCATTAAAAGGGCATCAACATCAGAGTTTTTGACAGAGTGAATCCTGTGATGTTTAGACCTAGGGCAGGAACCAATCCATTCCTAGCAAGCTAGGTAGGGTACCATCAACAACTACCAGTGGCAAGTAACCTCTAAAGTTTTGGAATTGAATAAGGAATTTTCCCTTACCCAGGACCGGAATGGTCTTTCCCTGGTAGTCCCGAAGGTTCAGGTGGCAGTCAGTCAGCTTCCTCCTTGGGAGCGAAGGTAGAATCTTCCTCAGCGTGGACCAAGCGATGATGGAGAGGGTTGACCCGGTGTCCACCTCCATGTGGCAGGGCTTATCTTCTAAGAGAAGAGAAAACGCTTATTTTGTTAGGGTTCGTGGAGAAACTGCCCGCATGATGGCAGGTATAGCAGCTTTTACTTGCCTTTGGGATGAGGCAGAGACTCGAGATCTTTGAAAGGGGGCCTGCTCAGCTTGACAAACTCTGGCTATATGCCCTTTTTCTGGCAGTTTAGGCAAATAGCAGTCCTGAATCTGCAATTGGATCTAAGGTGGTTACCTCCACAGCCTGCACAAGGGGCTGTTGTTTGGTGAACTGGTTGTTGTTTCTTCTTGGTGGAGCTAAAGGAGTTCTGGGGTGTGTGGGCGATTTACTTCTAATGATTCCTCTATTTCCTCCTGGGATACCTCATCATAATGGACTGTGGCCTGTCCTTGTTTTGGGGTAGCTCCCTGAATCTCAGCTGCAGATATTTCAGATAGTTCAAGCAGCTTGAGCTTCTTCAATGGCTATGGATAAAGTTAGATCTTTCTTTGCTAACAGTCTTTTCTGGAGTTTTAAATCCCTAATACCACCCACTATCTGGTCCAATAGCATGTCCTCCAGGTAATCCCTGAAACCGCAGTGTATGGCAGCAGATCTTAGGGCTGCCATATATTGGCTCACGGTTTCTCCCTCAGCTTGAACCCTTCTCCTAAAAGCTAGCCTCCTAGCTATCTGAGAGGGTTTGGGGAATAGTGGTTGGCTAAAATCTCTTTAAGCTCTTCCCAGGAATAGACTTAATGGGTGGTGGTGACACTAATGCTGAGGCAGTGTCGAAAACTTAGCCCCACAGAAGCTTAAAAATATGACCTTTTCCTCAGGTCTGTAGCCCTGAGACAAGTCTATAGCGTTTAAAAAACATTCAAATCTGTTAATGTAGGATTCCCAAGTCTCTGTTCCGGGCTGGAAATGTGGGAAGGTCGGCATAGATGCCATTTGAGCGACAACAGTGGGTCTGCTAGGTGAGGAAAAAGTTAAGCGGTCGCTTTTAGAAAAGCATTTCAGTAGCGCCTGTCAGCGGCGTTTGGCTCCTCAGCTGCAGAGCTTTGAAGTTCGCGCTCTTTTGGAGAGTGCCGGCGGCGGTGACTTCACTTGGCACTTAGCGGCTTCAGCTCTTTCTCTGTGTGACTTCAGCTCAATTGTTTCGCCTGGATGTCTTTACTGCGTCCCGCCCTCATTGCCAGTGTTGTAGAGCGGCGGTTACAGAAGGAGACAAAGCCAGGGCTAGGCTAACAATACTTTATTCAGTGAATAAAGGGTCGCCGCGGCTTCAGAGGCAATCTGACAGCCAGCTGGCGGCGACAGCTGATGCCGTTTGACAGCTGCTATAAAGGGAGCTGTCAAACGGCATCAGCTGTCGCCGCCAGCTGGCTGTCAGCAACTCCCTTTATAGCAGCTGTCAAACGGCATCAGCCAATGGGAGCGATCGGCGCTCCCGCTCGGATGGCGGACCAGAAGGGGAACTTCAGGCAGGTTCTTAATACACAACAGAGACGTTTTTGGACAGCGCTGGCTCTTCAGCTTTGTAACAGAGATGAGCACCCACCCCCTAGAGCTGGAAACGGCACATATGTGCAAGGGGAACCTTTATCTTTACCTTAAACATCAAGACATCCTCATTAAATGCTTTCCTCAAATGTTTTCCTCAGATTCTTTGTTTTCAGTCTCCCCACCCAGAGCCGCCAATGGGCAGAACATGACATGATGGCCCTGGATGACTTTCTTCTGATGTAAGAGAAAGGTTCACAACATCCATCAGCATATGATCACACTTCCCTGGAGCACAGGATTTTCCCTTACATGTACCAATAATTATGGCTTTGGTTCTGTGTTAAAGGCAAGACAGAAAAAAATATTTTCCCCTGTTTTTATTAAAAGAAGAAGATAGACAACAACTCGGTGGATTGATCTCAAACTTGATACTCAAGAATAAATAGATCTGAGGAAATCTGTGGTAATTTTGATGTAGAAAGGAGAGGAAAGGCTTACTGATGAAAGCTTAAATTTGACAACTGACTTCAGCATCTTGACATTAATTGTCAGCTCTTTCTCCCCCCACAGACTAGTAGATTGAATTTTGTCAGTTGATTTCTACATTTGTACTACATCAATTTGTGTCTGTATGTCTCTCTCTGTGTGTTAGATCTATACTGTGTTTTCTCTTAATATGAATAGCAAGCAACTTTTTTGAAACATACTTCTTTCAGTGGGCAAAAAATATTAACACCAAATCCAGACTAGTAGATATGAGGGCCCTGATCCAGAACCTTGACACCTAGTAAGATAAATTTGGATTCAACCTGTTGTTTAACATGTGCCTAGAGTCTCCACTTTAAATAACATAGGCTGCTAAAATTATATAAGTTCTTTCAAAAACAGGACTTAAGAAATATATAGTTGTGTTATCTTAGTCCTAAAAATCAAACACTCCCTGTTGTCTCCCAAAATGTTATTGTTGTAAAAAGTTTTCCTGCTTACACCTACACACACATGCTGAATGTGATAGGCAACTTATGCAGCCTTTTAATCAAATACATGGATTGTACCAGCTCACTGAGTGATACTATATTAGTTATTGCCAACCCTCAGAGGGTTGTTTCTGTGGGCTAAGATAGTAACAGGATGTGCTATACATGCTATTTTGAACTTATGAATGCATAGGCAGGATATAAATCTAACCAGCCAATAAATAAATCAACTAATTAAGAGCCATGGTGGCGCAGTGATTAGAATGTGGTACTGCAGGCTAACTCACTGCTCACTTCAGGAGTTCAATTCTGAGCAGCTAAAGGTTGACTCAGCCTTCCATCCTTCTGAGGTCAGTAAAATGAGAGCCCACATTGTTGGGGGCAATATGCTAACATTATAAACTGCTTGGAGAGGGCTGTAAAGCACTATTGAAGCCATATATAAGTCTAAGTGCTATTGCTAATTGATGTGAAAGACACATTCTTAAACCATCATTCATAACATCTATAAACTATCACGTGAGAAAGTGAGGAAGCTGATAAAAAGAAACATTGAGTTTTTTCACTGCAATTGCTTATCAAATTGGACTCTTCTTTCTGATTATCAGCTGCCCTGTAGTAGACATTCTTGCACTGAGTGAATGGATCATCATTTCTACAGCTCATGGTATCATTTGAGCATCATGATCCATCACCTTTATTATAAAAAAAAACTATGCAGTATCTGAGTTCCTTTGCAGTCCTTTTCCCTGCACCAAACCTCTGCTTCTTTTGTTTGGCATGTTTTTAAGACCATAAATATCTTTTTTTTTTTTTAAAGAAAAAGAAAGGAAAGAAAAAGAAAGAGTGTTATTTGAGGGTCTTTTAAGCTAAAGCATGGTAGAATAATATGAAAATCAGTTTTTATTTGCTTTTATTCCAGTATTACCTAAAGGGTAACACTTTATTCATCTTCTCTCCTCTGTCATGAATTGTTAAAGTTACTGGAAGAGTCCCTACTGACAAACTTCACACCAGGAATGTGCAATAAATCACATATTTCCAGACACTCAATACTTAGCTCAGAGTTTGACTAGACTTGTTAGAAGACACTCAGTCGGGTTTAGCTACTTTAGAATTTTTGTTGCAGACATAACAAAGGTGGAACAAAGGTCGAGCATTTGATTGCCCACAACAGTCCATAGAAGTCAGAACTTCCACATATTTATAGTCTAGCATTTCAAATCTTTAAGCACACAAATATTTTTTTTGAATTAATGAATACTTGATGGTTCATGATAGTTTCAGGTAGCAGAGATATGTTTACCTAAGTATTCATTCAAGCAGTTCTATCTACTTATAATCAGGTCAGAACTGGTTTAAGATTAATTGAGATCTAGTGGATCTGAATTATTATTTTTTAATAAAGTTTTATTGAGTTTTAACAAAACAAATAAAACATCTTGTTTGAGTACAGCATGGTTCCGGGTTATCACATTTCCATACAGACACAATTTCATATGCATATTCATCTTATGTATTCAACTTCATAACTTATTACTTTTTTTCCAGCTTCTATTTCTCCCTTTACTTCTCTTAATTTTCTTTTATGGTTATCTCATTTTGTTCTTAGTCAATTGTATTTCTTTTACCTAAATTTCTATATCTTTTTATTCATTATACTTATATTTTCGTCTGTCTTGTTTACAATTTCATATGTTCTCTTCCAACGTTCTTAAAAGCAAAATTCCCCCTCTGATTGCCAATCAGAGTGCAACACCTTTAAGTCTTATTCTTATTATCATATGAAAGCTCATTAAACATTAAATTTGTGCATTCTAAAATTATAACTTTCAAATTTCTAATATCTATTTTATATCATGTAAATCTCATCATTCAGACTGGGTACTTCCCCTTGAAAATGTAAAAGAAAAATTCTAAAAACATAGCAAAAACTACATATATATATATATATATATATATATATATATATATATATATATATATATAGTGATGTTTCGACGAAATCTCATTCGTCATCTTCAGGCTTGTGCCTTCGGCTTTGTGCTTCTTGGAGTAATGTGAGCTTGCAGCTGCTTCTTCCATTTAACTGCTAGTGGGGTTGACAGGTGACTTGACTGGGTGGGGGCTTGGCTGTGTTCTGATTGGGTGGGGGTGTTCTCACCAATAAACACAGACCAAGACTCCCAACCAATCAGGATGAAGAAAAAACCATTCTGGCACAGCAATAGGCTGCCCCAAATTTAAATCTGAAACCACTATAAAAGTCTGACTCACAGATGAACACTATACAGAAGCCTGATGATGGCAGATGAGATTCTGCTGAAACGTTGCTACAACTTTAAAAGAACTACAATGACGTGGGAAAATACCGAACCAAGCCGAACACCATACATGTAAGTACCGCAAAAACTTAAGAAAACATATATATATATATATATATATATATATATATATATATATATATATATATATATATATATATATATATATATGTGTGTGTGTGTGTGTGTGTGTGTGTGTGTGTGTGTGTGTGTGTGTGTGTATACACATTAATAAACAAAGTAGTTATTCAAATTCATTCTAGTCCTGGAATGAGCCTTGTAAATCTTTCACATTTCTTTTCAATATCTATCAATCTTTGAGAACAATTGAAATGTTTCCCTCCCTTCTTCATTTTTACATTAATTGTTAATAAGCATACCATTGGATAGTCATACAGTTTTATCTTATAAATTATTTACTATTAATAAGCAAAATAATTATTCAAATTCATTCTAGTAACTGGTATAAATTTCCTTACAAATCTTTCACATTTTTTTGTAATATTTTATCAATTTTTAGAAACAATTACAATGTTTCCCTCCCTTCTTTACTATTGCATTAATTAATATACCATTACATAACAATACAGTTTTATCTCATAGATTATTTACTTATTTCATTTCTAACTCATTACAGTATTCTACTGTCACAACACTATCTTTTGTACCTTTGCAGAATCCTCACTTTTAACTTAATTTAGCCATTGTCTCTGTGTTTTCTAGCTGAGCAAATATCTTTAATCCTAGTACATTTTCCCTTTTTATTTATGTCCTGCTTTTGTCCCTCATAAGTTCTTTCCTTTTCTATCTTTCCCCCCTTTTTCTCATGCCTTTTTTTATACCCTTCTCTCTCTAATTTTCCCTTCTGTAGTTTTCTTTTCTGCTTCTCCTTGCTGTTATACTTCTTTTCAGACTATTTTTCTTTTTGGCTGTTCCCTTTGATCTCAAACTTTTATCTCCTTTCCCACTTTTTCCCCTTTTTACCACACTCTGCATTATTTGATCATTGAAAATGGCTTCTTCTTTGTCCCGCCCTTCTTCTTGCTCTTGAAGCTTTTCCTTCTGTTTTTCATAGTTCAGGATCTCCATTTCAAAATATTCAAATATGAAGCCAAAGGATCTTCCTCCCCTTTCTCCATCTTCTTTCTGTTTTTTAAGACTCATCTTCAATTCCTCCAGGAGTGATGGCATTTTAAACACTTTTGAACAACCATCCGATTGACTTTAAGTAAAAACAGAAAAAGAAAAAAAAACCAATGCCAAAAACTTTTTTTTAAAATCACCAAATGATCCCAGACTGTTCCTTCTTGTTTCTTTCCTTTACTTTTCCTTTCCGTGGGTTACTGTATCTTTTAAGAAGATTTCAGTTACAATGTATCCTCGGGAGTCTTTTCAATGTTTCACTGTTAATCCTCTTTATTTTTCCAGGTGGCACTCCATTTTTTCATTATTCCAAGTCCCACCCTTTTGCCTCCACTCTTCTCCTTTTTAGGGATTTAAAATGACCAAGAAAAAAATCTTTATTCTCCTTTTGACACTTAGATTTCAGCTTAAAGTTGCCTATTAATGTCAAAATAGATTAACATAAATTTCTTTCCATAACCATTTGCAATTATCAATATAAAGATAAAAAGGGGGGTTTTAACCTCCTTTTCTCTCTTCCTCACCGCTTAAAAATCTTCTTTCAGAAGTATCCCTCTAAGTACTTTTAGATTCAGGGTACCTTGCTTAGATGTTCTCTGTTGTTTAGCCCAGTCTGTCCTGCTTTCCTCTTTGTCTTCCTCCTGCACAATCTTATCCAGTCAGGTTCTTCTTTGAGGTGACCACCGCTGCAACCGCCTTCAGGAAAGGGAGTTTAGATCAGCCAAGGAGGAGAGATGCGACTCCCCTCCACTCGGCTAGCAATCTGGATCTGAATTAATTGATTTCCAGATCAAGAGGAAATTCAAAGCAGACAGATAAGTTAACGTCTGGTTGCCAGAGGTTTCCCCATCAACCTCATCTCTTGCTGAGCTCTACTGTGCTCAGGTATAATCTTGGAGAAATGTTCATTCTTAATATATTCCTTGTGGTAACCAAATAAACTAATCAGGTGCCAACAAGCAGTTTCTTCTCTAAGAAGCAATAAAACATATGAATAATCTTTGGGATAAGAATTTTCTCCAATCCACCCAAATCAGTTTATATTCTAATATAATGAAAAACGTAGAACAATGTTATATATTAGTGAAATTATTAACATAATGCAAGGAAGGATGTTCTAATCAGTTTGGGTATTTTGTTTTTCAGAAAAGCAGTTCAGAAGAAGATATACCATAATAAAAATAAAAATAGATTAACTATACACTTGAACCTGTGAGTTCTCCTTTTAAAATTCAATGAATACAAAAGAGTTTCATAATAGCATATGCATACAATACCCTCCAGTCAGAACAATTTATTTTAAAAGTCATTAATATAAGAATGAAAATGTCAACAAAGTTATAGAGTTGAAAGAGCTTCAGAACCCATTCCAGTCTCAGATACAAACTGAAATTCAAGGGAGCTGTCATTATCATTGTCCTGTGGCAATGATAAAAGTAGAATAGTGTTAGATTAACACCTTCACACATTTTGCGGGGAAGACTTTGACAAGAAGATGGAGTTGAGAATAATTGTCTTTTGGCTATTTTCTCTAGCTTTTCTTTCCTACTGCTACTTATCTGCTGTTTACAATATCTGACCTTATTATCCAGAACAACTGAATTGTATCCATCAAATTTTAAAGGGAGAGCTTCAGTGGTGGGATTCAATTTTTTTTACTACCAGTTCTGTGGGCGTGGCTTGGTGGGCATGGCAGGGGAAGGATATTGTAAAATCTCCAGTCAGAGGTGGTATTTGCTGGTTCTCTGAACTACTCAAAATTTCCACTACCGGTTCTCCAGAACTGGTCAGAATGTCAGCATTCCAGCAAAACTCCATTCCTCCCAATAACTCTGAGACACACATCTCTCAAGGGTTCTTTTTATTTGGATAGTAACTGGCAAAACTGTGGAATCCCGAATCTGAAAGTTCTGGGCTTCCTTACAATAAATAAAAACTACGAATCCATCCCCTGCGCCCATCATCACCTCACATGGCCCAATCGCCATCCATCCCAATTTAAGACTTCCATTCACTATGAGCAACACGACCTGACCTTGAATCAGAAAAAGAATGTTATTATGTCTAACTAGATATATTCCAATAAATTCCCCCCTCCCACTTTTCCAGGCTCAATTGTGGCAGCGTGGAAGCATCGGATCTCAATATGGCTTCCAAAGCTGACACAGAACCTGCTGAATGCCACTTCTGGAGAGCTTACAGATACAAATATATTGTTAATCTATTTATATTTTTATTCATTTTCCTTTATTCAATAAATTTTACAGGATCAGGTATTTTTTTCCGATTCTTAAGAAAAACGCTTTTAAATATAAATTTGACTTTTTAAAAATAAAGAACAAAAAGGTGACTAGAACTTTGAAAAGTTACAAATGACCTAAGGGTGCAGATGGATTTGAAAAAAGATTTGGTAACTAATTATAAGAATTCTTCCTGTGAGGAAATGCTTTTGTTTGGAATTTTGTTTTAAAAAATGATAGGGTGAATCATTGAAAGTTGGACATTAAAAGGAACCAGAAAAAAAAATCTAGGACATTATTGGACAAGATTAATGATAAAGATTTTTTAAGTAAAAGGAAGGAATATAACATTGGTTTATTTGATCAAGATTAAAATAAGTTATGTTATCTGAGGTAACTCTTAATGGACTTTTGCTAATCAGAATGAGGCTTTATTTATAGGTGAGATGGGATATGAGAAAAAGAGATCATTTGTTGCATTTCGAGAGAAAGTAAGTTCCAACAATTATTTATATTTGTTGCAATGAGGGGCAAGCCTTTACTTTCTATATTTCTTCTTTTTCTTTATTATATTTTTTCTTTTTTTCTATTTTTTATTTTTTTATTTTCTGCACATTTTATTTTTTCTTTTCATTATTTTATTTTTTATTAGTTTGCATTATTTTTATTTTGTAATATAATTTTTAATGAAATCACTTTTTTTTAAAGGAATGTTTTTATATGTTATCTAAGTGTGCACGTGTATTTTTAAGTTATCTCTGCTTTAAATACTATTTAAAATAATTCTTTTGAGATTTTAAAATAATTTATTTCAGACAATGAAACTATTTCACTGATTTTGCTTGGATACCAATTTTGATTACTTTAGTGCAGATAGTCTGGAAATGTTAGCCTAAGGTGCTGTGTACATCATTACATTACCTATTGCTCATAAACACATTACTCTTCTTTACTTTTGGCTTGCTATCCAAAGAGACAATTATTGCTTTTGATTGTAAGAGGTTGTATATCTGCTGTAGGAGATATTGGATTAATAACAAGGAGGAATCCCTAAGGCATGACATATGGCAAATATATCCCATAAAAAGAAATTTACTCCAGGAAAAATATAATATATATGAACTAGCTCTTGGCCTAACAAATAGGATTATGATAGTATTTGTGTTAAGAAAAATAAAAATAACTCTATATGAGTAGTTCAACCTAGCAAAAAAGCCATCCAACAACTCTAGGGAAAAAATGAACCCTTTGATTCACTTGAATAGGTATCTAATCAGATTCAGCCCTGGCAAGACATTGCAAGTATAAATCTGAAAGTTAAATTATATCATAAAGAATGAGGACCCACGAGATATGAAAATTTAAATACAAGAATAAGATTTCATGAAAAAAAAAATACTTTAGAATAATCACATCTCCCCAAAAATTGGTGAGATAAATGAAATGCTTTGAAAAAGTGGAAAAATTACCTGGAGTCCTTTTTATATATTGGGACTAGAATTCCAAAATTTTCTATCCATCAAAACATCAGGGAATTGACACTTCAGCATGCACAGGCTGACAATAATTGGCAAATTTTCCCAGTTTTCAAAGCAATATATGCATCTTTGATTGTCTTTTTAATATTAGCCTACTGAAACAAAACACTTTTTATGGCATTTGCAAGCAAAGGGTAACCAACTTCTTCTAAAAATAAAGCTTCTTTCATCTGTGCTTGACACATTGGCTACAAGGATTTGCCTGTGTTGGTCTCTTGGTGACTGTGGAAACGATTTATCGTTGCCTTTTTTGAGAATTTATTTTTTAAACTGGTCTGTACTTTAACCTCAAGGTCCATGGTGATGAGATAGTCGAATACCCGAGTACTAACAAGGTCTGACCTTGCTTAATGTGTGTGTCCTTTAAAAAAAATATTTTCTGAGGTTAGCTTTAGGCTAAGACCTGATATTTTCTGGCAGAAAACTTTTTTTTGGTTCATGATTGTTTTACTATATTGCTTTACACTAGCATTAAATCTATAATAGAAAATTCTCCAAGACCAATTTTATGGGTCTAAACAACACAGTGTTTCTATTAATGTCATGTAGCTTACATGTTAAGGTAGTGATTTAATAGCTGACCAGCTGTTGTAAGGCTGCTGTAAGGCTGATGCAATGAGGATGAATCGGCATGGTTATTGCAGCTTTAAGACTGAGAATGGGTCTTACAGGGTTTAGCACTTTAAGAAGTTGTCTATATAAAGGCGGCTATGAGAGGGCATATCTCTTTCTCCTTGTGTTCTGTCTCCATTGTCATTCTCCATGCAGAGAAATGAAGACTGATTGTTTGCCAGGTATTTGTCTACCAGGTATATTTATGTATATAGCAGTGTTGAATATAAACCACTGTTAAAATACAAATCTTCTATGTGCTGTGTTGTGCTCCTGGGTTGTCTCACAATAGTAGTCATGCTGCAAATGCTCTGACAATACATTTGTTTGGAAGTTTGCACCGGATGCCCATGTTGGCCCCTCACCAAAAGCTTATTTGTTCCAACATTGGAGAATTGAAGAAATAAAACTTAGCTTGTGTCAGCTGTGGAAGATTGAGCAAAAGGAATTAGAATTAGGCAACTAGAGACAGTAGAAATGATCTATTTCTCTCATGTCCTAAGAAATTCAAGAAATGGGGGAAAACGTGGGCAGATAGCCACAGCTCTAAGACTAAGATAGGATGCATTTCCTCTTCCTTGAACAGAAATATATGGGATTGCATGGCACATCATTTCCAACTTTTCCTTTAACAATATGCTATAAGACATATTCCATACTTTGCGAAACTTTTACAGAGTTTTCCTTTGATGCAATAGAGCAATATTGCTTCTAGCAATTCTCTTCCTGATACGTTTATTAAAAAAAAACCACCTTGCTGTCTAAGGCTGGACAGGAAAGCAAATTAGATGCTAGAGGTATTTCATCCTTCCATCGTGGGCAGGCTTGGAGAGTGAAGCTTGATTCCTTTGCCAACACCTTCCTTTCTTCAATAGAGCAGGACATACTGTATGTCTACCTCCATCCAATATACTTCCATCTCATCGGTCCTTTTTCTGATCTTTTCTGACCTTTCAGTGCTCTGGGAGGGAGGAAGGGAGGAAGCAAGGAGGGAAATCGTGCTGAGAGTAGCAGAAGGCTTCCTTTAGTGCATGGTAACATCATCTCTGAGAGTAGGTTTTAGTTGGCTTGCTTGGGAAAAAAAATCAAACTTTAAGCAGAACAATCTTCAGTCAGAAATACAAATATGCAAAACAATAAAATCAAAAACACAAACACACATAGCATACTAATAGTTCCTCTTGGACCATAGCCAAATATGCATTTCTCAAGTGCTTGCAAAAATTGTAGTCAGAGAATCCAGTTCTTCTTTTCATTAAATTTTGAATTACTGTTCTGAAACCCCAACCCCCAAATCAAACTCTAGTTCCAGAAACTAGACAGCAATTGTGACTGCCAGTTATTAGGACAGAGGTTGAAGTCCAGAAGCCTAATAATAGCTGCAAATATAATAACAAGGATGTAGAAATTGGCCCCAGTCCTGCCAATTTCAGCTGTATTTATGTACTAATTCAGATTTTCATACACCAGGTGATAAGAGCACTTAATTGTTACTTGTTCATTGAGCATTCATATTTAGCACTCTGGTGATTTTCTAAAGTTTTCCCTGAATAATGATACTGTATTTTTGGGTCCAACCAAGCAGTTGAAAAAGTTTTGCAGAAGTACCAGGAAGAGCTCCTCTTTATAGGTGGATTACCTTGCACAGGGCAACAAAATGGGATTGGCCACAAGGGCATAATATTGAACCTGCTGCTGGATATAAATATGCAATTTTATCTCTCTGACCTTGCCATATAATTTCTCAAACCTGGAGCTAAGCTTTTAGTTGATTACTTCTGTAATATATTCCAATCTCTATAATGGCAGCACTTCCTTTTTCCTGTGGATACTTTCAAGAGATTAATTGACTCTAATTTATATGATCTTTTAATCTCAATCCAACCAATACAGGCTGTGTGTGTGTGTGTGTATGGGTGTGTATAATACATATATACATACATACACACACACACACACACACACACACACACATTTCTCCTCATTAATGAGATAGACACATGAGGAACTAATTCTGCAGGAGTGTCTTAAAGGACATGTTATTATCATTATTACAATCGCAATACCTTTTAGCACAAGCTTTAAGGAGTTTCAATTAAACAGTTGGGTAAATCAAAGCAGTATTTTCAGTCACTTGGCAGCATGAACACTTGGGGAATTATAGATCCCAGTTGGCATTTGAGGAAGCTGCATTCAGAAATAGCTCCCTCCTTGATATTCAGGGCAGCAGAGATTTTGAGATATTGAACATCAATTCCACTCTGCTGAACTGCAAGCATTCTGCTTCGGTGACCTACAGCTTTACATCTAATTTTCTAGTGTTCCTAGGAATACAGAAAGAGTACTTCTGTATAACACGCAAAAATACAGTTTTATATTTATTATAAATTTATATACCTCCCTATTGATCCACATCTGCTCATGTATTCTTTCTCTGCCTACCATAATTCTAACTTTACACATAACACATTGCATTACAGTGCAAACGGGAAATTATGGTTTTCAAAATGAGAGAAGTTGAGTAGGCTATACAACTGAAGTGATCTCCAGAAATGAGGCAGAGCATACCAATTATGTTTAGAGAAAGACTCCTCCTGAAACAAGGGTGATCCCAAAGTAGGTTAAAAGTAAAAAAAAAAAAATCCAAGATGGCAGTTGATACCTTTGATCAAAGCCCTAGCCCTATTGTAAGCACTTGTGAACCATTGGGAAAACTTTTCCAAATATTCTTGCAAATGGGGAATGATTTGGGGATAGAAACCTTAAGGTCCCCCCAACTTCTATTTAATGGGACTTCCAGTTCTCTGCATCTCAAACCAGTTTGTTATGCAAATTTCCTTTCTCCCTTAGTACTATTTTGTGCAATGAGGTCAACTTGCTGTGCATTGTATATAAGAAAATGTATGTACCCAGCATAGGAAGTAGCTGCAAGTAGTAATGATAATGGTTATATTGTTGACTCCTACTTTTGGCTTTAACCATTTCCTCATGCAGTCCCTTGAAGATGTAGCATTGGATAGACAACCTAGAGCTGAAAGATCGCATGTGGGCTTCAACTCTTGATTGTAATCACCCCATCCCAAGATCATGAAGCCGAAATGCCTCATGAAAATTGCTTAATTGTTATTTTTGGCTTTTGTTGTTGTTGTTGTTCTGGGGGGGGGGGGTTAAAAGGAGTGATGATGCTGAGGGTTTCCTAATCTTCCTATCCACAATAAAAGAGACCAGAAAGTTCAGCCCCACTCCTCAACTGGAGTAAAATTAGTGATAAGCAAACTTTCTGAATTCATACATTACAGCTAAATCTGGCTAAATCTTATTCTGCTTGGGTAGTTGAATGAGCCATGATGGGGCAAAGTGCAGTGCTGCAGGCTACTTCAGTACAGCTACTTCTGCTGGCTGCCTGCAATTTGGCAGTTCAAATCTCACCAGTTAGACCAGTGTGTCAAACTACTCTATTTGCATGGACACAAAAGAAGTTCTCTCCTACATAGTCATCTTTAATTACTTGAAATTCCATGTGTTAATAAAGAGAGGCATGAACTAATTTTGCCAATAATGTTTACTTTTTATGTTTTAAATAAGATTTTGAACTTCTGATGCTACATTGTGCCAACTAATAGCCAATATGGATTAGTTACAAGAAAAGTAGCCAAACTACAAAAAAGCAAAACAACAACAACAAAAAGGAATATAGCAGCAAAATGTGACAAAAGCTTTTAGCTGTGCAATCCCTATAGAAAGTGAAGCAATATCTTCAAAAATTGTAAATAGAAAGAGGGGTTTATTTGTCCTATGAGACAGGTTTCTAAAGCATTTTATCACTGTACAGTAAGTCCTTTGAGAAGCACAGACAAGTCATAAATGTCCTGCAAAATTTAAAACTTAAAAAGTAGGAACTTTGCTTCAAGTTAATACTAGAGAAAAAGATTCTACATTCATTTTTACATCTTGACTCATTGGTCACTACTAATTCTGGGGGGAAAACTATTTTGGAAAATATGTCAAGCTGTAAGAATCAGTATTGAATCAAATGGACAATGGACTAACTCAGTGGCAGCCCAGAAGCCTCAAAGAAAAACGGCTCAGTCCAGAAAGTTCTATGCACAGTATAAAGCCAGAACAGGATGTATTTTCTTAGTTAAGAGCTATGAGAAATGCTAAACCAGGGTTTCTCAACCTTGGCAACTTCAAGATGTGTGGGCTTCCACTCCCAAAATTCCCAGCTGTACAAATCTTAAAGTTGCCAAGGGTGAGAGAGGTTGTAATGTTGGGAAACTGGCCACCTACCATTAATGTCCATATTCCTAACAATCATATCCCAGGCAGCAAACCAGAGTAGCCTAACCTGCTCTGACAGTGTTCAAATGAAGAAATGAAAATGAAAAATTAATAGTCTAAGCAAAAGTTAAAGATAGGTTTTTTTTAACATTAGAAAGAAAATCACCGACATAAAAAAAAAAAAAAAATCACTAGTCTAGAAGTAGACAATGTGATCTTTGCTTTCTAACCATGCCTTAGGAAGACCTTGAGAGTATCAAGTCACTTTTTTACCACTAATCATTTTTTATAAAAATGATATTTTCCAATAATATATAAGATGAGCACGAATTTAATTGAAGTCCATACAAAGAGAGGTAATCTGGGGCCAAACTACTTTCTTAAAAGAAGTTTTATTTTTTTGTGTTTTGTGTGTTTATGTTTTGTTTGAGAATTAATAAAACCTCAGAGGAATGTTGGATGAGAATAATGGTAATCAAGTCAGAGAGAAATGTAGATGATGATTATAAACTGGATAAATATAGAAAATAATAATAATAATAATAATAATGAAATTGAATACGAAAAGAGAAATAATGAGAAATTTGTTAAGAGATATCTATATGTCCATATTGAAATGGTGTAAAACAGAATTATGTTGTATAAAATAATATTTTACTTGACTTGTAAAATTAATAATGGAAAGAGGTTTTATGTATTTAATGGTTAATGTTTGTCTTTAAAATCAATAAAATTTGTTTCAAAAAAAAAATAAAAATCCAGACAATATGTACTTTAGATAGCCAATGAAACAGGTTAGTTGCTTTAAATATTGCAGCTTTTTTTTTTTCAAACCTCTTGAAAGCAGCACAAAGTCAAATCTTTGGAGAGCCCGGCATAGAAACATTGCAACTAAGCTCAGAGAAATAGCAATAGCACTTAGACTTATATACCACTTCATAGAGCTCTTACAGCACTCTCTAAGTTGTTTGCAGAGTCAGCATATTGCCCCCAAAAGTCTGGGTCCTCATTTTACTGACCTCAAAAGGCTGGAAGGCTGGGTCAACCTTCAGCAGCTCAGAACTGAACTCCTGGAATGAGCAGTGAGTTAGACCTGCAGTCCTGGTGTCATGCCCCAGTTGGAGTCTGAATCTGCCGGGGGGAGATGAGCTGGATCAAGAGCTGTCAGAGATCGAGAGGGCTGCTCGGTTGGCCTTGGAGGAAACTGGGGAAGGGCAGAGTCAGTCCAGGCAAGGCTTTTCAGGATTAGAAAGGCTTGCAGAGCAGGAGAGACAGAGCTCAGGCAAAGAGCAAGGACCACCCCCTCCTGATCCAAGAGCACAAAGAGAAGAAAGAAGGCAAGAACAAAGCAGACTGAGCTGGCTACAAAGGAGGAAAGTGCCCCCCCTTCACAAGGTACCACTGGGGACTGAGATGTAAGGACGTGCTGGTGGGAGGGGCATTTGTCATGAACAGGTATTGAATCTGTGGAGCCTTGTGTGCACTTGCTGACTCCTGGAGATTATTGTCATGCCCTTGGTGGAGTCTGACTCTGAGGAAGAGGAGGAACAGCCAACAGGGAGTGGGAGTGTGGCTCCAGAGGTGGTGGAGGAGGCTGGGGAAGGGCAGAGGCCGGCTGAGCAGTCAGAGGAGGATCCAGGCCCATCCCCTATCCATCCTAGGTCACGCAGGGAAGAGAGGATCAGGGAAAAGTGAGGTCTACTCAAGAGGAGATTCCCATGATCCTCCTCGTGGCTTGCAGGTGGGAGCTATGTATATAAGTTTGCAACTGCACAGTTAGAATTTGCAGGAGTCAATTTAGTGTTCACCTTGAAAGAGGTTTATCTTTGCTGGCGTTCTTCCTGTGGACTTTTCTCGGTTATTTTCCTGGAGTTTATGATTAGTTATCTTGGCTTGCTTCGGAACTTTCATCAATGTGGTTTGTTTTGGTTTTCTGTTTGCCTCATTATTTACTTTTGTGACTTTAAACTGTGCCTAATAAAACAGTGAAGTTAAGTTGAAGGCCTTACCGGACTTTAATATATGTTTTGGGTTTTGGGTTATTTTGAGAGACTACGGGTCATCACATTTATTGTGCTCTGCCTTGTGGGGCTTGCCCAGTTTGCCTGCTTCACTGAACTTCTTGTTCTGGTTACTGTTTGGCTAACCTTGCTTACTGGACTGCTTGCAGCCAGAGGCTGCTGAAGGTGCATGTGAGAGCTTTGCTCCAGGACTTATAGGGGGACTTTTGGCGGAAAAGTTGGAACAATAAAGGGGACCTGTTCTCTGGCTGTGTTGCTTTTATGCCATACCCTGGGTCATCATAACAGCATTCTAACTACTGCACCACTACAGCTCAAAATAGGTTGGCCAGTCTATAAATTTTTATAGGCCTAGGGTTGGTGTTATCCAGTATACCTGAAGCTGTTATCTTATTAGTTGCAAAATCAGCAGCACAGCTTCTCTATATGTAATTAATTTCAGCATAAAATTATAACCATATGAAAGAATGCAATCCTACTTTCTGAGAATCATATTCTCTCCACCTAGAAGTGCTTCCAGTGGTATACTGAAAATACAGCCTGAGCTGGTTAGCATTAAAAAAAAAACACTTTGGCAACTAATCACATATTCCAGTCTCTCATCTGGCTTCTGTCTCTCTTAGTATGCAGTAACTTGAAATCTAGATGGGATATAGCAATGGTGGCTAACCTTTTTGGGCTCCCATGCCAAAAATTGCATGCGCACCAGCACTCAGAAGGCAATGCACATGGGGGGCATGCCCCCTGCACATGCGCGTATGACCCTCTGCATGTGTCATGCATCTCTGCACATGTCATGTGATCCCCCCACATGCCCTGCATGTCTCTGTACATGCGCATGCATCTCCTGCACACCCCCACACCCCCGCACATGTGCACTAGGTACCCGACAATCAGCTGTTGGGTGGGCGCCACGTGCACACATGTGCAGTGGGGCTCTTCTGGGTGACCTCTTGCATGCCAGCAGAAGTGGCTCTGCGTGCCACTTCCGGCATGCATGCATAGGTTCACCATCATGGGTATATCATAGCAATAAACAACAAACTGTTTCACCTGAACATGGCCCGACTCTCTTCTAAATAATGGTTCCAATAAAGCTATGGAGTTTATTAAGGAGCTTATTATGGAGCCTGGAAGACATGAACCTCAGCATAACATAGCAATAAATTCTATCACCTCCCCAGGAACTCAAGGAAACCTGTACATTATTTATTTAAATTATTTTACACCCCTCATTGATGGGCTCTTGCCAAAGCACATTTTAACGCCCTCTTTTCTCCAATTGTGGATGGCAGCTATTAGGGAATGAATGCTCTTTTGCCTCCAGTGAACTAGAAATTCTAAAACATGTTTTTAAAGGTGTAAATTCTATGAGAAATTGCACTCTCAACTAATTCACCCTCTAATGGAAAGATTGCATGTCTGCCCTAATCAATGTTATCTAAAAAATTCTTTAAATGACAGGTGTCCTGAAATGGCTTTTTAATTGCTAAGTTTCATGCTTTAGCCATAAGGCTACATCATATCCATACTTGTTAATAGAAGTACATGCTATTATATTTTTGGACTGTACTAGAATTGTATTATATTGTATTGATCTTGCAACATAATAAATTATGAGGATGAAGATGGTGCTTTCTAGCCACAACATACTAATAAAAATATTCTGAACCATTCACAATGGTTCATAGTACAAATGTGACTTCCATGTTCCAACTACATTACATCTTTATTGCTGGATTTCTCATTATTCTCAAACTTAAAACATTATCCTTTTATTTCTCACTTGTTTTTCAGACACTATTTGTCTGATTTCTGAACTGAATTTTGTGCATTCATTTTCTGTCTTTACTGACTTATTATTTGCCCTTGGCTCAGTTTCATGAAGAATATTTGCATGGTAGACAGTTCTTGACAAAAGAAATGGGTTTTCCAGCAAAGAATCTATGAAAGAAACTTAAAAGTGTCCAACTTATTTATCTCTCCCTTCTATCACACAAAGAAAAGGAAATGATAATATAGAGTGATTTGAAAGAGTGATCAGTAGATTGCATTTAAACATGCATTCACAAATGCTACTTCTTAGGCATCAAGGATGAATAATTGTTATTCTACAAACCTGATTTCAATTAGATCCAGTTGTCTATAACAAGTACCCCCAAGCATTTTTTTTAAAGTTTGTTTTGTTAAGCCATGGTTTGTGACTGGTTTAGCATAGTTATCTTATGTGTGCTCTAGCTAGGAAGCATCATTCTCATCCACATTATTCTTTATTATGTTCCAAGATCAGTTCACTATAATTTAATACAATTCTAGTACAGTCCAAAAATATAATGGCACTATAAAAGTTCAGTGTGGGTCTATATATCTAATCTATAGATAGATAGATGATAGGTAAATAGATAGATAGATAGATAGATAGATAGATAGATAGATAGATAGATAGATAGATAGATAGATAGATAGATAGATAGATAGATAGATAGATAGATAGTCAGGCAGGTAGATAGATAGATAGATATAGATTAAATATAGATATAGATATATTATATATGCATCTACATATCTCTCTCTGTGTGTATGTGTTACAAGAGACAGTATGATGTAAAAACATGGCAGCAGAAGCAGAAGTGCTTAAATGCTGCTGCAATACCAATCCAAATGACCAGAAAATACTTTTTCTTAATTTTATTCCCCTTTCTGTTCCAAAGTCTTTCAAGAAATATACCTAATCCCTAATCCCATGTTAACCCCTAGAATTTCATGAAGAACCTTCAACTGCAGCTAGGAAGACAAAAATCAAACCTGCCTCTTAAAGAGTCTGTGTGTATTCATGTTATTCAGGTTATTTCTCTTAAATGGCATCTTAAAATACAATGAACAATTTTCCTATTCTCTATCTTTAGCAATAGGGAAGGCCAGCTGCAATATATTCATGTTCCTAACAAAAGCTGAGTAAAATGCAGGTGTACCAATCATTCCTTTCAGCTTTCTTGCTAGCTTTTTACTTTGGCTGTCTGCCCTACTCTATGCATTTTGTTTCTGATGATAGCCCCTCTGATTTTCAATTGCTGGCTCCTATTTTTCAAATCACTCATAGGTTTAAAAATACCATCAACTTATTGATATGTGTATTGCCCTGTTGGATTCAAGCTCAACAGTCATTGCTTGAATTAACAATAAAGAAGTGTTTTGGTTTGGTTTGTTTAAACCCAAATAGAGAAAATGGTGGGGCATGCTATCAACTGGCAATTTAAAGCCAGTTACCTTCTCTTCTTTCTGTATTTTAAATCCCATTTTCTTTATGGGATGACAGATCCACATTGTAAAAAAGCAAATAAAAGGTTTTTTTTTTAAAAAAAAAAACAATTATTTGAGAATTATGCTAATACATTGTGTTGCAATCAGTGTCAATGAATGCTGAACATTGTTGAGCATTGTAAACATTGTGTAAATTCAATATTTATATCCATGTTCAAAAGTCTTCCATGTTTAAATGGAACTGCAGTTTATGACAGGCGATGTTAAGAATTTAAGTGGAATTCTAGTTTTCTGGTTTCTGTTCTAAATTCTCTCATTTTCATTTTGCAAAATAAGGGGCATTGTTTTAATCATTTTAATTATTGTTAAAAGTAAAAGTAAAAATAAAAAGGGAAGCACTTTCTATTGCTTTCCACTTATTACTTAAATTATATCTAAAAAAGGGACAGCATGTGGTAAGGTATATAAATATTCTTTACTCATTTCTTTTCTCTGATTCTTTGTTATCCAAGGGTACATAAAAGGGACATAATTTTTCATGCTACACTGGATGGCAATTTACATAGGATAGGTGAGTGGGATAGGTTGAATCTCAAAATGCAAGTACAAAAAATGTTAACTGAAAAATGTCAATGACACGTTTGTCCTTTTATTTCACTCTAGCTATTATGTGTTCTTATTAATATAATAATGGTGGTTAATATGAGATTAGACTACAATGTTTTATTACATAAAAAACTAAAGATGAACTCTGGATTATAATTACACATGATGCATAGAGTATTATCACTTTGCCTGGGCTTTCATAAAGTTTACAGAGTGGTACAAGAATGAGAATATGCAATAGATAAAAAAGTGAGGGCAATGGGACTATAAATTTCATTCAAAGGTCTATTGAAATATTATGCAGCATAGCTCTGATCAACATTTTAAATATTTCAAAAAATGTCCCTGATGTTCCAGGTTGGTATTTGCATCATTTTATAGTAAGAATAAGTATTAGTAAAAAGAAAATAGAAGTTCAGGACAGTAGAATGAAGTACTAAAGAGGTGGTAGTCTTTTAAAGAAGTAGAATACTGGTGTCCCCTGAAAATGGTATGCTTAAGTGATGGGGCAACCTTTTCCTCCTGTCAACAAACAGCTGATTTGCCACCAAAGCTGGTTCTTTGGTGGCATGCTCCCTTGATTGAACTAGGGCAACTAGGAATGATCCAAAATGACCCTCAGATGACTGTGTACCTATCTGGAAAGAGGAATCTCAACAGTTGCAATTTTTGGTAGGAGCACCTGAAAGATTGGGTCTCTATCTTTTCCTTTCAACTGTTTGTTTGTTTTAAACATGCCTTGCACATTTAAAGTTTCTTTTACTGCATATTTTGAAGTTTCTTTTTCTTTTTTAATCTTTAATTGTTAATTGAGTGGTTGCATGCTGATTTATTCTAGCCCCCTTGCTGGATTTTAATGTGAATTTTTGGCATCATTTTACTGTTTTATTTTGGAGCTGCAAAATAATCACTTTTGCTTTCTGGGTATGGAAGTTGTCGATACATAATGAAAGGGATCTGATGTGATTTACCTCAGATTTTTTACTATAGTGATTTTATATTTTATTTATTTTTAAAAGTTCCAGTTAAATTTCTTAGGTAAACAGAGTTGTAGAAGCTCACAGATATGGGCCTGTTTTGCATGGGGGAAGGACATTGTTATCCTTGAAATATATTTATCAGTATTCAACTGCCAACTGGTGGACCGTGGCCCACTAGTGGACCAGGGAAAAATTTTGGTGGGCCGCAGAAGAAGTGGTCCCCAAAAGCAATTAATCTGGGCCGTGCAGTTCTTGCGCCTCCTGGCTCTTTGAGGGACCCCGGAGTCAGGTCCCTGAGATGAACATGCCAACCAGCTACCACACAGGGTGGGCAGCGGCAACAACAGTCCCCTCCCCCAGCACCCACTGTTAGCTCTCCCCATTAGTTCTCTAGCTTTGAATTACTCCCACCTCTCTCTCTTTCCTTCCCCCTCTTCCCCGTGCCCACATGCAGGCAGGCAAGGAAAGGGAGACAGAGCCATGCGCAGCTCTCAGTTCCTCCAGTCCTCGCTGCCTCTCCCAGCATTGAAGCCTCAGAGATGCAGGCAAAGCCACCGTAGCAGTAGCGCCCAAAGTTGCTTGCTTCTCCACTACTGCCTCCTCCTCCAGCACCTCCTTTTCTGGGTAGGGCAATTCTGAACTAACCAAGCATACTAAGGCAACTTGGGCACTACTGCTGCGGTGGCTTTGCCTGCATCTCCAAGGCTACAATGTCCCTTGAAGAGCCGGGACATTGAAGCCTCGAAGAGCTGGGAGGTGCTGTGAGTGGAAGCATTTGGTGATCTCAAAGAACTCCTAGAATGCAGTAGGTTGGCATTTTGTAGGTCTCAGTGAAAGAGTGAGCTTTGTTTCACCTCCTTTCCTCCCCTGATAATGCGAGAGATGCTTTCTCTCTCTCTCTCTCTCCCCCCTCCTCCTCCCCCAAATAATCACTGGCTGTGGGTTTGGCAGCAGCACTAAAGCGAGCAAAGTGCCCTCAGGGACACCTTTCCTAGACTGACTCCAGGTGAGGCTGCAGATCTGAGCTCTCTCAATCCTCCACCCGGGATCTGAAAGGAGCTCCCACTTTCTCTCCCTCCCCTCCCTCCAATTAATCATCGAAGGTGGCAGTCCTTCTGTAGGCAGATGCCTGATGAGAAGCCCCTGGAGTGGCAGCCAAGGGGCGCTGCTCCCCAAGGAGAGCAAAGCCCCCTTTCTGCCTCTGCTTCTCCCAGTGGCAGTTGCCCTGAGGCCCCTCAGCTCAGACACACACACACATCCCGCCCGCTCTTCTGTCTCTTTGGAAGGTGCAGGTGGGGGGAGGCTTCCAGCCCGGAACATTTTATTTTGTTATCATTAAGCATTTATGTTTTTGTTATAATTAAATAAGTGTGTGTGTGTGTGTGTGTGTATGTGTGTGTAAATATTAAATTTATATTTAATATAATTTTTTAATATTAAATATATTAGCTTTTTAAAAAATCGTATTAGTGGTCCTCGGAATTTAAAAGTATGAGTTTGGTGGTCCCTGAGGTCCAAAAGGTTGACAAGCCCTGAACTAGGGGACAATCTATTTTTTCTTTATACACATTTTATTTCTATGTCTTGTTTAGTTTTGCTCTGTTCTTGTATTGTTTTTTCCCTTTTTGGAGTTTGTATTTTAATGTGAATAAAATAAAAAATGTACTAGGGAAAAAACGAGGTACCAATAAGGTTTTAGATGACAATTTACTTTTTCTGCTTGAAACATCAATTTTGTAATGATCATTAAAAAATACCCCAATTCTCAAGGTCCCCTTTTGTTTTCTTTTAGAAAACCCACACTCAGATTGGCCTGGCAACATTTTTCTACACATGCTAAGTCTTGTGTCATTTGCAGATAGGTTTTATGATTGCTATTTTCTTATTCTTGTTCAGGATTGTCATCCCACTTCATGCAATTAAAATGATGCATCTCGTTCTCCATAGCAGGAGAACAAACCTCTCTATGACCCCTTAGAGACCTCCTTGACTAAATGTAATGAGACTTATTTCTATGTAAATGAGTACAAGAGAAAGATTAGAGCACCTGTTTCTTCTCCATCTGTAGTAGGAAGAACTGTTATTTCAGGGGTGTTTCAGGACTTCATCCAATATTTCTTCCTATTGTCAGAACCAAAATGAACTTCCTTTTAAAACTTGCATTCATTCTATCTACATGACCAAGCCACCTCTCTCTCTCTGGGATATGCATGCGGTATATAGAGCACTAGATTCTTAGACTCTTGGAAGGTGATTTTCATAGATAGTAGATGGTTCAGATTTTTTTTAACACATGATTTTTAAAAAATGTATCTTAGGTGATGAATTGCATATAGTTCTCTGTAGTGAAAAGGTCCATGAGTTAATTTCTTAGTAGAAATGTCTAAAATTGGTAATCTAATTTATCATTTCAGTTCGGCTGTTCAATTCTCACCGGCTCAAGTTTGAGCCTTCCATTCTTCCAACGCTGGTAAAATGTGGACCCAAACTGACTCTATAAAATGTTTAGAGAGGGCTGTAAAGCACTGTGGTATATAAGTCTAAATGCTATTGCTATTGCTATTTTCCTGAAAACATGATATGAAACTTTAAATTGTCCAATTCCACGATGAGTGATATCAATAGGCCATCTAACAATAACTGCAGCATACAGAAAATTGTGACTTGAAATGTAAGAGGAACAAGTGAGAAAAAGTATGAATTACTGTATATACTCGAGTATAAGCCTAGTTTTTCAGCCCATTTTTGTGCTGAAAAATCCCCCTCGCTTATACTCGAGTCAGATTCCCTCTGAAAAAAAAATGGTGTGGAGTCGCGGCCTCCGGCGGCAGCGACTCCCAACAAGCCCCAGCCGGGAAGGAAGGCAAAAAGCGCTTTGCCTTTCCCTTCCCGAGGCGCGGGACTGGGGCCGCGCCGGCGGTAGTGACTCCTGACTCAGGGGCCTCCGAGGGAGGGGAAAAGAGTGACTCCTGCCTCCCGCTGTCATCATCATCTTCTTCTTTTGGGTTAGTGAATCAATTAAACCTTTCATGATAGTGAGATCGTTTCCCAAATTAATTATTTTTATTTTTGAAATTTACCAGTAGCTGCTGCATTTCCCACCCTCGGCTTATACTCGAGTCAATAAGTTTTCCCAGTTTTTTTTTGTAAAATTAGGTGCCTCGGCTTATATTCGGGTCGACTTATACTCGAGTATATACGGTAATAAATGAAATGGATGTGATAGAGTTAGAGTTAGGCTTTCTTGACATCAGGGCTGGAAACTGACATTAAGGTTAGTTTTTTGTTTGGCTTTACAGCAGGAGCCCCCAATCCCTGTTCCCTGGACTGTCAACAGGCCACAGCATGCCAGAAACTAGGCCACCCAATCCATAGGATGCAGGCAGCGTGAAAAACCACACACCTACTGGTCCACGGAAAAATCTCTCTCCACACACAGAACTGCTCTCTGGTGCCCAAAAGGTTGGGGGCTGCTGCTTTACAGCACAGGGCTGTAAAGAATTATGAAACAGTATATAAATTTTGATTGAGCACAATAAAATTCATGTTAAAATTCCATTGGCAATGAAAATTAAATTAGGGTTAGGTTTTTTGCTAGTGTTAGTCTAAAGTTTGTATTGGGGTTAGCATTAGTATTAGCATCAGGGTTAAGGTTATTTTAGGGTTACACTTCCTTGGTGTAAGTTCAGAAAACTTATTTCAGAGTTATAATTGCGTATGTTCTCTAAGGGCAGTGTGTGTGAGATGCTTTCCTTCGGGAGTATTTTCAAACCAATGTAGCATTCATGGGAAAATCACATTCCCATTGAAATTTAATTAGCTTGGGGTGTATTCTATTTAATAATAACATTTTTTCTTGCCTGGGCATAATGTCTCTTCTAATGATTTGAGAATATACAGAATGATATTCTCCAGTTTGATGCCTACCATATGCTTTGGACTAAGTTTTTATAGTGTATTAATGCATTTGTAGATAGTCCTTAGTTTATGATAGCAATTGGGACTAGAATTTCCATAATTAAAAAAATGCAGTCATAAAATGTGACAACACATGATCACATCACTTAGGAATGGCATTCTCAGAAGTCCCTGTTGCCCTTGTTAAACAAAAAACATGTGGGCTGTTTGAAAGGAACTCATGTGACCTCAATGTGGGAAAAGGCATTGAAACTGTACCCTAGGCAAGCAGGCTAGGCCTATGAAGTAAAATTGGGTGAATAGCTGCCCCAGCAGACACTACAGAGTGCACATGGATGGAGAGATGCTATGGATGGGTATTATGGAATGCAGGTGGATGTATTCCATAGGTGCACATTGCTGAATGCAGACTGGTGGCATTATAGAGATATTTCTATGCTGTCTAGAGGCTCCTTGGGAGGAAAAAAAATGGCAAGAACAGGAATGACTTGCAGGAGCAACTTACAACCTCCTGCTGGCTTCCCCATTGACTTTGCTCCTGGGAAAAGTCACAGATGGCAATTGTGTGACCACAAGATGCTACAGCCCTTGTAACTGCTAACCAGTTGCGAAGCACCCAAATTGCAATCATGGGACTGATGGCTGCAACCTTGAGTGTGGTCATAAATCCCCCTAGTTCAGTGCTGTCATAATTTTGAATGACTGCTAAACAAATAGTCATAACCCGAGTACTTCCTGTGCTACTATAGAAAATGCTTAATTGTGGGTAACGTGAAATATAAACCAAATAGCTTTGGCTTTGGATCCCCAGGACAGAACATTTCCCACTTTAGTTCCGAATGGAGTTGTACTCTCCATAACCCCAATTCTCCCACTCAGACCTAGTAGTCAGTCTGGGAGTCCTCCTGGACTCACAGCTCCTGCTTAAAGAATAAATGGCAGCTGAGGTTAGGAGGGTCTTTGTATATTTTTTTCTTGTCCACCAGCTATGCCCATTAGTGCAGAGGTTCCCAATCCCTGGGATACATCCCAGTACAAGGCCATAGCCTATTCAGAACTGGGCCATTCAAACAGCGGGAAAGCACATGCAGCTCCATTTGTACAAGCAGTGGGCAAAACCTATGCCACTTGTATAAATAGAGCTGCACGCATAAGTGCGTGCCTCTGCTGCTTGCACAAAACAATCCCCTCCCCCACACTGGTCCACAAAGCTGGAAAGGCTGGAGACCCTTGAATTAGCAGATTGTGAAGCTCAATCATATTGTCATCTCTTAGTCACAACCTGACAGGCCTCCTGCAACACACACTCTACATAATTTGCCTTTGAAGACCAACTGGAAGGCACAATTGGTCCAGAATGCTGTACATGTATGGCCACCTCATGGTAACACCATTATTTCATGAACTTCACTGAGTTATTTCAGTTTCTGGATGCAATTAAGGGTGCTGGTTATCACCCATGAAACCCTGATATCCCAGGACCAGATTATCTGTAGTATTATATTTCCCAAACAATAGCTATTCATTCCTCATTCTCCAATAACAGCCCTGAGTAAACTGGGCAAGTCACACAAGCAGATGAACCAATTCTACTTTATTGTAAGAGTACACAAACAGAATGCAAGTCTAAAAGCACAACCTTCCCACTACTTTTAACTGCTTGATTCATTCGGGTGGATAATTCCTAAATCCCCCACCCCTGACTGTTAAACTGCTGGGGACATCTGCCTCTCTTGCCTGATTATTTCCTGGGCAACATCTCTTTTCCTAAGGACATCCACATATGATCCACCAAGGACTTATTCTTTGCTTTCTGTAACTTTTCTATTGTGATGTATGCCCATTGGAATGTTCTCTGTTCCCATCCCCCATGATATGACCCCGAAAAAAAGCAGCAAAATCTTGGCTTTGTCCTAAGGTTTTAAGGCCAGGATAAATAGAGTCTCCAACTAGAGAAGGGTATGACTGAATTCCAGGTCACCTATTAATGCTTTAGATTCTGGATTTTTTAAAAAATAAATAAATTATTTTAAGTTCCGTGTCCATTGTACACCAACCAGAGTCTCAATGTTCAAACTGGCAGACATATTTTGTGTTCATTCTTATTATTTGCTTTCTGTTCTTTAAACTTTCCATACAAAGATCTTGCCTTTTAAACTAAGAATAGGCAGTCTGTTTGCAGTTCAACAGTTGCTGAATTCATGTTGCTGAATCCCAGGTCCTTATTCATTTTGGCAAATAGTAGAGGACTTTGGAAGTTACATCTAAGGAATATCTGGAAGTCCAGAAACTGCTTATGTCTCTATCATGACTGATAACTGCTAAATTTGTTCAGGAGGTATAGGCAAGGACTTAATCTTACTGCATCTGCAATGTTTGATCAGTTTATTATTGCTTTGATCCAATTTCTCTCTATTTATCATTGATGATGTTTTGTACCAGTTTATCTATAAAAGTCATTAAATGATTTAAATGATAATTTCTTGGCTCTCTTTCTCTTTTTTTTAAATAAAATGGGATTATACCAGCTTCTTTCTAATCTCCTATGCAAATTTTATTATAAAAATAAAATAATTTTATTATGTAATTAATAGTTTCATAGCTGAATTCTTCAAAAATTCTTGGTTGGGTAACTATTTGTGCCTAGTGAGTAATTTGCTTTCAATTTGTCAGTAAAGTATCAAATTTTATTTCTTATCCATATAAATTGCCTCAGATTCTAATAGGTATACCTGAAAATATCACTTCACAGATACCTGTAAAGTTAGAAGTTCAGTTCCCTTTGATTTACAAATACTTCTTTTAAAGCAAATAGCCTCTCTTTCTTTGATTTTGCAATTTTGATGTATTTAAATACTTTATTAGCATTATGGATAAGAGTTTTTAAATATTTTATTTTTATTTTAAGTTTGTATATCACGTAAGGTTATTGTTTACTTAACCATAGTTTTTTTACATAAAACCACAAACTTTTCATAGTAATCTAAGCCATAAACAATAAATTTCAAACCATAACAACTGGTTTCACAAAACACAACAAAAATCAACCTCATTATGGCTTAACAAAATATTGGAATCTAGTAGGCAGTTTTAGTCATATGTCAGAACTAGCACATGTCTAGAAATAATGTAATGTGATGTAATGTATTGTATAACACACACATACATAAATAAATACATATATGCTATTGCTCAAGTTGGTATTAAGTTATCTGAAACTAATGCAAAGCAACAGTGCTAGCTAGCTGAACAATTTTAAAAGGAGAAACAAAACAAGGACTTCCAGCACCTCCAAATGGCATATAGCAACATCTGCACAATGAACTAGGTTCCCAACAGCAATTTTATTTGCATCAGCATGTAAGAATTAATTATTCTTTCCTGTAATATATACCCTATGCAAATTGCCTGTATTAGGAAACCAGCATATTTTTAAAAACCTTTTAGAGACAAAGCTTATACATATATCCTCTTTGATTTCCATATATTTTTGTCCTGTTTTTACTCAGTTTTACCCCTATTACTCAGTTTTATCACCTTAGATAAAACCAGTATTTAATATTGCCTGGTGCACAAAAGTGTATGCCTGCTAATTTCAACACTTCAGGATTCAAAGTATACAAGGGGGACCTATGAAAAAATGAAGCAGGATATCTTCAGCCTATTTGAAGGATCATAATGCAAGCTATCCAGGAGTGCTCCAGAAGTCTCGATATGTTCGGAAGGTACATCTGAAATTGCTCAATATAACATCAAGCTGGTTGGTCAATAAAATACAGTAGTAAAATTGACAACATCTGTAATTAAATGAAACCTATCTTTTTTGCATGATTGTCTCTGATTCCAGTGTTAAGGCTAATTCATTGATTATGCAGCCAAAATGGTGTTATTTATTTCCAAGACTTGGGGAGTTCAATGTTCAAAAATGAAGGGAGGAGGGAGGGAAGGATGGAGGGAAGAGAGGGGGGGGAGGAAAGGGAGGAGGGAGGGAGCAGTCATTCACGTGGACAACTGGACATTTTGGGGATAATCCTCTTTTTTTAAAAAAAAAATCACTGTAGCAGTATTTAATTAGCTGTCCTCTGGTCCCTTCTCTTCTCCTCTTATCTTTTTAAGAAATAGTGTGGAAATCACCTATAGTGACAATAAGAAATAAGGTAATAGATATTTACTAGTGGTACTAGACAAGGTATATAAAAATGAATAGGACTAGCCAAAGTATTCTGTTAAGCTGGAGAAAACTCTTGAGGGAAAGAAGGGCAATGCATATTAGTTTTGATTTTCACAAACCTGATTATAATTGAATTGACAGAATCACTATTTTATGAATTTTAAGTGGCCAGTATTTTATGCATTTCAATTTTCAATTTGCAGCATTAAAAGAGTAACTTTGAAAAGCATTTTGATTGGAGTTTGTGACTTTCATTTTCCTGATTGGAGTTTGTGACTTTCATTTTCCTGCAATAAGTGAAAAGATTTTTTTTTCTTATAAGGCTTCCAAAAGGATCACATGTGTATTTGCTGCCCTCTAATGTTAACAACAGTTCTGATGACAATTCAGACTAAATATATTTTTTCTGTAGGCATTTGTTGAAAATACTTGAAGCTCTCCATTTGCCACTGTTCTATGGTACTGCACTATTTGCATATTTACAGCATTCTATTACTTTGGGAAAATAACTTCAAAGAATTAAATGAATTTACGGCTGTGGCAACTGCTTTTCTCTTTCCTTTACCTTCTTTTATGCAGAGGAAATTGCTTGCCAAACTGCAGAAGGAAGAAAGCAGAATCTTGAAAGTCTGATTATGCTTTACTACCTCCATTTCTTATCGTCCTATAAATTATGGAGGTGTATCTCTGAGATGTTTACACACTTCTTCTTCTTCCTTTGGATTCAAGCCATATTTAGTGCCTCGCTGCTTTGTTAATACAGGTAGTCTTTGACTTACAACCACAACTGAGCCCAAAATTTCTGTTGCTAAGTGAGATATCGTTAAATGAGTTTTGTCCCATTTTATAACCTTCCTTGCCACAGTTGTTAAGTGAATCACTGCAGTTGTTAAGTTAGTTGTAAAGTGAATCTGGCATCCCCATTGATTTTGCTTGACAGAAGGTTGCAAAATCTGATCACATGACTCTGGGACCTTGCAACAGTCATAAATAGGGACCAGTTGCCAAGTGTCTGGATTTGAATCACATAACCATGGGGATGCTGCAGTGGTCGTAAGTATGAAAACGGCCATAAATCACTTTTTTTCAATGCAGTTGTAACTTTGAATGGTCACTAAATGAACTGTTGTAGTGACATTTGTTCCAGTTGCACTCTTTTTAGCAATCGGAATAGTTGGAACAAGCATAAGCACCACTTCTGCCTGACTTGTATAGAAACAAGAATTCCTGTAGTTTTAAAACTATTTTGCTTCAGCTGTCAAAATGACTATATATTACTGCAAGAAAGGAAGCTTTCAAGGCTATATTGTGCAAAAAGAACAAACAAGATAGAAAACGAAAAATCAGAAAAATAAACATAGTTTATAAGTTTAAATTGAAGCAGAATACAATTATTCAGTTCAAAGTATTAGTACTGGTAGTGCAGGATGGTTAATATATATATTTTATTAGGCATATTTGGAACATGCAAAGCAGTCTCAAAGACAAAGACCCAAGGGCAATTCCAAAATAATCATCATGATGGAAGAAAAATTATTAGAGGAATGGGAGGAATCCTGTTAGCTATATAATTAAGTTGTTTCTCCTAAAAGAAGTATACAATTGAATTTAAACTATGTCAATAAGCCACTCTAAAAGCCCTTCCCCACACTCTTTCTCTAAATTATATGGACTGAAAATAGGTGGTTTTTTTTAATTGAATCAGATTAGATAGTATTACCACTTATAAAAACTAATAAATTACTAAATTTTAAAAAGTGCTCATAAAATTTAAAGAAAACCATTACACAATTGTATTACTGCTCAATATAGTCCAGAGGTTTGTATGATATGGAAAATGTATTTTCACCTAGACATAGACTAAATACATTATGGCTTGGAATTCAGCCAACACTTAGATCATAGATCAGTAAATCTGAACACTGGATTATTGTAATTATTGGATATTATAGAGGAGTCTTACAGGTTGAATACAGCAAGATTGTTGGTCCTGTCTCCTGTCTTCATCTGTGTGGCTGCCTTAATGAATCCAAGTGCAAAGTACTCACCTGGCTCACCTGGTTCTCCCTCCTTACACCTTTCCAGAGCTTCATCTTTCTTTAGCTACCAGTATTGATGTGTTCTGTCAATGGTGTTCTGTTTCTCCAATCTTGGAACATCTGTATCCAAAAGCATGTGTTTGGGTCTGTGTCCAGATCAAATATATAAGCTTAATCAAAATTAACTAGATGTCATGTATATTGTAACTGTGCTCCTTAAAACATAAGAAGCCACTTACATATGAAGGAGAACACTTAACTATTTCACAATAATGCCAGAGATGCACACATATTTACCTCCCTATATCTGCATGTTTAGCAGATACATATCATAGATATTCTTCAATATATTGGAGAAGAAAATGACTGTGTGATAGACCATTAACTCTCCCCTCCCCATACACATATCATCCAGTTAGACTATTATCTTTGCCTTATCACTGAAATAGAGTAGTGTAACTCTTCTAATTAATCATTCTCAGGTAGTGAAAATGCCAGCCAGTAGAGATATCAGGCCAACAATTAAAATATCTCTTCCTTTAAACAACACAAGGTCACTTACATTAATAGAAGTATTAACACATCCTTGAACCATTCCTGTTGATGTATTCCCGGTTAGGAGAATGAGTGCACTCAAGGAAACATAGTGAGAGTGGTGATGAATAATACACAACCAGCACACAGATACACTGAATAGTAAAATGTAAGTTTTACTTCCTGTAAATGGGTAAACAAAGTCCAACAAACAGTCCAAATCATACGCAGTTAAAGCAGTTAGTATCCAAATTAATTAGTCCAGGGATAATCCAAAAACTTTCTTTTTGGAAACGTCCTTTTCTTTACCAGTATCATAAACAAAGTTCAGTAAATGGAGTTTGCAAATAGTTGCAAGATTCACAACAATTCAAGCAGAATGATGATCAGGCAAAAGGCAAAAGGAAAAGCAAAGGAAATGCAAAAAAAGAACAAACCAGGTTTCTGGCTCCATCTTATGGCCGTTGGAGGAACCTCAGCCAATTACAATTACAACATTCTCTTAAAGATACAACAGTATTAAATGACTATCCTGGTTTATATATTGCCAACCCAACTGTTAGGTGACTATCATTCCTAACATTCTCCCCTTTGGGTAGGACAATATATAAAACCTTACAGTTTAAGTTCATATTCCTCACAGCAAGCCTTATGTTTTACCGTGCCTTGGGCTTTTGTAAAATGATCTGCAATGTTATTCTCTGACATGCCGCACTCTACTTTGAACACATTGTCTCACATTCAGATATCGTAGATCAGATATGCGTTTTGATCTTGTCTTTACGGCGAGATTGGAAGCCATCTGAATTGCTGATTGGTTGTCTTCATATACAACAATAGGTTCCTTTTCATTACTTCCCATGTCTATCATTAGTTGTTTATAACATACTAAGTCCACACATAATAGAGACAAACATGAGAATTCAGCCTCCATTGTTGATAAGCTTAGATGTTTTTGTCAAATAGACCACCATCCAATTAACACCTTTCCTAATAACACTACAGTACCTGATGTTGATTTACGTCTAGATACATCTGTAGCGAAACTTGCATCGGCATATGCAGTTAAACTTAGTTCATCCTTAGGCTCCAAATATAATGCATAATGCATCGTTTGTTTGAGATATCTCAACACACGCTTATGTGGTGGTCTCTCATGAATGAAGACACTGAGGCAGTCGTCTTGAAGCCAAATCGGGATGAGAGCACAGGGCAAGCTCTGACACCTTTTTTATTAGAAGCAATCTTTGTTAACGTTTGCAATTTTTGTTAGTGTGTTGTTACAAACTCATTACATCACACAAAATACCATATGAGAATACAAAGCTGTAAAGTTTAAGTTTGCTACAATCCTGGGTAAGAAGTGGCAACATTTCGACCTTGTCCCTCGCCTCGTGTTACAAACAACTACCAGAAGGCCCATTGTCCTTGCACGCGCGTGAGGAAACAGATAGCAATTCCCACATCTCCTCTGTTTTTCTTTTTTTAAAAGACAGGGAGTGTTTTAGTTCCAACAGCAGCCTTTGTCAGGCACGTAGGCAAGAGTGCTGTGTATGCTGATGTTATCCATGGCGTTCGTGACTTCTTCGACCATCACAAACATCTTGTCCTCGTCTGGGTCATCACAGGTTGGCTCTCCCATTTCGTCTTCTGATGGCAGTGGTTCATATGTGTTAGTTATTTGTTGATTCCAGAGAGCCATTACCTGTGCAGTGGCTTTTTTCTCAGCCAAAAGGGATAAACTGTTAGAAATAGTGCGTACAAAGATAGGTAATACACAAGGCAATATAATACACCCTGCAGCAATCATACCAATAAGCGCTACAATAGCTTGCAAACCAGGTAATTTTGGGAACCAGGATCCAAACATGTCTCTAAAATCAAGACCATTCCATGTTTGTACAGGTACATGTGCAATCTTGATCATTCTATCAGTAATTTGTTGAATAACTTTTCCACTATCATCTATTTCAATATAGCAATTACTAAGGTTAAATTTTCCACACACTCTTCCTTCTTTGGCAAGAAGATAATCTAACGCCAAACGATTTTGCATGATATATGTTCTAGACAATGCACTTTCTTTAGCTAATGTTTTCAAAGCAAGAGCAGTTTCATTAGTTATAATTTCTAATACAGCTTGCAACCTTATAATTCTATTGAGCATATATATGTGGGTATGGTACCCCAAGTCCCGTCCTGGGCCTCTTACTTGAGCAGAGTCAATAGGTGGGGTGTACCAGTAGTTGTAAACAGTGGTGGCCCCCACGTTAGTCCCGGACACCTTTTGAAAGAGATATTTCTTTTCCTGTAGATAAGATCTTTGCCAGCTGTGTGAGCCGCAGGTGACTTCTGCAGCGTCGTTAGGACCTTGGCCTTTGTTGATGGCAAAACAAGCATCAAAACACACAGAAGTGTTGGTATCCCCGAGTGACATTATGGGTAATGTACCCTTTTTTGCTTGACTGGTTGAGAACATTGAGGCAAGGCCAGAGCTGGATCCTCCTTTGTAGGCATAGACATACAGTGAGGCGGTGATGGGCCCCACAGCCTTTGGTTCGTAGCATTGGATACCTTGTTTGGTGTAGCATCGTGCATATTGAGTGTTGTTATGCAGACAAGGGGAGACCGTCGTGGAGTTGCACTCAGGTTTCAAAGTATGATAGATCAGGGTGGACTGGGTCTTCGTTCTGCTGTGAGTAGTTTTGATGCAGGCGTCACAGGAGGATGGGGTGGCTGTCATATCGGCAGGAACGATGTGGAAGCCCAGGAAGCAAATGATGAATGAAGTGGGCAGCTTCATGATGCTAATGTAGGCAAGGCTGGTTTGGGTAGAAAAGGCCTTACTTGTCGTCCAGGGACCCAGATGGCGTTGTTGTTGTCAGCGTACCCTTGTCCCCAGGTTATAAGTTCAGCAGGACCTTTCCACTGAGGATCTGGAAGCTGATACCATTGGTCTGGGTTCAGGATGAGGCGAGGAAGCGAAATGACGTGATGCTGCTGTGCATGGGGGATCCGGACTCATTGAGGAAGTTAAGAGTAAACAAGCAAACATTCAATGCATTCTGGAGTCCTGGCAACCCTGTGACATTTTTAAATTTGAATTTTTCCAAATTATTTTTAAGGGTTTGATGAGCTCGTTCAACAATGGCTTGTCCCTGGGAATTGAATGGAATGAGTAATTTGCCATTGGGAGCAAAATTGTGCAAAAGCAGTACTGGTGTATGCAGGGCCGTTGTCTGTGTTTATTTCTCCTTGGGTTTTCCCATGGAGGCGAATGTTTTAATGCAATGGTTGATAACATCCATTTGCCAAAGTTCTAAGGCGTTTATGCCTCGAGGGTTTACCCCATGGGTAAAGAAACACCTTGGCGAGAGCAAGCGGGGCATTGCTGGATTATTGCTGCTGCTTCACTCTGAGTTATTTTTAAACTGTCTGGCCAAGGCTTTTTTATTTTGATGAAAATAACTATGACTGTCCCAGGGTGTTTGTTGTGAAAGAATCATGCAAGAGATGGCGCTGTCTGCGGTTGCAGCTGCAGCTGCCGCATCAGCCATATCATTGCCTTCCTGGAGAATTCCTGGGAAGGGTTGGTGGCTGCGAATGTGTGCTACAAAGAGCGGGTGCTGGTGCTGTGCAACAAGGTGTTGCAATGTAACAAAAAGAGAGAGAAGATTTTTTAGAGACAGAGACTGAAGTGAAGGATAGGCAGTAGTTGAAAGCATTTTATGCGTATGGAGTTAGTACTTGATGAAATCAATCTGTGTTCTCTGGAAAGGCCAGCCCATCAGGGGTCGCCCTCCCATTTCTTTTTCCTTGCTACTTTCTTGTTTACTTTCAAACATACTTTGCATTCACAGAAACCACCTTTACCCCTTCTCAGTTTCCCAACTCATCTTTCTCTTTTTCCTCAGGTTTCCAATCCTAACAACTCACATTTCTGCGCAGACCATGAAGGAAGGGAGGGAGCTCTTTTATGACCTCCCTGCTCCTATCATGACTGCAAATCCTGATTTCCTCTTTCCTTCCTCAACCCTGCTTGACCCATCCACCTACTTGCAACAAACAATCATGGTCCTCAGTTCCCACGATTCTGCAAGCCTTTAGATAGTCCGAGAGGGAAGCCCCCCCTCGGGCAGATAGAGGCTGCAGAATCCTCTTTCAATCCTCATTTGCATTTTTAACAACCAGTTTTAACAGATTAAGAGATTTTTTAGGAGTGTTGAGGAAGATGTATCCATTCTAAGATAAGGAGGTTGCTAGTGTGCTGAGACTTTTGGGTTAATACAGCAGTAGGTAAGGAGGGGTGTATTGAGCAAGATTAAGGAAATAGGAGCATTGTTGTGACATCGGTTGACCCACCTTTTCTGCATAATGTGCTGTATGTCCTGGGTGATTTTTAATTGATGATCTGTAAGGGTAATTTTATCCCTGGAGTGGTTCCTCCCTTTAACACCTCAAACAGGGGGTTGAGCATGTGTGTAGTGATGCCAAAATAGGGACGGGTCCAATTAATAGCCCCTAAATATTGTTGTAATTGTACGAGGGATGTCTACACAATGGCATCACGTGTGGATGGACTGAAACTTAAAAAAAGAAAAGCAAGAAGGGAAAGGTGTCCTAGGCACTCTTTTCCAATATTTTTACAAGAAGAAGCAAGGGAGAAAGGAAGAGATGAGAGGCCTTAAGCAAAAGTTCTCCAGAGACAATAGACAAATTCCACTGAAAAAGGGATTTCAGAAAGGCACACAAGACCGCACTTCTACACCTGCATCCAGAAATAACCATAGAAAACTGGAAACAACATGCAATTCAAAATGTGACAAAACACTCAGTATAATCTAGTGAAACCTTTGCCAAGAAAAGGAGTACTGTAATGAAACAATGATTTAAGACATGGGATGTGGGGGGGACAATCCCGGAAAGCATAAGTGTTCCCACAAAGGCATGATATCTAACCAAAAGGGGTAAAATGTTCAAGACATAAATGATTGTCAACATCAATGATTAGACTATGTTATTCCAGCGAAACCTTTTGTGAAATGAGAGACCTGAAGTAGGAGAAGGGGGAACACTGCAATGAAATAATGATCAATAATATGTGATGTGGTTTAACTGAAAAGCAATGTACCAAATGTTCAAGACACAAATGAACATCAACACTAATGAATAACAATACTGCACAATTTCAGAATGCACCAGATAGAATCCCAGTGCAAATTATGTGTTCTATATTAAGTATTACAAATATAGGGGAAAGAGTTAAAGGCATCACACTCCATTCAGTGCACAGGAGAAGTTTTTCTTCAAAGAAGAAACTGGAAATAGAACAAAGAATAACAAACTATGATTCGAATTGAGAGGAGATTAACAAAATAAAACCGAGAAAATTCAAAAGAGAGGAGAAGCTATGTAGAAAATTGAAAATGCCAATAAGATGCCAATGGTATGCAAAATGCCAATGGTATGCAAAATGCCAATGGTATGCAAAATGCCAATGGTATGCAAAATGAACACGAATCTGAATCTGTGTCTGTACCAAGAGTTTTGACCTGGGACTAAGCAACTTTCAGAAAAGAGATTTTTTATGCTTTTATGTTTTGTGTTTCTGTGTATCCATGTTCTGCATGTCTTTAAAAATTAACAAAGTTTGTTTAAAAAAGAGAGAGGCTGAGAGTTTTGAGGAAGGATAGAGCAGATCGGGAACCACAGAGATTCCTTTGAGAAGGGCATGAGGGTGAGATTGTAAGAGCAGTTTTATCGGAGAAGAAGGAGGCAGAAGGAGGAAGCTGTGTGCTGACAGAGATGGGGAAAGGATATGAACACATCTTCTGCCATTGATAATTCATACACAGTGGATGGTATATGGGCAGCCTTGGGAGAGGGGCTAGCTGCCGGCCCTCTACTGTCGAGCATCTCTGCTGGCGGAGGGCTTTGCTGCCCCCCTGCCGGAGCTTGACATTGTGATTTAAAATGACCAGGCTTCCCACAATTGTAACAATTACCAGATGGTTTATTACCTCTGGTGATAGCTGCAGCCATCATTTTGGAAGTGTCTAAAGAGGCTTTACTGAGGGGTTTTTCAAGAGAGCCCCCTCTTTTAAAAAGGAAAAAATTTCGTTTGGTTGATTCTCTTAGTTCCTCAATGTGCAATTTCTGGTCCCGAGAGAATCCTCCACCCATACTCACGAGGGATCCACGGCGATCACCTGCAATCGAATCAGGGATGAGGTATACCAAGGTTATGCCAGCCGATGAGTATGGATGGTCCAAAGACGTACCACCTCGCAGATGATCACGTCGGGGTCACCAGTTGTGGTGGTCTCTCATGAATGAAGACACTGAGGCAGTCGTCTTGAAGCCAAATCGGGATGAGAGCACAGGGCAAGCTCTGACACCCTTTTTTATTAGAAGCAATCTTTGTTAACGTTTGCAATTTTTTGTTAGTGTGTTGTTACAAACTCATTACATCACACAAAATACCATATGAGAATACAAAGCTGTAAAGTTTAAGTTTGCTACAATCCTGGGTAAGAAGTGGCAACATTTCGACCTTGTCCTCGCCTCGTGTTACAAACAACTACCAGAAGGCCCGTTGTCCTTGCACGCGCGCTGAGGAAACAGATAGCAATTCCCACACGCTTAGAAGCTTGCCAGTGCCTTTCAGTAGGCTCAACGTTAAACCTGGCTAATTGGTTGACACTATATGCTATGTCTGGCCTAGACCAATTACTAAGATAAGATAAACTATCAATTAATGATTGATAAATGTCTTTATCAAAAACAGGACTTTGCACATCACTGTGGCTAAACTCCTGGTTCATTGGTGTCTTAGCCGGTTTACTAAGTTGCATTTTAAAGTTCTTCAGTAACTGGTTAATTTTATCTGCCTGTGAGATTTTGTAGCCTCCCTTAGTTTTTTCTATTTTCAAACCAAGATACTGTTTAATCTCACCTAAATGTTTGATTTAAAATTCTTCTCTAACAGTGAAATAATCCTGTTGCAGCAGATCGTGCTTTCAAATCAGGACACAAGACCATGAAGGGTAAGAGAATACAGGTTTCTTTGCGCAAAAGGTTCAGAACATTAGCATGGCAAATTCTGAACCCCCGGCTATTCCTGAGGGGTTGCTTTTATGAAGCTCACAATCTAAGCTTTTCCCAGGATGTTTTTTCTTATCAGGCTATACCATAACATATGTACTACAAAAGGGGGAAGTAAGTCTAATTAGTCATTTTACACAATTCAGCATATATGTGCTTATCTTACACCATCTGTTATTTTCCATACCCACCCTTGCCACCCTTGCTATTTAGCTGTTTACAGAAAATATCTAGTTCATAGGTCATAATACTTAGACTTAGATTCAGCAGATTTCTTGATTTTCACAATATCATATTAAGCAACGTCTATAACGTCTGCGATATAAGCTAAGGAACTTCTGCTAATGATAAGAATACTTTTCTGGTAATTTTCCACCCTGATTCATTTCCCCCTTTGAAACTTCACTTAAATCCTTAGATTATTGTGGAGTTTCATAGATGTGAGAGATATCTTCTATTGAGTTCAATTTCTCATATTCCCACAAAAACATGGCCTTATCTGCAGCCTTTTTTTCTACCAGCATAGAAAGACTGTTGGAAATTACTCGCACAAAGATGGGGAAAATACATGGTAGAATAACACATCCTGCTGCTATCATTCCAATGAGTGCGACAATGGCTTGGAGGCTGGGTAATTTAGGGAACCAAGATCCAAATATCTCACCAAATTCAAACCCATTCCATTTGTGTACAGGTACATGCTCAATGTTTTCTATACATCTAGCACTTTGTTCAATGGTTTCACCAATATCATCGAATTCCAGACAGCAATTTGTAAAGTTTAATTTTGTACACACTCCCCCTTCAGTGGCAAATAAGTGTTGACTGCTCTCATGTATAGGTATTGTAAAGAAAGCATCCTTTAAGTCTATGACTGAGAACCACCTGGCAGTCTGGGGGATCAAGCCTAAAATGACATATGGATTTGGGACCACCGGATGGATGGACGGATGGTTACAGTGGCCAAATTAATGACCCTGAAGTCCTGAACTGGCCTAAACCCACCTTCCCCCTTTGGAATGGGCAATATTGGGGTATTCCATTTGGATTCGGTGGGCACCAGAATATGGTATCTCAAGTATAGATCAATAACCTCTTGAATTTCTTGGACAATATGCCTGGGGTATGCCCATTGTTGGATTCTGACATTGGTAGCTCTTCCACTATGATGGGAGGGTGGTGACTGGCAAAGCCTGGGGGGTTATCCTCAGCCCACAAATGTGGAACATTGAATTGCTTCCATTCATCCTCATCTCCCCGTCCCTTGTCCCAGGCCACCATGAGCCACCACTCTTCTTCTCTGGGTATTGTTACATTTATCTTCCCATATCCCAGTGTCATTGTTCCATCCTCTTCAAAGGAGATCTGAGCTTGAAGTTTGCACAACAAATCCCTCCCCAGGAGTGGGATAGGACAGTCTGGCATATACACAAATTGATGTGTTATGGTTTGTCCTTTAGTTGTGCAAATGAGGGGCTCCAAAAAGGGGTGCTATAAAATACTTCCTGTTGCCCCCTAGATGTTAATAGTGTGGGGGGAGGCCTGTGTTAGGGGCTGGGTTAGGACTGACCTTGTGGCTCCAGTATCTACTAGGAAGGTAATAGGTTTGCCTCCTACATTTAGCCGGACCATAGGTTCTGGGGGGCGATCTGAACCCAGTCAGTTTCAGTCCCATTCTTCCACCTCTGCCAAGCCTATGAGAGGGGTTCTTTCAAATCCTTTCCTGTAACCTTGCCCTCCCCGGCTTCCTCTCGGAGGTCCTCAGAGACCTCCTTGGAAATTCCCTCTTCTTCCATCTAGCCTCTCTTCTTTATTCCTTTCTGGACACTCACCCTTCCAGTGTCCCTCCTTCTTACAAATAGCACACTGGTTACGTCCTAACCCAGATCTGTTGCTCCTTGCTCGGCTGCCTCCTCTATCTTTTGGGGTCCACAGCATAGCTGCTGCCATTAATTCAGCTTTTCTTTGCATCTTTTGATCTTTCTTCCACTCTTCCTCTTTTTCCCTGTTTACAAAAACCTTCCGTGCCACCTCCATTAGCTCGCTCATGGGCTTACCTAGTGCTCCCTCAAGCCTTTGTAATTTACGGCATATGTCTGTGGCACTTTGTGAGATAAATGCCATTGTTAACATTGGGCATTCGCCTGATCAGTAGGATCTATGGGAGTGTACATGCGGTAAGCGTCAATAAGGTGGGCATAAAATGCTTCAGGGCTTTCTGTGGGCTCCTGCAACACAAGGGAAGGTTTTGACATATTCACTGAAGGCTTCCCTGCCACTTGGATGGCTCGCACAACCACTGACTGGTAATCTCGTAGATGGTCCATATCCTGGTAAGGACTCCATTTAGGATCTTGGGATGGGAAGTGAGCCTCAACATGTGCTGCTAGATTTCCATCTGCCCTGACATCAGGTTTTAATATCTCAGTTACTGCATTCCTAATCTTTTCCCTTTCTTCTGGATTAAACAGAGTCCCCATAAGTTGTTGGAGATCCATCCAAGTAGGATTGTGTGTGTCCACTATAGTTTTCACTAAATCTGCTACTTCTGTAGGTTTTTCACTAAAGGGACCATAGTGTAGTTTCCAGTTAAGTAGATCTGATGTAGTGAACGGTACATGTTGGAACAATGGTAAGGTGACCGATGCTGTGGGGTCCTCATGATCTGTTACAAGCTGGTCAACCTGCCTAAGCGGTGCAGTCAGGGATGTTTGTTCTGTTTTGGCTCTTGTCCTTGCTGCCACTGGTTCAGCCTCTTGTTTAGGGTCTACCTGGCAGTCTACCTGGGCAGAGGTCCCCGGGGGTGAAAGGTCGGCTTGGGCTGATCGATCTATCGTATCTGGTGGATCCCCAGGGCTTCTCATGAGGGGGGATATCCGGTCTAGTCGGGCTATTAATCCTGATGCCCCAGAGGATTCTCCCTCATCTGACATCCTTCTTAAGCCAAGAGGGGGTACGTATGGGGGTGGGGGTGGTAGTTCTTCTGGGCAGCTAGGCATGACTGGGGTGGACTTCTTTAGTTTGGTCAGTGGTAAAGTTCATGACACTAGGAGCCTGCACCGTTGTATTTTGAATTTTCTTAGCCATGGTGGAGGGTGGTTTAATAGGTCAAGCCAAACATCTATGTAAGGAGCTTGGTCTGGGTGTCCTAACATAGGATGGAATATTAACTGATGAACCTGTACTACTATAGAGGTGTCTAAAGTACCTATGGCTGGTCACCCCACTCCAAATGTTGGCCATTCTCCCTCATAAAACACCCGCAGTTTATGTCTACTCCACTTAAGACCATAGTCCTGAAATTCATATGCTTCCTTAAAATGTTTTAGCATATACTCCAATGGGGTTAGGGGCACACTTTCTCCACCTTCCATGAGCCACCCAGGTCACCAGACAAAACAATTGGGAAGAGGGGTTAGAGAAGAAGGTATAAAGTCTTTCCTCTCTTGGTAACACCAGGGGGTTCCATACACTCACGTCCGACCCAGGGAGCCGACTGCACATGGTCTCTGATGGGAACTGCGGACGCCACTCGCCTCCTACTGGCCCACGTTGCTGGACACTCACAGTCACCAATGGGAACTGCAGTAGCCGCTCACCTCAACCATTCCTGACAAGTCCTCCCACCTTTGCTTAAGAGAGGGTGATCAGTCCTCCCCTCCGTCCCTGCTTACAGGGTTCTTGGAGGTGTCAACCGCCGTTGCCAGAACACAGCAGTATCGGGAAGTCCCTCGGATTCAAAGGACCGATGGCGCCTGGGATGTTCCCTTCAACTCACCGAAGCATTGGCACCCGGGGTGGACCCTCCAGCGGGCCTCAGGGCCCCTGGTGTCCTGCCATAGTCGCCATAATTGTTGCAGCAGATCTTGCTTTCAAATCAGGATACAAGACCACGAAGGGTAAGAGAATACAGGTTTATTTGCGCAAAAGGTTCAGAGCATTAGCATGGCAAATTCTGAACCCCCGTCTATTCCTGAGGGGTTGCTTTTATGAAGCTCACGATCTCAGCTTTTCCCAGGATGTTTTTTCTTATCAGGCTATACCATAACATATGTACTACAAAAGGGGGAAGTAAGTCTAATTAGTCATTTTGCACAATTCAGCATATATGTGCTTATCTTACACCATCTGTTATTTTCCATACCCACCCTTGCCACCCTGTTTACAGAAAATATCTAGTTCATAGGTCATAATACTTAGACTTAGATTCAGCAGATTTCCTGATTTTCACAATATCATATTAAGCAACGTCTATAACATCTGCGATATAAGCTAAGGAACTTCTGCTAATGATAAGAATACTTTTCTGGTAATTTTCCACCCTGCTTCATTCCCAGTAGCTTCTTGCTCCGTTTTAGTGATTAATGCTATGTCATCAGTGAACAATAGCAACAATGAAACTACGCCATCACTTTCCTTTTTGAATAAATATGGATCAGCCATGCCAGCTACAAAACCTATCTTTGTTAATTCCTTCACTATGCACTGGTTCCATTCATATCCTGATTGCTTTAAGCCATAAAAACTCTTTTTTAATCTCCAGCAATCAGTTTTTATCCCCAAAGCCTTCTTTAAATATATAGTGTGTTGCAACGGTGCATGTAGACATGCCGTCTCAACATCTAAATGGTTTATTGTGTATTTCTTCTTAGCTGCCCACACTAATGCTGCTCATAATGTGGTAGCCTTCAGACGAGGTGCAAACACCTCATCATAGTCATTGACTGACTGATTGAACCCTGTGCTACTAACCTGGCTTTATGGGTAACAGTCCCATCCATACCTGTCTTAATTTTATAAATCCACTTACACCCTATGGCATGCTTACCTGGAGGTAACCTGACATTTTCATATACCTCCAACCTTAGTAAGGATTTCAGTTCCTTATCCATTGCTTCCTGCCAAGCAGCCTGAACCTTAGCAGGATACAGTTTCAGTTCATTATAGTTAGTAGGGACTATATTTACTTGGCATGCTATACTAGCCTGATTTCTATCAGGTGGTCATGTTACTCAGGTTGAACGTCTCGGTAATACGGGGCTTACTGGTGGACTCTCCTGTTCCACCTGCTCCTGTTCTTCTACTTCTTCCTGTGCCTGTTCTTCTACCTCCTCCTGTGCCTGTTCTTCCTTTTTAATGGCTATTGATGGTTTAACTATCTCATCGTTAAGGACTACTTGGGTGTTGATAATAACATCATTGTTGGATTCCTGTTCTAGTTTATGCCACCCAACGTGCTCAAGAAATTTAGCACTAGCAGTACAATAAACATTAGTTGTGCCTGGAGCCCAGAATCTAAACGATCTATGGTTGGCCTCGTAACCTACGAAAAATAATTTCCTAGCTCTATGTTGCCCTTTCAGTCTTACTTGTGAGGGAATATGCACCCATGCTGGAGTTCCAAATGTGTGTAGATAACTTTAAATTTGGTTTTCTGCCATGCCAAAGAGTGAATGGCAATTCACCAGTTGTTGTGTTCACCACATTATTTAAAACATGGTTGGTACACATTATGGCTTCACCCCACAGTGTTTCAGGCAAATCTGTATCTGATAACATAGTGCGAACCATGGCTTGTAACGTTTGCCCCCTTTGTTCTATAAACAAGTTATGTTGTGGCCTGTAAGGGGCAGAATGCTTATGCTTGACACCAGCCAATTTCAACATTGTTTGGAATCTAATGTTAATAAATTCAGTCCCATTATCTGTAACTAAGGTAATTACCCTATGTCTCATTTTCCTTTCAGCAAATCTTAGCCAGTTAAAGAAGTGTTGGAACATTTCTGTTTCATTTTTCATTAAATAGCAGAAACCGTACCATGAGTAATGAATGGTCCATTATATTGAAAACATAGCAGGCACCTCCCAAACAGGGTGTCTTAGGACCAATTATGTCAGCAAAAACAACCTCTAAAGGTTCTTTGGTCTTAAACCCATTCAGTCTGTTTGCTGGTGTAATGTTTACATTCATCATGTGGCTTAACATTGTTATAAACCAAGTTAGCCATCTGCAATTGGTAATCATGTGTCACATATAAATCATTCTCTAAAGTAGCAGTAACACTTTTACCCTCTTTCTCTATTATACAGTTATCTCCTCTAAAGGTTACTACATAACCAATATTAACTAAAGACCTTACTGATAACAAATTAAATTTCAGTTTAGGTACATATAACATAGGTAAATGCTCATTTACACATGAACAATACGCAGTACCTTCACCAGATGCTTTCATCTTCCATCCATTTGCCAATGATACATTTTGCTTACTCGTGGACATCTTTACAAACCTCTCTCTATTTCTAGTAATGCACTGCGATGCTCCACTATCAACTACCGACAAATCATGGTTTACAGTTGAATTGCTAGACATAGCTAAATTAACATTCTTCTTAGCCTTCTGGTGATTACCAGTATTCTGTTGTTTTCCCTTCATACAGAATCTAGCTGTATGTCCCCTAGCCCCACAAGAAAAACATTTCCTAACAGTATAGGCAGTTGAAGACAAATCCTTTTCTTGTGGTTGTTCCTTCCTCAGTTGGTCCCTATCTAGCCGTCTTCTCACCTCTTCTAACAACCTTCCAGTTATGTCAGTCAATTATCAGCTCATTTCTGGTCAGGACTTCCAGTGAAGATACGAAATCATCATAACTTTCATCAAATGAGGAATGTATGATGTAAACCTGATGCAGCTCTGAAAAAATCAGTTACTTTTCGTGTAGCTTTTCCTAAAGTTCAAATGAGCTAACATATCTTCACCTTTCAGAAGATGTGCTCCAAACAGTTTACGTGTAAGATGTATGTGTGCACCTACACTGTCATGAACATAAATCCTCTTCAAATTCTCCCAACACCTAGCAGCAGACTCTTCTCCATGAATATGGACTAGCTGCTGGTCACTCAGAGTTAGTCCAATTATACAAAGAGCTAATTCGTTGTTCCGTTTAAAGTCAGCTAACTTTTTGGCATCATCCTCATCATCTGGATCCCAAGCATTTACATCTGGTGGATCTTGAACTGCAGCCCATAACCCTTTCCTATGCAGAAGTAGACTGCACTTCATAGACCAGGAAACATAGTTTGTTCCATCCAACCGGGTTATCATTGATAGACTTGTTGACGGGTCTTGTGCCATCTTTACCAGGACAGTAACTCATGATTAATCAATAGACAGCTGTCTATATATGGTACTGTGTATTCACACTAACTCTCAGCTATCTGAGTCTGGGCCCATTATCAGTGTTGATGTATTCCCCATTAGGAGAATGAGTGCACTTAGGGAAACATAGTGAGAGTGGTGATGAATAACACACAACCGGCACACAGATACACTGAATAGTAAAATGTAAGTTTTACTTCCTGTAAATAGGTAAACAAAGTCCAACAAATGGTCCAAATCATACACGGTTAAAGCAGTTAGTATTCAAAATAATCAGTCCAGGGATAATCCAAAAATGAAGTCCTGTTCTTTACCAGTATCATAAACAAAGTTCAGTAAATGGAGTTTGCGAATAGTTGCAAGACTCACAGTAATTCAAGCAGAATGACGATCAGGTAAAAGGCAAAAGGAAAAGCAAAGGAAATGCAAAAAAAGAACAAACCAAGTTTCTGGCTCCATCTTATGGCCGTTGGAGGAACCTCAGCCAATCACAATTACAATATTCTCTTAAAGATACAACAGTATTAAATGACTATCCTGGTTTATATATTGCCAACCCAACTGTTAGGTGACTATCATTTCTAACAATTCCTTTTTCTCAATCACTGTTAAAGACAATTCTGTCACAACCATTAAATGAGTGAGCTGATCTTCTTGGCTTCCAAGAAGTTAGCACTTAAGATAAATTAAAAGTATTGGTAATTAAATACTTCCACAATGGGCTGGTCAGACAAATTAAACTTTAATATTTTACTGTTTAAGCCGCAGAACAATTGCTGTTCTTCTCTTGCACTCTTCATACAATTTCATTGTCTTCAAATTAAAGTTTAATCCTTCACAGGGATAGAGTAAAATCAAGCATCTTCAATCACTTCAAATGTGAAGAAATTCTTGATTTGAAAATGCCAATCTATTCCAGCATTATTGGGAAAAATAAATCCCTTAGTGAGAAATATGAAGCTGTGATACATATTTGAAAAGCTTGGATTCAAACATGATCCCAATTATACATTCACTATAAAGCCTTGAGACAGTCACATGGTACTATGTGAGATGCAAATTATGCTCATACAAAATTGTGATATGCTTTGCCCATTGACATAATAGCATTATTTATTTAGCTAGAGTTAAAATAAGCTGGAATGAAAGTGAATTTAATGAAAACTAATTCTAACTTTGAACATAGAATTACAAGTGAAACTTCACTTTGGAGGATGTTTCTATGCAGTATATGAAATTCTGCTGCATTTACCTTGGTTTACATAATGGGATAAATGGTACAGAATGATGCAAATGACATGATTTGCATCATTGGTATAACAACATTTCTACAGTTGGCATACATTCCAGTTTAAGGGACATTGGTGATAATAGGGTCCACTCTCAATCCACTTACCCTTTTAGATGGAAGATTTATGTAACTCCCATTGTCATGCACTAACCATTGTCTCTCATGTATACAAGTAACTTTCCCACACAGAAACACACATAGACATGCATGCATGCATGCACTCACACATGTGTGCACGCACATACACACAGAGAGAGTTTTTCTTCTTTCCTCAATAAATAGCAAAAAAGAACTAAAAATAGAATGAAAATAGTGTAAGTGATAAGAGGTAAGGAGAGGGATAGGAAGGAGGGCAGAGGGGGAGGAGAAGAAAAAGGGGATGATAGAGGGAAGAGGAAGAGAAGAGGAAAGGAAAGAGGAACGGAGAGGAGAGGAGAGGAGAGGGAATGAGATGATCAGATAAGAAGGAAAAACCCACTGAGTCATTGCAAAAAGAGTTAAATTTAGAAGTCCCAAAGGCATCTAACCTTCAAAAGCATCCATTAAAAAACATCACTCTTCTCATTAGCTGGTTACATTGAAGGAGAGGCCAGTCACTTTATTTCTTTTAGTTGATCCTCAACTCACTTTAACACAGATGTATTATTAAGTTCACTCATTTGGTAAGTCTACTGCTTCTGTTCCTTTGGAACACATTCTATTTCAGTCATAGGAATCATTATAACAAGTCTCATTTATACTTATTTAATTATATTTTTCTTTCTGTGTTCAAGCTAATTTTGTTTATTTGTCAATGGTCTGAGCATTAGCATGTAAACAATAAATATCATGAACTTTATGAGCCAATGTTCTTTCTAAGTTTTCATTAAATTACATTTTCATCAGTGTACACATCTTGATACATCAGCCACATTTGCCATTTCATCAGGTATCAATTGAATGGCGTCTCTTTGACCTTTGACCTTTGAACACATATAAAGTGCCTCCATACAGTCATTCAAGAAATTGTCTGCTGCTGACACAGGAGTTCCTTGTAGTAGGAATTGATTTACCATAGTATTGAATTGTGGTACTTCTCATTGTCTATAGAGGAGTTACAACATGTTTGTCCTTTAAGGGTCTCATTGACTGTTTTACAGTGTCTCTTTTTCTCCCTCTAAACCAAGGGTCTTCAAACTTGGCAAGTTTAAGACCTGTGGACTTTAACTACCAGAATTCCTGAGCTAACATAACTGGAGGAGGAATTCTGGGAGTTGAAGTTCACAAGTCTTAAAACTGTCAAGTTTGAAGACCCCTGCTCCAAATGCTCATCTGCAGGGCCTTCAAAGCTTAAATTCTAGCAGCAGAGAATAAAATCTTAATAACTTGCTTCTGATTGTTACTCTCATCTATTGGGTTTGCCCTTTTGAATATCTTTTTTGCACAGAATTGTTTCCACTATCACTTTTACTATACAAGCTCATTTCTTTGTGTTGATAACTCATCCTTTCCCATCAGGTGAAATGTGGGTCTTTGTTGTTCCAATCCTTTGCCATTTTCATCTAGGACTACTGCAAATGCATCCCACAACTATTGTTGACTACAACGATTCAGATAGTCAACCCTGCATTTTTTCCTTCAGGAAAGAAAATTGAATACCTGTATTATTTCAGGCAAGGAAACGAATCAAAATGGCATTTTTTTTGTTTTTGTTTTATTTCTCCTTTCCTTTTCCCCTATTTTTATTTACTTATTGTTGTTGTAAACCTGGAATAATGCATATATTAGAACAATGTCTTTAGCTGCACTAGAACCTTAGGGAGTATCCAAGAGTTTTCACTGACTTTGGTGCTTTTGACTATCTGTAGATTTTGTAAATAACAATGATACTATTGCATTATAAGTTAATGTTATGTATGCATACTTTTTATTCTCAATACTCAGTGTATCCTACTAAGTGAATGGATGCAATTCTTGAATACTGCCAAGAGGATCTTCTATGATGAAGTATTTGGAAACTTCAGGAGGGGAGACAAATGGGTCAGATTGATTCTTCCTCTCCTTATCCAACAAAATTGGCCATACAAACCAGACAAGTAATTTAATCAATAGTACCTGAGGGCTAGTTGGAAGCTCAACCAAAAAGATAATGTCAAGGTACAAGAATAGATTTTACATATAATCAAAGTATGACTCACCATTCTATGTAATAAAATGTTCCTTCAGTTGCTTATTATAGGAGTAATAAAGTAATAAATCAGTATCAATGTCAACATGGTACCCCTTGATATGTATTTATTAGGGTTATCAGGTCTGAACTTCAGGAATCCTGATGACCAATAGATGGCAGAAAAGAATTAACATTTTCTATATCGCTTATATATCATCTACTGATCATCCATAATTTTGCAGTTCAGATCTGTTTAGCCTTAAACAGTATTTTTTTTTCCTCTTCCTTTCCACACATTTTCTGTTGTAGGAGACATGTTATTTGGTTTGCTGAAAGATTTTAATGGTGTGACCACAAATTTTTAAATTGTTTCAACCTACTGGTCACATTGTTTCAATTGTTTTTAGAATTTACTATACAGGCAGCCATTATCTCCAATGTGTTATCTGAATTTGAGAAGCACTTTGATGCCTCAAACAAATGTTGGAAAAACAAATAGGAACATGGGAAGGAAGAACTTTTTCTAAGTAATCCATGCCAAGTTATCTTTTTAACAAATGAAGTTGAATATGACAACTTCAATTATGCCTAGGCAAGTTATTGTTTAGTTATGAAAATACCTTGCCTGAAGATGTCATTTCCCTTTCATTTTATTTAAATCGGTCAGGGTTGATTGCAAGAATGTTAATTAACTTAATTCCATGAATAAATACCTGTTCAGTTAAAGGTTTTTTTAGTGCCTATCCTAGAAAACCCTGCAAGTTTAAAGTTTGTTGCGCTTTCATTTCAATTCCCTACATTTAATATTTTTAATTTAACTGTGACAATGTTCACATTCCAATGTTACCCTGTTTTGATTTATAAATATATATGAATTGCGAATTGATACATAATTACCTTATGTGACGTGAAAGGCAACTTAACAATTTCATAGTGACCACCTTTTAAAGAGCAAAATCTAAGGGAGCAAACCAGCAGAGGGCACTCTTCCTGTTTGGCTGGGAATCAGTTCTGTTAAATGATATTTGGGGAGATTTGTCACTAGTATTGGAATCACATTTTTCTCTGTTAAATTCATATTGCTTTTACAGGTAAAACTGAATGATTTTCTTTGTGTGTTCATTGATAGTGAGAAAACAATGGCTGGCTTTCTATGGATTTTCCAGTGGTTTATGTAGGTAAAGCAGACTTCATATAAAAATTCTCATGACCATTTATTGAGAAGACAGGGAAATGACAACAAGCAGCTTTATGTAAATTCTGTCAATTAAGTATTTGAGTGAGATATTCTGATTCAAGTCTGAAATTGTGATGTTGGTGTGATTAGGTCAACGTATGCCTGTCATTCTTTTGACCTTCTCCTGGTTTGCCATGATGGCTATTGAAAAACTCTGCAATGCAGCCATCTGTTTTGACCTTCCAAATCTGTCTGAGAATTCATGATATCACATTCCTAAGGGACACATTAAAGAAGCTGGAGTGACAGCTTAAATGCTGGAATCGTTTGGATTATAAAACAACCTTAAAGAATTTACATTTTTATATCAAAATGTACGTGTCAGATTAAAGTATAATTATGCAGCAGGCAAAAAAATGACTGCAGTCTTCATTAGATTATTTATTTATTTGCATATCACTTCCTTTCAAAAGAAGAAACAAAGTAACTTCATTGCTAAAGCTAATGTGTAAATCAAGAACCTTAGGAAATATTAAGGATTCTGGAAGTGGAAGTACTTTCTGATAAGATATAAGGCAGCAAATAGAAGCCACTGGAGCTTTTCAATTTCTTGATTGGATTTGTATCTGTACTTGATTTAGAGCACTGAAAGAAAGGCTGTTACTGGGCTGGGGGGAAATTGATATGGAAATCTCAAATATTTTTAGTCTTCCTTCCTATTTCAGAAGTATAAGAAAAGGGTGAAAGAGTGTGAGAAGACAACTAAGAAACACCACTACAGATTCTGGAGCATGATGGCTTGATATGAGGCATAATACTATGACAATTTACCAATGGAACTTTGAATTTCAAAAATAATAAGAGGTGAACAAAAGAAATACATTAGGTGTTGCATGTTTGTCTGACATGTATACCTTTGAATATGGAGAATCATTCTGTCTGATGGATAATGGCAGTAGAAGCTAATCACACCTGATTGGCATCGGTTGCAGAGGTGGTATCCAGCAGATTCTGACCAGTTCTAGAGAACTGGTAGCAGAAATTTTGAGTAGTTTGGAGAACCGGCAAATACCACCTCTGACTGGCCCCGCCCCCATCTATTCTCTGCCTCCCGAATCCCAGCTGATAGGCGGGGTCTTCTTTTGTTGCCCTGCACAGGAGAATGGAGCTGGAAAGCAGGTTTGTGGAGTGGGGTGGGGAGGAATGCCCATCAAGCCACACCCACAGAACCAGTAGTAAAAAAAAATTAATCCCACCACTGATCGGTTTGTATAGATACAGTCGCTATTGGGTCACCAATACTGTACTGATGGTGTTGTTAGGGAATGGAAATGGTATGTATGAAGTCATCTCTTGTGCATACTTTTTCCTCCTTATATAACTATCTGATAGACAACTGACAAAAAGTCTTGTGTCATCAAGATTTCCTGCTGATAAGAACAAAATTACAAGTGTTGATTAATGTTGAAATGACATTTGTTTGTCTTTTGATTTGGCGATATTTTGTCCTTGGGAAGTGTAAGTACTACTTCAACATTCCTGTAGTCCAACCTGTTCCAACAACGTTAATAACTCAACTTCTATTTTGTTTAACTATGTACAGTATGCATTACATTAAGTGCATTTTTTCATTTGTCTTTGCTTGCTCTTTTTCAAAGTAACTGGCAATAAATTCTGGGTTTGGTTTTGAGTAATGTTACAGGAGAAGGTAGTTAATCCCTTCTTCACTGTTGCAAGTTGAAAGAAAATCAAATTCACATCCCTGAAGCTACATTTTGTTTTGCAAGAGAAAATTGTTTTAGTGTCAATAATACTTCCTAAAGATTGTACTCTAGGTATAAAGGAACCTCAAATCAAGCATAGGCAAAATTTGGTCCAGGATAGGTTCTTCACAAAACTCTGGTCCTAATTTGTGTTGCTAAAGATTTGGGCATCATAGAAGATTTATTATGAGGGAGAAAAGGGAATGAAGAGAGTATAGGACTTTAGTGTCCATAATGTGTCTCTACAAACAAAAATAAACTGTACTTAGCAATCAGATGGACAGGATCAACTGATCCAGTCAACGGGATCAAGAGGTTGCTTATGGAATTTTATTTGCTCCACAGGATTCTGCTCATTTTCAGTCAGTTTACTTTAAAGATTGTCTACCGCTGTCAAAGGCTGGCTGTTAGTATTTTGACTTGCTACATTAATCAATAGTTCATGCTCAACTGAGTATGTGTAATACCACTTCTACCTACAATTTTTACCCACTTTTTGCCTCTGATATGCTAGGATTCATTTGCACCGTGAAAGAGCTGAAAGTGAAATTTTTCTACCTTAGGTGACTGGTAAAATGGTAAACTTCTGAACTTACTTTTTAAAAAAACAAAAGCCAGAGGGGAATGACATAATAAGGAAAAGAAAAATTGTAATAAAAAGGATAAAAACTATTCTGACCTTTCAGCATAACTCAATACGTGAAATATAAATTAAGTCTATAAGTGGGAAAATGGATTGTTGTAGTTACTAGGCACAAGTGGAAAAAAAATGACTTATGACCACAATTGAGCCCAACATTCTTGTTCAGTGAGTTCTGCCTCATTTTATGACTTTTCTTGCAACAGTTGTTAAGTGAATCTCTACAGTTGTTACGTTGGTAACATGTCTGTTAAGTGAAACTGACTTCACCATTGACTTTGCTTGTCCGAATTTTGCAAAAGGTGATCACATAACACTGCAACCCAGAGGTGGTATTCAGCAGGTTCTGACCAGTTCTGGAGAACTGCTAGCAGAAATTTTGAGTAGTTCGGAGAACCGGCAAATATCATTTCTGACTGGAGATTTTACCCTGCCACGCCCACCAAGCCATGCCCACAGAACCGGTAGTAAAAAAAATTTGAATCCCACCACTACTGCAACCATCATATGTATTAACCAGTTGCCAAGCATCTAAATTTTTATCACATGACCACAGAGATGCTGCAATAGTCATAAGTGCTAAAGGTTATAAGTCACTTTTTCCATTTCCATTGTAACTTAGAACAGTCACTAAATGAATGGCTGTAAATTGAGGACTACCTGCAGCAGCCCCTTCTACAGAAAAGAATGTTATTGTCAACAGCTTTATGAGTAGAGAAAGGTGGAGGGGCGGAATAGTAGAGGAAGCATCCAATGGGAGGAGATGTTAGCTAGCAGTCCATGCAAACTGTTGCTAGTGCTTCATTTTGCCCAGGCTTTTCTTAAATCACCTTGGACCAGTGATGGGATTCAAAGATGTTTACCACCTGTTCGGTGGGAATGGCTTGGTGGGCACATTTTTTGTGTGTGCACCTACATTGTGTGCGCGCACACGCCAAATGCGCACTTTGTGCAGACGCAGAGGTATTCGAACTCTCCTTCTGCAAGCCTGCACTCTCTGGTTGCTTCAACAGCTGCTGTGCAGCACTCTGCTGTGCCGCGCAAAGCAGCTGCGCTTCAAATTCAGAGGATAAAGGTGAGTATGGGGGCCCAGGCGGGCAGGTGAGCCGAATAGCAGAGCAGTGGAGAGAACCGATTTGGTCGCTGCTGCTCATCACTGCTACCAGCTCTGCAGAACCGGGCCGAACCGATAGAATACCACCACTGCCTTAGACTCAGATTGAATGACCAGAGGACAGGAGCATCTTAAAAGATTAGTGTCCTGAGATAAGATAAGGCCCCTGTTTGAGATTTTGTTTCAATGTATAAGGCTTTAGTTTAAAATTATTAAGGAGATTTCTTTTGATCACTAGAGAGCAGCAGAGTTTAAAAGAAGAAGGAGTTAAAAGATTTTAATCTTTTGGGGGTGGGGGGAAACCAGGAGATTGGAGACAGTGCAACAGCAAGCCAATTTCCTACTTTCAGTAACAAAAAGGAACCTAATATGCATGAAACACAGTGGATTTTGAAATTACCATGCTGTCAGAGGATTATATTTTTTTCAGGGACCAGACTGCAAGTGCAATCCTTTAAATAAAGGGTATTTAAATATGCTAGAGTGTATATGGACTTCAAAATTGATATGATATGCTTCAGAGAAAATGGGTGGATTACATATGCTTCAGAGAAAATGGGTGGATTACAGTGAGACACTTATTCATGTGTCAATAGGAAATGGAAATGGAAAGCAACAATCACAGAACTGCATGTATGGAAAAGCATTTAAACAATAGTGAGCTAGTAGAGATAAACAGTCCCTGCAAGCTCATGATGGAATAGCATGTACAGACCAGTATTTTTAAAAGAGAGGAGATCCATTGTATTCTCTAAAAATCCTGGATAAATTAAGGAAGGGCAGTTAACCAACTATTTTACTCTTGAGGAATCAGGAACTTAATGTAAGGGAGAAAGGAAAGGAAAGGGAGATCAAAACTGTATGTTTTCAACAAATAAATGAGGCAGGCAGGGAGGCCAGAAAATATGCACAGGTAATAGGAAGATGGGAAGAGGAAAAAGAATTGAAGAAAAACTGAAGTGCTTTGGTCCTACATTTTGAGGACTGCTAGTAAACAGCCTCATGGAGGGGAAGTAAAAAAACAAAAAAACTTGTGGGAGTTTCTGCTCTATCTTGTTTGACTGTATCAGTTTGACACTGAACTCATCTCAGTTTCTCAAGGTACAGCTCTCCTGGAGTTGGGCATACTGAATACTTCAGAAATCAGTAGTATATAACTTCTTTCTCTGATTTTAACTGGCCTGATCAAGTAAAGCTGGTTAGTTTTTCCAGGCTATGAAATCCAACTCAGCATGGGCTGTTTAAGAGAAAACAGTTTTTCTGAGATTTAATAAGGCAGTAGATTGAAAGGATTAAGTCAAGAAATGTATCAGAATGTCTAATAGCCTCCTAGGGCCCTGTATTGGTATGTCCAATTCAGGAGAGATGTTCAGCAGATTTCTAGCACATTGTGCTCAGTGGTGAGATTAAAATTTTTTTTTACTGCCTGTTCTGTGGACATGGCTTGGTGGGTATGGCGTGGCTTGGTGGGCATGGCAGGGGAAGGATACTGTAAAATCTCCATTCCCACCCCACTCCAGGGGAAGGATACTATAAAATCTCTATTCTCTCCCTACTCCTGGGGAAGGTTACTGAAAATCCCATTCCTTCCCCACCCCACTAACCTGCTTTCCAACTCCGTTTTCCTGTGCAGGGCAATAAAAGAAGACCCAGCCAATCAGCTGGGACTCGGGAGGCAGAGAATAGATGGGGGTGGGGCCAGTCAGAGGTGATATTTGCCAGTTCTACTCAAAATTTCCACTACCAGTTGTCCAAAATTTGTCAGAACCTGCTGAATACCACCTCTGATTGTGTTCAATTACAGTCCAGTAAAGAGATCTGACTTCTGGTGGTCCAAAAGAAATTTCTTTTGAGGATAGGCAATCAATCAAAAGAAAAGGGATAGTTTAGAACTGACTGTCCAGTTCTTCCCTTGAAAGAGCTTCCGCTGAAAATGGAATGAAAACTCAAAATGGTGTCTTTTCTTCTCTCTCTTTCTCTGGTTGGCTAAAATGTCAGAACTTTGATGGCAAATCTAGTCAAAGGGAGGCAATTCACGAAGGGCTTTCCAGTTCTGGTTGTTTTTTCAGATGTGCTATGCCTTTCTTCCTCTAAGGTGGTCAGCACGTATGAGATCTGTCGGTCAATCCACTTTTCAACACTATATCTATCTTTGTTCCATGTCCTAAAATGGAAATTTAACCCCTGCAAACCAGACTGGACTTAAATGTAAGCAGAAGTTAGTTGGATGGGAATCAGTAAATCCATATGGCATAAAATAGATGGAAAGTTGAAGAAGCATCGTAGAAGAAGGGAGTGGCAAGCCACTTCCATGTGTGTTTATAAAAATTATATGTCTATGTTCTACTAACATATGTTAAAAGCATATAAATGATGGCAACATATGAAAAACACATTTTTTATCAGATATGCAACAAGAACCTTGCCATAAGTTTATAGCAAGAGAGTTAGTCAATATAACCAGTTGGACAGTTGGACAGATCCTCCTACATTCACACTGCCTTTAAATTATTTAAGTATTAGGTCTTACCCCAGGTTATTTTAAAGTGTGCAGAAGAAATGGAGAAGCTGCAGGTTGTCTTTCCTTAAAAGAACAGAGAAAAAGTGAAACGTGAATTTCGTCCATCAGCTGTTCTCTATTATTGCAGTGCACAGAAAATAAACTGGAGCTTTCCATATTGTGTTCTTTCACATATCCTCATTTCCCAGTGGAACCATTCAAATTTTGAGTATTATTCAATATTTTTTCTATTTCTATTTTGTATTCATATAAAAACAGTGGATACAGACTGGCATTAGTATTATTCCAGGAACTCTTGAGGCATAAAGCAATTAGCAAGATGCTATTAGGTCTGGATTACCTTCATCACAAGGAAGAATATGGCTTGCATTTTGTAATGCACACTATGATATTTCCTAGGGAGCTTATTTTGCCACACACAAATCATTATCATTACCATCCCTCTTCTTATAAGCCTTTTTGGTTATGCATGTGATTATGTTTCGTGTAGCAGCTGGGCTAGAGCTTGTTATTGAGACTAGCATAAGAAAGAAAACTGGGATCAAAGATGGTTGTAGCTATTGTTCCATTAGCAATACTTGTAAGATCAAAAAATGAAGAACAGTGTTGAAGCAGCTGGTTGCATTACTATAGCCTGCAGCAACAAAAAATTTCCTATTCCATTCTCAGCATCAAGAGAGGTGAGAGTAGTCACGATGCTGAACTGAAAACACAACATACTAATCCATCATATTTATGCCATTATCACTGACATGCAAAAAAAGTCTGGGATAACTTTGATGGGCTTTGATGGAGGATGGGAAAGTGGAAGTCCTAAAGCATCTGTCAAATCTGTTCAAAGTTTGTTCCAGATATTTGATTTAAAATATTTGATTCAGTCAAATTGCTATTTTGAAATGAATCATCAAATCGATTGTTGTATTAATTTTATGCCTCAAATGGGCTGTCCTATGAATCAATTTTGCAATTGTATGAATTTGCATAGGTGCATATATACTTTTATTAACAGGATATAGAATGTGCATATTTCCTTTTCCCCTTTTTATATTTTTTCATTAGTTCAGCTTGCCCCACTTTCTATTCTGTATGACTGCTAATTTTCTGTGATAATTACTTCATTACATTGATATACACAGGGAAAAGAGAACTAATATAGGTTAAATGTAGATTTAATCATGCTTAGAATAATTCTATTAACATCAGCATGAATTAGATTAATCACAATTAACTTGTAATGAAAATGATAGAATCCATAGATATGACACAATCATATAAGTATTATGTACATTATATCGTTTTTATATATGATTACTCAAAACATCCTAGAAAAAAGTGCTTCTAACCAAACCACTTTCTTTTGAAATGAGTCAATCTGAGTTTCTTCCAAACAGGAAATCCTTCCCTTCTCATCAAATGTTATGTATTGCACACTGCTGTCCAAATGTATCATCACAACAATATTTTATAGCTGACTCTAATTCACTCTGCTAGGTAAAGATGAACATGAGAGCTGGAGATACATCCTAGGTATAAATATGGAAATATACTAAATCCTACATTGTAAAGCATTTACATTCAAACTGAAATGTCTGCCAGTTTTTCAAACTCCATTGATAATGTATGTCCTTTAGAACTGATTTTTCATCTCTCTGTGTATGTTTAAAATAAAGATTGATGGCATATTTATTTATTTACTACATGCTTACTTGTTATTCTTTTTTCCTCCAAGGAACTTAAACAGCATATCCACCCCCTTACTGAATTCTCAAAAGAATCCATTAACAGAAGTATGGGAAAAATCTTTGGATCAATACAAGAAGACAGCAACCGTTAAACAATCTATAACCTTGCTTATTGATTCCAACAGAAAAGATATTATACCAAATCTCTGCTACCATTCTAACCTAAGCTGATAATGATTAAAGAAGGCAATCACAACCAAGAGTGTTTTATGGCTAAGTGGGGATTACAACCTAACTCTATTTTTAAATCAGATGCTGTAACTTTGCATCACTGGCAACATTAATTGAGAATCATGACATTTTTCTGAAATTCTTCATCTCATACTATGCTCAAACAGAAATTTACCCATTTTCCTTACTTGATGAATTCATGGCAATTTTAAAACATAAGGACATAATTTTATTCAGGTTACCAATTTTCCCTTGAGGTAACTCATATGCTTACCTCAGTAGTACAAAGGATGGCCTATTGAATATAAAGTTTCAACTATAATCAATGTATTGATCATTATATTGTACAATCAACTCATGATATTTTTTTAAATGCTGAGAGGCATTAAGACCATTCAACTCTGAATTCCTGTGTTGCAGAAGGAGAACTCAGATAATTAAAGAAATCATAACTCTGAATTCTTTAATTTTCAATTCCCATTATTTAAACCACAAGTCCTTTGATTTCAATATATACATGTCTGTGGTTTGTTGAAATCTGCTGAATTGTGTAACTTAAGCACTAGAATGTTTTTTTTCCTCCCCTTTCCCTTTTTTGGGATGTGTGTCACCTCTCATGTCATCAACATTAGATTTATTTCACACGATTTATTTCGGAACCCTTAAATGTTAAATTATAGTGCAAAATAAATAAATAATAGCAATAGCAATAGCACTTAGACTTATATATTGCTTTATAGTGCTTTATAGCCCTCTCTGCATGGTTTATTGAGTCAGTATATTGCCCCCCAACAATCTGGATCTTCATTTTACCCACCTCAGAAGGATGGAAGGCTGAGTCAACCTTGAGCCTGGTGAGATTTGAATTGCCAAAATGCAGTCAGCAGTCAGTCAGCAGAAGTACCCTGCAGTGCTGCATTCTTACCAGTGCACCACCATGACTCATATATAATAATAATATAAAGCATATATAATCACTCCCATATATTTCTTGTGTCATATATGTATGGCAAAAACATGATATAATTACTATTTTACTAATCAAGTAAACAAAGTTGGTTCTACAAAGTACAGAATTCAAATTTATTTTCAATATAAAACCAAATGTTAAGTTTGAAGGTTAAATGACACTTCACAGCTTTCCTTAACATATTTTACTTTTCTCTTAGTGAGAACAATGAAGAATCAGATGATCAATGATTCGGAATGATAAAAGAACACATAATCATCTTATTAAAACCTTTTTAAAAGAAACTAAATCTTAATTAAAGAAAATAGTAGCACAATTATTCATTCTCTTTTTTAAAAATAATAATAATAAGCATGACATTTACTTCTGTCTGTTGCATTTTGGAAGGGTTTCAGGGGGAGCTGGTTATCCATTAATAGCCTTCTGGACCCATAAATAAGCCATCATCTATCAAAATTGTAGAGAAGTGTCACTCTGCTAATAAACTTCTGGCTTGCCCTAGCACAGAAATATCTGTTTCCTTATTGATCATTCAGAAAAATGAAGATCAATTATTTTTGCTTTAATTAGTTAAGGGAACTGAACATAACACTTCTAAATCTATACATACTTTTTCACATGGATGTAAAATGGAATGGCTTGAAACTGACTGAGGGCTGTACTCTCACCATAATTACATCATCGTAATTAAAAGCAAAATCTTATAATACAAATGGGCATATTAACTCGCTTTCCAAAACTCCCAAGAATTGGTAGTGGCCATCTCCTAGCATATATTAATCAAACATTCTGTGTTTCTGCTTTAATTGTCCCTCTAAGGGCAAAAAAGAAAAACATGGCAACAATAGAATAATTTCCTGATACAAATGTCTAAGAGCATTTATATTTTCATTCCAGCTACTACTTTTACTTTGGCTTCAAGAAATTGTGTTTTACTTTGCAAATTAAATACAGAATGGAACCTAACATTGAACCACACAACTTATAAAATCTACTACTAGCATGAAGTTTTATTTACTTTATGAATATGGCAATAGAGCAACCTGAGGCTACACATAATTCTTGAGCCCCAATTTTGTAGGTACCTCTGATTACAGCTATTGAGAGTTGGTAACATCTTTTTATTTTGAGATGGAAAACACTAAACAATTGTAATAAAAACCCTAAGACAGCCTTATGATTTTTTAAAAGATATTCCCCTACCCCATGTTGGGATACACATATATGGGTTCAAGGATCTGATTGAAACCAATAGGGTTAGGGTTCACCATTTCCAAACATTTTCTCCTTCTTTTAATTCAGTTTATAGAGAGAAGAAGAAGCAGTTTGAGCCTTATTAGTGCAGACAAGCACTTTCACTTTCCAGCTTCTGCACTGCTAATGGGGTTTGTATTCCTTTAGGTGAGCAGTTTGTTCTTCCTCTCTAACCAAGTACAGCATAGCAAAATACTTTACACTTTATCCATTTTTTTAACATTTTGTTTCTGACTAACATTTTAAATGCACCTTAATATGTTGTGACAAAACTTAACATACATGCATTCCTAGCACGTAAGCATTGTTTTCTGCTAATTACTTCTCTTTATCCATCTAAGTGTAAGGAAAGGGCTTCTGAAATTAGCATTTTACCATCCATTTTCAAACTGAAGAGTTGACATGTGCTTGATTGATGATCTTCTGGCTGGTAAATAATTGCTTTTATATGTCCGCTTGCTCACTTACCTCTACAACAGTCTCATGGCCCCAAGGTACTTATCCTAAAAGCAACTGGACTTTGCTTTTCCTTGAAGACATTTTGCTTCTCATTCAAGAAACTACTTTAGTTCTTACTGAATGGTGGAGGATGGAAGGATTTCTATTTCTTGTAATCATTTGGTCATTGACACTCCTTCTTGAGAGTCGATCACCTGAATAGTGCAAATGGGTGAGGATCCTTCTTGGAACTGCTGAAAGTACTGTGTTGTAAACAGAAGACTGGTGATGTCAAATCCCTTCCCTTCTGTTGAGAAATGGCTATTCAGTCTTAATGTAGATAGTCTCTTTGACCCCTCTTTAAAACCAGCAATCCTCTCTATCCAGAATGTGGACTTTGTTGTCTTCAAAAGAATGATCTTTGTCTTTCAAATGTGGATGGACTGCTGAAACTTGTCCTGATGGGTTTGTTCTCCTATGTTGTGCCATGCATTTGTAAAGCGGTTGTTTTGTTTCTCCTATGCACAGTTCTGTACTGCATTGTACTACATATATCACACTGCTCTGTTTGTATCTGGATTTTTATCCTTGGGGTGGACAAGCTTCTGACATAGTGTATTTTGGGGTTTAAAGTGTGTATATATAGTGTGTTGGTTGAAAATCTTTCTGAGCTTTTCAAATATTCCTGCAACATATTGAATGCTTTCCAGCACTCTTTTTCTCAAGATCATGCCATCATTCCTTTGGCAAGTCTTCTGCTGGTGTTGTCTAACATCCAAAAATCCTTATTAGTGTAAACTGCTGAGTCCATTTTGGATTTGCAAACTTCACCTTATTCTGGATAGACACAAATAGGCCAGCAGTCTAGCTTCAACAGCTGCTGAAAATGCCTATGTTGGCAATTATATCTGCTAATCCAAATTTTCATTATTCAGCTTTTTATCATCAGAATTGTCTCTGATCTTAATATACCAGCTTGGATGCTTTTTAAAACACACCCTCACCCTTTCCCAATCCTGTATCTGCTGCTCCTTCTACTATGTGAAATGTTTATTGTTTTCTATATCCAGGACATTATTATCAAACAAAAAATGTACAGAATTAGAATAAAGAATTCATTTGGGCTACTCTCCCTTCTGCCCTGTCAAGCGTTTACAGATGTGCAAATAAGTCATGAAAACACCAAGCTTTAGCTACCTCTTAATTTACCAATTGAAAGTACCCAGAGTTTTTTGGAGTGGGCAGTTATAATAGATTGAAATCATCATCATCATTATCATCATCAATGAAAAAAGGAAGAAAAATAAACAAATAAATTAAAGAGCCCTTAAATAAGAAATCCTAACAATACAATGAAGTTGATTTTATTACATTATCAACATAAAATATATTTATATGAGTAGTTACAATGCCATTTTTAAGTAAGTAATCCATAGACTATATGGAGTCATGTTGTCCAATCTTGCCTCTTTATTGGTTCAAAAGCAGTTCAGAAGCAGAGATTTGGTGTATTTCATTGAGCCAAACTTTAGAGCTTTCGTACAGGTAGATCCATCCTAGAATATAAAATCACCTTTTAGGCAGTACTCTGCTCGCCTGTCCAACAAATGTGGTGCTTTGTTTTGATTTTTTAAAAGTAAGAACTAGATCAAACTAGATGCTCAATCATCAAGGGGCTCCAATTCAAAGAGGAATGATTCATTAAGAACTTCACTGTATCAGATCTTATGATTCTGATACATTCACAAAATGACATTGTAGATGTCACTGCAAATTCATCCCATATGAATTCATCCCATATGGCAAGGTTTGCTGCCAAAGGCAGCTACACATTTCACAATTCATCAGATTATAGTTGAATATACTACAGCATGTGATTATGAAAACTCATGGCAACCATCCCTCTTGATGCAATCTTAGAACAGCCTTCCGGCAAAGGATGCAAATATCTTTAGACAGAAAACTAGATTGTTTGACAGTTGATTTGCATATATAGAAATAAAAACTGCAGGACAACACCCATTGCTCAGCTTTGGCAGCTCTGTTTCATGATGTCAAATGCTTTACTGGATTCTAGGACAAGCCCATTAATTTTTTTCTGTTTAATTTAGTTCATCCCTAACTGAGCAGCCAATTTTTCATTATGATACTAGGCTACAAACTGATTTGGTAAAATGTCCCACTGAGCAGGCAATTGAGTGAAGAAATAATTTAAGAAATGGAAAAATATACAGCATGCACTTGAATATGCTGATGCGACTCAGCAGAGAATAGTTCTGATCACTTAAACCCATGTTATGGCTATGTTGATAAATCACGTTTTTCCCTGATATATTGTGGTATCATAGTAAAAAAAATCTACTTAAGTGTAAAAAATACTGGCCTTGCAGAAAATGTATTTCCAGTTTTATGTGCATTGGTCTGAAACTTATGGTCACATTTTACAACGTGGAAATATTCACAAAAATCATTCACATTCATAAAATATTCTAAAATTATTTTGACATGATGTACAGATAATCAATAGCATTCCAGCAGATGCTAAGGTTGGTAATAGGTTTTCTCAACAAAACTTGCATAAAGGGCTTTAATTGAAGTTGTATTTTACTAGGACATATACACTGAACGATTAAAAATTGATATCCTTTTAAGTAAATTTTCAATACTGTGCTCAGAAGCACACCAAGCCTTGCAGAGGATGCAGTAAAATCAATTTCAACTACAGTATGAGATATGTTTAGAATATGAACAGTGAATTAAATGAGTAGTCTAGAGAGTTGGATTTTAAAGTTTAACAGGAAGGAAAATTTGTATCCAGCTTTGCTTCGCAAAATATAATGCAGCAGTTGCCCTAAGAAAGAATCAGTTCCTATACTGCATGTGCAAAAACAAGTGTGTCGTTCAAGAATCTCACTCACCATTATTACATAAAAGCCAAAATAGCAATACAGCAGCATAAAACTGAATTGGTTAGTCATTTCTAGAAGAATCAAACATGGAATTTTACAAGGTAACTATCACTTTTATACCATTAATGGCCCCAATGACAACAATTTTGAACAGTGCAAAAACTATGAATATCAATTGAACTAGTTGCTAGTAAGTTCTTGAATACCAACTAGCAGTCAGAAGACATGATGAAAATTCTTTAATTTCACAACATATAGACAGATTTAATCATAGTTTCAATTGGGAAACAGTGACAATCATAGATCCAGTCAAGCTAAAAAAAAACACCTGGGAATTTCTAGAACACTGGAACACTGACAAATTAGCCATCAATAGACACATGGACATGAATAACACCTATAGATTATGCAAAAGAGACAATCAACCAGCCCAAAAAGGAACAAAATGACCCAAGCACCACTTCGCCAGCAATTAGCACCCTGATCAGCATAGGTTAACTCCAAGGTTAACATTAAACCAACAATCAAGCAAGTCATACGTTGAGGTAATTCCCCATTAGGAGAATGAGTGCACACAGGGAGACGTAGTGACAGCGGTGAGGAATAATATACAACCAGCACACAGATACACTGTATAGTAAAATGTAGGTTTTTACTTCCAGTAAACAGTTAAGCAAAGTCCAACAAGCAGTCCAAGTCATACACGGTTAAAGTAGTCAGTTCTTTAGTCCAGAGATAATCCAAATATCAAAGTCCAGTATCATAAACAGTTCAGTAACAGACTTACAGCAATCCAAGGACGATCAGCAACAATAAATAGGGAAAAATTCAGGAACCAAAAATTCAGGAAATTCAGGAACCAAAAACAGTGAATATCAGAACATCGACCAACTAGCAACTAGCAACAACAGGACAAAACCCATGTTTCTGGCTCCATCTTTTGGCCGTTTGAGGAACTACACCCAATTACAATTTTAACATTCCCTTAAAGAGACAGTATAAAATGTATATCCTGGTCTTATCAATTCCTAACATTCTCCCCTTTGGGTAGGACAATATATAACACCTTACAGTTTAAGTCCATAATCCTCACAGCAAGCCTTATGCTTTATAGAGCCTTGGGCTTTTGTAAAATGATCTGCAATGTTATTCTCTGACATGCAGTATTCCAGTATGATCATTTTACTTTGCACACATTGTCTCACATTTAAATATCTTAAATCTGTGTGTTTTGATCTTGTCTTTACAGCAAGATTGGAAGCCATATGTATTGCTGATTGGTTGTCTTCATAAACAACAATAGAATCTGTTACATCAATTTCCATGTCAATCAATAGTTGCTTATAACAAACTAAATCTGTACATAATAGAGACAAACATGAGAATTCAGCCTCCATTGTTGACAAACTTAGATATTTCTGCCGAATAGACCTCCATCCACTCAACACCTTTCCTAATAATACTACAGTACCTGACGTAGATTTACATGTATTTATGTCTGTAGCAAAACTTGCATCAGCATAAACTTAGTTCATCCTTAGGCTCCAAATATAATGCATAATGCATTGTTTCAGATATATTAACACATGTTTAGCAGCTTGCCAGTGCCTTTCAGTTGGCTCAGCATTATCTCGCTAATTGGTTAACGCAGTATGCTATCTCTGGCCTTGACCAATTACTGAGATAAGATAAACTACCAATCAAGGACTGATAAATATATTTATCAAAAACAGGACTTTGTACATCACTATGGCTAAACTCCTGGCTCATCAGTGTTTTAGCCAGTTTACAAAGTTCCATTTTAAAATTCTTTAGTAATTGGTTAATTTTATCTGCCTGTGAGATTTTGTATCCTCCCCTAGTTTTATCTATCTTTAAATCAAGATATTGTTTAATTTCACCTAACTGTTTTGTTTTAAATTTCTTTTCTAATAGTGAAATTATTTCAGTTATTTCTTGCTCAGTTTTGGTGATTAATGCTATGTTATCAGTAAACAATAGAAACAATGAAATTACACCATCATTTTCCCTTTTGAACAAACATGGATCAGCCATGCCAGCTACAAAACCTATCTTAGCTAATTCCTTAACTATACACTGGCTCCACTCATATCCTGATTGCTTTAAGCCATAAAGACTCTTTTTCAATCTCCAGCAATCAGTTGTATTATCATTTTTGATACCTAAAGGTTTCTTTAAATATATAGTGTGTTGCAACGGTGCATGCAGATATGCTGTCTCTACATCTAAATGATTTATAATGTATTTCTCCTTAGCTGCCCACACTAATGCTGCTCGTAATATAGTAGCTTTCAGACTAGGCGCAAAAACCTCATTGTAGTCGTTTGCTGTCTGACTGAACCCTTGTGCTACTAACCTGGCTTTATAGTTAATAGTTCCATCCACACCTGTTTTAAGTTTATAAATCCATTTACACCCTATGGCATGTTTACCTGGTGGTAACCTAACATTTTTGTATACCACCAGTCTTTGTAAGGATTTCAGTTCCTTATCCATTAATTCCTGCCAAGCAGCCTGATCCTTAGCAGGATACAGTTTCAGTTCATTATAGTTATCAGGAACTGTATTCACTTGGCATACAACACTAGCCTGATTTCTATCAGGTGGTTGTGTTACTCAGGTAATACAGGACTTACTGGTGGACTCTCCTGTTCCACCTGTTTCTGTTCTTCTACTTCTTCCTGTGCCTGTTCTTCCTCTTTAATGGCTATCGATGGTTTAATTATTTCATCTTTAGGGACTTCTTGGGTGTCAATAATAACATCATTGTTGGATTCCTGTTCCAGTTTATGCCACCCAATGTGCTCAAGAAATTTAAAACTAGTGCGGCAGTAAATATTAGCTGTGCCTTGATCCCAAAATCTAAATTATCTATGGTTGGCCTCATAACCTACAAAAAATAACTTTCTAGCTCTATGTTCCCCTTTCAGTCTTACTTGTAAGGGAATATGCACCCATGCTGGAACTCCAAATGTATGTAGATAACTTAAATTTGGTTTTCTGCCATACCAAAGAGTGAATGGCAATTCTCCAGTTGTTGTGTTAACCACATTGTTTAACACATGGTTGCTACTCATTATGGCTTCACCCCACAGTGTTTCAGGCAAACCTGAATCAGATAACATAGTGCGAGCCATGGCTTGTAATGTTTGCCCTCTTTGTTTGATAAACAAGTTATATTGTGGCCTGTAAGGTGCAGGACGTTTATGCTTGACACCAGCCAATTTTAACATCATTTGGAATCCATTGTTAATAAACTCAGTCCTGTTATCAGTAACTAAAGTCATTACCCCTATGTTTCATTTTTTTCTCTGCAAACCTTAGTCAATTAAAGAAATTTTTGAATGTTTCTGTTTTGTTTTTCATTAAATAGCAGAAACCATATCATGAGTGATGGTCCATTATATTCAAAACATAGCAGGCACCTCCCAAACTGGGTTTCTTAGGACCAATTATGTCAGCAAACACAACCTCTAACACAACCTTTGGTCTTAAACCCATTCAGTCTGTTTGCTGGAGTAAACTTGCTTTTCTCCTGGTTACAGGCATTACAGTTTAAATACTTGCTACAGGGTTTTAATTTTACTCCCTCTGACAATTCAACTGTTTGTTTGAGCATTTTGAAATTAATGTGCCCCAGGCGTCTATGCAGTAAATGTATACATTCAATATGTGGCTTATCATTGTTATAAACCGAGTTAGCCATCTGCAACTGGTCATCATGTATCACATATAAATCATTCTCTAAAGTAGCAGTAACACTTTTATCCTCTTTCTCTATTATACAGTTATCTCCTCTAAAGGTTACTACATAACCAATATTAACCAAAGCCTTTGCTGATAACAAATCAAATTTCAGTTTAGGTACATATAACATAGGTAAATGCTCACTTACACATGAACAATATGCAGTACCTTCACCAGATGCTTTCATCTTCCATCCATTTGCCAATGATACATCTTGCTTACTTGTGGACATCTTTACAAACCTCTCTCTATTTCTAGTAACGCACTGCGATGCTCCACTATCAACTACCCACAAATCATGGTTCACAGTTGAATTCCTAGACATAGCTAAATTCACATTCTTTTGGTGATTACCAGTATTCTGTTGTTTTCCCTTCGTACAGAATCTAGCTATATGTCCCTAGCCCAGGGGTCCCCAACCACCGGTCCGCGGACGGTACCGGTCCGCAGAACAAGTCCTACCGGGCCACTGGCTTGCTGGCGCCGCCATCTTTTTGATGAAAAAGTGCTTCCGGTGAGTTTTTCCGGGTAGAAAGCTCACCGGAAGCACATTTTCATCAAAAAAGATGGCGGCGCCAGCGCTTCCAGTGAGCTTTTCCGGGTAGAAAGCTCACCGGAAGCACATTTTCATCAAAAAGATGGTGGCGCCAGCGCTTCCAGTGAGCTTTTCCGGGTAGAAAGCCATTTCTACCCGGAAAACTCACCGAAGCGCTGCCACATCTTTGATGAAAAAGTGCCCCGGTGAGGTCACCGGAAGCACTTTTTCATCAAAAAGATGGCGGTGCCCAGCTGATGCCGGTACCGGGCCGCGGCACCCAGCTGATGCCGGTACCGGGCCGCAGCGTAAAAAAGGTTGGGGATCACTGCCCTAGCCCCACAAGAAAAACATTTCCTAACAGTATAGGCAGTTGAACACAAATCCTCTTCTTGTGGTTGTTTCTTCCTCAGTTGGTCCCTGTCCAGCCATCTTCTCACCTCTTCTAACAACCTTCCGGTTATGTCAGTCAATGTCAGTTTATCTCTGGGCAGGACTTCCAGTGAAGATACATAATCATCATAACTTTCGTCCAATGATGAAAGAATGATGTAAACTTGATGCAGCTCTGAAAATATCAGTTCCTTTTCATGTAGCTCCTGAAAAGTTCTTTTCATGAAGTTTAAATGAGCTAACATATCTCCACCATGCTCTAAACAGTTTACGTGTAAGATGTATGTGTGCACCTACACTGTCATGAACATAAATCCTCTTCAAATTCTCCCAACACTTTGCAGCAGACTCTTCTCCACGAATATGGACTAGCTGCTGGTCACTCAGTGTTAGTCCAATTATACAAAGAGCTTGTTCGTTGTTCTGTTTAAAGTCAGCTAACTTCTTGGCATCATCCTCATTATCTGGATCCCAAGCATTTACATCCAGTGGATCTTGAACTGTATTCCATAACCCTTCACTACGCAGAAGTAGACTGCACTTCATAGACCAGGAAACATACTTTGTTCCATCCAACTGGGTTATCAGTGATAGACTTGTTGACGGGTCTTGTGCCATCTTTACCAGGACAGTATCCCACAATTATAGAGTAAACAGCTGTCTGTATACAGTACTGTGAATTCACACCAACTCTCAGTTATCTGAGCCTGGTATGGCCTGGGCCCATAATCAGTGTTGAAGTAATTCCCCGTTAGGAGAATGAGTGCACACAGGGAGACGTAGTGACAGCAGTGAGGAATAACACATAACCGGCACACAGATACATTATATAGTAAAATGTAGGTTTTTACTTCCAGTAAACAGTTAAGCAAAGTCCAATAAGCAGTCCAAGTCATACACGGTTAAAGCAGTCAGTTTTTCAGTCCAGGGATAATCCAAATATCAAAGTCCAGTATCGTAAACAGTTCAGTAACAGACTTACAGCAATCCAAGAAGAACAACGATCAGCAACAGTAAATAGGGAAAAATTCAGGAACCAAAAATTCAGGAAATTCAGGAACCAAAAACAGTGAACATCAGAACATCGACCAACTAGCAACTAGCAACAACAGGACAAAACCCATGTTTCTGGCTCCATCTTATGGCCGTTTGAGGAACCACACCCAATTACAATTTTAGCATTCTCTTAAAGAGACAGTATTAAATGTCTACCCTGGTTTATATATTTCCAACCCAACTGTGAGGTGACTTTCAATTCCTAACAATACCTTAATCAAGAAACTGTCAAAGAGCCGACAGTAAGCAGCACAACTAAAGAATCTCTAAGACCACCCACACTGGCAGGGCAAACCACAAGAATATAAACTGACAGCAAACTGCACTCCTTATTACCATTGATGATGTTATGTAATTTGGGTAATGAAACATCTGCAAAAAAAACAAGCAAGCTCAAGACCCCTCATTTCAACCCTGAGCTACAAATATTCTCCTTTATTGATAGGTGACTGGACCCAGCTGGAATTCGATAACTTGGAATGGAAAGCAAGAAACTAATGACAACACTGCACCCAAAACATGATATTGATTGGCTGTGTTGGTGAAGGGAATAGAGGTCTGCTACAGGTGAAACAAACTGTAAGGGAAGAAAAGCATGGATTGAATGACTACAATTAAGAAAAGCCAAGAATCCTTGTGAAGGAAGTCAATCAAGGAAAGTTCTTAAAAACAATAAAGACAAAGGCTTGATATAGAAAAGAAAAGAAAAGAAAAGAAAAGAAAAGAAAAGAAAAGAAAAGAAAAGAAAAGAAAAGAAAAGAAACAATTGAAAACCGATTTGTTAATTGGAGGAATAAGCCAGTGCATGGTCTTGAGTTTCTTTCTTCCTATTTTATCTCTTTCAAAGCTTAGCTGACATTTATGCATTTGCGTTTCTTCTTTGAGTTTATCTCCTTATTTTTCAATAATTACAACTTCTAGCATAAATATGGAACAAAAATCTTGTGGGTTTTCTTTCTATATGGATGTCATTCCTTTTTCTGGGATTATTTTAGGGATTATTATTCTACATTCATTTTTTGTCTAAAGTATAGGGCTGGTATTTCCTAATGTTCGTCTATCCAATTGCTAACCAGAGACAAATATGGAAATATGGAAAAGATTAGCTATCCACCTTGATGGGCAGGAAAATTAGAACTTATTAGAGATGCCTTCTTTAGTATTATAATATTTTTTTTCATGAGAGATTTGCATTTATTTTGTTGCCCAAACAGGCAGATTCCTAATGGTGTTAGTTGGTACTAACCATTCCTTAAAATGAGACTTATTATATGGGATTGCTCACAGTTTCATTTTGTCTTTAATGCTCTTCAAAAGCATTATTAAAACACTGGAGTGGGTGGAGGGGGAGAATCATTAGATTTGTTGCTGCTATTATTATATCGATAAAATTCAAGTCTACTTATTTTCAAGTAATGGTGAGCTTCCCTGAAAATATTAACAGTCTAAATAAGATAAAATCACTGCGAAACTACATCTATGCCAATGTTCACTATGAATTATAATTTTGAAAAAAACCTCTTTGTTCTGGATATAGTAACACTCTTCCAGAAGAACAAGCATGCAGCTTGAGAGCTTTATTGGATGTGGATGTCTTCCAGATTTCCAAAAATACACCAAGCTTCAGGTTTCATTCAACTTATGCCAATTATGTCTTCATGGGAAAACTGCATAGAATGGCCTTTGGGCCTAGACCGAACACTTCAATTACTTACAGCCAAGTTGATCTCTTAAAGGATGAAAAGAGATGATCTCATACCTGTGCTGGCTGCCAATTTGCTTCTGAGCAAGATGTAAAATACTTTTTATTAGCCCAATGTGCCACTCAGGTCCAGATTAATTGAGATCGGGCCTTTTTCTACATAATTTCTCCTGCTCATTGAGGTCATTTGAGGAAATTGACCTAATATTGCCACAACTCCATTTGCAGTAGCTCGAGGTCATAGTTTTTTTTTTTCTCCTGGAATCTGTTCTTTTGAATTTGCTCTCTCTTTCAAAGAACTCAAAACTTCTTTGCCAGCTTTTTCAAAGGCCTTAAAAGAGGTCTCCTTGAACAGGCTTTGAATTGTTAATTATTTTAAATTTTAATATGCTGTCAGATTTAACTCTGTGTTTGTCAAAAGAAAAATGTGCAAGTATCTTTGTAAGGCAACGGAAACTGCCATCTCCCCAAAAGAAATCCAACTATGTACCTCAGTAATATAATTAATTTAACTTATCAGATCAGTTTTGTTGGTTATGGAAAATGGTACACAGCTGCTTCTTTTAAAATAAGGTTTCCCTCCCCCCAAATACAACAAGATATCTTGAAAGTTACTGGTATGCAAAAAAGATTGAGATCTGAGTCAATTTATCACTTTGAACTCTCCTTTATATAAATTTCCCTTACTAAAATTTATTGACCATTCTGGGAAACATTCTATTTATAAGACTTTTTTTTTAGTAGAAAGGAAAATGATTTTTTTTTAAATTAGGAATTTGTGATCTTCAAGCATTGAAGTTTAGAGGGATACAGATGCCTTCTAAAGTTTGCAGATCAAATATTTATATATTCCATTAAATTAGGAGAGATCTACATGCTGTGCAACAGATAGAAATATGAAGAGGTTCCCACTTCTAGTGGGGGAAATGATGGTTTAATGATCTCCAAAAAGTGTTGCACTTTGTTTTGGCCCAAGCAATCTAGGGGCACTTGTTTCTTCTTCTGGGTTCAAAGAGAAAGCTTAAAATCAATCCATTTCCTCTCTGTACTGTCATTGATCACAAGTAGGTTGTAGAAACAGAGATTTCCCCAATCAGCTTACAAATTGAGAGATAGGGAGGTGAGATCATCCATGTAGATTGCAGATGTGGTACAGCTAATTTTGTGGACATTATAACCAACTTTCTTCATTTCTAACACACTTTATAGATTACAAATACTTTTTCACGTAAAGAGATATTTTCTTAGGATATAGATACTGTAAGTGCTTCTCTTTGGTAATTATAACATTTAGAAACATCTAAAAACTTTACTGATTTCTACTTACCTCACAAAAAAATAAGTTTAAAGGGCTCAAGATATTTAAATGAAAAAAACATTTTTGTTTTAAAGTAATTTTTGATGAATGAAAATTATTTTTAAACAAATCTGTATTGTAATACCACAGTTTGAAGTTTAGGACTGTAAATTTTTATGGGAATATTTTTCTTTTAATCTAGTGATTGGATGGATTTATAAAATAAAGGATTGCCTTTTGAATCACTGCTTCTAATTATATCTTCTACCAGAAAAGTGTGCTTTAAACCATGGCTGCACATAAAGGTCTAGAGTTGACCTGTCCCTCTAATCATGTTCAAAATAATGTTTGATGACTTGGTTAAAAATTGGCACAATCTTTAGAAGTTAAATTTGCAACTTTGGAGGAATGGTTAGATGAAAAATTGGATGAGATTTCAGATGAAATCAAGCAAGTTGGTAATAGGATGGACTTTTTAATAAAATAAATCAGAAACTACAGATTTGGATTTATATTGCGAGCTGGACAATTTTGCTATGTTGGAGCTTTGGGAGAAATAATTTTGTCTGTGCTTTAAGGCTATTCCTGAAAGTTCTCATGCAGACGTAAGGAAGACACTTGTTGAGGTATTGGCTGGTTTATTGAGATGGGAGAAAGATAAAATGGGTCAGGAATTAGAAAAGGTATACTGGATAGCATTCTATACAGAACAGTGTTCAGTTATAGAACGCTATCACTGAACACTGAACAATGTTCCATGCACCTTCAGTGTTCAGTCATGCCGGCCACATGACCACAGAAATGTCTTTAGACAGCGCTGGCTCTTCGGCTTTGTAATGGAGATAAGCACCGCCCCCTAGAGCTGGAAATGACTAGCACATATGTGGGAGGGGAATCTTTACCTTTATAGTGGATAAACTCATATTATGCTTCAATACAACATTCATTTTTTGAGAAGAGAATGAGGGACCAAGTATTGCAGTGTCACTTCAGATCAAGATTTAAGATAGACAATGTTGGTTTAAAAGAGATTCTGACAAGATTTTGTGTAAAAGAAAAGCTTATATCTTTAACAGAAATTTTGAAGCAGAAATGGATTCCATTTCATTTGGATGAGAAACTGACAGAAATGAATTTTTGATTTGGAGATTTCATGATTAGAATGATATGGGATTACAAATGAATGTAGACTTATTAACTTTACAGTAAGAATTGGATGTGTTTTTTAATCTATACCTGGACCAAATAAAGCTGGAAGACATTCTTTTTTTCCCCTTTCTTTATTTTTCTTTTCTATTTTTCTTCGCATATTTATCTTGCTTTTGTCTGATTCTTTCTTTTTTACTTTCTTTTCTTTTCTTGCTTGTTTTCTTTTTATCCATGTTTTTAAAATTTAAATCATTTTTTTTTTAAAAAAAAGAAGTATGAAGAGAGCCTTCTGGAGGAACCATGTTTTCCTTCTCATTTAATGAACTATTGTATAGTGTTTAAATTACACATTGTTTAATTTGCTACCATCCACAATTAGTTATGAATTAAAGGTCAATAGTTATACATTTTAGATCACCATTTTCTCATCAAAATGTCTCGAATAATTCAGTACATATTCTTCTTCTGCTTGTCCCTGCTTCAGCACTTTTATTTGTTCACAACTTGAATTTTTCCCTTTCACTAAGGACCTCAGAGCAAGTGATCATATAGGAATGTTATTTTTAATACATTAGACTGGGAGTTTATCACTGTGTGAAAAACAAAAATGAAAAACGAGAATGAAAAGGAAAAAGAATGATTAATGTGCCAATATTAGATAGTCAACAGCTAATAAGTGATGTCATATAGGTCATAGGCCAGTGGTGGCTAACCTTTTTGGGTTCCCGTGCCAAAAATTGTGCGTGCGCTTGCACTCTCGCACTCATGTGCCAGCACCCGGAAGGCAATGCACACCACCCCCCATGCCCCCTACCCATGCATGCATAATCCCCACCCATCCGCTGCCCCTTACCTGCACTGCACCTTACAGCTGATTTTTTGGCCTGTTTGAGGCCTTTTTCGGCCTCCCAAAGGCTTGAGGAAGGCTTCTGCAGGCTTCTGCAGGCGAAAACTAGCCCCGTTTTGTCACTTCCAATATTTTTGGAAAAACAGGAAGTGATGAAACGGGGCTAGTTTTTGGCCTGCAAAGCCTTCCTCAAGCCTTTGGGAGGCCGAAAAAGGCCTCAAACCAGCCGAAAATCAGCTGTGAGGCATGCGCATGCCCAGTGAAGTAAGTTTGTCTGCAGCTCATGTGCCAGCACAAATGACTCTGCATGCCACCTGTGGCACGCATGCCATAGGTTTGCCATCACGGTCATAGGCTATACCAGGGGTGTCAAACTTGCATCGTCAAGGTGACGTCACGTGACATATTGCAACTTTTTCCCCCCTTCGCTAAACCGGGCATGGGTGTGGCCAGCGTGTGGCGCATCTGGGCCATGGGTTTGACAGCCCTGGGCTATACACAATACAAAAGATGCATTATTAAAGGAGCCCTTTCTTATAAAAAATAAAATGTTGGAAGATCCAAAAAAACCTGGCTTTTCCTAGAATAAAAATCACTTTAAAACTCCAAAAAGTGAAGATTTAGGAAAATTCCATTATTGTTGTAAACACTATGAGAGTGTGAAAGAGTGAGACCTGGAACACTATGAAAGCTGCCATGTGCAACTTTCATCTGATAGGCAAACAATGCAAAGAATCATAATCAACTTGTCAGAAGATGTATTGTGGCGGGTGACAAGTTGACTATAACAAAGCAGGCTTAACATTTCATGCTATTCATGTCTTAATATTAACCCCTAAAGACTTCATCAATGTGAAGGACTTTTGCTGAATAGAAGCAATGATTTGATAGAAATGTGTCTCATTACTTTATGGGTTTCTCTCTTTGTACTGATCAGAAGGAAAGCAACATATTTTTGCCTCAAATCATGTCCCAAGGTGATGGATTCATCCATGCACCACATGCTCACTATTAATTTGCAAATGACTCTGTTAATTATGTGAAGGGCTAGCAGATACACTGTAACTTACTGAACTTACTGAATTTTCTTATTTATTCTTATTTATTCTTTTTTAACTTCCACATAGCATTAAACTTTTCTGTTGAGGTAGGCCATGAGGTGGCACTTAGTGTTCACTTCACAAATAACGCCAGAATCTAGACTTTTCAATTTCAATTCCACCATTTTAACCACTATGTCATTTTTCAGACACATATTGTATCCCTTCTCTTCTTCTATCCTGCCTCCTTTCTTCCTTCCCTCCCTCCTCTCTTAGCAAAATGTTTACAAAACTTTTAACATTTCTTGATCTTTACAGCTTACCATTGTCATCATTTATTGTGACCTTTTCTTAGTTTAAAACAACAATAAAGTCATTTAAGAGTGCAAACTACTAAACAGAGTTTTGAATTCTTTCAGGAATCTATTCTATAATTGCCTCAAATCAACCTTTTCCAATGACATATGCTCTGATTAACTCTGGTTGGCATGAGAATTGTAGTGAGGTGTATCTGGAAAGCACCAGGTTGTAAAAGATTGGCTTAAATCTTAACTGTCTTCCCATGAATAGAATTATATATAGATCTGAAAGATGTTTGCATGCTTAAAATGTGTGTTTTTAAGAAAATTCTGCCAGCTAGTCCTTTTCTTATGGTGGAAAAAGTCACCAGGGGGAAACTAATTGAGTCTAATCAATAAATCTGCCACTTAAAGCAAATTCTGTATATGGTATACTTTTTTTGTGAAAATAGAAAAAAAACATTAGGTTGAACAATGGTGGTATCAGATCTTCTAGTTTCCTTCCCTTGTAACATTGCCTATGTCCAGGGGCAGGATGCTACCGGTTCAGCCTGGTTCTATAGAATCTGTAGCTGCAAAGAACAGCTAATACCAAACTGGTTCGGTGTTTGGCCCACCCACCTGCCCGGGCTCTAGGCTGTTCTTTATTCTCTGCTTTTCCTTCCTCAGCTGCTTTGCGCAACACAGCTGAGGTTGAAAAAGCAGGAAACAAGAGGATTTTTAAACGCTTGAGCACCAGAGTACAGTACTTGTCAGCTGTCCAGGCAGCACAGCTGATGATTTCTTGCAAACGCTGCACACACTATTGTCCCCAGTTCAGAGAACCAGCAAATCGCTCCACTGGCTGGCCCCTCCCCTCCCCTCCCCACCCACTCACTCCTTACCTGGCATGCCAGCCATCCAACTTGCCTGGTTTGGTAAGTTGCTATTTTTCCTTTTTTCCCCCTGATCATTAGCTGTTCTGCTCTGCCAGGAGATTTAGATTAGCTAGAAAGCAGGAAATCCTTGGATTTCTTGCTTTCTAACTAATCTAAAAGCAGAGCCGAATTTTCCTTAGGACTAAAGCTTTTCAGTGCAGACTCAGATAGCCAATTGCAGATAGATAGATCTCTAACTTAATCTGTGATTCTGTGAGCAATTCAATCTACCTGCCTGCTTTGGGGTAAAAGTTGCTCTTTTTTTAAATAAAAAAATCAATATTTACATAAATATTTATAATATTTACATACAAGCTATACTTGCCACCCAGTCACTTGGTGGTCACCAAGCCATGCCCAATCAGCAAGCCACGCCCACCCAGTCACATGATCATCAAGATACACCCACAAATCAGGCCACACCCACAGAACCGGTTGTTAAGAAATTTGAATCCCACCCCTGCCTATGTCTTCTCCATTTTGTAACCAGTACTACGTATAAAATATAAAGGTGAAATGACCGCAATATGTTGTTAATTTCTTATTATAATGTCCTTATACTTGGTAAAGAAAACTTGTCCTTACATAAACTGATATTTAGACTGACAATGTCATAAAACAGATGTCCATAACAGAAGAGATTTTGTTGCAGACTTCCTATTATGAAAACCATATGAAAAGAAAATTATTCATCTGTGTGATCAGCAGGAGAGGTATCTTATACAATAAATTGCTCTTATGTTTAGGAGATCACACAGTTTGGGGGCCAGTATAATCCAAGAATATATCATAATTGTTCGATTTACGGTTTATTTTAATCATAGCTTAATATTTATTTTGAAATGGTTCATGTTCCTCTAGTGATTTTCTCTATTTAATTATTTCCAAATTGCAGGAAGGTAAATTGCATGCTGTTCTGAAATTAGTACTGTAACTCTTTTAATTGTGATTTTCTATGGATTACAGCAGATAGAAAATAATTAAAGTTTACTGTGCCTAAATAGTACAATTTTCTGTTCCTGTTGGTGTTGATGTTAACAAGTGGGCTTACTGTGTATATTTGGCAGTCTTGTGTGAGCTCTGAAAAACAAAATAAAACAGGCAGAATATCGACTAATGCCTCCTTGGTATCCATATATTTCTGCAGAGCACTGGCATCAGTTCCTTGCACCTGACATGCTCTTTCTACCTCCAAGATATATAATTTTCTGATAAACTTTATAACAATATGGAAACAACACACCAAAACTTTTGAAACTGTAATAGTGCAGTTCATCCATAATGCGATTTGAAAAATATTTTGAGTTTCAAATGTTTCTTTGGTTGTTTCAAACAGCTTTCCATCAAGTTCTGAACCCTGTGACTAGCCTGTTTCATGGTTTATGTCTCTCCCCTACACACACTTTTCCCCCAGTGTAAAAGTAGGAACATTCCAGCTACTATTGGCTTACGCTGGCTGAGTTGAGAAATGGGTACTGGAGAAAGCAGCAGTTATTTAAGGACGTGTCTTAGGTTCTGAATAACCATTTTAGTTTCTGCTACTGGAGAGAAAGGACCAAAACTGAATGAAATTGACTGTGACTGAACTGTTACTTCATCTAGTTGGTAGCTTGCTTCAGGAAATTCCCTCATTCCCTAAGGTCATTTTAGAAGGGTGGTTATATGTGTGTGCTTTAGTTTTAGTGTTAACACAGTGCAATGACTGGTACTCAATTAGAAAGCACACACAAACAGTCCTCCTTCTCTATGTTGTTTCATTTTATCATTTTTAAAACGAACAGAACATTTTTTCCTTTTTACTAAACAAAATCACCCCGAACCCAGAAATAGGCTTTCTTGCTTATCTGGGAAGATTAATTCTTCCCAACATCTGTTTGTACTCCTTCTAAAAGGCTGCACATATACATATTAATTGAACCCGTTTGTTTTAAATCAGAGTTTGTCTTTATGAATCCTTTTCTAGTGAGACAGCAAGCTAGGGAAAGTATGTAGCATGCTGTGATTGAAAGGGTTGTGCAGCAGTTTTAAGATATTGCTGACAGATGTTCTGTTTGTGTTCCTCTGGCCCTGAAGCATCATTGAGAGATCAACTCTGAAGCACCCCACTGACCTATGGATTGTCATTCTTAGTAAGACAGACCTTGGTGCAGGCCAAGTACAAGAAAAAGATGTCATAGTGCTTATCATGGATGCAGGCCAGGAGTCTTCAAACTTGCCAACTTAAGACTTGTGGACTTCAACTCCCAGAATTCCTCTTCCAGTCATGTTAGCTCAGGAATTCTGAGAATTGAAATCCACAAGTCTTAAACTTGCCAAGTTTGAAGACCCTTGGTCCAGGCAGTCCATTTCTTTCTGTTAATAATCTGGAGCTGAAAATCAAGAATGGGGGAGTTATCTCTACCTAAATGTAACTCCATAATTGATGCTTTTAGCTGCCAAACACAGAAGCCCAGAGGCAATGTAATGTGACATCATTTCAACTTTGGAAATTTATGCTATGTTATTCACTCCTATTTTAACAAAGGCAAGGATCATCACAGAAGTCTTTTGACATTAGGAATGTTTAAATATTACATATGCATTTCCAATCATTCTTGCCATAGTAGATAAACAAATTTCTGCAACTTTCTGCAGAAAAATGATATGCCCTCTGTATGATGCAGGGAGCAATTACTAGAAATGCTTTGAAAAATGCAAATGTGCACTTCACCTCAAAATGTGGTTAAGTTCGAGATGGTGTTTGTGCAGCTTTTAGAATTGACAGTGAAAATATCAGGTGGTAAATAGCTTTTGACTTTTAGGATCAACAGTAAAAAAACAAGCGATCAAGAAATAAGCTGCAGACTAGAACTTGGTAGAGCAGCCATGAAGTGTTGGAAAAGATGTATACTGTAATGTGTCTATATAAAGATGGGAAAAATGCAAACAATGTATTATTCTCAACTTCCATATGAGGCTCTATGGAAGTAAAAGGTGTATTGCAAAAAAGCAGGATTGAAAGAGTATTCTGATCCTTCTAGTATTGGAGAAGACTCATGAAAATATCACGGACAGTGAAAAATACAAACAAATTAATCCAGAGCTCTCAGTCAAGGCAGAAATTATCAGACTCAAATTATACGAAGACCAAGCTCTCTGGAAAATATTCTAATCCTGGGATAAATAAAATTAAAGAGAAGAGAACAATCAGCAGCAAGGTGGATGGATTCACAGTGGCAATTGGTGCACCACTGAAAGGAAAGACAAGATCAGAGATAGATTGTCATAGAGAAAATCTCCAAGAACTATACTGTAGTTTACTAAGAGTCAATGCCAATTTGATGGCACATAATCAATCTAATTATGAGGAGTGTTAGATATTTACATATGCACCTCTGATTGTTGGTCCGTGGCGGTGGGAATTTGTAGCCGGGAGCAGCTCTGCTGTAAAAGGAGCTGCCGTGGCTGCCGCGTGTTTTTCTGAACAATGCAATAAAGAAGCTAAGCAGTCAGAGCCTCCCATGTTATCTCTCGTCCACAATTTAACACTGGCAACAAGGATGGGATTCTGAGAGAAGCAGGATCACGAGCACGTGGCTAATAACTGGACAAAGAACTCAACATGGCTGGAAACAATACGCCACCTGCACTGTTTGACCCAACGACCAAGGACTGGGAATCCTATGTCAACCAATTCCATATGTTCCTGGAAAGCAGCGACCTGATGGACATTACGGAACAGAGGAAATGAGCCGTTTTCCTCATGCATTGTGGCCCCGCCATTTTCAAAATGTCTAAAGCTCTCACGGCACCAAGAGATGTAAAAATGATGGCCTGGGCCAATTTAGAAAACATTCTGAGGGCCCATTATACCCCACCGGTATCCAGCCTAATTAAGAAGCACAAATTCTACCAGAGAGACCAGAAGGAAGGAGAGAGCATCAATGACTTTGTTGCGAGTCTGAAGGACATTGCCGGAGCATGCGAGTTCCTGAACATGGACGAGGCAATGAGAGATTGCATGAGAGATTGCATAGTCCTGGGACTCAGGGACCTGACACTACAGAGCCACCTCCTTACAAAGCCTAAAATAACACTAAAGGAGGCCATCAAAGAAGCATCAGACATAGAAGCGTCCCAAAAATCCGCCGCTGCCATGAGGAAGATGAATAAGACACTGCAACTTCATCAAAAAGATGACACCATTCACCACGAGGACCTCGAGTCGGATTTGGAGTCGGGATCGGGTGATGACGAGGAAGTGAACCAACTAAATTTGGAAAGACGCCAAAAAAGATGAAAGGGAAAGTGGAAGGAATTTTGGTTTGCAGGTTGTGAGGGAAATCACCTCCGATCGGAATGCCATTTCCGTGATGCAGTCTGCCAACGATGCGAACGGAGAGGACACATTGTGAGGGCATGCTGAGCATTCAAGCCAAGCAGCAGAACGCCAAGGCAAGGCACACCTCCAAGGAACCAAGGAAATCAACCCAAAAATCACCAGAACAAATTCAGCCAGAACCAACAGAGCAACGGGTTGACCACAGCAAGGAACGAAACACACCAGACTGTGACAGTGGGCCACTCCAGCACGGCAAACGCCAGAAAAGTCCACGTTCAAGTCACAATAGAAGGTAAACAATGTCGGATGGAAGTGGATTCCGGATCTCTTCTGTCGTTGGTGTCACGGGACACTATCAAAACTCTAATTCCCAACCTGACAAAAGGCCAGCTGAGCAAACAAAGACTAATCCTAAAGGACTATCAAGAGAACAAGATTCCTGTCATTGGCATAGGTGAATTTCGAGTGACCTTCTGAAACTACTCTGGAATCCTGCCTTTAACCGTGGTTGACCGGGACGAGCCAAGTCTGCTGGAACTCAAGTGGTTCAAGCCGTTGGGGATCGATTTCACCGGAATCCACAGAATCACAGAAAGCGATTGGAAAGACAACCTGACGGAAGAATTCCAGGACGTGTTCAATGGAAAATTGGGCAAGTACTTGGGGTTCCTTATTTCTTTTAACCTAGACCCAAACATAGCCCCAATCAGATTAAAAGCAAGGCAAGTTCCATTCGCGCTTAAATCAAAAATAGACGAGCAATTAGACAAGCTCATTTCCCAAGGAATCCTAGAACCCATAGATCATGCAAAATGGGAAACCCCCATCGTCACACCTATAAAGCCAGATGGATCTCTGCGCATCTATGCTGACTATCAGGACACCCTTAACCGTGCCCCCATCCCAGTGGTGCAACACCTTTTACACTCCCTGGGGCGGGGGAAGATCTTCACAAAGCTTGATCTCACACAAGCCTACCAGCAATTGCCGGTAGACACTGAGACGGCAGAAGCACGGACAATCATACCACAGAGAGGAGCTGTCAAATGTAACTGCCTACAATTTGGGGTCAGCATTGTCCTGGGGCTATTCCAGAGCCTCATGGAATGATTATTGCATGGAATAAAGGGGATGGTACCTTACTTCGACGATGTCCTCATATCAGCCGAGGACAAAGAACAATTACAAGAACATTTAAGGGAAGTCCTAAGCTGGTTCAAAGAGGTGTGGCTAAAAGTAAAAAAGGAAAAATGCCAGCTAGCAGCTGACAAGGTAGAATTCCTGGGCTATCTAATAGAAAGGGAAGGGATCCACCCCACAGACAACAAAATTAAAGCAATTAAAGAAGCCCCCATGCCAACAAGCAAACAGACTTGCAAGCCTTCCTTGGTCTCATTAACTTTTAGCATACATTCTTACCACAGAAGGCAACAGTGGTGGAGCCACTCCACAGACTGCTTGACAAGAAAGCAGCCTGGGTTTGGGGGCAAAAAGAGGAAGCAGTGTTCCAAGAGATGAAGAGCATAATTACATCAGACCGCATACTAATCCAGTACAACGAAACTTTACCATTAATATTAACTTGTGACACATCACCCTTTGGGGTAGGCGTGATCATCAGCCACATATTACCGAATGGAAAAGAAGCCCCAGTAGCCTTCTATCACAAAGACATTATCCAAGCTGGAATGGAATTATAGCCAAATAGACAAAGAAGTGTTAGCTGCAGTCACCGGAATCAAGCGATTCCATGAATACATATATGGAAGAAAGTTTACACTAGTCACACACCACAAACCACTTTTGGGCATCATTGTAGGGGACAGAGCCACACCGAACATCTTGTCCCGCAGAATAACACGTTGGATAGAATTCCTGGCTGCCTATGACTACAAATTAATTCACAGGCCAGGAAGAGACATTGACCATGCCGACACACTGAGTCGATGCCCCCTACCCATCCAGGACGATGATCCAGCACTAGTGACAACCATACTCCTGATAGAGACATTTCAACAAACACCAGTAATAGCAACTGATATCACAAGAGCAGCAGCTAAAGACAGAACTCTGGCGCATGTTTTGAACTGGGTAGGGAGAGGATGGCCCGAAAAGGAAAAAGCAAACAAAACTAAACCATTCAGGAACAGACAAACGGAACTATCAATACTGAAAGGGTGCATACTGTGGGGGGATCGGGTAATAATTCCCGAAGGTTTAAGGGACGATATAATGGAAATGTTGCATGCAGAGCATCCGGGGATAATTAAAATGAAATCCCTAGCAAGGAGCTATGTGTGGTGGCCAGGGATGGATAAAGAAATAGAGGCAGCAGCCCCTATGGCACCCACCCATGAGTGGGAAACACCAAGGGGACCATGGTCAAGGATTCATATTGATTTCACAGGGCCAGTAAAGGGACACATATTTTTTATCATACTGGACGCATATTCCAAATGGCTGGAAGTCAGCATCATGCAGTCCACAACAACAGAAGCAGTCATAAGGAATCTAAGGAAACTATTTGCCACACAAGGCCTTCCGGACATAATAGTATCCGACAATGGGCCTCAGTTCACTGCCACACAGTTTGAGGAATTCCTAGCACAGAACAGGATAAGGCATGCCCTATCAGCACCCAGACATCCATTGACGAATAGACAAGTAGAACACATGAACCGGTACATGAAAGAAACCCTCCAGAAACTAGGGCCAGAGGATATGCAAGCAAAAATAGATAAGATACAGCACATAACACCCAGCGCAACAACAAATAAAAGCCCTGCCGAATTACTCATAGGAAGAAAGCTGAGATCACCCCTAGATAGATTACACCCTAATTACAATCCAGACAGACCACTAGATTCATCCAGCAAATGCCGGACGTTCCAAACGGGTGACCCAGTTTGTGCAAAAAACCTAAGAGGGGAACCACTACAGGTACTGGCGACAGTGGCCCAGGTAACAGGGCTCCGTTCTTACAGGGTCGACACAACTGATGATAGAAGCTGGAGAAAGAACATTGATCAACTAAGAACCCGTGGGACAAGGAGACACACAGACATAAGCAGAGACAAGCCATGGAAGAAATTGAAAGGGCGGCATCTAGTGGAGGTAAAATGGCTGCCATCACGAGAAGGTTCCAGGAGGTTCCAACGGAGGGAGCAGGAGAAGCGATATGTCCATCCGAACAGCTCAAAGACCAGCCCATGACTGAGCTGCGCAGGTCCGGTCGCACCCATAAGAGCCCCGCCTACCTACGTGATTATGTGCATTAGGCGGGACAGGATTGGGTGAACTGGACCAGGTGGGGAGGGGTGTTAGATATTTACATATGCACCTCTGGTTGGTCTGTGATGGAGGGAATTTAAAGAGTCGTCACTGGTTGTAGCCTGGAGCAGCTCCACTGTAAAAGGAGCTGCTGTGGCTGCGGTTGTTCTGAATAATGCAATAAAGAAGCTAAGCAGGCAGAGTCTCTCACATTATCTCTCTCCCACAATTTAACAAGGCTTACATTGCCTTCATCACACAATGATCAGAATGGGGCAAGACTGAGAAATATGTGCTGCTGTAGCTGCTTGGATACACTGTGCTATACAGCCCAGGACAAGTGATTGTGGCTTCAAATTAAGGTGATGAAAAAATTAAGGTGATTTTTTTACAGTAGCTGAATGGCACGTTAGCATGTCAATTTTGAGCACGGCTGAAAGCTGCTTTTTGGGACATTCAACTTCCATCTTTGGTTATTGGTTGTGGTTTGCCAATATCAGTGCATTGTTTTGAATTTGAGCTAAGAATGCCTGAGGATGGAAAAGAGTGTAAAATTTTATCTCAATATGTACGATAGTCCCACCAGCATTGTTACATACAAAAGTGTCATTAAGCTTACTGGATATTTGCACCGGAATGTGAAGAGGAGATGTCTTAATTGTTTCTATTTTTTTAATTTTATTTTTAAAATAAAATGTTCAGTTTTTCTATATTCTGGGTAGTAGGTAGAAGTCAGCAAAGGCTATAGTGTCACCCCATCTAATTTATCACCATTGGATCAGGGAGTACTAGTGGGAAGAAGATTAGTATAATTTACCTTTCACTAAAAGTTATAATTGAAGTTACAGAGAACCCATCTTATATCCTGAAAGCCACTGATTCAGTCTCTGGCAATTTCAGATAGATCTGAAAAAGAACTTTGCCTAAAAACCTGGAAATCTACTACCATTGTAGATAGTGAAAATGAGTTAGATTGTCCACAGCTTTGACTTGGTATAAATTTCCTCCATTTCTATACGAGGTAAACTACCTTAATTATTGCTGCATATACTCCTCAATTAGTCTCTGACAAGTGTGTGTGTGTGTGTGTGTGTGTACACAATACAATACACGTGCACAAACACACATTTCTAATTGAAATAACTATTTTGCAATAATTGTCAGAACAGTAGCTGCTTATATTGATTCCTTGAAGCCAAAGCCACAAAGAAAGATTTAATGAGGCAAGACAAGAGGCACAGAGTGATTCTGATTTGTATCCCATCATGCAGCCCATGGGAATTCAAAGCAGTTAACAACCATACAGACCATTAAAATCAAAGGAGCACAAATTGAAAATATCTGACCAAAAAGAACGGCCTTTCCTAAAAGCGCAGGGGGGGGGGGAGTGGGAAACAGCAGGACTCCTGAGAAAAATGTATTTCATGGTTTGGTCTGACACCCCCTCCCCATCATGCATTATATAGTTTCTGAGGTACCATGAAATTGTAGGAAAACTTTCATGCAGATCAGAGAAATCATCCTTATTAACAAACGATACAGGGGAGAGAATTCCAAGGATTAATGTATCTGGAGGGTCTTAATTATGAAGCCATGGAGTTCTGTGAAGAATAAAAAAGACTGCTGCCTCCTGGAAACTGGTATTCACATTTAAATGAAAATTGTACATGAAAGATGTTTAACTGGTAAAGGAAGAATCAATTTAATAGATTAGATGTATGTAGCTGTATCATTCTGTCCAAATTTCATAGAGCAGCCACAGAAATCAAGTTTTTTTTTTCAGGTGGTATTATAGCAATAGCAATAGCATTTAGACTTCTATACCATTTTGCAATGCTTTTTCAGCCCTCTCTAAGTGGTTTACAGAATCAGCCTATTGCCCCCAACAATCTGGGTCCTCATTTTATCCACCTCGGAAGGATGGAAGGTTGGGTCAACCTTGAGCCTGGTGAGATTTGAACTGCCAAATTGCAAGCAGCTGGCAGTCAGCAGAAGTAGTCTGTAGCACTGCACTCTTACCACTGTGCCACCATGGCTCTGGGCCACCGTGGTTATTATGGTAATGTGCATATATTATGCGTGACAAAACTTCCTATGAGTAAAACGCACTAGCCAAAGAGCATCTATGTCCATGGCACAATTAGGAAAAGATTTACGCTTCTGTGAAACATGCTTCTTTTGGGATTTCCTGGTTTATTTATTTATTTGCATATTAGTGTATACTTAGCAGAGCTTCAGGGAATTCTAATAATATATAAAGGGACTCAGTGAAGAAACAGTATGTAAATTTGTTGCATGTTTTTTTTATTTCATAAATGAAAACATCTAACCTGTGCTGCACCAATGGCAAAACACAAAACACACACACACACACACACAAACACACACACAAAATTGCCTATTTCAATTCAGGAATCAATTGCACCAACTTTTAGCTGCAGGGGATTTTTGACTCATTCCTCAATAGCAAACCTCTTCAGCCTCTTACATTTAAGGATTTTTCAGCATGGACTGTTGAGTTAGGTTCTAGCACAACATTGCTATGAACTTTGCTATGATCTGGATTTGACTTGACCGTTCAAAAACACCAAATTTGCTCTTTTTCATTACCTTGAGGACTTGCTTCTATACTTGGAAGCACAGTCTTGCTGCATGACACACTTACTCTTCAGCTTCAGAATCACAACAAGGAGCCTAATATTTTTCTGTAAAATTTGATACAAAACAAAATTCACATTTCTTTCAATAATGGCAGATTATCTGGCAGCAAAGCATTCCCAAGTGATGACACTAAGTAGCAAGTTATTAAACAAGAAAATACAGTTGTTTTTCACAAGAGCAACATCCATAAAGCTTGCACATTTCTTTTTTTAACTCATCAGCATATATAATTTTTATTTATTTATTCTTGTATTTAAAAAGAAAGAAAAAGAAGACAAGAAACAAAACAAAGGTCATTATAATGCAAATAACATGAAAATTAAAATGAATAGTTCATAAGCTGCAGGTGGATCATTTATAGCACCAGAGTTTAGAGGTAAGCTAATTGGACTGCACAAGAAATGCTCTATGTTATGAACAAGAATGACAATAAGGCTAGGAGAAGCTCATGCTTCCTCTATTGCACCAATTCTATTGGCGATAGTAACAGATTTAACAGATTAATAAAGTTGGAAGGGACCTTGTAGTTCACCCCCCCCCCAAAGCAGGAGACCCCATACCATTTCTGACAAATGGCACTCTAGTGATGAAGCTCTAACAACTTCTGAAGGCAAAGTAATCTTTGTTACATCCACTTCTTCTGCTATTATCTATTAAGGGAAGTATTGTTTATCATGTATACTGCAGTATTAATGAATGCCAATGAGTTTAGTATAAAACTGTTCACTGATAGGTAGAGATTCTGGAATTTAAATGAGGGTTGGTAGTACAAAAATTTTTCAACTGGGCTACTTTCTACGACATTGAAAGCCATACAAAATCTTATATTATGCCAGTCACACGCCTTAAAATGATGCATGATTTCTTTTTTTGGCAGATGTTCCAACCCTTCAAAGTTATCAGGAATGTTTTACAGCTAAAACATGTTTGCCCACTGTTTTTGGAGCCTACTTTTTAAAATCACCAGCTTAGAACTATCATAGTCTTTTACTGAGAATGACTCACTTTATCTGCTTATATAATGACAAATTGTATAACCTATTTGATTAGATATATATAATTACAAGTAATAAGCCAGCTTTTTCTTTTAATTATCCGTGCCTGTGCCTTAGAATTTTGTTCTTTATTCTGTGATGAATGACCTGGACAGCTGGGTTGCTAGAAAGTTGTAAAAAAACAACAACCCTCCAATGGAATTAACAAGACAAAATTGTCAGGGTAGAACAAAAAGTGCTATTATGGAAATTGTCTGCAGCATGGTTCTACTTACTACAAATCATTAGTACATCTTAGTATGTCCTAATCTTCTAGGAAAGCACTCATTGGATTATTGTGGCTCATCACATAGCCATCAAGATGTTTAGACTGGATTTGACATTTTTGTCCACTTATCAAGTCCTTATCAAGGCCCGGGGTAGGCAGATGTTGATGTTTTATGGTGTTAGAAGTATTGTTGCAGAATGTAAGCTGTTCTGAGTAAAGCTGCCTTTTTGCAATTGACTGATGGTGAATTTGTCAATGTTAATTATATTCAAGTGGTGCTCCAGTTGTTTTGGGATTGCACTCAAGGCATCTATTACTATTGGTACTACCTTTGCTTTCTTTTGCCACATTATTATTCCATTGTGCTTTGGCTTAGTCGTTGTACACAAAGAGAAAAGGATGGTGAAGGAAGAAAGTTGGCATTGGAGCAATTGCATTTTCACTTTCATCTTGGAAGCAGAAAATGAAACTTCCAACATCCTTGGGGCCCTAACATTAAGATATAATTAATCTAGAACTTCCTACCCTTGTAGAATATTTATTAATCATGAGCCATTTTGAAAAATGTTTTATTAAGATCCTACCTAACATTTTATTTAAAACCAGTATGAAGGCATTATACTAGAAAACTATCTGCCTAGTCATAGGCAGCTGCATAATGCATAGGTCACTAATATGTCACCGTTTAGTATGCTCATATATATTAATGGAGTGGCAAATTTCTGTGAATTTATTCATTTTATTTATTTATCATATTTATGTGTTGCTTACATTATGTGACTCATAATTTTATTATGGTACCAAATATAATACCAATTAACCTCGTAAACCTTTATTAAGTATAATTTAATAGTCAGATATACTACAATTTAATAGTCAGATACACTATATTTTTTAAATTAACACCTGACAATGTGATAAAATTTAATAAAATAATTAAAATAGTGATAATGCAGCATTTTACATGTCTTAGCTTGCTTTTCTTTTTCTTTTTTGGCCTTTTCTTGGCTGCTGCATTGCTTTTCTGGTTCTTTCTGCTTGAAATACAATCTATGAAACTTTCTGCCAGGCTGCAGGTATTTGTATGTTCAGTCACGTCTGTGGAGAGCAATTATTCCTAAATATGGTAATAGACTCTGTGTAAAAAGCTTGAAATTGAGGAACTTTTTTTTTTATTTAACTGGTCTCTCACAAAAATGGGTTAGGAAAGGGAAAAAATTACATTTCATACTCTGTAATTTTGGAAATGTTGCTAAAAGCAATAGGTCTTTAGCAGTGTAGAATTAAACCCAAATTAACCTCATTTATGACAGTTGCAAACCAAGGGAATTTATGGACTAAGGTGAAAGTCCATAATTTACAATTTAAACCTTCTTCTTATTCTTTTTTGGAGGGGAATGTTATTGAATCCAATACGATACTCAAGGATGTGAATGAAATATTTATTTAAACACTTCTATATATCGACTAAAATAAAACTTCTTTCTATTCCTCTTTTTCTTCCCCTTCTTAATTACTGCCTTCTTAGCATTCTTTATATTCTAATTACTATATTTTTCTCTTAGAATAGTCAAGTGGATGAGTTGGGACTTGTGAAATAAATGATGATTGCCACACTCTGGTCTATATGGTACATAGTAATAATTTACAAAGCTCTACACTTCATAGCACCTGGTTATAAGAGGTACCACTTGCAAAACTTGTTTGTGCTTGTCAAATCTGAATATGTCAGCTGCACTCACTTCCAGTTTCTTTCCAGGTACAATTCAAGGTGCTGGTCATTATATTTAAAGCCCTGCATGGCACAGGGAAAGGTTATCTGTGGGAGCACCTTTCCCTAAGGACATCTACCCATCCTACCAGGTCAGATAAAGTAGGCACACTACAAATCTCTTCCCTTAAATATTGCTATCTTACAGGACCTAGGAAGCATGTTTTTTCCAGGATGGCACCTGCCCTATGGAATATTTTGCATCCTAAAATTTGACAGACCTCTCTCCTTCTAGCCTTCCATAAAAGCTTTTACCCCAAGCATTGAAATAAGATGAGGTGACTGCACATTGGAAGCTTGACTTGGCACCCAATTTTTGTTTTTAATTTATTTGTTTTTTTATAGTTTTAATATGGTTTTGATCATGTTTTGATTTTTTTAAAAAAAAATTAGACGCCTTCCAAGAGTTTGTTTATAAGATGGTGGCTACATAAATATTTTTAAAAAATAAATAAACCTAAAAAATAAATAAAAGTTTATTTTTAATATTTAAAAATAAATATTAACCATGATTTCTAAAATATCAGTGTTGATAAGCGTAACACCAATAAGCAAGTAGGTATTTATTGTGCTATGTACTGTCCATGTTGTAAGGCTCCAAACTGCTCCTTTTGCTTCTTTTTGCAGTATTGTACATCATCTGCTGTCTCATAACTTGGACAGTCTAGAAATACTGTAAATAAAATAAATAATGTCTCTGAAGAATGTGAAAGGTGATTGTGATGCTTTTTGATCACATCGATAATTCCCACCAGTTTGGATTTACATCACAAGCAAGATCAGTGGTGGGATTCAAAAAAATTTTACTACCAGTTTTGGTGGGTGTGGCAGGGGAAGGTTACTGTAAAATCTCCATTCCCTCTCCACCCCACTAACCTGCTATCCAGCTCCATTCTCCTGTGCAGGGCAACAAAAGAAGACTCAGTCACTCAGCTGGGACTCAGGAGGTAGAGAATAGATGGGGGTGGGGCCAGTCAGAGGGGGGATTTGCTGGTTCTCTGGACTATTCAAAATTTCTGCTACCGATTCTCCAGAACTGGTCAGAACCTGTTAAATACCTCCTCTGAGCAAGATGCTTTATAGCCAGTGTGGCATAATACTTAAGTTAGTAGACTACGTTTACAAATTCCTCCTTTACCATGAAAGCTCATAGACTGACTTGGGGACTGTCACTTTCTTTTGGAATTGTGTGGAAAGAATAAAATAAAAAGATATCCCCACCACCATCAACCATAGCCTGCCATAGGCTTCTGGAAAGGATGTGGTAACCAAAATTGAATAGCCTCTGATCTGATTAAGCTACAGTAATGGTACTACTGATTCTTGTATGTCTTTATTTTTATCATACTGTTCAAGTAACATTTTTCTTCCCATTTTCCATGCCTGCACTCCTGAATTAAATACACCCTTTTAAAATCCCATTGCAGTGCTTCAGTGACACAAGTGAGAATGAAAGTTTTCTATTATATAGGGGGGAAAAGCACCTTGGGTTACTAGGCACAACTGTACATTTACATAACTTGCAGAACCAAATGAGGAAGGAAGTTCTAGCTGCGGTTGGACAAAGCAGCAGTTGAATTCCTTGGTAAATGATCCCTCTGCTTCTCTTGCTACAGTTGATAAATCTGAAGTAGAATTTTAAAAATAGATTTGGCTCAAATCACAGAACAAGCCAATGATAAATCTATAACTAGAACACTTTAATAAGAAAACAACAAAACTCAGAGCAGCTTTCTTGGAAAAATCAAAAGGCAAAAACATACTGTGCATTTGTGTATGTCTAGAGATATCTATATGTATTTATACACACATACACACACTTATATTTTAAAAATAAGGAATGTATGAACATATCTCCAGGAATTGATTTCCAGCTATTATTTTAACCTACTTTTTAATTTCTAAATGTAGTCGCTACCCAAAGAGAAGCTTGATGTTGATATCAGGCAAGAGTCTTGGGAGTAGCATTAAGCATCAGTTTGCAAGCATTTATGAAACAACCCATTTCTTGGGGGGGAAAACCAACATGTGTTTATCAACAAATCATATCAAACCAACTTGATCTTCTTAATAGAATGATCAGTTTAGTTGATCATGGGAATATGGTAGCCATGGTAAATTCTGTGATTTCCCTCCCATTTTCCTAATTCTAACTCATGTATCACATATAACAAAATACAATTCTTTAGAAAATAAGACATAATTATCCTAAAGCTTCTGTTCAATTGTTAATACAGAGTGATCACAGCAGCAAGGATTACTTTAGAAGCAGGTTATCAGAAGAGTTCGAGATCAACCAGCCCCCATCTTCTGAGATAAGAAATGATTAGAGATTGGAAGCAAAAGAAAATATTGTTGGAAAAAGTTGAGGAAAAAGATACATTAGAAGATTCTTCTCTTTGAGCTTTTTATTTTCCCCAAAGTCTTGGCTGCATTCCAGAGATCTCTCCTTCCAATGTCCAGTTGGTTACATACCTGTACTGTGACTTCTTTTGTAGGAATGGACCATCTGAATAGCCTATCGGACTTTTCAACCATTGTAAAAAAAACAAAAACCCTGTTTGCTATCTGATGATGACATTTTGTCAAAGCAGGAACGTTTACCATCCCTTCCTAGTTTAACTTGTTAACAGTCTCCATGCCCTAACATTATCTCTTCCCTCCATCTAACTGAATCAAGATTTCTGTCACAAGCAGTAAAATGTAGAATGAGCATTAAGTCTAACTCTCCTGGCAAATGTATACAAAATTTCAATAGGAAGTTTTAACTAGGAATTTATTCTTAGACTTAGGAATTGGAAAAAAATGATCTTTCTATTTAAACATGTATACTTATATCAGACGTTCAAATGCCTGTATACAGACACCACTTTAGCAACAAATACACAATCCTAAATTTCAATTGGAAAAATAAAAGATGTGAGTATAAAATAGAGTGAATTATAGTGGGCCATAAACACACTGTTTCATTTCTGATCCTCCAAATTACCCAATTCTTTCCACATGTACTAGATCAGGAGTCTGCAACCTTAAACACTCAAAGAGCCATTTTGACTTGTTTCCCACAAGCCTACCCAGGTTTTGTGGGTCCCGGTGTTTTCTGTGGGAAATGGGTCAGGGATAGTACAGAGAAAACACTATTGGTGCTTCAGCTGCACAGCTCTGAGGGGAGACTCATGCCTTCTCGGGGCGGAGAACAGGTTGTCAGGGAGCCACAAGAGAAGGGTCAAAGAGCTGCAAGGGGCTCTGGAGCCACAGGTTGCCGACACCCATACTAGATGTTAAAGATGCTGGAAAAGGAATAAACAGGATCAGTTGTAGGTAGGAGAAATATATTGGCGACTTCTTGTTATATTTTTCTTCCCTACATTTTGTTGAATGAAACGGACCATTTTTATGAATATCTAATTTGGTTTTTGAATGCATGTTTTTAATAGGCCATCCCAGCACTGACACTCTGGGGGCCCATTTGCTATTCAAATGAAATCCCCTTTTCAGTCAAGACACCCCAGAGACTTACGGTCCTTGACTGACTTTGGATATTTATTTGCTTCTGCTGGGATTTCAGCTCTGTAATTTTCTCCTGTCTAGAAGTCATATTAACATCTGTATAATCTTTATTACAAGGACAGGCAGATGTGTCTGAGTACAGTGAGCCTGATTGATTATTCTGAGAATCCAGTTCTACTGTCTACTCCAGCGAAGTAAATATCAATTGTGTTCTCCAGTTTGGTTTGGTGTATATATTGTTTTGTAACATCCACTTCAAAAATTCTCTTTATTTCAAATAATTCCTCTGGAAAATATGTCAGTAAAGACTCAATCATCTGGGCCAAAAGTATCTAAAAAGAGTAATCATGGCAACTGGACCAAAGTTTGTTAATCTAAGATATTTCATTACTCATCCAGTAACTTCATCAGTTAAAATAAAAAAAATTAGTTAGGCAGAGAGTCAGAGAGTCATTGGAATGTACTACAGTAGAACCTCTGGTCATGAATGCTTCTGACCACAACCAAATTGGGTTCTGACCAAAAAAATCATATATTTTTTTTGTGACTGATTTCCCCATCCACAGCATTTTTTTTTTTTTTTTTGTAAGCACCAAATTTCCAAAATTAGGTTTGGGCAATGACCAAATTGGGTTGCGACCAAAGTTATGGAATGAAATATGGTCATGATCAGAGGTTCTACTGTATCTCTTGCCACACCAATTGCAGGGATATCTCCTCAAAATGCATTTCAATATGTCAATGAAGATTCAATTATCCATGCCAAAAGTATCTAAGAAGGTTAAATCATGGCAACTGGGCCAAAGTTTGTTAATCTGGAAATTATTTAAAAACAATAAGTCATTCAAAGTTGACTCAGCCTTCCATCCTTCCAAGGTCAGTAAAATGAGGACCAAGATTGTTGGGGGCAATATGCTGACTTTATAAACTGCTTAGAGAAAGTATTGTGAAGCAGTATATAAGTCTAAATGCTATTGCTATTGTTAAAAATCACAGTGTTGTAATAGTATCCCAGTACTACCTGGGATATACACAGTAGGGAAGTAGTCATAACTGAACAAGTATCTCTGGGATCACAATCCACTGGCTGCAAAATAGGCAGCATTTGATTCTTCCCTCCTTTCTCAGGGACACATATTGGATTTATTGATCAGAGTATAGCAAGTCCATGACATTATTTGCATCATACTTGAATGAAAGGAAATATAGGTAGTCCTCAACTAATTACTTAGAAACTGTTTGGAGTTACAATTAACCAAAAGGATTTGAAGTTCTGATAACTGTCCCTTCCTACACGGTCACACAGTTGCATTTTGGGCAGTCAAAAATTCATCTGAATTTGAAGTGTTTGTTGCATCCTGCTATCAAGTGACTACAATTCACAACTTTTTAGGCAGAAACCAGTGTTCACTTTTATTTTCCTGCAAAAAATAAACACTCATTGTACACTATAGGTTTGCTTAACAATCACATTGTTTGCACTTGCTTAATGATCACCAAAAATGTACTTGCTTAATGATCACCAAAAATTGTGATCACATGAGTGGATCAACATGAAATGCAACAGAAATTCCACCTTCTATTATGGTTGTAAGTTGAGGACTACTAGTAACAAAAATGTTCCTCTTTCTTCTGTCTTCTTCCATTTCAACCTTCCTTTATCCTTGAAAATAACACACAGAACTTCAATGATCTTCATACCAGATTGTGTGCTAATTGTCTTGTTTTATAGATACTTTATTAGAGTTCCAGATTACAAACTATTAGCCTCTCTGTTGTTTCAACCTACTGAGTATTTTACAGCCTTCTATACCCAGCATTGGTTGACTGGCAGCCCCTTCATAAATCTAATATCATTTCCTAAAACAACACTTCTAAAAAACATGATTGTAAATTAAACTTTATATTCTCAAATTGTATTTTTTCCAGGTGTGTAAAACTTAAAATTCAGCCATATTTTATATTCAGAGCCCCCATGTAATGTAAAGCCTTAAACTGCAGTTCCTTTAGCCTGTATACAATTTAACATTTATTGATATATACAGTTTATGATAGCATTGTCTGCTGGGAATTGTAATTTGATTAATGCCTGCCCTACATCAGTCCTTATGGAAGGCTCTTTATATGTACAGTCACATTTATTCTTGCTCCTTCAGCATGCAAGTGTTGGACTGACTCATGAGCTGTGTCATTTGTGCCTCCTATCAGTGGTGGGATTCAAAAATTTTTACTACCTGTTCTGTGGGCATGGCTTATTTGGTGGGTGTGGCTTGGTGGTCATGTGACTGGGTGGCGTGGCTTGGTGGCCATGCGATTGGGTGGACGTGGCCAACTCGACATCAGTCATGTCAAGGGGCATTTCGCCCAGTTCCTCCCCTTCCAGCCACTCCTTGTTACCCTCAGCCTCAATGTATCTATAGTTCTGTAAAAAAGTTCACCTTTTTTTTATTTTATTATCTGCATCCACATACTATAGATGTACTTTTATGGACCACTGAAAGGAGGAAATGGCTCATATGCTTTGCCCAAGAGTGTGATAGGCAGGTCACAAAACAGGGTTTTAAGGGGTTGCCACAAAGAAGTGGGGGGGGCAATGTATTTTCCAAAGCAGCAGAAGGCAAAACAAGAAGCAATGGATCAAAATTGAACAAAGAAGAAGCAAATGAGAAATTTCCTGACAGTGAGAACAATTAACCAGTGGAACTGCTTGTCTTCAGAAATTCTGGATACTCCAACACTGGAGGTTTTCAAGAAGAGACTGGACAGCTATTTCTCTGTAAGGCAACCTTGGCAACTTTAAGACTTGTGGACTTCAACTCCCAAAATTCTGGGAGGAATTCTGTGAGTTGAAGTCCAGAAGTCTTAAAGTTGCTAAGGTTGGAGACCCCTGGTATAGGGTCCCCTCCAAAGATTATTCTGACACCTTTGCCTGGCCCTCCACTCAGACTTGGCATCCTCAGTTTTCCTGCCTGAGCAGAGTATTGGACTAGAAGACGTCCAAAGTCCCTTTCAACTCTGTTATTCCATTATTCCTAAGTTAAATAGCTAAGACCCTCTCTCTTTTGCTCCCTCTGGTCTAATGGGTTAATAAGATTTTTAGAAACCTGCAGTTGAAAGTTCTTTATGTCTCCTTACCCTGAAGACCCAATTTCATTTGGAATTTAATCCCAAACTGATTGCCCTTTTAGCATTTCTCTTGACACTTCTCCAAAATGCACCCCCAAGAAGCCACATCTCTCTCCTCCCCCCTCCCCCCACTGTCTCTCTCTCACACACACCAGAGGTTGGATTGGATATCTCTCCCTCCCTCTCTGCTTTAGGCTTAGAAAGTTTGCCAGTGCTGCTCCTCATTTGGCAATGCTTAAGGAGAATTAGGGGCTAGAGATAGTTGATATTCTCATCTCTGCTACAGGTGAGGCAGTCAGAAAGACTTTTTGGCAGGCACACAATGCCTTCTCCTCGGCCTCTCAGCACTAATGAGAGATGTGCCTCTACTGGCAAAGCCTCTCATTTTGTACAAACCGTCTGCTGCCAACAGATACACACTTATGGGTGGCATGGGCGGGTCCATTCAGGGCACAGAGGTTCTGCTGCTTAGCCCAGCAGTCCGGTTCGAGCCACAGGTTTTGTTTTTGTTTTTTTAAATTATTTTCCCTACGGGAACCTACCAAAATGGGAAGTGTGCCTCTTCCTGCATAACTAGAGGGAGACTCTCCACCCCGCAAAAGCCAATGGCTTGAAAACACCTCCTCTGCTAACCCCCCACCCAATTCCCCCACTGCCTTCCCCATGGGGGGGGGATTGCAAATGCAGCATGCCATTTGGGTAGGAAATGCCTGGAACACAATAAAGCCCACCCACCCACCTCCTGCTGGCAGGCTGGCTAATGGGGTGAGAAAGAGAGGCGGAGAAAGGGAGCCGATCGGAGCCCTCCAAAAGAAGAGGGATGAAAGAAAGTGCAGTTTGCTGCGGATGCCCTCCCTTGCCCCTTTGCCTGGATTCTCTCCTGCGGTCTCCTCAGTGCTCCCCCTCCCCAGTCTATCTTGATTGCAGGCAGAACCACATTGCCTTTTGCAAGCTTGCTGTCAGAGAAGCTGGGTGCCGGTGAGGGCTGGCTTTTTGCATAGCTTTGTCCAGCTATTGGGGTGGGGGAGAGAATGGCTTCCTCCCCAAGCCCCCGTCCATTTCCCTCCCGACTGGGGAGGGAGAGAGTGTGAGCAAGCCAAGGACTTTCCCTCCAGCCTTTGCCCAAAGCCCCTTGCCACACCAGGAAGTTTTAATTTCTTCACCCCCTCCGACCAGCATGTACTTTGGCAATGGGAGTTTCTCTCCATCCCCTTTTCCAGCTACTAGATCAGGGGACGAACCTAGCTTTGCTGCCCATTGCATTGCAAATAGGAATCTAAAAGCTGAGAAAGAAAGGTAAGTTCCTGCACAGTAAGGCCATCGCTACCGCCTGCAGGCTCTGGGGGCCTCGTGTAAGCAGCTGCAGCGGCACTTTGCACAAATGCCCCCCCCGACCTCTTTTTTTTCTTTCTCTTTTCTCTTTCTTTTCTTTCTTGTCCTTCTCCCTTCCTCTCTCATTCCCTCTTTTTCTCTCTTTCCCTCTTTCTCTCTCTCTCTCTCTTTCTCAAAGCCACGGTTGGCCAAGCGTTCTTTGCTACTTTAATTTCTTCTTTTTGGAATCAAGACTGGCTTAACAAGGATCACCAGCCACACTGAAGGCATCTCTTCGGGTGACCCTTCTCTTCCTCCTCCTCCTCCTCCTCCTCCTCAGGTGTGCATGCCATCCTTCCGGCCCTGCCATGGCTGCTGGTTGCGAGAGGAGGGGGAGCAGGAGGGGAAGATGGGTCATTTCCAGCGTGGCTGGCTTGTTCAACCAGTCTGGATTCCAAAAAGAAGAAATGAAAGTAGCAAAAAATACCAAGGAAAGCCTAGCCATGGCTTTGAGGGAGACACACACACACACACGCATACAGAGTGGGTAAGAGAGAGGGGAAGATAGGAACCCGGCCCCTTTGCTATCCCCTGCCATCACCCTTACCTTCTCAGGCAAGCAAGGGAGGGGAGGGTGAGGGGCAGGAGGACCAGCCGCTTCAGGCAAGGTGAAGAGGCGTCGACCAAGCATGGGAGAGTAGAAGCCTGGGAATGGCGGCTCCCAGCTCAGCCGGCCCGAGGGGCTGCTGCAGGCATATCGGGACAAAGGCAGTGAGAAGCCCCGGGACATCCGCCCACCCACCTGCTGGCTGGCTGCTGGGCTGGGCTGGGCTGGAAGAGACACATCAGCCAGGAGAAGGAAGAAAATGTGCTCTGGGAGGATGGGCAGGCAGGCAGTTGTCCTGAGGCTGTTGCACATGCGTACTGCATGTGTAGCAGCTGCACATGCAGTGCGCATGTGCAGCAGCCCTGGGACATCCACCCAAGCTGAGCCATGACCACCACATGGTAGGGAAAGCTAGGAGAACAACCGGGACAAGCGGGCAACCAGGCGACTGGGCGACCCGGTTCAGGGGAGTGGCCAGCCAGGGGTCACCACCAGTTCTACGACCCACACCAAATCACCGCTACCAGTTCTCTCAAATAGGTGCGAACCAGTTGAATACCACCTCTGCCTCCTATGATCCTATAGGACTTTTGGAGGATTTTGCAATCTGAACAAATTAACTTTTGGCTCAAAAGCTTCTCAGAAGAAAATCCAATAGGTTTGCAGCATTTGCTCTAATGCTACAGTGTAATTATTTCTCGTTAGCAGGAATGTACGCATTAAGGAAACAGGGAAGATGCAGGAAGGGAGGGAGCATTGATTTTTCCACTTCTTCACTAGCCAGGTGGATGTGGATGGTCTTTCTATCCTTCCCCTTCTTCATCCTTTGTGGCCTCAGGGAGCAACAGTGAGGAGACTTGTGTGATGGCATCAACATGCTGCAGAGAAGAGAGACAAGATCACTGCATGGGTGGAAATAACCACTTAACCTGGAAATAAAAGGTGGATTTGTAGATATAAATGAGTTTGTGTAATAATTAACCAAGTTAAATAGCTGGCTCAGTTAGAAAAAGAAATTATCATTAAAATGTGTCTTCATCTTATTCACAACAATCCATAAAAAATTAATATGGATATCATCCTGCAATGATGTCAGGAACTGGTAAGATCAAATTTCAATATGTCAGAATTATTCCCTTATCTATGGGCCATTCCCTGACCTATACCAGGCACACAGATATTAAGCAGGAGAGAAAGAGATTACAGGGTGTCCCATGCCCTAATATTCAGTTCACCTTGTTCATTCTAAGGGTTGTTCAGATTTCCCCAAAAGCTATCTGCAAAGGGTACATTTTGGTTGTTAGTGATCTCCTTTATTTTTCAGTGGATCTTGTCCTGGGCTTTCCAAGCTGCTTGTGAAAGTGTTATCCTTTCCTGGAAATAATAATCCTTCCACACTGAATATTTTCTATATCCATTACACTTTCATCTGTCCTCCCTTCTTCCCAGATTTCTTTTTATGTTACATTTCTACCTATCTCCCTGCCAGCTGTACTCCCACCATCCTATGTTGATGGGACAATGTGTCTCTTGCTGTTGGAATTCTTATTTATCAGCTTAAAAAATAATACATCTGCTAGGATGTTTATATCACAGAAGGCGAGAGAGAGTCATGGAGAGCCATGTCACGTTATTTATGTTTTGCATACGTTTTGATGATAAACATTCTCAACAAATCTAGCTGTTTCTAAATTAAATATTTTCAATATATTTAGACTATATTTAGAATATTTAATATTTAAATATTTTCAATATATTGCAATAAATTGCAATACAGTATTAGTATCTTCTCACAACTAGTTCTTATTATAACTAGAAATCTCGAGTTTTTAAACATGCTGATTAGTGGATGATATAATTCTCCTACCATTATGTGGAATGGGAAGGTGTCGTAATGTTAGCAATTTAGTGTAGTTGTAATAGATACAGTTGGAGCAGGCAAAACAGAAGTGGATAGGTACAGGGAAAACAGACATAAATAGATGTCTGCTAGTGTAAAACACTGGTCTCAAGTATTGTATATGCTAAGCCATTTTTATTTCAGATTTACTATTTTCTCCCATTTCAAAGCAAAATGAATGTTTAAGTCTCTGAGAGCACTTTTATTGTTACGGACTAAGCAAACACGCTGTTTTAAAATCCTAATAGTTTTACTTCTACGGCAGGTTCGTAATCCTGCACTTCTGATTGGCCCGCGAGCAGCGGATCCTGATTGGTCAATTCTGGCCGATCTGATTGGCTGTTAACGGGCGCCGCTGATTGGCCGTTCCCAGCGTGGCAAACTCAAAAGCATTGGCTGTTGTGACAGCAGCCAGCCCTATAAAAGGGCTGCTGCTGCCCTAGTATTTTGTTCTGTTATGAAGTCACTATTAAAGAGTTGAGTCACTACCCGATGCCTCGTCTCCGTTCCTTGCGCCCACGCTCCAGACATAACATTTATTGTAGTTATTTATTAAACCAATTTACATAGCTACCCCTCTCCCAAACAAGTGACTCCAGATAGTATACAACAGAACTAAAAACAAAACTAATAAAGGCATTAAAAATTATAAAAACCAATCTAAAACAAATAATAATAGATGGATATGAATGGTTGGGGAGCCACTTCAGTACTTCAACCATCCCCTTCGCTTAATACTTATATCTACTTCTTATATTACATAAAATAGCCAGGCATCCAGTCACTTAAGGATGAAGGATCACAAATAATAGGCAGAATTAAACTATACTGAATTTTGTGGAATATAAATGTAAATCTATTGTCTGTATATTACCTAAACTAACACATGTTACTAAGGTGATATAGATCTGTAATTAAAGTGTTGTAGAAGATTCATAAAAATATAGGCATGGTATTATGAGGAAACAGGTTGGAATTGTTTTCATGCTAATTAAGCTGGTAGGGCAAACCTATAATAGGTTTTTGCAAGATGATCGCCTAAGAGCATAATACAAATATTGGAGCCAGGGCCTTTTTTTTACAAAAAGTACTGAAGCATTCTTATTATGTCCCAATACATCATGTTTACATGAATACAGTTACTGTTCTATATTATCTTAATTGCTTCAGGGTGAATCAAATGTTGCTACTAAGTCACAAGAATGACATATTTTGAGAGTCTCCTATTCACTGAAAAAGAATAATATTATTAATAAAAAATAGTTAAAATGCTATTAAATGAGAAGTTCTTCATTAGTGGAACAGTTCTCTCTGTGTGTAAGCATGTGTCAGTATAGACACAATTCTTTTCTAATAACAGGGGATGTGTTGGTTCATTTTCATATGTTACTGCTTTTAGAATAACAAGCCCGCACAAAGTGTATCAGTCTAATTAATATTTTTCAAGGACAGATTAATAACAATTAAATGTTTGCTCATTCCAAAAACATAAAGCAAATTGTTTGGTGTTGCTTTATATCATAAACATTATGTCTGAAGCCATTATCTTAATGATAAGGTAAAAGAGTGGTAGCCAGCATTTGGCATAAAATTGTCTGAGATGAATAAAATTTTCTTAGTTAAGTGAATTTTCCTACAATAAGATGCAACCAGCAATGCCTTGCCTATTGTTCAGTCAGACATGATTAACTATGAAATCTCATGGTGCTTGGACTAACACACACACACACACACACACCAACAAAAATTAATACAGAATAAAGAAAACTAAGAGAGAGAGAAAGAAATAATTCAGAAAGAAAGGATAGAAATAAATAAAAAGAAGACGCTCTGATCTTCTTTGCAGAAAATACCAGGATGATTACAAAGGGTTTTATTTTTCTATTATTGTTTCTAAACATTAATACCATAAATACATTTATTTCTGTTTCATGCAAAAAGTCTACAAAGAATTTGTAGTCCGCATGTAGTCATGCAGATATTACCTTTAATCAAAGTTAATTTAACCATCTCTGCAATTTCAATAATCTTCACCAACCATTCCCCCATTTTGGGTAGTGTCAAACCTTTCCACCTTTCCTATTGCTGTATTTTTCATATATAAAAATAAACCTCCATGATGTCCATTAGTCCCTCTGCAAAAACCCCAAGTTTGAATTGTATTTTAATATTTAAAATATTCTGAATTAATGTGTGTGTGTGTGTGTGTGTGTGTGTGTGTGTGTGGTATTCAGCTTTGTTCTGGTATTTTCCCACGTCATTATAGTTATATACCTGAACAAAGCTGAATACCATACATATAAATACCCACGAAAACTTAAGAAAACACACACATATATATATGTATGTGTCTCAATTTTCAAAAACTTTTTTACACATCTACCAAACATATTAAAATCACCCTTGAAATTTATTTTTCCAGCAAATATTCAAAGTAGAATATTGTCTACATATTCTAGATAATTTCTCCAGCAACAAATCCAACATCTATATATTTTAACCAAAATTTTAGCCTGTTTTATCATATATCCTTTCGTTTCATTTTCTTCTATGTAATATTTCAACAAAAGTTTATAAATTTTAGCAATAACATATTCAGCAGTAGTACATAGTTCTGGTACAAACACAGTCTTAAATTGTTCAACACCTTACAATGTTTTATCACTTTAAACATTGCTGATAACTATACATAAGAAAACCATTGACAAGAATATCCTTCTGTTGTCAAATCTTTTTATTTTACAAACACCTTAAAAAAATTCTAGTACATCACAGTAAGTTAACTATTTATGTTTATTTATTATTTCTCATCTACAAAATGTTTCTTATTCTGAAAGCCAGAAAGGTGTTTTCAAGCACAACCTAAATTTGTATTTATTACAGAATATATTTATTATTTATTAAGAATGACCCATCTGCTATAATGATTTTTGAAATCTACATTAGCTTTATCATACCATACCTACCACCAAATCTCAGATATGTTCTTCTAATCCAATCACTTTCTATCTCTTAACAACACACCCACTCTTTTATCTTCTAAACTATAGGCAGCCAAACCCAGTTCCAAATCAGGTAGGCTAATCCATTTATTTATTTATTTGTTTAGATGGTTGGTTGGTGGATTAGTTGGTGGGTTGGTTAGCAATAGTGCTTACACTTATATACCGCTTTACAGTGCTTTACAGCCCTCTCTAAGCAGTTGATAGGAACAGCGTATTGTCCTTATTTTATCCACCTCGGAAGGATGAGTCAACCTTGAGCCTGGTGAGATTCAAACTGCCAAATTGCAGGCCGCTAACAGTCTGCAGTACTGCATTCTAACCACTGCGCCACCACATCTCTTGTTAGTTGGTTAGCTTTATTTCCCACCTCACAGTTCATCAAGCTTTTTCCCTTGTATCTTGTAGTAGTTTAAATTTAACTCAAGTTTTTTTTTTACCCTTCCACACAAATTTAGATATATCCTTCTCCCACTGTTGGAATGGTACGTCAGTCGCAAAAACAAAAATAACATGCAGGTGGGACTAATGCTAAAGCATCTTTCTCTGACAGTTGAACATTAAATTACTAAAATAAATAAAAAGTTTAAAAGAGAACTTCATCTACTGATCTTGAGACTGAGAATTTGAAACATGTTTGCTTGCTCGTGATCAGTCACAACCACAGTTGCAAAAGATCATTCTGCTTATACTTGAAATGACATTATGGAAATGCAGCTTAATATTTAAAATTATATTTGGCCTTAAAATATATATTCAATACCCTAAAAGGACTAATTTAATTCCCCTCTGCTAATGTCTCAACAAGAAAAAAAAATCACAGTCTTAATACTGGAATTAGCTAGTCAGGTAGATATAACTTCCATGAAATATTAAAGAGAATTGCTATTGAAATATATATTCTGAGCATGCACTTGTTAATATCAGATTTTTCTGGTTAGGATGCAGAAATTACTAAGTGAATGTGTTAGGCCTCTATTAGAAATGAGGTCAAACAGAATGATGGCTTTTTTCCAGCATTAAGATCCATGAATATATTTATCTAAGGATCCTGGTAATTTATATTCATGATGATTTTTTTCTCAGAGCCCAATCTAGACTCCAAAGGCTATTTTCAGTTACAGCTTGATTTAAAATATAAGAGCTTCTTAGATTTCACACAGGAGGTTATTTCAGGTAAGGAACACCTCATATATACTACAGAATCCTGTATTAGATTATTTGGAAGTATGTTTATTTCTACTGTAGGGAATTGCCACTTTCCAGGAATTAATAGATTTCAACTTTCATAATTCCTAACCATTGTGTACAATGCTTATGTATAATAACACATAGTATTGGTCCTATATGGGGGAAGGGAGAAGGCATATTATGTTGGCTGACTTGATTTTAAATTCTTAGCTCCCCCTTAAAGGCTGCAGCATTTTCAAGAAAGCTTACAATATAAAACATAATGTATATCCATAAAACAGTTGCAAAAAATCACAATGAATTAGAATTTGCTGTCTAGAAAGATACATATTTCCATATTTTGTCAGATAAATAATGTGCTCTATGGGATCTAATGTGCTCTATGGGTTATGCTAATTGAAAATTTATTTATTTATTATCTGATTGGCCATTGTAGCCTACTAAAAATGGTTAACAATAAATAAAGCTCTCAGACTTCTGGAAAAGTAATAGTGAACTAAAGACAATTCCACTGTTGCAAAGCAAAGACTGGTGGACAGGCAAGCTGGTGAAAGAATTAAGCCCCCTGAATTACTTTCTGGAGAAAGAATAGGACTTGGGATCATCCATAGGGCTCTACATAGATTCTCCTCATGATGAGTTCATAAAAATATGGTCCCTGTTGAGTTTCAGAGCTCTGGCAGCCAAGAGAGTCAGCTTTGCTGAAACCATGGTTCAGAATAGTGGTGGGATTCAAATATTTTTACTACCGGTTCTGTGGGCGTGGCTTGGTGGGCATGGCATGGCTTGGTGGGTGTGGCTTGGTAAGTGCAGCAGGGGAAGGATACTATAAAATCACCATTCCCATCCCACTCCTGGGGGAAGGTTACTGCAAGATCCCATTCCCTCCTCACCCCACTAACCTGCTTTCCGGCCCTGTTCTCCCAGGCAGGTCAACAAAAGAAGACCCAGCTGATCAACTGGGACTTGGGAGGCAGAGAATAGATAGTGGTGGGGCCAGTCAGAGGTGGTATTCCAAACTACTCAAAATTTCTGCTACCAGTTCTCCGAACTACTCAACATTTCCGCTATCAGTTCTCCAGAACTGGTCAGAATCTGCTGAATACCACCTCTGGTTCAGAACCTTCAAATGGACCCTAGTCTGTTCCACTTCCTTTCTTGATTACACACCAGAAATGCATTGTAAATTGCTTTTTGGATATTAAGAACCTTCAGAAGAACAAGCTTTATTACACTGGGTGATTTTCCTTCAACTCACAATGAAAGAAGTTAATGTAAGTTTAAAACATAAAGAAAAACTTTTTGTTCCTTTGGAAAAAAGCAGCAAAAAAATAGTTAACAGGTTGATTTTGGAAAGATTTTAAATGGAGTAAAAAGGCAGATTGACTAGGAATATGGTTTTGAAATAATTATAAAAATACATCTGATAGTTTACTTAAAATCTTATTAAACTATATGAAGATTTTGAATGTAAGCATTTTTCCTTTCTTTGGGAAAATGTTGTGGATTAGAGAAACACATGATAAGAGGAGACCTTGAAGGCTGGTTACAGAGGCTACCAGAAAGTATTAAATGTTATAAGTAAAAGAGAACGCATGCTAATAAAGAATGGAGAAAAGTATTTTAACTCTGGAAGAATTAAAGAATATTTAGCAACAATATATTCAGAACTTTCTCTTTAGAATACTATAAAAATGAGTTTAAAAGAAGAGATAGAGGATACCACTGAGAGTCAAGCTGTTTTAGATATGGATTTAAAATTGAAAGGATATAAAAATTATACTGACAAAGATATTATACAGAGCCTACAAGTAAAACTGGCTGAGGACTTAATAGCTAAAAGGGACAAACAAATAATAAAGCAAAGAGTGACTTGGATATGTGGCTTTCGATTCAGAAAAGTTGACTTTGTACAATTTTCTTACTTTGAAATAGAAAAGAGATATGTTATACTTATTCCTGAGAAAAGATAAAGCGAGAGAGAGAGAAATCAACTTTGGGGACTTTTCTTAAAATGTATAAATATAAAAACCATTAAAAGTAAAAAAGTTTACAAAGTTGGCTTATTTGATCAAGGTTAAGATGTGTGGGGGTTTTTTTAGCAGTTTTAAATGGATTTTTCTTGACTTGGACTGGATAATGATACTTTAAAGATTTGTCTATAGGTAAGATAAAAGAAGAAGAGAGTTTACATTGCATTTTTAGAAAAAATTATAAGCTGTGGTATTAAAATTGAGAGGAGATGAAGAGAAAGTAAGAAATAAATTTGTGGGACATTATTTGAAAGAATTAAAGATTAAAAATTTTAATATGTTACTATCTTCATTAGCTTCTAATCAACTTTTTTTGTTAAGTTTATATGAAAAAGTTTTAAAAATTTGTTTATAGATCTGAAACAAGACATGATAATATTTTTTCTTTGTATTTTTGGAGAAAATAAAGTACTGTGTAAAGTAAGAAAAACACAAATTTGATTTCTTAGAAGTTATATATTATGTTCATTGTGATAGCACATAATGGACTTTTGCTAATTCAGATTGAAGAATGATGCTTTAGTATTTGCTAGTAGATAAAATATGAGATCTGGGATAAAGACATTAATAAAATGTTGGAATGTTAGAGGACTTACATTACTGATATTGTACTTGCCTTGATGAAGAGGTAATTATTTTTTTCTATTGTTTTTGTTTTTTATTTTATGTATATATTTCTTCCTTTTTTCACTTCCCCTTTTTTCTCCTTGCATTTTTTATTTTATTTATTTATTTATTTATTTGATTTGCCAATTGTTTACAAGATAATAAGTATAAGTGTATACATAGTTGTGAATACATGAAATGGGTACATATAAGAAAAATAAAAGAAGAATAAGAGAAACAATAGGACAGGGACGGTAGCCACGTTGGTGCGCTTATGCATGCCCCCTACAGACCTCTTAGGAAAGGGGTGAGGTCAATAGTAGACAGTCTAAGGTTAAAGTTTTTGGGGTTTGGGGAAGAAACTACAGAGTCGGGTAGAGTATTCCAGACATTGACCACTCTATTGCTGAAGTCGTATTTCCTGCAATCAAGTTTGGTGCGGTTAACTTTGAGTTTGTATCTATTGTGTGCTCTTGTGTTGTTATGGTTGAAGCTGAAGTATTCATTGACAGGTAGGACATTGCAATGTATGATTTTATATACCATGCTTAAATCAGACCGAAGACGGCGTAATTCAAGGTTCTAGTTCTAGAATTTCAAGTCTAGTGGCATAAGGTATTCTACAACGAGTAGAGGAGTGGAGAACGCTTCTTGTGAAATATTTCTGGACTTTCTCAATTGTGCTAATATCAGATACGTAATGTGGGTTCCAGACTGATGAACTGTATTCGAGTATTGGTCTAGCAAATGTTTTGTATGCTCTGGTTAGTAGTGTGATATTACCAGAGAAAAAGCTACGTAGGATTAGGTTAACAACTCTTAATGCCTTTTTGGCTATGTAGTTGCAGTGGGCTCTAGCACTTAGATCATTAGAGGTGAGTATTCCAAGGTCCTTTACAGAGCTTGGGTCATCAACAAGATCTTGACTATTCAGCTTGTATTTTATTTTCTGATTTTTTTTGCCAATATGTAAGACAGAGCATTTATTTGTTGAGATTTGAAGTTGCCATTTGTTTGACCATTCTGATACATAGTCAAGATCTTTTTGTAGGGTAGCAGTATTGTCTGTGGTATTGAACAGCTTTACATCATCAGCGAAAAGAACGCAATTGCTCTTAATATGATCACAGAGGTCATTTATGTAGAGTATGAAGAGAGTTGGTCCTAGAACACTGCCTTGGGGGACACCACTATTGACAGGTACAGAATTTGATAGGACGCTCCCAATTTTGACCATTTGTTGTCTGTTTGCCAGGAATGCTTCTATCCAGTTATTCAGTTGTCCAGAGATACCATAGGATTTTATTTTTAGGAGTAGTTTGTCGTGTACCACTGAATCAAAGGCTTTACAGAAGTCTATGTAGATTGCGTCTATTGCTTTGCCCTGGTCGAGTTGTGTCGTCCATATGTTTTTTGCAGTGTAAGAGTTGCAGATTACAGGATAGTTTTTTTCTGAAACCAAATTGTTTATTGGAGAGTAGGTTGTTTGTCTCTAAGTGGAGGATGATGGATTGGTTAATAATTGATTCCATGACTTTACAGGTGACACAGCATAAGGAGATTGGTCTGTAATTTTCAACTAGGCTTGGGTCTCCCTTTTTGAAGATGGGGATGACTGTGGCTTGTGACCATAGGTTAGGCAAGGAGCTGGTCCTGAAAGATTTTTTCAAAGATTATGCTTAGAGGTTTGGCTATGGCAGTGGATAGCTTTTTTAAGAAGTAGGCACATATTCTATCCGGTCCAATAGATAGAGATGGTTTTAGATTGCGTAGTGCTTTTTCAACATTGTCTTCTGTAAAATCGATATGTATTAGATCATTGTTGTTATCTGTGGTACGGCTAGGAAATACTGGGCATATCCATTGCTGTTTACAAATACTGAGCTGAAGAATGTGTTAAAGATGTTGGCTTTAGTGGTGTCGTCGTTGCAGTCTTTACCATCAGGTCCTATCAAGGGTGGGATAGACCTTGAGTCTTTTAGTTTGTTGTTTACAAAATTGTAAAAAGCACAGGTGGAATTGGTGTTTAGAAGGTTTTCCTCTTGTTTAATGTGATAATTGATGCATTCGGTCTTTATCTGGTGGCATAAATTTTTGTATCGGCTTTTGAAATTGGCAACGTGACCAGATTTGTTTTTCCGCCAGAGTGATCTCTTTTGGATTGAAGTTTCCTTATTGTTATGGGTAATCTGCTTTTTTGTTTTGTTTTGGGAGTTGTTGTTGGTACATATAGTTTGATGACTCTTTTGACTTCAAGTAAAAATATGTTGTAATGGTCTTCAACAGTATTGCATCCAGTGAATAGAGATTGCCAATCAAGGGATGAGAGATCGTTGTCTATAAGATCATAGTTGCCTTTTTTGAAGTTACAATTGGGGATTACATCATTGTGGTGATTTTTGTGTGGTCGTATGTTGAGACAAAAGTCAATCATATTGTGGTCACTGCTGGAAAAGGGTTCTTTAGTTTGTATTCCGTAAATTAAATTCAAACTATTGCAGAAGATGAGATCGAGGCAGTTGTTTAGTCTAGTGTTGTTGGTTACTAGTTGTTCCAGTCCCAGATTTGTAATAGCATTGTAGAAGGTTGTGTGTATGATTTCAGTTGTACATTCATTTAGGGTCCAGTCAATATGAGGTAGATTGAAATCACCAAGAAAGATAAAAGGGTATGGGCAGGATGCAGCCCATGTTAGTAATGTATTTAGCTTGTTTACATATTCGATGTCATAATCAGGTGCTCTGTAACATAGTAAGAATCGAATTGTGATATTTAAGGATAGTTCACAGATGATGGTCTCAGGAAGAGCAAGCTCCTGGGTAACTTGGATATTTTTTAGATGTAAGGACTTTTTATAGAAGATAGCAACACCACCTCCTCTACGAATTTCACGATCTGATCGGTAAACATGATAGTCCCTTACTGTGGTAATGGAGTCAGGGAGAGATGCATTGAGCCATGTTTCACAGACAAATATAATGTCGAATTTAGCCATATTTAGTAGGAGGAAAAATTCAGGTATTTTATTCATGAGGCTTCTTGCATTGAGTAGTTTGCATTTAAGGCCAGTAGTAGTTGGAATTGAGGTAGTTAGGGGCGTGTATGCCTAGTCTTGGGTGATGGTGGATCGGTTGAGGTAGGGTTGTGGTTGAGGGTTAAAGCTGAGTTGCGAGTTGTGTGGCTTACTTTTGATTACTTTTTCTTTTTTAGTTTGTATTAATTGTGCACTTTTAAACTTCAGTAAAATTATTATAAAAACAACATATAAAGCTCTCAATAAAACTTACCTTTGAGTAAGTTTGTTTATTATCTGGTTATACGTAGAAAAGTCTCAATGGGAAGCTTTAGCTGAGGTGATTGTTGAAGAGCTACAATGTTTTGACAGTATCACTGGGCAAACCAGCTGTTGTCCATACAGCAACTAATAAAGACCACTGCAGAGGATGTGGCAATAATTTTGATGAATACATGCAGGGGCTGTTGGAGGACAAATAACAATATCTTCAACAACAGTAACTTTCAACCACTCCGCGCAAGCGAGTCCTGGAAAAGTAAACAGAAACTCGAAATAATTCTTTCAAGATTCAATTATTGAATTCTACAAAAATAAATAGTGGCATTTAATCTGTTTGGTACCTATTAACCTGATCTGGTCTACTTTCAAAAGCTACTATTTCTTAAATGATAGAAACAATTTATGAACTTTCTGGCTTGCTTGTAGAATCAATAAATGATTAAAAAAAAACTTGTGAAAAAAATAAAGCAAAGCAAACAAAAAAATCTAGAAAAAAATGAAATTCAAAAACTTGCAAGTTGAGATCTTCCAAATTCTGTTGGGTAGTATTTTTCAGATGTGCTAGTAAGTTTGGAGATGTAGATCAATGTCTGGAAGAACATTTTTGTCCATCCTTGTTTCTTTTGCTAATTCCTGTGCAATTTATTATTATTATACTTGTTAGATGAAAGCAAATATTTCTATGGAACTTAATAGCAAATAATTTTATACAATAATTGTTGACTTGTATCGAGTTATAATTAGCAGACATAATGATGTGGTAATAAAACCATTCAATAAACCATTCATGTTTCTTGGTGTTCATAACACCTAAATTGAGTTGGATAAAGAATCTAAATTCAGCTACCTAAAAGAAGAAAGGGAGAAAAATTCCTGTATTTCTATTATTTATTGAGAGTAAAATCATAGGACCTCCTGAAAAGTGCAGAGCATACTGTCCCCAATTTTATTCCAAACTGTCTTCCATTCAGCTTATCCTAAGACACTTTCACCCATGAAATCCTTGTACTGCATCATTTTAGGTTTATATAGAAGGAGCACCTTTCAAAACATGGTGTCAGGATTCCAAGTAACAACCTCAAAGCAATCAAAATTCCGAAGCCTAGAGTTTCCTCAAAGTGTTTGGGATGTCATATTGGCACAGCTGGTGAAAACCTGACTATGAAGGACCCAGGGTGCCCCCACCCAAATCAAACCCCAAAGTTCTTGCTCTCCAGGTCACATGTCCATCACATGATCCAATCAGGTCATAGTCCCAACTCTGGTTGGCTTTGGTCCACGCTCTTCCAATACCTGGTAGAGAGTCCTTGGCTTTCATGAGAAAGAATGTTATTTTGGCTACACATCCTCAGCTATCTCTATCTCCCCCCTTACATTCCCACAGCTCCACCCAGCCTCACTGTGGCAGCCCTGTAGATGCTCCCAAAATGGCTTCAGGGCTGACACATGGCAGATATTGGAAGATTCTAGATTACTAAAAACAATGCTTATGAGGAATCCTTCTTCCCTTACTCTATGACCCATCTTACAAATAGACACTTTACTCAGTTTCAGTGCCGTTTAACTTTATTGTGGGCAAATAGAACAAATAGGTACTGTGTTCTGTTGAAAGATAGATTGGATCAAAGAACCTATCAATCCTGACCACTATGAATTCAACAAGATGATGGCAACATGTTTTAATGATAAATCAGAATAAGATAACTTATAGTGAATTTACCTCTGGCCAAGGAATGACACAGAAGTTCCTCTGAACAATTCATATTAGGCAGACACATTTTAAAACTCCTGAGGTTTTGCACAAATAGAGAAAAAAATATTCCCTTCTGGGTTTATCTCTCCATATCCTCCTGAAGAAACTTAAAGAAATAGCATAGTTGGGAGGCCAAAAAGAGATGGGAGTGCCGAACTCTCCTCTTCCTTGTGAAACTTTAAGTACCCCAGAAGCTTTTGGGAGCCATCTGACACCAGATCTCCTTCGTGGACTATACTCAGGGGTGGGATATGACAGGGTTAACTACCAGTTCGGGATTTACAAGCTTCCCTGCAGGCTGCGAGCCACGCGCCTGTAAATCATCAGCAGCAGCTGCCTGCAGAGAAGCAGCCTTTGAAACAGCACTCTTTTCTTGCTTTTCTAACTGCAGCTGTGCCTTGTTCGGCAGCTGAAGTTGAAAAATCAGGAAATAAAGATCAGGTGGGTAGGTGGGCAGACATAGAACATCAGCACAGACATCAGCAGACATAGAACCAGTTGCTCTTCAGAGCTACCGGTTCTACAGAAGTGGACAGAACCAGTAGAAACCTACCCCTGACTATACTGTATACAAAGTCATTGCAAAGCAAGAAGTCTATTGAAGTCTTCCACTGTATTTGACATGCAAATACAGTCTAGAGAGCTGGTTGAATAGTCCTTAGCTAAGTATTGTCCTTAGCCCTTATAAGCATCTCTTTGTTATAGACATAATGATATGTGCCTTATTCTTTACATTTTTTCTAAAATATTTTAGTTCACTGAGACTAATCTTTGTACCTTTCTTTCCTTCCTTGATAGAATTTCCATATTTCAGGAGTCAGCTGAATAATGGATATATTAGGGATATATGATTGTTATGGGTCAGGAGCATCCAAAGTTGAGGAAAGCATGTGAATAAAAGCTAGGTGCATATATGATTCAATATGAAATGTTAGTCCATATGTGTCATTTTTATTGGATCTCAATTCTACATCTTCATTTTAAAAAGCTGTGGAGAAAGGCTAAATAATATTTAGCTTTAAAGATATTGTTGGTCTACTGTTTGTAACTACTGACAGTGTTAATTTGGTCTAGTTATTTGGAGTCCAACAACATCTGAAGGGTATTTTTTTTCCATTCCACTCTATCAACTAACCTATGCAAGTCTATGATTTCAGTACTCCCAAGGAAGTATAAATAGGAATGTAATTTTACAGGCGGCATCTGGTCATTCTTAAATAAATTCTCCCACTCCTCCCATTGAATGTTCAATAAAAAGCCATTTGAATGTAGTTATTCCAAGGACACCACATCTGAGGTGACCAAAGAGTAATAAGAAAGTATATTGCCTATAACCAGTCTATAACTGAAGATACTTTGAAGTACAATAGCTTTTATAATCAGTGAGCTTTGCTACTGAAGTTGAATTATATAATTTCAAATGAAGTTTAATATCATCTTGAGCATTATCTTGAAGATGAGGCATGTGAAAGTTGAAAAACTTCATTTCCTAATTACAATAGACATGTTTTTCTAAAAAGGGGAGCAGTGGTCAGACTTGATGAAAGATAGCATTGTGCGATATGAAACCATCTTAAAGTATCTGAAGGATTGCAGATAATGTATTGTGACTTGTAGAAACCTAACAAATGTAAGTAAACTTATTCTAATTATAGATATGTGTATAATATATCAAATCAGAATAGAAAGCTTATAAATTTATTGAGAACTAGTTGTACCAGGCCAACAGAAGAGGCTGTCCTGTTTGGATGTAATTTTCTTAAAAATCATTTTTTTCCTCCAATTCTCTCTCTGTCTCTCTGTCTCTCTGTCTCTCTGTCTCTCTCTCTCCCTCCCTCCCTCCCTCCTTCCCTCCCTCCCTCCCTCCCTCCATCCATCCATCTGTCATCTGTCTGTCTGTCTATATAAAATGAAACTAGTATGTTTAATACATCATTAGAAATTTATGAGATAATTCATAATATACTTTCTAGAACAAAATCTAATCATCTTCTATTGAACTTTAAACCAAAAAAATGTGATTAACTTAGTAAAAAGCATTAAGAGAAATTGCAAGCAGCAATGTTACAGAATATTAAAATATGAATTTGAGAAACCAAACTTTGGGTGCAGCACAATTTTATGCATGAGATTATAATCCAAGAAGTGTTTCAGCTTGGATTATAGCCTCTTTCAGATTTCACTTTTAAAATAAAGTTATTTTATTTTAGACAGTGAGCATCCACCCACAGTTTGTTAAACTATTCTTCCAAAGAAGCAATCAACAATCTTTTTGCAGAAAAAGACATACAGATACTGTGTCAATTCAATGTATCTTCAAGGACTGCATAGTTTCATAAAATATAACCTTATTACATTTTATTTTAGTAACATTTTATTATTAGGTAAAATTTATGTCATGGAACAAAATGAAATTCAATGTAGATAAAGGTTTTACACAGGCAAGAACAACTAATTGTATAGGTACAGACTAGATAAAACTTGATTCAATACCAGTTACTGTGAGAGAGATCTTGGAATCCTAGCGGACATTTACTTAAATATGAGCCTATTGCAGTATTTAGGTGACCTTGGATGAGAAGCGAAACATCTTCAAGGAAAAACAAGAAAGTCCAGTTGCCCCTTGAAAAAACACCTTTGGGACAACCATGACCTGGATGATTGAGAATCTCCATAGTCATTTATCTATGCACTTTGGGATGAACACCCTTCAATTGATATGGAAATATGAACGAATTTCAGGAACCATTTGTACTTCAGTTTGAGATGCAAACAACACAGACTCATCCCCACAGTCTGCACCTGCATTCAACAGTGAAGGGATACAGGCAGAAAACATCCTTCAGAAAGCACAGCTCCACAACACAGTCCTTTCAGCGGTTCCAAGAATGCTCCATACCCATTTGCACTATTCAGGTGACCCTGAGGACATAGATAAACCCCCAAGTAGCCTCTAAAACAATGCAAATGGCCAGCTTTCTGCAAGGAGTATAACTCCTTCCATTCCCGACCATCCAGTCAGATCTGAAGAAACTTCTGGGATGAAAGGCAAAACATCTTCAAAGAAAAACAAGAAAGTCCAGTTGCCTCTTGAAAAAGCACCTTTGGGATTTCCAAAGCAATATCACATTTATTTTATTAATTATATATACCATCTTAACTGAAAATTAAACAATTTTTAATTTATCAAACACGCTCCTTTGCATCCTCATTACAGCAATATAATTTAGCACTGGGGACAACATGCAATTATAGGGTAACATATGATCCTCAAGTACTTTATCAGATTATTGTTGTTATATAATTATTTGAAGTTTTGTTTTGAGGACTTATTTTTACTGTTAATATTGTCAAGGGTTTCATATAAGTGCTATTCTACAGAAGAAAGGCAGAAAACAACAAAAATAATAATCACAAGAGCACTTCAGTCTCCATAAAATAAATGAAGACCATCTTCTTAAGCCCTCACCAATGCACTGGCTTTCTGTACATAATGTTACAATTCCTAGCAGCATGTCTATGAGTCCTATTCACTAGAGATTCATTCCTAGAATGGGAATATAGTATACATGTGCATTTCCCCCCATTTTTCTGAAACTGTCATTTTATGGTGAATTTGGATTGGTTTGATTAATTTCATGTTCTTTACAATCTAAGGCCAAAATGTATGAGACACATACAGGGGTGGGATTTAAAAATCCCAGCAACTGGTTCACTGCCCGGTTGCTGGGTGAGCATGGCCATGGTGGGCGTGGCCTACCAGAACTTCCTGTTTCCAGCGACTAGTGAGCCTCCAGAGCCCAGGGGAGGCCATTTTTGCCCTCCCAAGGGTCCATAGACCTCACCTGGGCCTCTGGGATGGCAAAAAACAGCCTCCCCCACCTTCTGGAGGCACACCGGAAACCAGAAATAGGCCCATTTTGTGACTTCCGGTTTTTCCAGGAAGGCCATTTGTCCAGAGGCATCCTCCGGGCCTCTGGGAGGTCAAAAACAGCCTCCCTGGCCACTGGAAGCCCACCAGAAGCCAGAAACAGGCCTGTTTCCAGACTTCCAGAAGGCCAGTTTTCCCCCTCCAAGAGCCTCTGCTGGAAACAGGACCCTACATTTACCTCCATCGAAAATGGGCCACGTGGAGACTCCTGGGAGGAGAGAGATGGGAAGGGAGGGGCCCAGTGGTGGGATTCAAAAACTTTTACTACCAGTTCTGTGGGCATGGCTTAGTGGGCATGGCCATGTGACTGGGTGGGCGTGATTTTTTTTACAGCCCCCACCCGTTTTTGTGAGCTTCCTAGCCTCAGAGAAGCCTCGGGGGGGGGGTGTTTTTGCTCCCCCAAGGCTCCTCTGGGGCTCAGGAAGAAAAGGAACAGAACATGGGAGGGGCATGCAGCACCCCTCCAAGCTCCACTTTGGGAGCTTCCTAGCCTCAGAGAAGCCTCTGGGGGGCGTTTTGCTCCCCCAAGGCTCCTCTGGGGCTCAGAAAGAAAAGGAACAGAGCATGGGAGGGGCATGCAGCACCCCTCCAAGCTTCGTTTTGGGAGCTTCCTAGCTTCAGAAAAGCCTCTGGGGGCGTTTTGCTCCCCCAAGACTCCTCTGGGGCTCAGGAAGAAAAGGAACAGAACATGGGAGGGGCATGCAGCACCCCTCCAAGCTCTGTTTTGGAAACTTCCTAGCTTCAGAGAAGCCTCTGGGGGGCATTTTTGCTCCCCCAAGGGTCCTCTGGGGCTCTGGAAGGCAAAAAATGGAGGGGGGGGGCTGAGCTCCTCCCTCCATTTTTTGCCTGCCTGGGCCTCAGCAAGGGGAATCCAGGCACAACTGATCTTATCTACAGCTGATTATCAGGAGGGGGGGGAAGAAAGAAATACCTTAGGTGAATGTCAGGCAGGCGGGCAGGGTGAGCGAGCATCAGGCGGGAGGGCGACCGGTTGGCCAGCCAGAACGTACTACCGGTTCAGCGACCCATGCCAAATTCTTGCTACCGGTTCGCCCGATCCGTTGCAAACCAGCTGAATACCACCACTGGAGGGGCCATCAATGTCCATAAAATGGTAGGCAAAACAGCATTGCAGTTTAAGCTGCCACACAAAATAAACTGGGTTCTGATGTTGATTTTAATGTTGTATATTTTAGAAGTAGGATTTAATGAAAATAGAACTGATCTGTCATAGTGTATCATTGAACAAAATATTCAGGTTGTATAAGCTAATACAATCTTGGGTTGTATAAACAGAGGCATAGAATCAAGATCACATAAAATATTAGTGCCACTTTACAAAACCCTAGTAAGACCATGCAAGCTTCCTGCTGGTAGATGATGAACTAGGCAGATTTTTAACTACACCTGGAATACTGCAACCAATTTTGGTCATCAGACTACAAAAAAGATGTTGAAACTTTGGAAAAAGTTCAGAGAAGAGCAACTAAGATGATCAAAGGCCTGGAGACTAAAACATATGAAGAACAGCTGCAGGATTTGGGTTTGATTAGTCTAAAGAAAAGAAGAATTAAGGTTGACATGATAGCAGTATTCCAGTATTTGAGGGTCTGCCACAAAGAAGAGGGTTTTTTTAAGAAGAGACTAGACAATCACTTATCTGAAATGTCATAGATTCTCCTGCTTGATGTCCAAACTTGGATAGCAAAATTACAGAAAGAATGGCTATAATGTTTCAGCTCTTTTCCCCCTACCATTCTCCTCTTTCTTTAAAGGAGTTGATGGAAATTGATTTAGTTCTAATTACTTTATAAGATACATTTAAGTGCATTTGTAGATAACTATTTCCCATGATGAATGGAATAATTCATTGTTTTTATTTTGAAATCAAGGATTAATTTTTATTAGCCCATATAGGGAACTGTAGAGACTTTTCCTTTTAGTGGTATACAAAAGCTACATTTTCCTTTGAATGTATATTCAGGATTGAAATAGTCTACTCTTTCAGTCTACTTTTTTAAAAATTATGGGACAGAAATGACTTCAAAAATAGAAATCAGGCCCATGGGCTTGCATTCTTTTTGACTAAGCAAATGAATTAAAAGGTGTCTTTTAAAGAATGCAATTCTGATAATGCATTTCTTCTTTAATACATCTTTTTACAAAAAAAAACCCTTTTCAGTCTTGTGAGTCATGCAGCAAAACAGACGATTCTACTCTTAAAAGCAAATTTGTAACTGTAGGATAAAGGGTACAGTAGGTGTCTTTTTGAGTTATAGCTTTTTTTTTTTAGAGATATTTTTATGAAATCAGATTTAAAGGTGCAAGATGTGAGGTAGAACATCAACCTAGCTAACAAAGATAGATAACAGAAATCATTTACTGCTACCTGAATCAATTATTGTGTATCCATAATTATAACAAATAGCATTCCTATTTATTACTGAACAAACCAAGATCAGATTCATTCATTCAGAATGATGAAAAACATTTTACTAATGTTGCTTTAAGTAGGAGCTAAAAAAATCCTCAGTCATTTTGACATTCATGTAAACCCACCATGTAATTCATATTTATATTTCTCAATGAATGATTTGGTGAAGAACAAAAATCTAACCGTCACATCATCTGCCCAACATGAAAGCACAATTGCTGTACTATCTAAATTTTGCTCATGTACTTTTTCTTGTATTTCCTATACAAATACCTCTTTTTCAATAAAAAAAATTCTACCAAACTTCTTCCCAGGCATATTAATAAACTGATCTTGCTTCACTTTTTGCATTTTACTATTGAAATCTCTGGTTGGTATGCAGAAACAGTAAAGGAATTATTCCAGTTGTCCGGCACTGATCCAGTCTTCACACACAGATGTTTAACAAAATATTGAGCCATATTACAAGCAAAATATTTCCATATTTTAACATTCCTTTGGTTACCTTACTGACCATTCAGGCAATGTTAATTACTTCCTTTCATGCATCTTTTTGGACTTTAATATTTATAGCACATGTGTGAATTCCACTACCATTCCCTGATGGATCTGTAAAATATTTCTTCTCACATCAGTTTCATCTCAATTCATGTACTGCTTTCATTTTGAATTCCATTCACTGTGCTGGATGCTCCCTTTTCACTCACTTCCAAACAATGCATTTTCAGTTCCTTCCAAATTGCTTTGCATTTTCTCTACATCTTTTAACTTTAACCATCTCTTTCTTTCTTTGACTGCATTCTTTTTCCCCTTTGTGTACCCTAGATATTTGTCTGTCCGTCATACTTGGCAGCAATAATGTTCTTGTATATGTCTTTCATTTCATCTTTCCACCAGATAGCACATTAGTTTCAAATGATCCAAAGACATGTTTCTTTTCTTCCTATTCCATTTTAAATTCACCTAAACAATTTACAGTTTACTCTTGAAGTCCATCTTTCATTTTATTTATATATTAAATTTTAATTAATCTCTTCAGGAAATTGTTTCCTTTGCATGCATCTATAAAATCTACTGTCTTGTACATCCAGGTAGTATAATTCCCCTTGTGAAATATTTCCCTTTCCTTCTACTTCTTGAACATAGCTCAAACAGGCAGTGAATTCAAATAATTTGCCTGAGAACACTGGAGAACATCCCAATCTTGACATACAAGTGTTGTTTGGGGGCTCCCGAGTTTCCACAAAGGCCTCTTATAACCTCAGAGAACCCTGCTCTGCAAATCCATTGCCAAATGCCTAAGAGATTAGCATTCATTAGCATGTAGAAACAAATTTTACCCTCAGGAATAGAAAAAGTACCCTTAGTTCTTAGGACAAGTACTGTTTCAGATTAAAAAAGGGATTCGTGAATCTTTAGCAGTTCAAGTTTTTATTTTTCAGTTGTTGTTTCCCCAGCCTTCCATTTATTTAACTTTTTAAATGCCTGCTTGTCTAAATATTACCTGGATTTAGTAAAAATGCCTTCTAATCATGTCTTTCTGCAATGTAACAAATGATATACACTTAATTTACCATGCTGTCAGTAAATTAAGTGCTCTAGCCTTGGTGTTCTTCAGATTTGTTTATGAGATTTTGATTGGCTCATCTGTATTCTTTGGCTTTCTTTCAATTGTCTTTGTTTTTGTGTAGTCCTCCATGGTTAAAGCTTAAGAGGCAAAACTGCAGTTGGAAGTGGCTTTAGTAATCATAATGCTGTTGCTTTCTGATCTTGATTGTGCCTGCAGGGAGGACTTCACGATATCAGCATTGCTGAGTATAAAAATAACAAAAGCTTCAGATGAAAGGAACTTAAACTTGCAATAATTCTTTGTTTTTGCAAATGTGTTTTGAATGCCTACAGTGAAGGTGGCTTGGTGTGGCATCTGTATAGTATTAAGATTTATTTATTTATTCATTCATTCATTCATTCATTCATTCATTCATTCATTCATTCATTCATACATATAGCATTTATTCATCACCTTTCTTAATGTTGATCTCAAAGCAGACCATAGAATAAAAGAGTAAGATTAGACAGACCCAATTTCAAGTCCAACCTCATCCATGGAAGATCACCAGATGACATTTTTAACTCAATCTTTACCATAGGGTTAAAAAAAAAAGTGGAGAGGAGAGGGTGCTATAACTGTTGCCCTGAATTCCATTAAATAATAGAATAGAGTAGGAAGACCCATGGCTATTCAAATGATTTCAAACAGCTCTCTGAAAATGAAAATAAATCACTACAAGATCTTTAAAAAGATCCTTTAAAAAAAAGAGAAGTGGTGGAAGATCTTTAAAGAAAGAAGGGCTTGCTTTGGGAAAATTCTGAAGTCTCACTTTGCCTTAGTTGAGGCAAATTGAGACTTCAGTCTTAGTTTTCTCAAACTTGGCAATCTTAAGATGCGTGGCTTCAATTTCTAAATTATTCAAAGGATGCAGCAGGAGGAGATAAAAGGCAAGGTAGAAGGAACAATTAACCTGTGCAAAAATGCTAGAAAGACATATAGGATTCCAAAAGAGAAACATAAAAGAATCACATTGATAATTGGTTTTATTGGTGTTTATAGAAAATTGAGATATTAAAAATGTGGTGGAATACTGAGTGATACTTATAATATTAAAATATTAGTGATTTAATAGTGGTTAATAAATATACAATATGAAGAAATGTTATTGATGTTTATGTATATTTTTGGAGGAAGCAATACAAAATCATAAAGAGAGAAAAGTATTATCTAAAGATAATGAGGTAAATATAGAAGAACCTCAACAAATGGGAAAAATAAAGAAATAAGTATAAATAGGGAAAATAGTAGAATATATATCCATATATAAAATAATATATATTGTAATTATAATGAGCACATTAAGGCCAGAAGTTGGAAGATAAAAATTTTGTATGTAAATGTATTATGTGAGCACTGTGTGAAAAATATGTTAACCCAATCATTGCACTGTCCACAAAAAATGCTGGTTGTTAAAGATAGATAGTGTTAAGTTTGGAGAATAAGGAGACCAGACATCTGACCAGTGACTTCAACTCTTTAATAATAACAGGAATCAGAATGGAACAGAGCAATGCTATGGGCAGCAGTAACCCTTTTATAGGGTTAGCTGCTGCCTTATTAACCAATGAAAATGCGCAACAGGTTCCAACTACTGACCAATAAGGACAGTCCCAAAAGTGGCCAATCAGGGACTGGTTCTGGCCCAATCCCAAGTTGTTGTATAAGGACCAATCAAGTGTGCAGGTTTTCAACCCCTAATTTGCATTTAGGTTATTCACTTTTATTGATTCACAACACCCCTCCCCCTTGGGTTCCGTTTGAGGGGAGCTGTGATAAAATCCTCAAGATAGGCAGGCCGTTTGGTCTGCCTGGATGATTTCGAGCTCCACGGGTTTTGTCCAATGTCCGGTTCGTGGAGCGTTTGGATGACCATTGTTAAGTTCTATTTCGCTGCACGGCGATTCCGTGCTGCATTCACTGTGGTTGTCTCTGCTGCTGCGTGTTTCTTCGGGGTTTTGCAGTTCGTTTTCCCCCGTATTAAAGTTCCCTGAAGACATCAACTCCCTCCCCGCTTCACGTTCTGGTGCTTCGCTGGGCTGTAGGGCTCCCGTTGACCTGCTATTAGTTGTATCAAAGTCAATTCCCTCGATACTCCCTCCCCCTTGAGTTGTTGAACCGGGGAAGTCATGGCCGCTGGGTGGTAATCTCGATCGGAGTTGGTCTATGTGGCGTTTCCACACCCTCCCATCGTCTGTTAGCAGGCGGTAAGATCTAGGCCCGGTGAGGTGGGTAATGGTTGCGGGTATCCATAACGGGTCGCCGGAAAAGTTTTTGGCAAAGATTAAATCGCCTACCTTAAATTCCCGGCATTTGCTGCTGGAGCCGAAAGGTTTTTCTGGTGCGAAAGCGGGGTGGAGCCGGTCAAGGTGCGATCGTATTTTCCGCCCCATAAGAAGTTCAGCGGGTGTTTTGTTGGTCACGCTGTGGGGCGTGATGTGCTGCAATAAGAGGATTTGATTGATTTTCTCGTCGATGTTGCCAAATTCCATTTTATGCAGGGTCTTTTTCACAAATTGTACCATGCGTTCTGCACGTCCATTCGCCGCAGGGTGCGCGGGCGAGGTCAGCGCATGGCGGATGCCCCGATCAGCCAGATATTGTTCAAAGGGCAATGCAGTGAACTGCGGGCCGTTGTCCGAGACCAACACGTCCGGAAACCCGTGCGTGGCAAATAGTCTGTTTAATTTATTAATAACTGAGTCGGTTGTAGTTGTGTGCATTCGATGAATCTCGAGCCAGTTAGAATAGGCGTCGACAGTAATCAGGAAAGTGTGACCTTTGGTAGGCCCCGCAAAGTCAATATGAATACGGGACCACGGTCCCCTCGGTGTTTCCCATTCGGTTGGGCTTGCTTTCGGTGGGGCGTTGCTGGCGTCCTGGCAAGCGTTGGCACGTAGCGACCCAGGCCTCGATTCTTTTGTCGATTCCCAGCCACCAAGCGTAGCTGCGTGCGAGTGATTTCATCCGCACAATGCCCGGATGTCCCTCATGCAATACCGCCAACACAGTCTGTTGCAATTTGCCAGGGATTACGACTCGATCGCCCCACAAGATACAGCCTTTTTGGGAAAACAGCTCGGTTTGGCGGGCTTTGAAGGGCGCCCATTCAGGTGCAATTTGGTCCGTCGGCCACCCCCGTTCAACCCAGCGTAGTATGTGTTGCAGAACTGGGTCACGTTTCGTTTCAAAAGCAATGTCTCTAGCCGTCAAGGGTGGTGCCTGTAGAGTTTCAATCTGTAGTGTTGAGAGGGTTGGGGCTGGATCCACAACAGCGTCTGGGAGCGGTGTTCTGCTCAATGCATCGGCGTGGAGAATCGATTTCCCCGGGCGGTGCTGCAAGGTGTAGTTGTAGGCCGCCAGGAATTCAGACCAACGGGTCATTCTGGGGGACAATATATACGGGGTTGGTTTATTACCCGCAATGATCCCCAGTAGCGGTTTATGATCAGTGATTATTGTAAGCATGGCCATAAACATATTCGTGAAATCTTTTAACTGCAGCAACAATAGCTAAAGCTTCTTTGTCCAGCTGACTATAATTTCTTTCAGCTTTAGCTAAGGTTCGCGAAAAAAACGCGATGGGGGCTTCCGCTCCGTTTGGTAACACGTGGGCCAGAATTGCCCCAACCCCAAAAGGTGATGCATCACACGTGATAGTGAGCGGCAGAGTCTCGTTGTACTGCATAAGTACTGAATCAGAAGTTAGCAATTTCTTTACTTGTTGGAAAGCATGTTGTTCCCGTTGTCCCCAAACCCACGTTGCTTTTTGTCTAATAGTCTATGCAATGGTTCAGCTACTGTTGCTTTGTGGGGTAAAAACACATTATAGAAATTGATAAGTCCAAGGAACGCCTGTAGGTCTGCCTTGTTCCTAGGAGTGGGTGCCTTTTTAATTGCTCGTAATTTGTCTTCGGTGGGATGAATTCCTTGGCTGTCCAGGAGGTATCCCAAAAATTCTACTTTTTCGGTACATAAGTGGCATTTATCTTTTTTTACTCTGAGGCCTGCATTTTGGAATCTTCGTAAAACCTCTCTGAGTCGTTTTTCTAGGATGTCTTTGTTAGGTGCGGCGATGTAGTACATCGTCGAAATATGGGACAATGCCTTTTATCCCTTGTAACAACCTTTCCATTAAACTCTGGAAGATTCCAGGGCGACGCTTACTCGAATTGGAGCCGGTTGCATTTAAATGCGCCCCTATGTGTTACGATCATCTGCGCCTCGGCTGTGGTTGGGTCTACAGGCAATTGTTGATACGCCTGGGCTAAATCTAGTTTGGCGAAAACTTTCCCGCCGCCCAGAGAATGGAGTAAGTGTTGCACTACCGGTACTGGATAAGCACTTTGCTGCAGTGCGTGGTTTAGTGTGGCCCGGTAGTCTCCGCAAATTCTTAGGGACCCATCAGGCTTGATAGGCATTACTATCGGGGTTTCCCAACGGGCGTGGTTGGTGGGTTCCAGTACGCCCTGCGCTATCAGCTTATCGAGTTGTTCGTCGATTTTAGGCTTTAAGGCGAACGGCACCCGACGCGGCTTAAGGCGGATGGGTGCTATTTCAGGGTTCAAGTTAAACGAGATTGGGGTCCCCTTATACTTGCCTAGTCCGTTCGCGAAAACGTCTTGGAATTCTTGCACGAGTGCTTCCTCCCAATCGACGCTTTCGGCCTTGTGGACTCCGGCTACAGTGATTCCGAGCAGCCTGAACCATTGCAGGCCTAGAAGACTAGGCCTGTCTCGATCCACGACAGTCAGTGGTAGTGCGACGGTGCAGTCCTTGAATGAGACCTGGAATCTGCGGGACCCGACGACGGGAATTCGGTTGCCCTGATAGTCTTTGAGTATAACCCTCTGAGGGTTAAGGTCTTGGCGGCGAATCGTTGGAAGGAGCTGTTGGAGCGTTTTCCACGACACCATCGAGAGGGAAGATCCCGAGTCTACCTCCATCACGCAAGGTTTGTTTTCGATGGCGACCTTTACTCGGATTTTCCCAGCATCAAGGGATGTAGCGTGGCCTATGGTGATTGTTTGGTGGGTCTCTTCCCGCCTGGTTTCTTCACGCCTGGTGGAAGTGGTGGACGGCTTGTTTCTGTAGGAGTGGTTCAATTTTTCTCGGTGAGTGCCGAAGAATCCTGAAGACTGGAATTCGGCCTGTCGGGGTTTGGAGTTCTGTTTGCTCCTGCAAACCTTTGCGATGTGACCGCGTCTCCCGCAATGGCGGCAAAGTGCGTCAAGGAATTTGCAGCCGGATCGTGGGTGATTTGCTCCACAGCCGGCACACGGTCGAAATGAGTGTTGTGAGGACTGGTCTCTCTCCGTTCGAAGTCGGTTGACCTCTTCCTCATCGCTGTCGGACGGGGACTCTAGGTCTTCGTGGTGAGTTGATACCGGGTGTCTCTCTGAGCGAGGCGAGGTATCAGTGGCGAGTTTACGTAGCGGTGCGTTGGTGTGGCGCATTTGGGCTGCTGACTTCTTTGTCGCCTCTGCTGCCGAGGCTTCTTTAAGGGCATCGGTGAGGCTGATGTCCCCCTTAGCCATAATTTTGCTCTGGATAGCGCCGTCTTCTAGGCCCAGAACCAGGCGGTCCCGGAGGGCTTCTTCCAAGTCGGCGAACCCGCAGAGGCCTCCTAGGTTCCGGAGGTCCGTGATGTAATTGGCAAGGCTTTCACCCTTCCGTTGATCCCTCTGGTAATATTCATGTCTTCTTACTAGGGTTGGCACGGAGGGCGCGTAGTGAGCCCGTAGTAACGGCTCGAGGACGTCCCAGTCCATTTCTTTTACCTCTGCTGGCTTGGCAAGCGACTTTGCCATTTTAAACACGGTTGGTCCACAATGCGTTAGAAAGATAGCTCTTTTTTTTGCCGGTTGTTGCATCTTTCAAATTGTTAGTTTCCAGAAACATCTGGAACCGATCCATGTAGGCCTCCCAGTCTTCGGTCTCTGGATTGAATGGAGCGGGTGGTACGGCACCGCTGGCCATGTTGCCATTGATGGTGTGTGTTCGACCACATGCTCTGTTAGTTGCTCTGTAGATTAGTCAGCTCTTCGGTCTCCGAATCCCATCCTCGTCACCAGTGTTAAGTTTGGAGAATAAGGAGACCAGACATCTGACCAGTGACTTCAACTCTTTAATAATAACAGGAATCAGAATGGAACAGAACAATGCTATGGGCAGCAGTAACCCTTTTATAGGGTTAGCTGCTGCCTTATTAACCAATGAAAATGCGCAACAGGTTCCAACTACTGACCAATAAGGACAGTCCCAAAAGTGGCCAATCAGGGACTGGTTCTGGCCCAATCCCAAGTTGTTGTATAAGGACCAATCAAGTGTGCAGGTTTTCAACCCCTAATTTGCATTTAGGTTATTCACTTTTATTGATTCACAACAGATAGATAGATAGATAGATAGATAGATAGATAGATAGATAGACAGACAGATAGGCAGACAGACAGATAGAGACAGATAGATAGATAGATGTAGATGTAAAACACTTATGTATCCAAGCCCTAAGCATAAATAGAATATATTTATGTATAAATCTGTAGCAACTGTGGGAAATTTGGGATTGTATATGCCTCTCCTAAGCATGTATTAATAATCTTCATTTAAAAATGGAAAGCTATTTTGAAATTCAGATTATCTCTGATCATGGCAAGAAAGTGAAGCAATAATTCTAAAACAGTAAAAAAAGAAGAAGAAGAAGTGATTGTGCTGTTGGTTAGGAGACAATGAATAAAAATAGACAGGACCTTAAGAAAGAAATACTGAAAAAATTAAAACATTTTATTTATGTTTTTCATAAGCGTTGCACCTTCTAAGAGAACAATCTTAATTCATTCTCTCTGACATACTGAAAGAACACTGGGAAATAGTAAGTGATAGCTGAAAATAATAGAAATAATTTGATAGGCTATCTCAGATGGAAGTGGAGAAGGAAAAGCAATTCAGGCCACATTTATTGCCTATGTGTCACAAAGTGACTTCTAAAATCAGCTATATTTCTTTTCTAAACATTATATTTTTATATATTCCCTCCAAGGTCCTGTAGTATTTTTAGAACTTTAATTACTTTGGAATGTCTCCATACAGATAAGATCTGCATATTTCTATGTATGCCTCAGGACCACGAAATGGAGAAAAAGGCTCCAAATATAGATTGACTGCTTACACTTTATTTATTTTAATGAGATTAAACTAATTTCAAACTCCACACAGAAATCTCTAATCATGTTTTAGAAGAAATTATGGTATTGGCTTGTTCCAAAATAAAGGAATTTAATTCTAGAAATAGTCAGATATATTTATTCTTATAATCGAAAAATTCAAATCAAATGGAGCTAAGATGGACAGTGAATAACTAAGTAAACAGGACTCAACCTGTAATATTTAATTGTAATAAAGCATGATGATCAGCCTCTAGGATTTACATTTTCCTCAACATCTGATATGTATGAAAGCTCACAGCCCTATAGAACAAATCTACAATTTATTTTTAACTTTTGTATTTATACACTATATCAAATTTAGAAATTGCCCATCTCACTTAGAGTGACTCTGGGAAGCATATAATTAAAAAATACAAACTGTTTATAAATATTGTCTTTGGAGGCAATTATTCTTATTAAGATAAGAATAGAATAATTGAAATTAAAGATTTAAAAAGGCAGGGGTTAGCTTTCACGGCACTAACCACACCTGCATACTTCTCTAGGAGCCCCAAGCAAGTCTGTAGATCGAGATCTTCAAAAGTTTCTGAAAGGACAGGCGATTGGAGGTCTACCTCACCTCTAGGGAGAGAATGTTCCAAAGGGTAGGGCCAACAGCAGAAAAGGCTCTCTTTCTGGACCCTGCCAGCCAAATTTTTTTGACTGATGAGGTTCACAACATACCTCCCTGCTGACTGGGTGGGACAGGCTGATGTAATGGGGTGAAGACTGTTCTGCAGCAAACCTGGCCCCATGCCATGTAGGGCTTTAAAGTTATAACTAATATCTTGAATTGGATGTTGAAGTAAACTGGTCACCAATGCAGCTTGCACATCCAAGACTGTTTACATGGTTGCAGTCTGTATCAGCTGAAGCTTCTGTATACTTTTCAAGGGTAGAACTGTTTAAAGTGCATTGCTACAGTTGAAATGGGAGGTGACCAGGACATGAAGGACCGTGTTAGCCCCGTGTTAGATCCATTTTGAGACAGATTCTGGTCTGCAACAATGGGGGTGGGGGGTGGGGGGCAAGCTGTGGGAATGGGAAAGTAGCGAAGGGAGTATAGCCTCAACAACATTCTTTCACCAGTGATCAAGAATAAGCTGCTGGCACCTGGAGGGCAGTGACTGGAATTTGGCAGCAGTTGAGACAGGAGATTGATTGGCCAATGTGATCTGTGGGTCACTAAATGGGGAAGGGTGTGAGTTTTAGTGGGGAGGGGGAAAACATGAAAATTCAGATTGGGGTTTTCCCCAGATGTGCCAACATGACTACTCTAATAAATTCTTACTTTGATGGACTTTTTCTCGGAGTACTGAATCATTTGGAAAGTTTACTTGGAACTCTGACAGACCGAATGAAGAACCTTCCTATTCAGGAACACAACACAAAGTTGATCAAAGGCCCTCCAAGTAACTAATACCACCTGCTCTTCACACAGGAACCATGAATCCAGGAGGACTCCCAGATTATGCACCAGGTCTGTTTGGGGTAGTGTGACCTTCATCCAAAATGAAAGATAATAAATTCAAAGGATGTAGCTAACATTGCCTGACTGATAAACCAGTATAAAATCAGTCGTCCCCCCCTATAGTCGACAGTGGAACAGAATCTGTGTCTATGCATATTGTTTTAATTATTCATGGTTCTGAATGATTTACAATTGATTCCATTTAGCAATATCCAAAATCTCTGCAAGAGATGTCTTTAAAACAAATGTGGAGAGGATGCTATTGACTTATCTTCTCTTTAATGACTTCATCTGGAGGGGAAGAAATGCATGGATGATCTGGATCATGGGGAACTGTAGTCTGGGCAAAAGTCTTTACATAATAATCCAGTATAATAAGCACTGCAACATAATTATTATCCTTTATCTTGGTATATTAATATCTTCTGGCACTGAGAATAGCTTTAGGACAATTACTTCGATAAACAAGAAATTATGTGTAATATATACACACAGAATGAACAATGAAACTATCATGGTTAACTCCATGCCTTAAATATATTGGATAACAGTTAATGAACATTATTTTGATAAAACTATAGCTAATAACTGTCTTACATATATTTCCCATAATTATAATTGGAAATCAGAAAATGGCAAAAAAAAAAAAAGATTGTCCCTATGTAATGATGATTAAGAAACATCTGTTTGCATATATAACAGACCGAATATTATCCAAATCAAATTTTTACAATAGTGTAAAAATCTGTTTGCATATATAATAGACTGAATATTATCCAAATCACATTTACAATAGTGTAAAATAAAAAAGCAATTTAGTTTATCCGAAGGTAGTTTAAATATTATATTTTACATGAGAAAATTAAAATGTATAGCAATTAAGAATAGGCTTATCAGTTTAGTATGTAAGAAACTAGTTCAAGTATTATAATTTTTAAATCAGAAAATAAAAATCTACATTTTGTGTGTTAGGAACAGGTTAATGAATGTATTATTCAAATAGTTGAATATTTGAAATATGAGATCAGATTTATTAAATATCAACAGACAGCACCAGCCTGAGAGTATGTCAGTATACTGCATATTGCCTTGCAAGGTTGGTGTTTTACAAAGTAGAGATCTTATCTTGAATAAAATAGCATGAGAAAACCAATCTTTCTTTGCATTGGTAGCTACTGATCACAATGAGCCCAAACTGATTAGCAGCAATCTTATACTTAATGTGGGATGCTGCAGATGGGACATATACAATTAAGAGTAGTAACATGGCCTCTTTTTTGGTGTCCCTGAAAGTTTCTTGGCTGTTGTTTTAGAAGTGGTTTGCCGTTGTTTCTTCCTAGACCAGGGGTGTCAAACTCGTGGGATCACACTGTCATCATGTGACATATTGCGACTTTCCCCCTTCGCTAAACCGGAGGGGGGGCATGGTCAGTCCTTGATGCATCTGGGCCACGGACTGCAAGTTTGACATCCCTTTCCTAGACTAAAGGGATATGACTGACCCAAGGTCACTCAGCTGACTTTGTGTCTAAGGAAGTTCTAGAACTCAGGATCTCCCTTTTTCTATCTGTTACCTTAACTAATATATTGAAATGGCTCTCTAACAAAGGCTATACCTTTTTATCTAATCCAAAAAAGGAGTGCACTTGTCAACTGAAGGATTGAAAATTGAAGGATTGAAAACCATGGAAAGCAGTATCTATGAACCATATTTGATAACCATGAAGACTAGGACATATAGGTGCCCTATTGATATGATATGAAAAGGAAAAAAAATAGCTAGCATGTGACTGTGAAACTAAGGGAAAAAGAAAGCCGATAATAGATGTGGGTGAAAGTGAACTGGACTTCTGGAGTGGAATTAATGAATTTTTATTTTATTGATTTATCATATTTTAAAACTACCCATCTCTCTCACAGAAGGACTCTGGGTAGTGTACAAATAAAATATTAAAATACAAAAACAGTATATAAAATTTAAAATTTACAAAGCCGAGGATGAATTAAAAATCAGTGTTAAAAGGCAAGGGGAAAGCTTTCAGGGTACTAACCAGCCCAATGGCTGCATGTTCCTCTAAGAGGCCCGAGCAAGATCACAAAGCTATGTTTTCACACTTTTCCAAAAAGCCAAGAAAGTGGGGCCTGCCTTACCTCTGGGTTCAATAGGGTGGGGGCAGCAGCAACAAAGTTTCTCTTCCTGGACCTTACCATTCAGAATTCTTTAACCAATGGGATCCACAATATAATTTCCCTACCTGAGCTCTGTGGAATGGGCAAATGGGTTGGGGTGAAAATGGTTCCATACTGGCCCCGTGCATATAGGGTTATAAAATCTTATCCAACACTTTGAATTGGACCTGGAATATATGCAGAAAAAAAGGAAAGTTTAGTTTTAATAAAGAGAAAAATATTCAGTGTAGTTTAAAAAGTATGAATTTGTATTTCCTAGAGCTGAAGAAGCTTCTTGGATGAAAAGCGAAACACCTTCAAAGGAAAAAAACAACAGAAAGTTGAGTTGCCTCTTGGAAAAGCACATTTAGATATTATCTAGATCAGGGGTCCCCAAACTTGGCAACTTTAAGACTTGTGGACTTCAACTCACAGAATTCTCCAGCCAGCTATGCTGGAGAATATGCTGGAGCATAGCTGGCTGGAGGATTTTGGGAGTTGAAGTCCACAAGTCTTAAAGTTGCCAAGTTTGGGAACCTCTGACCTAGATTGATGCAGCTATATACAGTATGAAACTAGCTATCCATAGTTTGGTGAAAATCGCATACTAAAATGAGTTTTGGAAAAGAATATTGAATATTTTATTTTATTTATTTATTACATTGTTATGCCGTCTATCTCACCGTCAAGCAACTCTGGATGACAACATTCTGAATGAAAGAGATCAGAGAAACAATATTGCTATGTACTTAAAAGGATAGTTAGGAATGTAGTGAGAGAATACAAACAAAATATTGAATGACAATGCAATGCCTGTTTAAAACAAGGTTCCCAAACTTTTCAACCACTTGACTCCCAAACATTTATTATATGGGAATAATTAAGTACTACTTTAATACTACTATGAATAATAATAGCAGCAACAACAGTATTAGATAGTCCCATTGATCCTTGTGGGTTGAAATTGTCCACTTTTAGGTTTAGACTGAAGTCTCTTTCTTTTGAATATATGATCTAGACTTCAGATTCTGGAATGCAGATCGCAACAATCCCTTCTGTCTCATTACTTGTGCCTGCTGCCATAGACAGATATCTTGTTCTAATGCGCATCAGTGTTGTCTTCAATAAGATATCTATGCCAGCTAAATTGCATCTGAGTAAACTAATTTTAGAATACTGGTTTGAAGTGCTTTCATATAATAATGTCAGACAAAAGCACGACAGTACTTTAGTCATTAGAAAACAATGCCCACTTGAAATTGCTGTCTGTAAAAAAAGTAGAGATGGTTAAATTGATTGCTTTAGTCAAAGAAAAGAACATATCTAATTTTGTTTCTATTTGGAAACCACTTCTGGATTTTATGTTTGTGATGGAAAAAAGATAAAATTTTGATTTTGATTTTGCTGATTAGATAGGTTTGTTGATATAGAAATGACTAGCATATGTTAGTCATAAGTAAAAGTAAAAAAGATTGAAGCTATGATATTATTTTCTACTGTGCTAAAAAGAATCAGGAGTCAATGCCTTTTTTCTCTTTTTCCCCTTCTATCACATACTTTCTCCTTTTCCCTTTTTCTATCCCTAGTTTCCCATTATTTTTATTTTCTTTGTATTTTATATTCTGACAAGCTAATAAACTTTTAAAAATTTTAAAAATGTTTCCTTCCTTCCAGTCACTGATTAGTATTAAAAAAACAGGATAAATACTATTGTAATTCTATAATAACTAGTGGGATTTAGGTCTGCATCACATTTCAACATTTTGGGAACAATATGAATATTGTGAGCATAGCAAAGCAAAAGAATCCTGAGAAGGAGAAGAAATTACATGAATATATAAGACTTTGAATTTGATTTTTCAATTCTAGCACCCCCTCCCAAAGTAATTTATCTACCCTGCACCTGTGTTAACTTTAAGCTTGACAGCTGTAATAAAATCTTAAATTGACTTTTTAAAAACACTCAGATTATAATTCATTAAGACTAATGAACTGCTTGCAGAATCTGCTAATTTTGTTGAGTCCTATTTTGCTGCTCCTTTTAAAGTCAATAGGATTTTTCCCACCTGGCATTGGGATTATGCAATTTCAGTAACTGCTCAGTAAGAAGAAAATCTGAAACATATGAAATACAGTTTGTGCTGCTCTGTTTTACCTGTACATTAATTCCTTGTGGTGAGTACCCATTTTTATTTAATTTTGTTTTGTTTTAGTTATGTAAAATAGAGCAGGTGGGGACAGCGTTCATCAAGACTTTTGGTTGTAAAATATCCTTGCACAGCTCTGTGGAGTTGGAAGAAGGCTGGCCTTAATAACATGGAAACTGTGAATTAAGAGTTCAGGTCATACTCACTGTCTGTTTCTTTGCTTAACATGCTCTTCTTGCCTCAGAGCAAAAGAAAGATAAGGAAAGAATTGCCATTCAGTGAAATGTGGAAGACTGGCTAAAGAATGTTTTTCTAAGCAGAAAATCATTTCCAGTGGATAAATGAAGTGTTCCTCATTATTCTATGGCAGAGCTAAGAATGCCACAGCAACAGCCTTAGAAATCTAAGGAATGCCGAAAAAGAACAGGCTATAGTCAGTTTGTTAAATATGATCTTGTGAGTATTCTGAATGGGAACATACATGTTCCAGTATCCAGCGAGCCAGATCTTCATTTACGTTTATTTCTGAAGCCCTTCTACTAGTGAAGGAAAAAAAACCCTGCTTTTAAATAGAAATCTGTATCCACTTATTCTCTGAAATGGAAAAGATACAAAAGGAGCAGTAGATGAAACTGCAGCTGAGTATTTGAATGCCTTCTCTACAGTACTTTTACAATCTCCTTTCAATTAAATTTGTTCCTTTTTTTCTTTCCTTCAGTAATAGAACCCCTCAAATTAATACAGAATGTCCTACCTGAGACAAATATATACCAGTCCATTCAGTATCCAGAAGAGCTCAACAGAACAGCTTGGTGAATTACACTTGGGGTTTTTGGAGTTCAATTACATCCTCATTTCAAGGATTCTTGCTGAATGAATGGTGATGCTTTAGAAATTCTTTTATTTCCTGTTTTTATTCCTACTATTTTCTTTTACAATAACTGTTCCATGTAAATTGCTTTTAGCTAAAATTTAGATTTCAAGCAGGTTGCTGAAATTGTGGGAGATTAGAGTTTTGTTAAGCAGATTTCTCTTTCCTGGTTCCTTCAAAATGCTGTGCAAAAGTCAATTAGAAATAAACTAAACATTCAGGGAAGACTTTTTGAAAAATGCCTCCTAACCAGCCTTGGGAAATGGCCAACAGAGGAGGTAAAGGAAATGTGTGAGTTGAATTGTCTTTCTGGTAACCATCCTATCCACTTCTTTTATATTTAAAAAAACAACAACACACCAGATATTCTATCTGAAGAAACATAGATAAAAAATGGGCTTATTTGACCTATTGTGTGGCTTTCTTGGTTTGGCTGAGTGACACAACATGCCAGGTCTGTTATCCCAGCTAGTAGTAATCTTTGTTCTTCTTACTAATGAAGAAAAAGTGTTAGGATAATCTCTGAACTAATTGGTTTTTGAAATACTTTGCATTCTGTTTTAATGAAGAAAGAAAGACATAAAAAGAAAGAAAGAAAGAAAGAAAGAAAGAAAGAAAGAAAAAGAAAGAAAGAAAGAAAGAAAGAAAGAAAGAAAGAAAGAAAGAAAGAAAAAGAAAGAAAGAAAGAAAGAAAGAAAGAAAGAAAGAAAGAAAGAAAGAAAGAAAGAAAGAAAGAAAGAAGGAAAGAAATGGAAAGAAAGAAAGACAGCTTCTTGCTTCTTTGCACAAAATTGTTTTTCAGAAATGAGTGCTTTAGGATAGAGGCACCAGTTCTGCTACATAATTTTATATCTTGGGACTTAATTATAGTTTTTTTTTAGCTGGGAGGGAAGATACAGTCTTCAGTTATGTACCTAATAACTTTTCCCTCTCTGTCTGCACCAATCCATGACATATGTATATTTTCATATTATTATTTTTGGAGGGGGGATGGGGAGCAAGCATGCTGTTTGCCAGTTCTGATGCTGTTACAAAGCTTCTAGAAATCTTTTTTTGAGTATCTGAGAACAGACAGCAGAAGTTCCCAAACAAGCCATGAGCACAATCAATCCTTTCATAACCACTTCATTAAAACCTATTCTGCAAGCTTGGACACATCCACATTCCCATATAGAATGCACATGCCCAAAATGTAGAAAAGAAGACAGAAAGAGATAAAGAGAAAATGCCCTCCTTCTCTACTGGTCAAATGGATGAAAGAGAATCGGAAGATTTCAAATAATTCTTTGTGGGAGAAAACTCAAGTTTTTCCAGCACCAGGCTTGCATCTTTTATAGCCTACACAGGTCATGGTATCTATGCTGATTTTCACAATAGGATTTCACATTTGTTTGGGCTTCAGACCTTCCTTTTTTTTATGTGCCCATTTTCTTCTCCAGGAAATAAAGCCCTTGTTTACTCATATCTGTCATTAAATCATGAAATAGAGAGGTTGAGTTTGTTTGCATATATCAGTTCTTAATGGTTCCAGTTGATGCTTTAATCTGTATTCTTCAGCTTTCTTTCCCCTTGTTCACCTTCCCCACTCTTTCCCCCATTTTTTGCTAATCAGCAAGTAATGGGAGAATACACTTAGAGCAGGGTAGGATTCAGATAAAATATAACAGAAGGATACATGTAGAATATGCATTACTCTAGAGACTATTGAACACACACACACATACTCTAGAGACTTTATTGAACACACACACACACACACAGAGAGAGAGAGAGAGAGAGAGAGAGAGAGAGAGAGAGAGAATACAAATCATGCACAGTATTGCATGCCAATGTGGTGTGGTATATTACTCTTGAACCTATACAATTTAACATTTTAAACTCAGTTAAATCACAGCACCATAAAGATCATAAAGCTAAAACAAAATTTTGCTTTTCGCCTGATGCTTTATGCCCATTTACTTGGGGGAAAAAGCCCCCTTTAAAGTAATAATGATTAGATAGGAATATGCAATCACATTTACAAACAAAACATGTATCAAAATAGGAAAATGTGGTATTGAAAAGTCGTGCCAACTTTGTTCAGGGTCAACTCACATGTAAACATCTGACTTGTTCACACTGTCATCACATAATTTAAATCAGGGTTTTCCAAAGTGGTGACCCTCAAGAGACAATGAGCCTATTCAAATAGTCAATTACTATTTGTACTATATCTTTTAAATTATTTGTATATACAAATATTTAGGGCTCATTCTGAAACACCATGAAGAAGCTAATGAATTGAAGAGCATGAAGATCCCTGCTTTAAAACCTTGGGGTTTTATAAATAAGCTTGATTGTGCTTCTTTCTTTAGTAGCCGATCTTTGTTACTATTATTTTATTGGTTTGGCAATAAAAGCAACTTATTTAGGCCAAGCGCTTAACTCTGCTGCTACTACTGAATACAGGTTTCAGTTTCTAGAGGAAGATTTATCACTGGGCCCTGGATGATACTCTGACAATTCTGGGCTCCTGCAAATTGGACTTCAGTCCAAGACTCAACCCCTGGCTACACCATTGTACAAAGGAGACAAGAGAATGTTTTTGATCTTACCAAATTTAAGATTCAGATATCATCTTCAGCAATGCTGGTCAGAAGAAAAAATGGGAACATTTGTAAAAGCCAGGTGCCTAGTGGATAAAGGTGATGGATAAAGTTGCTTTCAACAGGGAAAGATGTTTGGTGTCCATGACTGACAATCTGTGACTTTGTGGTCATATGTAGTATTATAACTGAGTATATTATTTAACTTTTTCATCAATAGATTAACAAATTCAAATCATACTACATAAACTGTTAATACATATAACTAATGAGAAAGCATGAACTTTTGACTCCATAAAATCAGTGATCATTTTTTGTTGTCTTTAATGTATGTAAATTTTGCTGTTCTATTTTTCCTCCCCTTATAAACAGTTATCAGAAAAATGTCAACTGCCTAGGGAAGCTTCACCTGTAAATATGAATGTTGTTAATCTAAAACCAAGCAAGTGAATATCTTGAATCTACCAAGAAGCAACTTTGGTCATTACCATACTGCAGTCTTAAAATTTGCCACTTGTTGAAGCAATCCCATATTTTTTGCCCCTCAAAAAGATTCTCAATAATACCGAGATCTTTGCTGGGCCATTCATTCTGCTGACAATATATTCAACAGAATCCACAGGGACAGAGGAAGCCAAACATTTCTAGGAGCTCTATTGGTTTAATAATGAAACTTTCTTACACAGTACATCAGATGATCTTACTCTGCTCAAATCTTAGCACTGGAGTTAGACACAGTTGTTGGAAATAAATCCATTCTTTTTACAGGCAAAAATGTTTTAGTACTACTGTGAATGATAAATAGCTGTGATGTTCTGCAGCTGCTGAAGTATGTGAATCTCTGTCAAAGATTACATTTAGATCTGAGGCTGAGTAGGATCAAAAGGGATTAGTAGTATTTGAAATATGGAATTATGTCATAATTGGGTAAACAAAAATACGCAAAAAACCTGCCTTCTGCAAACATTATCCCCATTACAATATCTGGAGTAAACAACTGAAAAGTTTTTTTGGACAATACAGATGTAACAGCAGCATAATCTTATAGTTATCACTACACTGAAGATGTACTAGAGTACCTTTTAAAAAGTTTTAATTTTTTTTTTATCTCTGAATGAAATAGACCTTTGGCATTTACACTAAAAGTAAAGAAAGAAATTTTGGACTAATATAGTTCTGTGTGTACAATAACATTAAGTAAAAGGACCAAAATACTAAAGTGAAGCTACCTTTCAATCAATTTTTTATAATTTTTTGACATGCATTCAGCATGGAAAATACTATAAAGTGCACAGAACGCTCAGCACTGCAAATAATCAAATAATGAATCACGCAGGCAACAATCTTGATTCTGAAATTAAAGTTCTTGTAGAGAAGTTGCTACTCAATCTTAGAATTATGCTATACTCATATTATTTAGAACTGGAGGATATTTCAGAGGATACCTTGCGTTGAGTTATTCTCAACATAAGATATAACTACACCAACCTTTAAAACAGTCATCTTCAGTATGAAAAAGGTGTATGGGAGCAGAAACAAAGAACTTTTCTGCAGCTCTTTAAAGCACTAATTTCTTTGAAGTACGTTTTTGAATCAAATCCAAAATGTTACACAATCAATATATTTAAATACTTACAGTTCATGACACAGTGTAAGGTATTACTATTATTATGGTTGGTCATACAGTATTATATCACAGGCATGGCCCAGATATTGATGGTTTTGATGTTTCCACTATTCAAATTTCTCTTCAGCTATTTTCTAATTCTTTGGTTATTACCCAAAGTTGGATTAAACACATTTTAACTTGTTCATGCTTTATTATTATTATTATTATTATTATTATTATTATTATTATTATTATTATTAATTATTCACAAAAAACAACAGAGCGCAAATCATAGTGATAGTCAACACTTCCCAGGTGTTTAGCACTGCGTGATGTATCGGCGGATTATGAGAGCAGATCCCAGTAAGGTGGCCTTCTGCAGCTGACCAATGATGATTTTGTCAGTGGCAATTGTTTTTAAGTGCATGCCTAGGTCTTTAGGCACAGCACCTAGTGTGCCGAGTACCACTGGAACCACCTGTACTGGTTTATGCCAGAGTCTCTGCAGTTCAATTCTCAAGTCCTGATATCTGGTGATTTTTTCAAGTTGTTTCTCGTTGATTCTGCTGTCACCAGGTATGGTAATGTTGACGATCCACACATTTTTCTTCTCCACAATCGTGATATCCAGGGTGTTGTGTTCCAAAACTTTATCAGTCTGTATTCAGAAGTTCCACAGTAATTTTGCATGCTCATTTTCAACCACTTTTTCAGGCTTATGATCCCACAAGTTCTTTGTTACAGGCAGTTGGTAGTTGTGACACAAATTCCAGTGGACTATCTGAGTGACTTGTTGTGACGTTATTTGTAGTCAGTCTGAGCGATTGTCTTACAACAGCTCAGTATGTGATCGATGGTTTCATCCGCTTCTTTGCAGAGTCTGCATTTGGGGTCATCAGCAGATTTTTCTATTCTGGCTTTGATTACATTTGTTCTGATGGCTTGTTCTTGGGCCGCAAGAATCAGGTCTTCTGTCTCTTTCTTCAGTGTTCTGTTAGTCAGCCATAACCACTAAGGTGACCTTCTGCAGCTGACCAATGGTGGTGGTGATGATGATGATGATGATGATGATGATTCACATAATCAGCCAGATATTTAGACTGAATTTTTGCCCACCTTTTCAGGGACCTGGAATAGGCAATTTTCATTCATTCATTCATTCATTCAATTTCTATAGTCATCCAACTCAACCAAGTAACTCTGAGGTACAAATCTAAAATGATAAAACAATTATTTTAAATTAAAACAATTTAAAAAACATTTAAAAGATTCACAAAATAAATAAGTACAAAGAGCAGCTGTCATGATTAATTAGCTAATAATAAAGCCAAGTAACAGGGTCCTTATAATGTCACATTTTTAATGTCAGTCATGGCAGTTGTGACTTATGAAAGTTGAACTCCAACATTTCTGAAGATCATCAAATTGGGGACATCTGCTATAGAGAAATCACATCTGCATATAAGTAACTGCTGAACTCAGTGGACTGGGTGGTAATATAAACACATGTAAACAAATGTAAATACAGCAAGGTGATTCATTATTTTTTTATTAAAGAATTTTGCCAGATGTGTTTTTTATCCCCAGTTTTGACAGTTAACTCTCAGTTAAAGGCTATAGTCACAAAATAAATCACATGGTGCTTTATTGCAATCAGAAGTATTCCAAATAGGACTTTATATTGGCTGAATTCATATACTCTAAGCCAATAAGTTTTATTGTGTTTTGTGGAACAAGCTCTGTGGAGCAAGCTTTGCTTCATTTGCAAGTCCGAGCCATAATAGATTGTAGAGCTCAAACACTGCACAAAATCAAAATTGAATTAGTCACGTTACGGAATATGTGAATCCATCCTGAAACATAATTGTGGTTCAGTGGCCTAGAGGCAGAGCTCTCGCCTCACAATCAGGAGGCTGTGAGTTCGATCCTAGATAGAGGATCTATCTATATATCTGCTATTTAGGGGGCGTGCATAAGCGCACCAACGTGCCTACCGTCCCTGTCCTATTGTTTCTCTTATTCTTTTATTTTTCTTATATGTAACCATTTCATGTATTCACAACTATGTATACATTTATACTTATTATCTTGTAAACAATTGGCAAATCAAATAAAATAAATAAATAAATAAATAAATAAAATAATTGGTAGCATGAGCATCCATGGAGGAGTGGGAAAATAGCCCAGATGCCATAATCAAGCAAATGATGTATACAGTATAGATAGTATATCATCTAAGTAGTTACTACATACTACTTATCCACTTATATAGTAAGTATAGTATCTACTTCTGTTAGATGCTATGAATCATGCAAATGCCTAATTGTATCACTGTATCATTTTATGACATCATAAGGGCTTCTAACAGATACCTAAAATTGATATATAGATTCCATTTAAGCAATACTATAGTATGACCTGAATGTTATACACTTTGCTCAAACATTTATTTTTGTGTACAAAACCAGCTATTGCGCTTTGCAAAGGATGGTTTATAACGCAGCACAGGAACGCAGTGAACTGCAACCTATTCAATAAAGCAACAGTATAATCAAGCCAGGGCTTCGGGAATCCTTGAATCCGACCGGAGGATCCTTGAACCCGACCGGAGGATGAAAAGCACATCATTCCAGGCCAAACGCTCCCAGGAGCTCCAAAAAGGACTGCCCTCCAAAGGGAGAGCCAGCCAGTCCCAGAAAGAGCCGGGCAAAGAGCCAGCTCCAGCACCTGCAGTGCCGTAACTCGGTCACTAAGTGGCGCCAGATTTCGTCGCTTAGTGCCGAGCTCGTCGGAAACTCGCGCTCGCACACACACACACACACACACATAACCCAAGCCCAACACTTCGGCAAGCACGCACAAAGCAGCTGGACGAAGCTTCTGAGCGGGCTTCCCGGTGTTTTATTTTATTTTATTTTTTTTACTCCGAGCCGAGCCGGAGAGGAAAGGGGGAGGAGGGGTAAGGGGTGACTCTGTTATCCCGAAGCGGCCGGAAAGAGCGACGCAGCCCCGGACGGCGAAGCATTTCGACTGAAGGTGAGTAGAACTAGAGCATCCCGGCTGGAAAACTTGCAGGTGGCTTCGGCCGGCGGATGGGGCATGGCGCGCCCGCCCGCTTTGGTCACGTTCTCACACTTGGCGGAGGGGCGACTGCTCCGAGCTTTTGGCCCGGAGGGGGCGGACAGGGCGGGATCGGGAGGAGGAATTCCCACCTGGTCGCCTCAAACTTTGCCGAGAACCCAACCGCCGGTGGCCTCTCGGCGACTGCCGCTTGCTTGTCAGCTTGGTTCCCATCGCTCGGTGGCCCTCGGCGCTCTGCGCAACGGCGTGGGCTGCTGTGAGAGAGACAGCTCCGTTGCCCAACATACTTGAGGAGCCCACGTTGTCCCTCCTATGGTTGCTCTCCCCGCTGCGTGTTTGAACACTTGTTTGTTTGGTTTTGCTTTTTAAGGGGCTGACCGAGCCCGGGGTGGTGGTGGGGTGAGATAGTCGCCTTCCCTTCTCCGCATCCTTCCACTCAGCCTGCTTTCTTCCTCTTTTGCCAGATGTACAGGATATTAGCCGTAGCGCTTTGGTGTTTTCTGCAAGCAGAGGGCAGGCATCCAGAGATCACCCTTCGTAGGAGCAGCAGCAGCAACAATGGCAATTTTTTGGACAATGACAAATGGCTGAGCACCGTTTCCCAATATGACAAAGATAAATACTGGAACAAATTCAGAGATGTAAGTTATATTCCTGTACCTATAGGTACAGTGTGTGCTTTGGCCAAAACGTATCCTGGGATTTATTTTTTTTGCTGCAAGGGACTCTTTGTGGGAGAGGACATGGCTACATCTGTTGTGGCTGTCACTGTAGGGTTGGAAGGAGGCCGACTGTCCTTTAAAAATCCCCTGGGTTTTATTTATTTATTTACTTTGTGTGTGTGTGTGTGTGTGTGTGTGTTTGTGTGTGCATTCACACACAGAGAAGTGTGCACGCTATGGTATGCTTTCGGATAAGTGATTAGTTTTCTTGGTCTTCCATTTTTGTTTAAGACTTCGAGGAACTTTGCTGGTTTGCAAAATTAATCACTGTGAAATCCTGCCAGCCACATACAGAACTATTTACTAACAGAACCCCCATCTTGGTGAAGCTTTCTATTGCTGTAGGTGGTGGTAGGGAGACAGAAGCATGCTGTTCCAGGCAGTTGTGAAAGGGTTCAAATTTTCTCTCTCTCACACACACACACACATTTGAAATATATTTATTTCAAAATAAGTATGATCATAATTCACGAACATTTTAAAATATATCTGTGTCACACATATAGATTATGTGTGACACAGCATATCATTTTGTGGCAGGGCAGCAAAAGATATTCTAAGTGGAACTTTAGGGAAAATGAGAGACCTGTGTTATTCATCAGACTGGGAAGAGAATGAAATAGGACATTTTTTGTTTGTATTGACTATCCGTTAACAACAGTTTGATCTTAACCACTTATAATTCCCTAGAAGAGTCAAGTCTGTATTGCTATGTATCTATTATAGGTGAGATGGTTTGTCAGATGAACCACAGAATAGTAGTTGAACTAACTTGTTCACCACAGAGTGTTCTGATAAGGATTGGGTAGGATTGCAATAGTTAGGTTCTACTTCTCTGTATCATACAAGATTTTATACGGAGGCCCAGTCAAAATATTAAAATGGAGTCAACTTTTCTAGTTCTACTTTTAAATTTCTGTAAATTGCCATATTATTTTCCAATTGAATTCAGCTATAATTCAATTTCCCTTGGTCATATTTTTTCAGTTTGGGTATATATTAAATGTATGATAAATTTCAGAGCGTATTAGGGATAAAAGTATCAAGTGCAGTCCATAAAGTCAGACATGAATATTCTTTTTGTAAAGTACATGAAGTATAAATTGCAGCTTTAATCTTTGGGCAAAATTGAATTTAGAGATACTGTAGAAAGTGATTATATGCTTTGAATAACTGTATTAAGTTGAAACATATAATCAAATGTCTACTATGTGACAAAGTGATGACATTGAAAGAAGTTTTAAAACAATATAGAGATATATTTTTGCCAGAAACATTATTTTTGAAAGTTACAAAGGAGTCATTGATCAAATCTCATATAGAAGTTTTCAATGATACAATTATATTTAGCCCACGATTACTTAGTCATAAATAAATAAAATAACCTGAAAAACAAATATAGACAAAAGATAAATTCAGGGGTTGGTTCAACGTATTTCAATCTTTTTAACCTTTTATCAGGATCTAGACATGTAAAAGTATGTTGAGGTAAATGTGGGGAAGGAGTAAATCAAACTTGCCACTACTATATTATTTTTCAGTAATCAATTCATAATGTATCGGTTCATGAATGCTTATCTGTATCCAGAATAACACTAAGAAACAGTTTCAGTTTTCTTCTAGTTTGCAAATCCTTCTGTATCTTTCCAGTTCCAAACCAAAAAGTAAACCTGCATGAGGTTGTAAAATAAAGATTCTGAGATTGTTTCATAAGCCTGCTTTGCCATCTGTGTAAACCAACCAGACACTATAAATTTGGGAGAGAGGCTTCCAGATTGCAGTGGTATAGATTGCCTGTCTGAAATGGTACCAAGGAAAGATGCTTTTTCAAAGCATATTTAAAAACGGGTGTAGTATAAGCCACTCTATTTCTTTCAGTAAAATGGTGTACACAGTTTATGAGAAATAATCCACTATTATGTATATGAAGAATACGCTAATATTCTGAACAGTGCTTACTGTTAACCATAATCTCAACTGATTCTTCTATAATGGTACAGCACACTGGCAAAGCTGGGTATATTTTTCTTGTGGTTGCAGAAGCAATTTTTCTTTTGGGATTGGAAAGAATAGCAGATACATTATCTCCTGAAAAAAGTAATGACTTCTGGCCAGTTAAAATGAACAATAGTTTGAGCAACCCCATTTCACTGGGGTTTATGTACCAAATATTCTTACAACATTGATCCCATTGTTATAAAGGTCATTTTATCTCAACAATAGAATGACATGGAAAATTTGAGCTTGCACATGTTCTTATGAATACAAGTGTTCTTGACTTACAATGATTCATTTGGTGACTGTTACAATGGCACTACAAAAAGTGACTTACAAGTGGTTATTACACATATGACTGTTCTATCATCCTCACAGTCACATATGTGATCAAAATGTGGCCATTTGGCAAGTGACATACAGCATCTTGGGGTCATGTGATCGTCATTTGCAACCTTCCTAGCTGGCTTCTGACAAGCAAAGTCAGTGGAGGAAGCTGGATTCATTTAATGACCATTTGATTCACTTAACTACAGGGTTTTATTTAACAATCATGGCAAAAATGATGTAAAATTGCACATGACTCACTTAACAATCACTTTGCTTAGTAGCAGAAATTCAGGTCCAATTGTGTGCATAAGTTGAGGACTACCGATATTTTTATTTTAACATGAAATTTATCAAGGATACAAGGCAAACCAAGATGGGAACAGTCCCATTTGTTTTAGGATTAACAGAACTTTTGGCTAAGCTGCAGTCAGCCCTTTGAGGCAAAAGATACAGGACCTGTAAGTGTCTTGGAAAATACTTGAGTATGGTTGGGGTGCTGTAACAGAATCTTGAAAGCTTGTCAAAGCTACTCCCTATTTCAATTTGCACCTAATCCAATAGATAGAATTGTTTAGAGTTTTTTTTCTCATGCTTCCTTCTTTCCCAAGTCTGAGGTATCTTTTTTTATTAGCTCCACATTCTCCTGATATTCCATCACACTTGTGTGTTTTCATTTAATCATGTCAATCATCATTGATATTAAAACTTAAAGTCTCATTAAGTGAAAGTCACTCCTGATGAACAAGTGTAGTTTTTCATTGCTTTCATAATATTTTTTGAGATTAGTTTTTCTTCCTTGGATTTCACAATGTTCTGCTCTCCAATTGTAAAGTAGATCTGATTTTACTTAACTTTTTGAAATAAGGTAGTGCCACATGACAAGGAAACAACCATTCTCCTGGTCTCAGTGGAATATGACTTCCTATTGGAAGTCACCATTACACAGCTATTCCAATACTTGTAAAAAGCTGTAGCCTTTTGCTGTGACTTTCCTGTGTCTTAATGGAAATAGTTTAAGAGTTTAGACCTCTGGAGTGAGTTCCAATAATCCAGCTTTTTTATAAGTTGAAATATGTATAATGTTGAACAAAAAAGAAATACTTTGGCTTTTGGTGAATTTTACAAATAAAATCTGCAAGCTCACCCTTTACATAGAAGAGATAAGCCTTTAAAGATGGATAGAGGTAAATGGAAAATTGCCTCTTGACATTGAAATCCTGATCCAGGGGTCAGACTATTCTTTTTGAAAAATTATAAAGCAAAATGAGACCATGTTGCTAAAAGCATATGTTTCATCCAGAGCCATCCACTATTGAACAAAAAGGGGGCTGCAGTATCCAACCCATATACAAAGGGCTTTGATTCATTGTAGTGTCTTCCATTCACCACTATATCCTATTGCAGATGTTGTTGCTTTTGGTATGTGGAAGTCCATGACCATGGGCCATCCTCAGGGGTGGGATTCTACCAGTTTGGACCAGTTCAGGCGAACCCCTTGCTCTGAAGATCAGCTGGCAGAGAACCAGTTCACTGCAACGAGCATATGGGCCCACCCACCCGCCCGCGCCTGCTTTTTCCTGTGCTTTATTTCCTTTTGTTAGAGCACAGCTCATTTGTGCCACAGAGTGGTTTGTCGTGCCTCAGCTGTTTTATTCATAGGGACTGCAGCAGAAGGTAAGTGTTAGAGCTTTTTAAAATGTGGAACGTGCACACAAAGCGTGCAATCACCGAACTGGTTGTTATACTGGTGGAATCCCACTTCTAGCCATCCTGGATCTCACCTCTCATGTGTGTCAGTTACTTGTATGAAGGAAGTTGGAGCTTTATTTAGTATCTTACTTTAGCAACAGGCTGCCTCAACACAGCCATTGTTTCTATCCCATCAAACCTCAGAAGTACCCTGCCAGGGTCCTTATTGTTGCCATTTTTGCAGTTAACAGTGCTCCCCATGAATTGATCAATGTTCTCTCATAAACAAAAGGAAACTAAAAAGCTAGTTTCCAGCCAATCCTCAACATTGCCTTGCTTTGTGTTCATAGTGCGGGTGGGGGGAATCTCTGATCGATCCATTTTAAACAAACATGGAGAAATAGGGAAATAGTTTGCAAAGGGAAAAGTGTACTGCTCAAAAGAAAAATGACTGGAACATAGTGGCAGAGCCCTCTTTATTTAATAAAGTTATCCCATCTATTTCCCAATTACCTTGACTTTAGCTGAATCTTTAGAATTTCCCAATTACCTTGACTTTAGCTGAATCTTTAGAATTTAGCTGAATCTTTAGAAGAATCGAGTAGAATGAAGACAAAAGTTTTACACTATGAGAATCTGTATCCTACTCAGACCAGCCACAGTCTTTGAGGGAGATGGGTACAGTGGTGGGATTTAAATTTTTTACTACCGCTTCTGTGGGCGTGGCTTGGTGGGCGTGGCAGGGGAAGGATACTGTAAAATCTCCAGTCAGAGGTGGTATTTGCCTGTTCTCTGAACTTCTCAAAATTTCCACTACAGGTTCTCCAGAACTGGTCAGAACCCACTGAATACCACCTTTGGATGGGTGATTTAGAAATACAAAATATAAATAAGTTTTTGTAGGGTTATATTTATGTCCAACTTTCTTCTAAGAGGTCAATATACTGTTCATAGGATTCCCCCCTTTCTTTTCTTTTTCTTAAAAAGAGTGAGTGATTGGGCTGAGAGTAAGTAGCTGACCCAAAGACACTCAGTGAGTTTCATAATCGAGAATTGATTTGAACTGAGTCTTTAATGCCACAAACACCCTTCCACACTCTGTACTTGAAGTCTATTTTCTATGTCACAACAGAGTCAAAAGGTAATCAGTAGAACTGGAAAGCTCCAAGCACTGTAGAAAAATAGCTGCACAAGTGTTTTCCACTAAAAGAAGGAGCTGATGAAACCATCATATCAATCTCTAAAAACAAAGAGAATAGTGCTTTTATTCAACGCATAAGAATTTGATGATATGTTTTGTAAAAACAGAAAGGCTCCTTCCATCTGTGTAGCTTGGGTGATCCAGCAGAGAGCATTTGCACTATGGATCAAAGAGAAGAGGAGCTTTGATCTCCTTCTGCAAGTCCTCTTCCTCCCCCCCTCCTGCTTTAAAAAAAACCTACTCTGGAAAGTTGGTATATCCACAAGAAGATGCGATGTAGTATAGTAAAAGAAGAGAGAATTGGGTAAGATTGTTTTGCATCCCCTATAATCCAAAATATGCCAAGCAGAATTATATTCAGGGAATACTTCAATTAGTAGAAAATTGCTGGAATCAAGCTTGTTACAAATAGAAAAAAATATACATTATTATGCAATGGAATACCATAATTTCAGAAATTTCAGTGAAGATGCTATTTTATACAGAAGATACATTTGGTGACCAGATTCAAATTGTATGTGCTACATCAATACCAATCATTTTTCATGGCTACCCTTCAACTCTCTGTCACTCTTTCAAACTGTCTGCTTCCTTTTTATCCCAATGGACGATTCAACCAGTAATGCAAAAGTGCACCAATCCTTTAATTGTCATTTAGCTGGTCTCCCATAAGGTTATATTGCAGTGAGAAATTTACAAACAATTATCAGTCAAGTTCATAACTTCAGCATATTAATGGTCATCTTCTGATAGTCCGTGAGTTTATTAAACTTGGAGTTCCCACATTTCAGTCCAGTCACATATGCATGTTCAAGAGTGTGAGAAAACATTTTACAGTATTGAAAGTCCTGTAGAATCCAACAGGGTTTATATGCTAGTAGAGAGACTGATAATCTGTATATTTAAAATGTCATTTTCTCTAAGCAAGAAGCTGTTTTATTTATCCCAATAGCTACTATTATCCCCCTTTTCATTTAAAAAAAGTAATAATATCTAGATGTTTTGTAATGTTAGTGACTTCTTAGGTTTTTTTTTTTTTTTGCTGATTTTCCTCATGTCCTTTGTGACAGTACTGAATTTTGTGCAATCCTGCCTTTCCCTTCTGCCTCTGAGTGTGCTCAATATTTAATAAAATAATAATTTATATTTAGATAACTTTAGTAGAATGTTATTTTGCAGATACTTGGGAATTGTATCTATATACACATCTTGATTAGCTTGCTGTCTGAATATAGTGAGCATCGCAGATGAACCATCTTTTATGTTCTGTATAGTATAGAGATTAAGGCTTGGATCAGGGAGAGTCTGGCCATTGAAAATGCAGTGGGGTTTTTAGGCCTGTCACTCTCACAGTCCAGCCTACCTGACAAGATTGCTGTTGGGCAGACATAATGAGAGAAAAAAAAGCCTGTCCTGTATGCTTGCGCACTTGGTGGAAAAGTGAAATAAAAATCTAACAAATAAATACTCTTACAAAAAGAAAACAAGCTGCAGTGGCATTTCCCCCAGTGGTAGCACACAAATAATCCCTGTTCAAATCGGAGTGATAATTTGTCTGTGCATAGTGATAACTCACATTTCTAAGCTTGTTATGCTGTGAACAGCCATGACTTGCAGAAGAATTCTATTATTTTGTAGTGCTGTCATATGCATGGATTATTTGATTTTGATGAAGCTTTGCAAAGCTGATTCACTGTTCTAGGAAACATTTTCATGTGCAACTGGTATTAATCATAAAACCCAGGGGAAAAAATATGTTTTGTACATACAAGGGAAAACAGGGTTCTGATGACATTTAACGTAACATTTTCAGTATAAAATACTGAGTGATCTCTCTCTCTTTCTTTCCCCCTTCTTTTCAGAAATAATTATTTTAGATTTCAATTTTTTTTTATTTTTGCTTCCCTATGCTTAAGCATGGAATGGTGATAAGAGCAAATCAGTGCAGACACAGTTGAGTACTGGGCTTGAAAAGGCAGCAGAGAGTAATAAAGCTAGATGTCAGTGGCATATACACAGTATAAAAGAGATCTTGGAGAAGCGAGTGGAAAAAAGAGTACCTCAAAACATAGTTTAACAATCAGGAGATGAACATTTTCTAGTCATATCTAGAAAAAGGATTGGGTCTTGTCCTTGGTCTTGCATTCTGGGAAAAAGGATCAAACTGCTTTCAAGACTCCATATTAACCAATTCACTTGTCCATAGCTGCCAGAATGTTGGTGTGTTCAGTTTCTAGGATACTGTGAATTAATAGCACTTAGACTTATATACCACTTTACGGTGCTTTATAGAGCTCTCTAAGCGGTTTACAGAGTTAGCATTTTACCCCCAACAATCTGGGTCCTCATTTTACCCACCTCGGAAGGATGGAAGGCTGAGTCAAACCTTGAGCCTAATGAGATTTGAACTGCCAAATTAACTTACTCTGTGGTTCTGTTTGAATGGACAAATGACATTGTACACCAAATTCTGGTTAGCCTTCTAGCAGTTCCATGTAGATGCTAAATGCTGTGGAGGATTAGATGCAGACATGTAGCATATGTGAAAGGATTGTACTTTGTAGTCCTGAAGCATTTTATTATTTTATTCTATGGAGGCAGCAGGCTTCATCTTGATGAGGCAGTTTGCATGATTCCATGGCTTGATATATGTTAATAGTAGCAACCAATAGGAAGAGCTCTGTTTATGTTTATTTATTTATTTATTTATTTATTTATTTATTTTATTTATTTGATTTGTCAATTGTTTCCAAGATAATAAGTATAAGTGTATACATAGTTGTGAATACATGAAATGGGTATATATAAGAAAAAAATAAAAGAATAGAGAAACAATAGGACAGGGACGGTAGGCACGTTGGTGCGCTTATGCACGCCCCCTACAGACCTCTTAGGAAAGGGGTGAGGTCAATGGTAGACAGTCTAAGGTTAAAGTTTTTGGGGTTTGGGGAAGAGACTACAGAGTCGGGTAGAGTATTCCAGACATTGACCACTCTATTGCTGAAGTCGTATTTCCTGCAATCAAGTTTGGTGCGGTTTACTTTGAGTTTGTATCTATTGTGTGCTCTTGTGTTGTTATGGTTGAAGCTGAAGTATTCATTGACAGGTAGGACATTGCAATGTATGATTTTATATACCATGCTTAAGTCAGACCGAAGACGGCGTAATTCAAGGTTTTCTAGTTCTAGAATTTCAAGTCTGGTGGCATAAGGTATTCTACAACGAGTAGAAGAGTGGAGAACTCTTCTTGTGAAATATTTCTGGACTTTCTCAATTGTGCTAATATCAGATACGTAATGAGGGTTCCAGACTGATGAACTGTATTCGAGTATTGGTCTAGCAAATGTTTTGTATGCTCTGGTTAGTAGTGTGATATTACCAGAGAAAAAGCTACGTAGGATTAGGTTAACAACTCTTAATGCCTTTTTGGCTATGTAGTTGCAGTGGGCTCTAGCACTCAGATCATTAGAGGTGAGTATTCCAAGGTCCTTTACAGAGCTTGGGTCATCAACAAGGTCTTGACTATTCAGCTTGTATTTTATTTTCTGATTTTTTTACCAATATGTAAGACAGAGCATTTATTTGTTGAGATTTGAAGTTGCCATTTGTTTGACCATTCGGATACATAGTCAAGATCTTTTTGTAGGGTAACAGTATTGTCTGTGGTATTGAACAGCTTTACATCATCAGCGAAGAGAACGCAATTGCTCTTAATAAGATCACAGAGGTCGTTTATGTAGAGTATGAAGAGAGTTGGTCCTAGAACTGGATTTGATAGGACGCTCCCGATTTTGACCATTTGTTGTCTGTTTGACAGGAATGCTTCTATCCATTTTATTCAGTTGTCCAGATATACCATAGGATTTTATTTTTAGGAGTAGTTTGTCGTGTACCACTGAATCAAAGGCTTTACAGAAGTCTATGTAGATTGCGTCTATTGCTTTGCCCTGGTCGAGTTGTGTCGTCCATATGTTTTTGCAGTGTAAGAGTTGCAGATTACAGGATAGTTTTTTCTGAAACCAAATTGTTTATTGGAGAGTAGGTTGTTTGTCTCTAAGTGGAGGATGATGGATTGGTTAATAATTGATTCCATGACTTTGCAGGTGACGCAGCATAAGGAGATTGGCCTGTAATTTTCGACTAGGCTTGGGTCTCCTTTTTGAAGATGGGGATGACTGTGGCTTGTGACCATAGGTTAGGCAAGGAGCTGGTCCTGAAAGATTTTTCAAAGATTATGCTTAGAGGTTTGGCTATGGCAGTGGATAGCTTTCTTAAGAAGTAGGCACATATTCCATCCGGTCCAATAGATAGAGATGGTTTTAGATTGTGTAGTGATTTTTCAACATTGACTTCTGTGAAATCGATATGTATTAGGTCATTGTTGTTATCTGTGGTACGGCTAGGAAATACTGGGCATGATCCATTGCTCAGACTCCGGGGTCTTCAAACTTGGCAAGTTTAAGACTTGTGGACTTTAACTCCCAGAATTCCTGAGCTAACATGGCTGGAAGAGGAATTCTGGGAGTTGAAGTCCACAAGTCTTAAAGCTGTCAAGTTTGAAGACCCCTGGAGAGGTCTCCAGTTTTGGCCCCTTTAAGACTTCTGGACTTCAATTCCCAGAATCCCCTGGGGAAGCATGAACCCCCCCCCAACTCATTAAAATGCAGCAACCTTAAATCAGGGGTGTCCAACCTTGGCAACTTTTAAAATTTGGGGACCTCAAACTCCCAGAATTCCCCCTGTACCTTTGGAGCAGGGTTTCTCCAACCCTGGGCAACTTTAAGAGCAGTGGACTTCAACTCCCAGAATTCCCTGGCCAGCAGAGCTACTGGGTCATTGTCAGAACAATGATCTAGAATTCAGCATGATGTGGAATTAAACCATTGAACCATGTGGCTACCATATTTGTAAAAGAGCTTCAAATAGTTGTTTTATCTAAGTCTTAAAAAAAAACTTCACCTAACTCTAATCTATGTATATTAATAGTTAGCTAAATGTTATATCATTGCTTAGCTGTGTGGTATTGGTAGATATGAGTCTTTTTTGATTTGGCCAAAGCAAGGATGCCACAGATATTATCGATAAAAAATGTTATAAGAGCCTTGAAAGCTGTGGTTTTTATAGCATACCATAAATAATTGCCAAGATCACTGCAGCATCATTAGTTTCCTTACAACTGTTAGGGATCCCATTGGCTTCTAAAAAAACAAGGATGCAGTTCTGTAGGAATGGAATGTTAAATATGAAATAATTGCAGTTCAGGCCAATTATTAATGATCTGAAACATCTCCTTAAAGTTGTCATGGGGCTTTGTTAACTGAACTGAACTGGAAATCTGTTTGGAAAAAAATCGTATGGATGAGTTCAGAGGCAGCCTTCTTGAATGCAAAGAATATACTCTACCTCAGGGTTGTAGAATTCCCAGAAATGAGCTAGAAAATGAGCCTCCTATTTTCTTATTTTCTTATATTATTTGCAATACATCCACCATCTTCCCATTTTTAATTTTTCTGACTCATTATTGTATGTATTAGTATGTCTTGCTGATTTTTCTCCTTTACTTAAAGGACTGTGTTTTTCTCAGGTAGTTGCTGTAAAAGATGTCAAATGACATATTGCCATTCACAGTTCTTTGCTGCCTTTAAACAAAATTTATAGTTTTGTGCAGGCATTAAAAGAAGGAAAGTTGCTGCTTCTTTCGAATGACCTCTCATGTTCTTTTTCAAAAAGAAAAAGAACTGGGTGTAAGCTGTTTCCATGCATAAGAACTTTCTGTTTGTCATCCCTTAATAAGAGTCCTGGTGGCACAATGGTTAAGTGCAGTATTGCAGGCTAATTCTGCCCACAGCCAGGAGTTTGATTTTGACCAGTTCAATGTTGATTCAGCCTTCCATCCTTCAGAGATTGGTAAAATGGTCCAGATGGCTGAGGGCAATCTTAATGACATTGTAAACTGCCCAGTGAATGCTGTAAAGCACGATGGAGAGGAATATAAGTCTTTGTGCTATTGCTATCTTTTTCAAGCATGAACTGGTGATGATGATGATACAGATTTGCCATTTGACAAATAATGTTGGAATATATTAGAGTGGTCCACTTCCTTCCTCACATGTATAGCTTCATTCTTGGTAAAGACACTTATTGATTCTTCCCAAAATTTCATTTGGATTTTATTTTAACTTATAAAGAGTAAACCAGTGTGCATTTATTATTAGTATTTTCTGGAAATGATTTCCTCTTTTTATCACCAGGGACAATTATGTTAAGATATAATACTTAATTATGTCTAGCGTATTTCCTGGCTTCTACAATCCCATCCCCGTCACTGCAGCTGTAATAAGGAAACGGAAAGCTTTTATTTCTATATTAAATGAACACTTGTTTGCTGTGCTGTCCCTATTTAGACAGATTGTGGTAAATCTTAAACATGATTCAAGAAGAAAGACATTTTCAAATAGTTTTAGATTTTGATCCACATAGCACACTCTAAAATATTCAAAATGTGTCCACAGCTTACAGACTTCAAATAGTTCTTTTCTTGTTACCTTTACATGAATAGCAGCAGAGATACACTGTTGGGAGTAGCTTTAGACATCATTCAACATGTCTACTTCAAGAAGCAGTGCACTAGAGTTTCAGCTATAAGTTTTTCCTAATACTACTGTTGCTCCTTTGACAATTGGTATCCAAAGTATCAGTTAAAACTGATTTCACTTTTAGTACAAAGCACCATTGTCTTGATGTGGAAAATCATATTTCTTAGCTGAGATCAGGTATTCTACCTCACATATTTTATTTCAGGTCAGGTTTCCCTCCCAGTTATTTTGGACACCTAATAATTACAAATGTAATTATCTTACTCTTTCTTATTTTTCTGCACTTTTAATTTAATTGGACACATGGGACTTTGGTTTACCTTTTTTGCCCTTTCACATTTCTCGAGCTCTTATTTAGTGACTTTCCAGGTAGGTCTTGTTTTTTTTCTTCCTATCAATGGAAAACAGTTCATAAAGTGTTTAGTTTGATATCTGCCTGAAAACAACAAAAACAATATGTTTATCAAGCTCTTGGTAGGGCATAATGAGTTAATTTTGGCTGATAAGTCACCAAAGTTTATACATGGAGGGCTATTTCAGCTGAAAAAAATAGATCAATTGGCATTTTACTCTAAAGGAAAAAGATCTGGAAAATCCAACTATGGCATATTAAACAGCTGGAAATGAAGTATGTTAAAAGTCTTAATATTAGTCTTACCGTATTTACTGGACTATAAGCCACTACTTTTTTCCCACGCTTTGAACCCTGCGGCTTGTACAACAATGCGGCTTATCTATAGATTTTTCTTCACTAACTGCCATCAGGGGTGCAAAAACGTGACAGACGCAAGAGGTCAATGCAAAGAAGAAGACGCTACCGGTAGTTTTTGGCACGTTCGACGCAAGCAGCACAACATGCACGAACGCAAAATATTTTTCACACCCTCATCATGGAAAGTACACGAAGAAAAACATATGATGCAGCTCTTAAGTTGAAAGCAATCGATCTGTCTATCCAGGAAGGAAATAGAGTTGCTGCACGTAAGCTTGGCGTTAATGAATCAATGGTGAGACGTTGGAGATGGCAGTGTGAAGAACTGATTCAGTGCCAAAGGACAACAAAGGCTTTCAGAGGTCATAAAAGCAGATGGCCTAAACTTGAAAATGTTCTTAAGGACTGGGTGAACACACAGAGAGCAGACGGCCGAGGTGTATCCACCGTGCAGATCCGACTGAAAGCTAAAACAATCGCCAGGGAAATGGGTATTGAAGATTTTAAAGGTGGACCGTCATGGTGTTGTAGATTTATGAGATGAAAAGATCTGTCCATCAGGGTGCGGGCGACTGTCTGTCAGCAACTCCCTTCCGACTACGAGGAAAAAGTTGCAAACTTCCACAAATTTATTGAAACAAAACTAGCCGAGAATTCCATCAGACCAGACGACATCATAAATATGGATGAAGTACCTTTAACGTTTGACCTGCCTCTAACTAGAACTGTTAAGAAGACAGGAGCGTCATCCATTATGGTGAAAACAACTGGCCATGAGAGAACGCATTTCACGTGTATTTTGAGCTGCACCGCATCCGGACAGAAGCTTCCATTGATGGTGATTTTTAAGCGGATGACTATGCCAAAAGAAAAACTCCCGAAAGGCATAGTGGTTAAAATTAACAAAAAAGGTGGATGATAGAAAGCCTAATGACTGAATGGCTGACGGAGTGCTACAGTAAGTGCCCGGGAGGATTTTTTCACCAGAAAAAATCATTGCTTGTTTTGGACAGTATGAGGACCCATATAACAGATTCTGTGAAAGCAGCCATCAAGAAAACAAACTCAATTCCAGCTGTGATTCCTGGAGGTACAACTAAGTTTTTGCAGCCACTCGACATCAGTGTGAATCATGCATTTAAAGTGGCACTCCGAGGTGAGTGGGAGGCTTGGATGACCAGCAGTAAGAAATCATTCACAAAAACTGGCCGCATGGGAAGACCATTCTTTTCTGAGGTCTGCCAGTGCATCCTAACAGTGTGGGGCAGTGTGAAAGAATCCATGATCACCAAGGGGTTTTGAAAGGCTGGACTGCTGTGTGGAGAGAACAGCGCAACTTTATCAGTAACTGTGCCTCGAGATGAAAGTGACATTGAGAGCGACACCAACAGAGAGACTGAAAAGGTGTGTGACGGAGATGTTCTGAGGCTCTTCAACTCCGACACTGAAGAAGATAACTTCAGTGGTTTCAGTGCACAGGAGGAGGATGAATAAAAACATTAATGAGTTTTCTGTTTTGTTCGATTAGCTGTTTTACTGCTGTGTTACAGGCACCGTTTGGAAACAATTAAGGTATGTAAATAAACATTTACAAAGTATTTCTGTGTAAATATCTCATTTCACAATGTAAGTCACCCTGGACGAAAGTCCAGCCGAAAGTCACCCTGGACGGCTGGTAAAGGCAGAGGAATACTTCGGTGGTTGTGAGGAGAGGAGAGTCTCCTCAACTGACCCGAAGAATACCCCTCCATCCGAACTAAAAAGAGAACTGCCAGCATGGCTAAATCGAAGCCAGGAAGGCAGCTGAAACAGAAGTGAAAAAGAAAGGAAAGATCTTGTAACAGCGTGCTTAGTCTTGGTAAGAATCACTCCAATTTCTGCAATGGAATTTTCCTTGGAAAGTGGAACTCAAAGGAGGAAAATAGCTGCGATTAATGATCTGGAGTGACTGTCAGATTTACTTTTTTAAAAAAGATATTGCAACTAGAAGTAACTTTAAAAGTAAAGGACAGATTGGATTGGTTAACCCAAATTTCTGGACTGTATTTTTACTACTACTCAACTTGAAGAACTTTAGGAAACTATTGGAAAACAATCTTATTCAGAGACATATTGATTGTAGTTAAAGTGTTTTAATTCAGCGAGTTTTGCTCTCTTTCAAAAATTGAGCGTGCTTTGAACATCTTGTTACAGCCTATTGTTTACAGAGTAATAGCAGCAGCAATCAGAGCAATAAATTCCTCCCACCCAGTAAATCACAGCTGCTAGTAAAACAATTAACCCTTTCCTTGCAGACTCTCAATACTACCTCATTACTTTAATCAAACACTGATTAATTCATTACCTCAAAACTTACAACTTTTCTACCTCATCACCTATATCAATGATTAGATAATCAATTTCTATAAAATATTTCATTAATGGTTTAATTGATTTATTGTTTTAATTGATTAGTGTGATTAGAGTGTTTAGTGGAAATAGTGTGATTACTGATTAGTTTAAAAGATCAAGATTCATGTAATTTAATTGATTAGTAAAATCAGTGATTTAGTGAATTTAATTGAACAGTGTGATTAATGATTAGTGTAATTAATTGATTAGCGATTAGTGTAATTAATTGATTAGGCTGATTGTTGCTTAGGAAAAAATTTTGACTAGAGAGATTACTGCAATTGATTGATTGGTGTGATATTGGCTATATCGATTACCCAAAATTGTTCCATTAATTAATTTAATCAACGTACCATCTTAACAAACCTACCATGCCAAAAAAAATCCAATGCCAAACCACAACCTAAAGAGAAAGTAATCCCCACCAATGAACCACAAGACTCCTGCACATGCCTTAAATGCTACAAAACTCTAAAGGATAATGAAAACTCCATCAAATGTTCTCTATATAACAAATACACTCATCATGACTGCTTGGGATTGCCCGAGCAAATGATTCAATACCTAGAATCATCCAATGAGTTTCCATATCTCTACAAATCATGCAGACCCAAACTGGATCTGTTGGAAAGAGTTGATACCATTGAAACACGAATAACATCCCTTGGCACCATAGTAGCATCCCTGGACTCCTTAAAAGAAAGATTATCCAACCTTGAAAAAAAAGACACAACACAAAAACCTGAACATCCAATAGCTACAAACCACATCTCTACCCAACAACCACAACCCAATCCACAAAAAAAAAAATAAGCCAGACAAATAATGATATCCCAATCCTCATCAGAGAAGCTGTTGAGCATGAATGGAAATGTCCAAACGCCATCTTATTTGGTGTAGAGGACATCAATGATAATGATGACATCACAACTGTCCAAAACATCATCAGTGATTATCAAGCATCAACCATCTCCCCTGATGAAATACTTGACATTTCCTGCATTGGCCGAGAGCTCAAAAACAGAGATGGCTCTGTGGCCCCACGCTTCTGCAGGGTCATTTGCAAAAATGAATCAAGCAAACGTAAATTCATTTACACTATAAATTCACTCGCCAAAACCAACACCAACCATAAGAACCTCCGTTGTTGCCCTGACCTAACCATACAGCAACATGCCTGCTCCCGTGTACTCCGCACTGAACTCAAAAAACTAGACAATGGAGAGAAGGACTTCTACATTGACTACCATGCTGACTGTATCAAAAGTAAGTCACACAACCCACAATTCAGCTTTAACCTTCAACCACAACCCTACCTCAACCAATCCACCATCACCCAAGACTAGGCACACATGCCCCTAACTACCTCAGTTCCAACTACTGCTGGCCTTAAACGCAAACTACTCAATGCAAGAAGCCTTGCGAATAAAATACCTGAATTTTTCCTCTTACTAAATATGGCTAAATTCGACATCATATTTGTCTGTGAAACATGGCTCAATGCATCTCTCCCTGACTCCATTACCACAGGAAGAGACTATCATGTTTACCGATCAGATTGTGAAATTCATAGAGGAGGTGGTGTTGCTATCTTCTATAAAAAGTCCTTACATCTAAAAAACATCCAAGTTACCTAGGAGCTTGCTCTTCCTGAGACCATCATCTGTGAACTATCCTTAAATATCACATTTCGATTCTTACTATGTTACAGAGCACCTGATTATGACATCGAACATGTAAACAAGCTAAATACACTACTAACATGGGCAGCATCCTGCCCATACGCTTTTATCTTTCTTGGTGACTTCAATCTACCTCATATTGACTGGACCCTAAATGAATGTACAACTGAACCCATACACGCAACCTCCTACAATGCTGTTACAAATCTGGGACTGGAACAACTAGTAACCAACAACACTAGACTAAACAACTGCCTCGATCTCATCTTCTGCAATTGTTTGAATTTAATTTACGGAATACAAACTAAAGAACCCTTTTCCAGCAGTGACCACAATATGATTGACTTTTGTCTCAACATACGCCCACACAAAAATCATCAAAATGACATAATCCCCAATTATAACTTCAAAAAAGGCAACTATGATCTTATAGACAATGATCTCTCATCCCTTGATTGGCAATCTCTATTCACTGGATGCAATACTGTTGAAGACCATTACAACATATTTTTACTTGAAGTCAAAAGAGTCATCAAACTATATGTACCAACAACAACTCCCAAAACAAAAAAAAACCAGATTACCCATAACAATAAGGAAAGTTCAATCCAAAAAGAGATCACTCTAGTGGAAAAACAAATCTGGTCACGTTGCCAATTTCAAAAGCCGATACAAAAATTTATGCCACCAGATAAAGACTGAATGCACCAATTATCACATTAAACAAGAGGAAAACCTTCTAAGCACCAATTCCACCCGTGCTTTTTACAATTTTGTAAACAACAAACTAAAAGACTCAAGGTCCATCCCACCCCTGACAGGACCTAATGGTAAAAACTGCAACGACGACACCATTAAAGCCAACATCTTTAACACATTCTTCGGTTCAGTATTTATAAACAGCAATGAATCATGCCCAGTATTTCCTAGCCGAACCACAGACAACTACAATGATTTTACAGAAGACAATGTTGAAAAAGCACTACACAATCTAAAACCATCTCTATCTATTGGACCGGATGGAATATGTGCCTACTTCTTAAAAAAGCTATCCACTGCCATAGCTAAACCTCTGAGCATAATCTTTGAAAAATCTTTCAGGACCAGCTCCTTGCCTAACCTATGGTCACAAGCCACGGTCATCCCCATCTTCAAAAAGGGAGACCCCAGCCTAGTTGAAAATTACAGACCAATTTCCTTATGCTGCGTCACCTGTAAAGTCATGGAATCAATTATTAACCAATCCATTATCCTCCACTTAGAGACAAACAACCTACTCTCCAATAAACAATTTGGTTTAAAAAAAACAAACTATCCTGTAATCTGCAACTCTTACACTGCAAAAACATATGGACTACACAACTCGATCAGGGCAAAGCAATAGCAATCTACATAGACTTCTGTAAAGCCTTTGATTCAGTGGTACATGACAAACTACCCCTAAAACTAAAATCTTATGGTATCTCTGGACAACTGCATAACTGGATAGAAGCATTCCTGTCAAACAGAGAACAAATGGTCAAAATTGGAAGTCCTATCAAATTCTGTACCTGTCAATAGTGGTGTCCCCCAAGACAGTGTTCTAGGACCAACTCTCTTCATACTCTACATAAATGACCTCTGGGATCATATTAAGAGCAACTGCGTTCTCTTCACTGATGATGTAAAGCTATTCAATACCACAGACAATACTGCTACCCTTCAAAAAGACCTCGACTATGTGTCAGAATGGTCAAACAAATGGCAACTTCAAATCTCAACAAATAAATGCTCTGTCTTACATATTGGCAAAAAAAATCAGAAAATAAAATACAAGCTGAATAGTCAAGATCTTGTTGATGATCCAAGCTCTGTAAAGGACCTTGGAATACTCATCTCTAATGGAGATAGAGCCCACTGTAACTACATAGCCAAAAAGGCATTAAGAGTTGTTAACCTAATCCTACATAGCTTTTTCTCTGGTAATATCACACTACTAACTAGAGCATACAAAACATTTGCTAGACCAATACTCGAATACAGCTCATCAATCTGGAACCCACATTACGTATCTGATATTAGCACAGTTGAGACAATCCAGAAATATTTCACAAGAAGAGTTCTCCACTCCTCTACTCGTTGTAGAATACCTTATGTCAACAGACTTGAAATTCTAGACCTAGAAAACCTTGAATTATGCTGTCTTCGGTCTGATCTAAGTATGGTATATAAAATCATACATTGCAATGTCCTACCTGTCAATGAATACTTCAGCTTCAACCATAACAACACAAGAGCACACAATAGATACAAACTCAAGGTTAACCGCACCAAACTTGATTGCAGGAAATACAACTTCAGCAACAGAGTGGTCAATGTCTGGAATACTCTACCTGACTCAGTAGTTTCTTCCCCAAACCCCAAAAACTTTCACCTTAGACTGTTTACTTTTGACCTCACCCCTTTCCTAGGGGGCGTGCATAAGTGCACCAATGTGCCTACCCTCCCTGTCCTATTGTTTCTTTTATTTTTCTTATATGTACCCTTTTCATGTATTCATATCTATGTATATACTTATACCTATTATCTTGTAAACAATTGACAAATCAAATAAATAAATAAAATATATATTTGCGGCTTATAGTCTGGTGCGCTAATATATGTAAAAATATTTCTTTCTTTTAAAATTTAGTGGGTGCAGCTTATATTCCGATGCACTCTATAGTCTGGTAAATACAGTAGTTGTAAATGCTCCATTTCTCCAATCTACTGAAGAATGTCTTTATCAGGGTGCAGGAACATCTGAAGATCTGAGTGCTGTTTCTCTACCCCGTCAAAGAAGTTCAGTTCTCCTTAGCAGGTAGCTTTTTCAGCCACTGCCCAGAGATGAGAGGGAATCCTCTCAGCAGTTTGCACTCTTCCTTGCTGTCTCCCCATTGATTCAGTGGGAAAGACAGCAGAGAATATTGCAAATGGTGATTGCATGAACATGTGTGCTTGGCAACTGGTCCTAAGTAAAACAGCATATCAAACACAGAGATAGTCATCTCATGACCATGAAATGGAGGGATGCCATGATGTTTACTATGTGCTTTATGGGCTGTAACACACCCTTTCCAAAGCCATTGCAATTTTGAATGGTCATTAAAAGACTACCTGTATCTATGCAATCTTAACCTGATACCTTTCCATTGAAAAGTTGCTATATATTTTTATGTATGCAGATATCATTATAAATGATAAAGACTTCTGTGCTGACAGTAGTGCTAAAGATCACTAACACTGTTACAAAATTAAAGTTAATAATTTAGGAGAGAGACAAGCATACATTTCTTAAAAGCACTTACTTGAATAGCTTCACTTTTTTAGCAAATTTTGTCTAATAAAGCACAATTTTATTAGACAAAGGACAATTTTAATTTTGATATTTATATTTTTGCATTGTGTCTTGAATATCAATTTCATTTGAAAGCATTATATGTCAGTTTGCTGAAAAAGTATTTGTAACTAATGTAATTTCCAGTTTTGCTGAGCTAATATAAAATGTTTGTTGCATTCATAATCACAGATGGAACATATGGCACAGACCTAATTTTAAAACATTACAAGTAACACTTAACTGTATTTAGTTTCCTTTATTAGGTTTATATTGAATAATTTTTTAAATCTAATTGTCCAGCAAAATACAGTAGAAGAAACTGAAAAATGTTTGGACATTTACTTTTTGAAAAGCACTGTGAGAGATGGGAAGAAATTGAGAATTAAAAGGATATTAGTTTATTTTATTTGCATAGATTTAGGATGGGAAATGAAATATCTTTGGACAAATCGGCCAGTGTTTGGGATTTTTGTGTTTAAACAGTTTCAGAGATACAAATTATTCTGCAGGTGTAGAAGTGTTGGAGAAATTGTATTGATAGAGTATGGCATTATTTCACTTGTTTAGTTAAAAGTAGTTAAAAGGTATGCATGAGTGTCCCATTTAAATTTACTCTAAACACCCATAGCATAATAACATTCAGTGCTGTTTTTAAAAGTGAAAAAATAATGAAGTACCTGAGTATAGAAAAAAGCTTTTGGCTCTACCTCTTTGGTTTTAAAATGGTTTAAAATATTTGTACATTCCTCTTTGACAAAAGAGAAGTATATTCTTTTCTTCTTTTTCCAGTTTCACATTAACTTTTGAAAGAGAGGAAGTGCAAGAAGATTTTGTCTGCATTTCACCATGACACAAATTGTACATAGGAAGCTAGAGGGCAAAACAAAATAGTTTCTTTGGTCTGTGTAATCTACCTAGGAAAGCAGTTTGTTGCCCTGGAGGCACTGTTGCTAAGGTCTGTGTGAGCTCTTCAGCACTCTTAAGATTTTAGATACAAAACCTGACTGGTAATTAGTTATGAAGTGATCTTTTCCACAATTCTAAATGGAAAAAAAAAATGGAACTTTTGTCTTTTTCCTCAAGTGCCTGAAAATACTCTAGAGCACTTTATTCCTTTAATCTAACAGATATATTATTTTTGTATCCCAAAGAGACTGGAATGGATTATTGCATCTAGTCTTATATTGTCTGGATCAGTTGGTTTCAGTTTTCCAATTTCTTCTTGGTTTAGGTTCAGCTGGCTTAAGAAAAGAACATACATAATACATTGGATGCTTCTCTATGTGAGGTGGCTTATATTTAATCTTAATACCACAATGAATACTATGCCATGTTAGATAATTCAACCATTTTTTATATTTTTATATTGTATTTTCATTTCTTGGACTTTTAAAGTACATATAGTGGGGGGAAAGTTCTAATAAAATAGATGACATTTCTAACTGTATACAACTGTATTGTTATAACATCTAAGAGTATTCTTTTTGCTTAGCATGGCATCAGTAACCTCCAATTATTTAATCTTTTATAGCATATCCCTCTTTTCTACATGTCAAACTGTGCACCTCTATGGTATTTGCAAACTGTATCTGCTGCATGCTATCTGGAATGTTATATATTTTCCTAATAAGAGTTGTAGGAAACAGAACAAAAGAACTGCAAAAATGAAGAGTAATAGAATAGTAATAGTAATATTCTGCCATGAGCGGATTCTGTTGTATACCTAATATCATAGAATTAAGAAGTGGGGAGGGACAATTAGGAGGGACAATCTTTGGAAGAATTTAACTTAGAGATGGCTGTCCAGCCTTTTCCTGAACCAACAACTAAGAGGGATTCGGCTATGTTTCCATGTAATAGGTTCCATTTTCCAATTCCTTTGATTGTTAGAAATTTCTCTTTCTCTCTGTATTTTATTTCTTTCTTGCTCTCTATCCCATATACAATGCAGAGGAACACTATTCATATAGTTGTGTCTTTGTATGAATGTTGTAACCATCAGTGGGTGTTCTTTCATCACACTGATACTCTCAAAGAAGGACCACTAGGTTTGCTAATTAGCTGCCAGAGTCATTCTGGAATCATATGGTTAAGAAAATTGATGAATAATAAACAAGCAAACAAGAGTTTCTCAATTGATTTCAGTATGACACCACTATACATTAAAAGATAGCACAGGTAAATATTAAAAGGTAGCAATCAAATAGAGAGGCTGAAATGAGGATGCAACATTTAAGTTAACAGCTATTGAAACATTTATAACAATCTGGTTGAGCTTTGTGTCAATATTAATAACAATAAAAAAGTCAAGGAAACAGTAGGTCCACTAAAGAAAGAAGATGGCAAGAAAGTAACAGACAGTAGGGAGAAAGCAGAGCTGCTTAGCTCATTCTTTGCATCAGTCTTAATACAAAAAGAAATTACAGCCCAACGTCCCAAAAAAACTATTGTAAAAAAACTATAAATAAAAATTAAAATAAGCAAGAAAATGGTAAGATAACGCCTATCTGACCTCGACAAATACGGCAGATTACATCCCAAGGTTCTGAAGGAGCTGGCAGATGTTCTCTCAGAACCATTGTACCACATCTTGCAAAAATCCTGGAGTACTGGGCAAGTACCTGAGGATTGGAAAAGGACTGATGTGATTCCCAAAGAAAAAAAAACAGACCCAGGAAACTACAGACCAATCAATCTAACATCAATACCTGGAAGATCCTGGAAAAGTTAATCAAAAAACAGATCTGTGAATAACTAGAAGCAAATAAAGTTATAACTAGTAGCCAGCACAGGTTTGTTAAAAACAGATCATGCCAAACCAATCTTATTTCATTCTTTGATAAAGTCACTGAATTAGTAGACCAGCAAAATGCTGTGGACATAGTATACTTAGATTTCAGTAAGGCATTTGACAAAGTAGACTATGACTTACTTCTTGGTGAGCTAGAAGAATGTGGAATGTTGTAGCAACTTTAAAAGCACAACTACAATGACGTGGGAAAATACCCGAACAAAGCTGAATGCCATACATGTAAGTACCCGCAAAAAACTTAAGAAAATAACAACACACACACACACACACACACACACATATACATATATATGTATATGTATAGGTATAGGTATAGGTATAGGTATAGGTATAGGTATATGTATATATGTATATATGTATATATGTATATATGTATATATGTATATATGTATATATGTATATATGTATATTCGGCTTGGTTCGGGTATTTTCCCATGTCATTGTAGTTGTTCTTTTAAAGTTGTAGCAACGTTTCAGCAGAATCTCATCTGCCATCATCAGGCTTCTGTATTGTGTCCGTCTGTGGGTCAGACTTTTACAGTGGTTTCAGATTTAAATTTGGGGCAGCCTATTGCTGTGCCAGAATGGTTTGGAAGCCTGCACTCACAAACAAAAAAATCTCCACACCACAAGCCAGGCAAACACCTGGGCACAAACAGATCCCCCCTGATACCTCCAGCTCAAACACACCCCAACCAGGCACCCAGATGAAACCCAGCTTCCTAACTAATGATAGCCATCCATTTACCCGAAGCCAAGCTGCACTAAAGGCCTCCAATAAAGTAACACAATGCTGCCAGCCAATCAAGATACAAAAAGAGCCAAAAAACAGACAGAAGATATTAGAGACACCAATCAAGCAGAACACAGCAAACTCCGAGACCAATAAACACAGACCAAGACTCCCAACCAATCAGGATGAAGATAAAACCATTCTGGCACAGCAATAGGCTGCCCCAAATTTAAATCTGAAACCACTGTAAAAGTCTGACCCACAGACGGACACAATACAGAAGCCTGATGATGGCAGATGAGATTCTGCTGAAACGTTGCTACAACTTTAAAAGAACAACTACAATGACGTGGGAAAATACCCGAACCAAGCCGAATACCACATGTAAGTACCAAACTTAAGAAAACATATATGTTTATATGTATATATATGTAAGTACCACGCAAAACTTAAGAAAACATATATGTATATATGTATATATGTATATATATACACACACATACATACACATATATGTGTGTGTGTGTGTGTGTGTGTGTGTGTGTACCACTTTATAAAACCCTAGTAAGACCACATCTGGAATACAACAACCAATTTTGGTCACCATACCACAAAAAAGATGTTGAAACTTTGGAAAAAGTTCAAAGAAGAGCAACTAAGATGATCAAAGACCTGGAGACTAAAATATATGGAGAATGGCTACAGGATTTGGGTTTGGCTAGTCTAAAGAAAAGAAGAATTAGGGTTGACATGATAGAAGTATTCCAGTATTGGAGGGGCTGCCACAAAGAAGAGGGGGTCAAATTATTCTCCAAAGCACCAGAGAAGAATCCATGGTTGGAAACTAACCAAAGAGAGAAGCAATCTGGAATCAAGGAGAAACTTCTTAACAGTGATATCAGTTAACCAGTGAAACAGCTTGCCTGCAGAAATCAAAGGTGCTCCAACACTCTATGTTTTTAAGAAGAGTCTAGACAGTCACTTGTCTAAAATGGTATCTAAAATGGTATAGGTTCTCCTGATCAAGCAGGGGGGCTGACTAGTAGACCGCCAAGGTCCCTTCTACTTCATTCTATTCTATTCTAATATGAGAATGCAGTTGATAATTGGGCATTAGAATTGTCAATCAGAGGATGCAGGGTATTCTTCCTTCTTTATATTCTGACAGTTGGTAGCATGGGTGGGAGGATGAGCCTGAGGAAAGCCCAGAGGCTTAGCTCTCGGAAAATCTCCATCTATTAGAGATATGAGATCTGGCTGCATATTTCATGTTTAAAAGATGGCAAAAAATTATAGCCTGTAGATTCTCTTGTACTAGATGTCTTGTAATATTAAGGAAATATTTAAAAAATCTATTTGTAGCCCATTTTAAATTATTTACTAAAACTTGATTTGATTCCTGCTAACAGAGTGGGAGTGATGTTCCCTATGTTTCCTACTGTTTATTCCATTTAGTCATCCTACCTTATATGTAGAAATGAAGTAGACAGAGTAAAATAAAAACAAATAACAAATAATGACCATACCAGGAAAATATTTGAGGACGGTAGCAAAACCAATAAATATTTTGGAAATATTCTTGGTTTAATGGAATTTTGGTTTTAATTTTGAAAAAAAGAAAGAGAAATAAGTATGGATAAGTTAGTGACCACTAATGCAGTAACTGTTTAAAGTTATGACAATGCAAAATGAGGAGAGTTAGGGATGGTCCTCAAAATTGTAGCCATTGCATCCCCAAGGTGATATAAACATGGTTTGGGCACTTGGTAACCAGCCCAATTTTATGAGTCACAGCATTCTAAGTCACCTGATTGCCATTGGTGACCTTCATTTCCATCTTCTGATAAACAAAGTCAGTGGGGAAGCAGACAGAAAGTTGCAAGCTGCTGTTGCATGGCATCACACTTAACAACTACAACCAGTATTCCCAGAACTGCTGTTGTAAGGCAGCAGAGTCAGGTTATTATTATTATTTTTGTCTTAGTGACGTACTTACTGGTCCCAGTTACACTTGTAATTATTTGTAAAGGAACCTTAGAATAGAATGGATATGACTAAAAAATACCAGGCTATAGTATGGCATTCCTATAAGCTAAATTTCTCAGTCTAATAATAAATGCCTCATACTATTTGAAAACAAGAACTGTTTTAGAATTCTCAGTCTGGAATACTTAAGCAGTTGAGCCTTTGGTAGTATTGACTACAATATTTTCTTTCCTTACTGCATAAAATAAGCCAAGCACAATATTTTGCTTCTGTAGAAACACATCCAGAATGTAAAAAAATAAATAAATTGGGAAGTAACTTTTACCATATGAATACCTGATCCCAAGTTTCTTGTAAAATATATTATATTTAATATTTAAAATGCCAGGGTTCACATCAAAACTAGCAGTAAACCTTGCTCTCTGCACACTTAACCTCTTATGTGGCACTTGACAGATAAGGTACATCTCAGGTACATCTCAGCCATATTAGGCTCTGTTGCACCTAAGAATGAAGCTTGAGATACATACAAATGATTTGCTCAGTGCAGTGCAAGAAATCAATGCATTTATATCTGTGCAACAGAATTTAAATTCTAGGCTTTTTCCTGCCACCATATTTGGCCAATGTCTTGGTGGCAGTGAGAGACAGCTGGTAAATGTTTACAATAACATCTCTCTTTAGCCTGGGAACCTCTGGTTCCTACTTCACCAACATTATACTTTACAGTCAGCAACAATATGAGGATTTGTCATTGTCATGACCTTTATATTGATCTTAGTGTGCTTATTACTTCAGCATGTTTGTGAACAAAATAACTTTTTGATAAAGGCAACATATCTGACTATTAAGAACATCATTTTTTAGAACATGTCTTTCCTCTTCAATTTTTCTTCTTTCAGTATTCTTTCAATTTAGTTTCTCCCTCCTTAATATGTGTCAAGACAAGCTGAGCTCATGTATGGCTGCAGCAAGTTATAAAACTACCTAGGAGACAAGTTAGGGGACGTGGTGGCTCAGTGGCTAAGACGCTGAGCTTGTCGATCAGAAAGGTCAGCAGTTTGGCGGTTCAAATCTCTAGCGTCGCGTAAAGGAGTAAACTCCCATTACTTGTCCCAGCTTCTGCCAACCTAGCAACTCAAAAGCATGTAAAAATGCAAGTAGGAAAATAGGAACCACTTTGGTGGGAAGGTAACAGTGTTCTGTGCGCCATCAGGATTTAATCTTGCCAGCCACATGACCATGGAGACATCTTTGGACAGCACTGGCTCTTTGGCTTTGAAACGGAAATGAGCACCAGTCCCTAGAGTCAGGAACAACTAGCATGTATCAGAGGTGGTATTCAGCAGGTTCTGACCAGTTCTGGAAAACTGGTAGCAGAAATTTTGGGTACTTTGGAAAACTGGCATATACCACCTCTAACTGGAGATTTTACAGTATCCTTCCCCTGTCACATCCACCAAGCCATGCCCACAGAACCGGTGGTAAAAAAAAACTTTGAATCCCACCACTGGCACGTATGTATGAGGGGAACCTTTACCTTTACCTTAGGAGACAAGTACTTTTAATACAATTGTAGTTTCAACATTTTTTTTGAGACAGTATAGCATTAGTCTTTTTGATTTTTTTTTGTTCTATAGTGGCCTTTAATGTAAAAGAGAAACTTTATTCTAATTATTTCTTTGCAATTTCCTTTTAAACCTCAGGCAGTTAAAAATTTAATGTTTGTATTTAAAAAATTGGTTTCTTATCCTGTTGTGGTGATTCTTTTGAAAATATACTGATATTATTTGAATTTTAAATTTTTAATAGCTATTTTGAAGCACTAGTTTATAAAACTAGTGCTTTTTTAAGCGTTAGTTATTAATAATATAACTCAGTGCAATATAATTCTGATAAAAATATTATTATCAATCCTATTAAATAGTATAATGGAAATCTGGGAATGAAATCAATATATGTGCATTGTGTGTGTGTCTGTGTGTCTGAGCCTGTGTGTCTGTGTAGGCATATAAGGTAAATCAGTTAATGGCAGTAGCAAACCTTTGGATCCTTCTAGAATGAAAGATGCTGGCAATTGAGGCACTGCTCATTTGCCACAAATTTTTTTCCCTTTGTCTAAGACCTCTGATTTAATAAAATACCCAAAGTGGTCTTGAATCAGTTTCGTTCACTTTAATTTCTGCTATACATCTGCTTTGCTATTTTGAAAATGTAGATTATTAGACAATTCCTAAAGATATCTACCCATCCTATCATATTAAATTGGGTAGGCATGCTCCTAATCTCTTCTCTTAAACATTGCTATCCTATGGGAGTTAGGAAGCATGCATTTTCCATGACAGCTACTTTGCTGAAATAATATATTGCTGCAGTTGAAAAGGACAAGCAGAAATATACACCTGCACCATTTATTTGCGTTTACTGTAAATGGAGAAAGGATTTCTAAAATAGGAAAAGCTTTACATAAGATATGTTTCATCTTTGTTGAAATGTTTGAAATTTAGCTCAAAATTCTGTGTAGTATAGTATCAGAATGGGATTTATTTAAAAGGATGGATGGATGGATGGATGGATGGATGGATGGATGGATGGATGGATGGATGGGTGGGTGGGTGGATGGAGATAGCAGCTGATGGTGATTTCTCTCTCTCTTTTTTTAGCACGTTTTTAACCAGTAACAAATTATATGTTGATTATTCCACAGAAAACAGATCTTGTTTTAATTGACAAGGCAGTTAGCAAAGGAATATTTTAAAAATCATGCTTAAAGTATAGGAAGTTTATGAGTGGAATATTTATTATTTAAAGGGATGACTTCCCAGTTGTGTAATCAAATATGAGCTTTGGTTATCCTCTAGGTCCAGCTAAATCAGCAAGATCCAGGGCCTTTTCAGGGAGGACAATAAAATTTGTGGAATACTCAAACTTCTCACTCCCCCCACTTTGTCTTTGCTGCTCCTTGTCTTCGCAGGTATTATGAGTTTCTCCAAGTTCACCATTTACTCCCACCTCCCTTAGGCCGCTCAAGTTTGGCACCGGGAGCAGCACGGCCAGCGTTTACGCTAGAGCCGGTGGCTCCGGCTTGAGAATTTCTGTCTCCAGAGTCTCCAGCCTGAGCTCGAGTTACGGAGGGGGCTACGGAGCAAGCTCAAGCTACGGAGGGGGCTACAGAGGGATGAGCAGCAGCCTCCACCTCTCCAGTTCTGGGGTGATCCAGAATGAGAAAGAAACCATGCAAGACCTGAACGACCATCTGGCCAGTTACCTGGACAAGCCTGGAAACCGATAATCGGAAGCTGGAGATCCAGATCAGAGAATACACTGAAAAGAAAGGGCCCAGTACCCAAAACTGGGGGCATTATTTTGATATCATCGACAATTTGAAGAACCATATCTATGATCAGTCTGTGGAAAAATGCTAGCATTGTCCTGCAGATTGATAATGCTCATTTGGCTGCTGATGACTTCTGTGTCAAGTTTGAGGCTGACCTGGCTATTCTCCAATCAGTGAAGAGTGACATCATTGGCCTCCGCAAAGTCATTGATGACACCAACATGAGCCGCCTGCAGTTGGAGGGTGAGATCGAGGCCCTCAAGAAAGAGCTGATCTTCATGAAGAAGAACTATGAAGATGAAGTCACCAGCTTGCAGACCCAGATTGCCAACTCTGGTCGGACTGTGGAGGTTGATGCTCCCAAAACACAGGATCTGGCCAAGATAATGGTTGAGATTTGTGCACAGTATGATACCTTGGCTCAGAAGAATCTTGAGGATTTGGACAAATACTGGAGGGAGCAGATCACAGAGAGTACCATCATCATCAACCAAAATACCCAGAAACTGAAACGGCTCGTACCACCATTATGGATTTGCGACGCACAGTCCAAACATTGGAAGTTGAACTAGAATCTATGTGCAATGTGAGAGCCAGTCTGGAGGCCAACCTGCACGAAGTGGAGTCTCGCTATGCAATGCAAATAGAACATCTGAATGGAATCCTGCTGCGGACAGAAGCTGAACTGGCACAGCTAAGGAATGACGTCCAGCGCCAGGCAGATGACTATCAGGCTCTGTTGAACATCAAAGACAAGCTGGAAGCAGAGATTGCTATCTACAGGCATCTGCTGGAGGGCGCAGAAGAATTGAACCTGAAAGATGCTTTACTGGAAAGCACCATGCAAGCGTCCCAGAAGATTTACTCCACCAAAATTGTGGACGGCAAAGTGGTGTCGTAGACCAGTGAAACTAAAACATTGAAGTGTTGATGATCTCCTGGTGTGGCAGACCTCCTGGTGCAGCTTTAGTGGCATCATTTTATTTTGAAGTGGGAGGTGGGCTGATTCATTGTACAATTCAATAAAGCAGTGTTGCCTGAAAGCAATATATATACATATTTAAAAAAAATAAATTTGTGGAATTTTCTATCCCTGGTGGAGTTGATGTCCTCACTGGATGATTTTAATACAAATGTAAACACTTACCTATCTATATAAGCAAGCATTACCTAATCTTACAGAGTCTTATTTTTATCTATACAGAGTCTTATTTTTATATATTCTCATACTATTTACATATTTTATTGATGCTGTTTCAACTGAAGTGACTTGCTGTTTAATGCTATTTAGTTTTATGCAAACCTTCATGGGCTAGCTTGCCAGGAATGGATAAACACAAATTTGGCTATCTCTCTTTGCAAGATACCACAAACAGAAACAAGAAAGTCAGAGATTATGTCATGCTATATTTGTAATTAGTTTTGGATTGTTAAGCACTGCAACTTAATACATTTTTTTCCGAGTGCATGGATTTCACAAGGCAATTGAGACAGCAAGGAAAGGGGGAGGGGAGAACTGCTTTGTGGGAGAAATGTACAGCTAGAATTGTGCGAGATGGCTTTGGAGATCAAGCAGAGTCTGGATCAAATGCATGGATTGTGCTGAGTAGCTAGACAGAGAGAGTACAGTAGCTAGTGCCAGTCTCAAAGGAAATTGTAGATCTTAAATCATCAAATATAATGACTTTAGAGCTTTTGAAGCTATATTGTGAATGGACCAGGGCAAAGTTCTTGGTATTTCATCTTTAGAAATCAAAAGAAACTTCAAGGTGGTTTTTAGATATTAGATTCATTTAGAGTTTTTACTGTTTCTGGGTAAGCTAATAAGCTAGAGTTCCACATCCACAGCTGGATTGCTGTCAGAACTTCCTTTCAGAGGTAAGATGCTCTTCTGATGGCCTTAGTGCTTGCCACAATGTTTGCTAATACAGCCTGTTCCTCAAGGGTGGGATTCAAAATTTTTAACAACCGGTCGCATGGTCATGGCTTAGGTGGTGGGCGTGACTTGGTGGTCATGTGATTGGGTGGACATGGCTTGGTGGTCATGTTATTGGCTGGGCGTGGCCAACTCAATATCACTCACATCGAGGCATGCATCTCCTCGCCTGGCCTCTCATGACTGTGGGGATGCTGCAACAGTCATAAGTGTGAAAAATGGTCATAAGTCTCTTTTTTCAGTGCCATTGTAACTTTAAATGGTCACTCCGCACAAGCAAAGTACCAGCAAAGGAGGGGGAAAAAACTCCAGAGAAGTTCCTGAGACAGGAAGTCTAGTCCTGCCAAGAATGTAATAAGGGTTAACGGAGAGGCAGTTTCTGTAAGCAACACCAGAATGTTTCCTTCCTGCCTTCCTTACAGGATTAGGCCAGTAATTTCTTCTAACAACCAGTTCTCCGAACTGCTTAGAATGTTAACAACCGTTTCTGTCGAATTGGTGCGAACTGGTAGAATCCCACCCCTGCTGTTCCTGAGTGCTGTCCAAGATAGTCTGACCTGACTTCCCAGTCACAGCTCCCTCTTCCCAAGTTTCTTCTTAAGGGGACCATATTGCTGCTTCAGGCAGCCCAAGTTCTATGCATCTACTATTTCTTGAAGAGGATATTGAAGCTGTCTTATGGGACACATTGATGCAAATAGAAAGGCTCTGTAAGGACATCTCCAGGTCCTAGATTAATGATGGTGAAACTTTTCAGCACTAAGTGCCAAAAAGGTAGTGCAAAAATGTCATACGTGCATGTGCTTGTTGAGGCCACGCTCTGGAAAAGCCAAACTTCTGGGTTCTAGCACGCATGCACATCTTATGATCAGCTGGCTGGTGCGCATGCGCACACTGGTTTTCGGCACTGGCACACACGCGAAGGACAGCTGATCATCGTGTGCACATGTGCGCCAGAGACCTGAAAGACAAACAGGCAAGGCCATGCGTGCCAGGCAACATGGCTTTGCATGCCACTTTGGGCACGCGTGTCATAGGTTCGCCATCACCGGCCTAGATCTTTACATTGGCACTGCAATAAAGGTCAGCTACATCCAAGCAGAATGGAACCTAGTCTGTTTGCCTTCACATTTGTTCATGAACCCCAGGAAATACCGCTTCATAGTGCTTTACAGCCTTCTCTAAGTGAATCTTTAGTTTATATCCTGAAGCTGCTGATACCTCACTGTAGCAAAATCTGGAAAGAAAAGTTGTGCTTATCTAATTTACACGATGAAAGAAAATCTATTGCTGATTCTATGCTCACAAAATAATGAAGCTGAACGACAGTTTCACCGTTTACCCAGTTACATTACAAATGCACCACAATTTCTGTCTGTATCTCACTACAATAGTAAATTTTCAGAGAATCATTGCGTGGGAAAATTTATATAGTATAATACAAGACCAGCAAAATCCTATTGAAAATAGGGGAGATATTTCATAATTGGCCAAAAAAAAAAAAAAAAAATCTGCCAGCTTTGTGCAATTAAAGGTATATGAACATTCTGAGATACTTTCTGGCACTGCTTCTATTTGATCCAGAAGTTCTATTTGAAGTTCTATTTCATCCGTTGAAAGGTTGCTGGGAAATAACAGGATCACCTGTAAGTGCCAAGATTTGACTCTGAAATTGTACTTCTTTGTTGTAGCTCTGCTCTATTTAATTGCATGATTTTCACATTTAGTTGGAAATAAAAAGATGAGAGACAGAAAAAAGAAAATAAGGATATGGGTTTTTCTAACCATCTCATTCAATATTTTCATTTAGAATCATCTGAATGTTTTGAAAGCTGTATTGTGTGACCTTGTTTTGGTTTGGTTTTTTTTTCCCTCAGTGAAACCCTAAGGATTTTGTTATTATTTTTGTTATTTCTGAAATGTGCAAAGGAGCACATTTAAAATGATGAAAGCCGTGGTTGTAATTTACCCGTTCTTTTTCTTTTGGGGAGTGGGATTGCAAAGTTTGTTTATATGGGTTACCCAAAAACATATTTCAGTTTTTGTTCTTATAGAAAATATGATCAAACAATGAAAGACCTTCCAGCAAGCTTCATTTCTGTGTTTCCAGTTTTTCTCCAAGGAATCTCTATAATTAGTTCCTTTTCTATGTACAGAGAAAGTCTTTCCCTGGAGCTTTAAATGTACTGCATGTTACATTATCCTATGCAACAAGATTAGGCTGCATAACACAAATGTAGCAGCTTATTAAAACAGTAAAATATAATTTTATCTCTTAAGAAGCACAAGTTAATTGATGGTTATCTTGATGGTTATCATTGGCCTAATTGCAGACAAGACAGCGTGGAGCTTTTATGGGCTCCACAGGAGAGCTTAAAAAGTAGAAGGAAAATGCAGTCTGCTCTCAGTTTTACATTTAATTGGTTTGCTTACGTGATAAGTCTACACTGGGTTCAGAGCTGAGACAGTATCGAAGGTTATTTGACCACTAATCATACGAAACTTCCCTGGAGTTTTTTTTCTAAGTGCACCTCTTTACCCTTTCTGTTTCTGCTTGCAAATAGACAATTATGCAGTTATGCAAGTTGTGAATTGACTGTTCCCTGTTATTATACAAAGTAATATTCTTAAAGGCATGATAGTTATACCCTGATCTATACTGATCAAGGGCCTTGATGTTATGTCTAGCTAGCAAAGTAGCCATCATCATCTGAATGACTTCTTGAGCCCCAAACTAGCATGAGATTATTCAACTGAAGCAGAAACAATGCTTCCACTTGCAGAAGTGTTTGTTCTGTCATCATACATAAACAGTTGAAGTTGATGTGCCCTGCAATTGAAAAAACAGATCTGATATATAGAAGGCAGATTCTACTGGTCTCGTATTTGTCTGCTCTCAATCTTATCTTTCAATTCTGAAAAAAGAGGAAGAGATTATGATTAGATTATCTTCCTGCATCCCGTCACAAAATGCAAAGGTATCTGTGATTGCAGAAACATGGGAAGAGAATGTACCACCAAGGCACTAGATGAAGCAAAAACAACCAGTTTGCTACTTTGAACACAATTCAACCTGAATATTATGAGTCTGATAAATAACAATCAGAACTAATGACACACTTCAAAGAGCTGATGCCCTGCTGAATGCAGGCTCCAGACTTCAGAGATAAGGAACAGAAGTAAAGAGACTTGCCTCTATGTATTTATGATTGAATTATAGTACAATAATGAAAAATGGGTGCGACTGTTTTGCCAAGTGTTAGCAGCAAGAGTGGCCTTAACTAAGCACAGTTTTTTCAAGATGTACTTCCATTTCTTGTTTCACATAGCAATGCATTTTTTTTTGTTCTTGTTGGTGGCTGATTTGATATACAGCCATCCTTGGTCATTCAAGTGTGTGGTGAGCTTGTTTCTTGGTGTAAACAGATAACAGCGAAAGATGAGGTGACATGAGTGACATTTTCCATTACACAGTTCTGCAGTATCATTTACAAGAGAACATTTGGCTTCATTTGAAGAACTCCTATGGATTTTTCTTTAGATACGAAGGATACTATGTGGCATTTGCTGATGAATTATCCTTCATGACAGTGAAAATAACTTGCTGTCGGGTGTGATTAATAATGTGCTGTTATACCTTGTACAATTATATGGTGCTTTGTAATGAAAGATGGTTAAAAATGTAAAGCAAAACATCCAAAAGCTTTTCTATAATGTTTGGTTAAGTGCTCTTGGTTAAGTGTTACAGAGAACAATGCTTAAGAAAGCGTTTTGTATTTGCTTTGCCATGTATAATTCATATTTTACTTTTTAAGATACTGTGCTGGCTTTATATCAATGTCTAATTAAAAAAAAGGTACAGTGTGCACTGAGGCTGAGACTCATAATAGTTGTGGCAGCTGGGAGTAGTATTAAGTTTTGAAGAGAAACATTTTCCTAGCCAATGAGCAGCAGAGTGAGTTCATCTAATTTGCCCCTGACCTTGCATACAGGGTTAGCTTTTGTTAAAGGTGAATATTATTTTAGTGCCTTGGGAATAGCTGGTTTTCCCAACTGAAGGGAATAATCCTTTCCCTATTTTCAGTGGTCCCATAGGTACATAGCAATTACAGCGGATGGTCACAATTTAAGGTTTAATTTCCAGTTAAATGGAGAGTATATCATTTGGATGGATGGATTGGATAGATCTCTTCACGTGCAAAATTTTCTTCTTTTATGCAATAATTGTATTCTATGTTACAATTATAAAGATAAAAACTAATACAAAGTAAAAAAAAATGGAAGAAAAAAAGAAAAACAGAAAGTGCAAAAAAGAAGAAAAATAGAAAAACAAAAAAGAAATAGAAATATAGTGAAGAAATGAGATTTCTCTCTTCATCACAAGAAGAATAAACAATTGTAGTAACTTATCACATTCCCTTAAAACACAACAAATTATCCCCTTCCCCTATTCCATCTCTTATCTGCAAACAAATCCTTAAAACCTTGTTATTCAATCCTGCTCAGCATAAGTCTGTTAAGAAAAATTGTTTCAGCAAAGGATAAAATACAAAAAGGCAAAACAAGAGGGGTTAGGGGAAAGAGAGGTTTAAGAGAACAAAATCAGGAGTGTAAAAGGAAAGAAAAAGTTGGAAAAAATGGCAAGGGAAACAATAACTTCTAATTTTCCTCAGTACAGATATAAAATACATTAATCTTTTTACTCTAAAATCAACAATAAGACACAGTATTTCTACAGCAGTTCTAATAGCCAATCCCACAATAAAATCTTTATTTCCTTCAGTTTCTTGCAAGAAGTCCACTTCTTGGTTACAAAGTAAAAACAAATTTAGCCAGTCTTGTCTTTAATCAGAGTCAGTGTTGACATCTTAGTCAATTCCACTTGCTTCACTACCCATTCTTTCATTGTAGAAATTTGTACATCATTCCATCTCTGTGCATACAAGAGTCTCACTATGATGTAGATAAACTAAACTTCATATTTCCTTTCAATCTAACTATCCATCAAACCTAGAGGAAAACCTCTGGTTTCAGTTGTATATTTATCTTAAGAATTATCTGGATCAAGATACATATCTGTCTCAATATTTCTTAGCTTAACTACACATCCACCTAAGATGGTAAAAAAAAATACTTCCATGTTGATTGCATTTCCAACATATATTTGACACTCCTTTAGACATCTTTGACAAGTTTTCAGTTCTTATATACCAATGGTCCCTTATCTTATAGAAATTCTCTTTCAAATTATAATTCAATGTAAATTTCAATCCTTTCCATCAGTGGTGGGATTCAATTTTTTTTACTACCGATTCTGTGGGCGTGGCTTGGTGGGCGTGGCTTGGTGGTCATGACAGGGGAAGGTAACTGCAAAATCCCCATTTGCTGCCCATCCCACTAACCTGCATTCCAGCTCCATTTTTCTGTGCAGGGCAACAAAAGAAGACCCAGCCGATTTACATCTTAGCGATAACATATTCATCTTTAGTACACAAATCTAGTTCAAAGTCACTTTTCTAATAATAGATATGCCAAGGTTAATCTTAATCTTAACAATATACTATTTTAACCTTTATCAAAAAAAGCAACTTCACATTCCTTCTTTTTACTTTACATCTTGTTCTTTAACCTCTTAAAATAATGTATTATAATTTGATTCCTTTTCATGTTTTCTTTGTCCCTTCTCAGAAAATCCTTCAAAAGTTTTAAAAGTTTCTTTTGTAAATCCAATATAGCGAAGTTATCCAGACCACATTTTTGGTTGTTGTTTGTGTAACCCTTTTAATTATTAAGACACCAGCCCATTTCATACATATATGATCAGTGTAGCATCTTTTTTCATATCATTATTGTAGCCTGTAATTGTAAACATATTTTCAAATCAATCTTGTTTTGGTCCAGTATGACTTGTTCCCCTTCCATAGCATCTTTTAAAGATGATCTATAATGGCAGACACTCCCAAAGTTAACTTCTGGGTCTATTGTTCACAAATATCCGACTTGCAGTACAAGTGAGTGATCTCTACTTTTTCTGGAGACGCTTTGATGGCTAGAATCTGCTGTCTAGCTACTAAGCTCCACTACAGTGTCATCTCCACTTTAACAGAAATGGCTGGTTTACTATGAACCCTCACCAGAAGTCCAGGAAAATACTTTTTCTAATTAAATTCCCCTCTTGGGGGCAGGGGGAATTCTTAGCTGTTATGATATATTGAGAATCTCTCTTTCCCTCCCTCCCTCCCTCTCTCTCATTTGTCTATATAATGTATAGATCTGTATGTTTATTATTGCTTTATATACACATAGATCAAAGGGAAAAATATTTTAAGACAAAAACTGCCAGTGCCAATTTTACCATTCCTATTTATTTTGCTTGAAGTGCAAAGGTACATATTAGCCCTTCTTTCCACTTGTGTAAGTTAATAGAGAGCCTTGTCTCTTTGCTTGGTAAGATCTTGAAAAGACATGGTTATCATCTTAAAAGACTTAAGGCTTGACCTTAGGTTTTAACAGTTCTATTGAAAACTGAAGGTAGATTGCCTACTGGCCTCCGCCATTTGATACAAAGCCTACAAAATTGATTTCCAATAGTGCCTCCAATGCTTGGAGTTGCACAGATTTTAAAGCTCTAGACCTTAGCGCATGATTGCAATATTAAACATTTCAGAAAAAATACCTTCTGTGTTTTTTTACCAGTCATCATAGGAGAAAATTGACTCTTAAAACCACATAGATTAACAACAATTATGGCCTGTAATTTTTCCCATCAACATGTAATTTAGCATGCAGACATACTGTATGCAGTCTGTATAGGACTGATTTCACATTTTTATTTTGCTGCCATGTAATAAAATTTCATTTCAATAATTTTTGTAGCAATCAAAATAGTTGGCAGAAAACTAAGTTAAAGAAGGCAGTTTATGAGATGAAACACATTATTGATGCAGTATTGTAGTAGTCAGAAGTGAGCAGAATTCTACCATGGTTTGCAATATCCAGCAAAACTACCAAGTCTTACAGTGAGACAGTGTAATGCTTCCACAGTCCTATAAAGAAATCCAAAAGTCTTGATCAGAGCTCTGGATCATTTTTTTACCAGTGAAATCTTATTTTCTCAAATATCTCTGAACTTGAGAGGATCTTGGTTCAGGATTATAAACATATCTAAAAATAGTGCAGTTTGGTAGTAATAATAATTTAGAATTTTTCTATTTTGGAATCTGTAACTGTAATAAATTCATTATGTTCTTTCACAATAAATTCTTGAAAGCATAACTGCCATGCTTCCAAGAAAAACTGAATAGTGAATTACAACCATAAGAAGACAACCTGATGTTTTGTTTATTTATAATTATCTTTAGTAATTTTTAAAAATGTATTGTAACTTTTAAATCAAATGCAGAGAATAGGCATCTGAAAATCTTAGGAACACACTTAAAGTCAGATTCAAACTTTATTAATTTTACAATTAAAAAAAACAAACAACTCATAAACAAATGTAGAAAAGAAGAAAAGAAATAGAGTTGAGAAGTAAAAGAGGAAAGAGAGAAAAAGAAAAGAGAGGTAAGAGTAGAAAAAAAAATCAAAAAGTCAGATTCATTTTTAATGGAGTTTGGTTAACCTATAGCACCTTTTGTGCTATCAGAACAAGTTAGGGAATGAATATTCATTATAACATTTATTTAGTTATAATTGTATTCAAGTGGAATTTGAAATTAGGCAATTGTACTTTTTTTTATCAACTAATGGCTAAAGCTGTCAGCCTCAGGAATATAGAGGTGATGCCTCTATCCCTGATCATGCTGTGACTGAATATCAACATCTGTAGCAGGGTTCCCATTTTAAAAGGTGTTGATGATTCAAAATGTACAAACTTGTATTGAAATCATGTTCTAAATGAGTATATTTTTAACTAGCTTTTAAGCAGTAATGCATAAAATTTAGGCAGTGGTATATAAAAGCAAATCCTGGATCACCTGAACATAAAAACTAGGATTATGCTGATCATTTGATGAGATGTGAGCAAAATGTCCTTTTGGGTCCATGTCAAAAAAAATCTGCAACGGCACCCTTGGGGAAAAGGCAAAGTAATTCAGAACTGTTTACGTTATGTTAGAAACCAAGCCAAAATTCATAAGGAATTCTGTTATCCAGTCCCAATGTTACAATCTGGTTAAGATTTGACTGGTAAAATAAATGTAATTCACTCAGTATTTTTCAGAACAGAAAAAGAAATGGATTGAAAGACGCTGTGATGCTCATTGAACATCGCAGTAAGAATTAAAAAATCAGTTTAAGCTGCTGTTAATATTTAACTAACTAACAATGAAAGTAGAGGGACACTGATAAGTTTATGGAGAGTACAATATCCAAACAAGTAAAAGGATTTTTATGTTGGGCCTCTTAAATTTGAGACTTCACTTTTTCCCCCCATTCAGACTGGTGATTTTGGATAAAGTGGCTTCTTCTTTGTTTCTGATGTCATCAAAAATTGGTATTTAAGCCAACACATGGATCAGCAAATTTCCCATTTAAAGTCTTCTCTCTGGAAGTACTATCAGATCTATTTAATTAGATTTCAGTAAAGCATCTGTAGCACAAGTAAATTCCAATAATTAAGGTTCATGATTTCTCTATATTAAAAATGTCACTAAAATAGCTGTTGCAGAACAGATAATTTCTTTTTATAATTGGAATTTGTCACAAATTGTTTCCTCACTTACAGCTATTAGAAATTACAAACAATTCTATATAATTACATTGGCTTTTATTTTATTTTACTTTATTTTTTTTTCAGTTTCCATTTGTATTATTCTTTGCTATTTTATCCTGTTTTAAAGCAGTTACTGCTGTATTCCTGTTTCAGGTTCTAGTTATATGGTTGCTCTCACTTCGTGGTTATTCCTGTGCTACTTAACAGAAACTTAACCAACTGCCTTAACAGGAATGTAATTAAGATCTTGGCTTTCAAGTAATTTATGTAATTAAAATGGTCCATTTACTGTTGTGGGGAAAAGAGTTCAGTGTTCGTTTTACTTGCATAACTGGAATTAAAGTCCTATGCATAACTGGAGTTAACAATACCATGTGTTAAGAATAGTCCCCTACATTGTTTGATGAGAAAGTGCTTCCGGGTGAGCTTTTCCGTTTGGAAAGCGGCGTTTGGGTCCTGAAGGAATCCTCGCACCTTAGTTTCATCGAGGGGGGGGGGCTTCAAACAAAACTAAGGCACGGTAGGAAATGTTCCACGGACCGGTACCGGTCCGCGGCCTGGTGGTTGGGGACCCCTGCTTTAAAGTAAACATAGGGCAGATCTGGTTAGTACATGGATGGGAAACCACTATGAAAACTTAAGGACTGTGGTTCTTATTGAGTTGTCCATCCTCCTATCTCAACCTTCCCCCCAAATAGCAAGCCATATCTGTAGTGTTGACAAGGAAACTCAGTATAGTCACTCTAAATTAAGATTTTTGCAAATCAATCTTTACCTTAAAACCATTTATTCATGCTAGTTTGAAAAGTATCAAAAAGTATACTGTTGACCCATAAGAAAATAAAATTGATGTTCTATTTTACAGTGATTGTGCATATTTATAATACAGAATGTGGCATTTATGGTTATTTTTTTTCTCATTTACTATAGATGTCATTTTTGCATACAGGTGCAATACAGATTAGCATTCACCGAGTCAGTCTATCAGAAAATGGATTTTTTTCTTTTTGTAGTCTTACAACTCTGCTAAGGGATTGAGAGACTCTGAAATGGATCAGAGAATTTTGTTGTAGAAGAAAAGGGTTTACTTACATATCTGATACAGCTATAAGTTTTGATTTTTTAAAGAATATTTGTGCTGCTTACCTGTATTAACAGAATAACAAAGTTAGAATGGACCTTGCTCTGGCAGGAAACCTGATACCATTAATTAATTAATAATCATACCATTAATTGGGGGACAGGGTGATTATCACCATCATCATGATATATTTTAGTCATTCTTTGAAAGACATTACAGGAATAGCCTTGCAATTATAGATATAGGAATCAGTGAATCACCAATAACTGATAATACATTGTCATATGTTAATAGATTCCCTGGTCTACTCTTCAGAAATGAAAGTATTCTTCAAACCCTGATCCATGAAATGCATCACACTTTAGTCAAAACACATTACAAAACATCATCATTTTTGATAGAATAATGGTTTTAATAGATAGATTTAAAAGTTTAGTAAAATAGGTATGTGCATGCTAAAATGTTCAGTTCAAGCTAGCACTCTCTTTAAAGAAATTATTTAAATAATATAATATTTTAGAATGATTGTGCCTCTGCTAAGAAAAGTAACTGTGTGATAAACCAATGTATAAGGTTACTTGTATACAAAAATTTAAGAATAATTGCCTGAGATAATTAAAAAACCCACAACTATTGAAAAGTTGGATTTAATGGTTGGATTACTTTTAATTTTAGGGTTGCTGTTCCTGAAAACCACTGATAAAAGCATTTGAGACACTAAGTTATCTAGCAACATAGGGAAAACAAAACCTTTTACCTGAACATATTACTGTTTTATTTAGATTTTTGATATTTAAATATTATATGCAAAGTTTTGGTAATTGCGATTTATTGTCTAGATATTTTTAATAATATAACGATGTGGATCAATATGTGGGATGTATCAACAATAACAAGTGTTAAATGTTATATTAATCCCTGGAATATGTTTATTTCCTGCAAATAACTTTTATGATAAGCAGTATATTACAATGTATCAAGTCATGAAATCATAGTATTGACACACACAGTAAGGCAGTCTGTCTCCAGGTTGGCAATGGAATGTGTTCTGACCCAAACCTGGTTCCAAGAGAGTAAACACAAGACAAAGGTAACAGAACAACCTTTTACTGTTTCATTAACAAATCCTGTTTCTTCACAGATAAAAGGCTGCTTCCAATTAAGTAGCTCTGACAAGAAAGAGCCTTGCCAAGTTTTTGCAAGGCTGCCAAGAACAACAGATAAAGTTCCTAAACAATAAATCAAAGAGTCTCCAAACACCAACTCAGATATTCCAGATATCCACCAGGCTCAAGTATCAAACTTCTTTGCCTTCTGCAAAGAACTGCAGTTTCTCAGCTGGCTTTTATCTTCTCAGGGAGGGGCCATTACCTTCCAGCCTTACTTCCGAGTCACCCATGCTGCTACAGCTGTTCTTTCCTTTGAGCAGCCCTGTGTGCATGTGCACTGAGCATGGGCTCCTTGGCGGCCTCTTCATCACTGCTGCCAGCCTCCACAATCTCCAAAGGCAGCATTCTACTCCCTGATGGTCCGGGCCCCATCCCTGCATCACACACAGGCCCCTCATCTGAGTTCTCGCTCTCAGAGACCTCAGCCATCTATATCTGCTGCTGATGAACCACAACAGAGTGAGCCGAAGTTATATACTATGCCCTTATTCATTGAAACTATATTCTGATTAATGTATATATTTAGGGAAGCTTGATTACAAGTATGCTTTCTAAATTGGAAGATAAAACATCAATAATGTGGTATGATGATGTCACTATTTTAATACCTGAAAATGAAAAGGATCTACCAGTTCTAGATTTTAAAAAATCAAGGAACACAATGAAAAAATTGGACTAAAATTAAATAAACTAGTGTTATAGTCATTGTATTATTGAGAAATTTAAAAATAATGTAATGGGTGGCACAGAAATTTAATAAATAAATAGAAAGTTAACAGGTGGTACAACCAGCTTTAGAATTTGATAGTGAAGATATCAAAGTGGTAGATAGCTTCTGCCTTTTAGAATGAACAGTAAAGAAACAAATCAAACAAATTTACTATGAACAGTAAAGAAACAAATCAAGAAATACATTGCGGACTACCACTGGTCGGGCAACCATGAAGGCCTGGGAAAAGATATTCAGATGCTGTGATATGTCTGTACCTGTGAAGATCAGAGTAGTGCACAGTGGTGTTCCCTGTGACATTCTATGAAAGAGAAAATTGGATTTTGAAGAGGCAAAAAAGAAAGAGTATTGATGTTTTTGAATATTGATGTTGGAGAAGTCTACTGGGAATACCAACCGTAGGCAAGAAAGCCTACAAATGGTTCACTGAACAAATCAACCCAGAGTTGTCATTTGAGAGTCATACTTTGGGTACATGTTTCAAACACCTAACTTTCTGGAGAAAAGTGTAATCCTGGGAAAGGTGAAGGAAAGAGATGGAAGGAAAGAAAAGAAGTAGCAAGGAGGAGAGACTTAGTTATACAGGTGATGGGTACAAAACCTAAAGGACTGTATTAAGGACAAAATGATTGAGAAACTATATCTATGTGACCACTACGAGTCATATTGACTTGATGGCACATAATCAAATAACATGTACAGTGAATTAAAAACTTCCCATGGTAGAAGATTGTTTTTGTTTCATTTCATTTGTATAAGCTAATGAATTTGCATTTGTGGAGATACAAACATTGTACTGTAATCCATCTTATCTCTTATCAGGTAATTATATGTCTGTTTTGACTGAAATGAGCAATAATTGTGATTTTACATATTGTTTTTTTAACTGTTGCATATTTTTGTAAACTAGAATCTAATGCAGGGGTGGGCAATTAATTTCTGTCGGGGGCCACATGGAAAATCAGATCTGCGTTCGAGGGCTGAACCAATTTTATAAAAGGCCATTATAAAGGGCCCATTATAAAATGCAGCAAATTATATATAAGAATATATATATATATATATATATATATATGGATCTTTGTTATTGGTTTTCCTCACGAAGATTCAAAGTATCTAGGCAACGTTGGCGAGTCCACTCGCCATCTTCAGGCTGGTGCTTCGGCTTAGTGCCAGTGCAAGCAGTGCACTGCACTGGCACTAAGCGAAAGCACCAGCCTGAAGATGGCGAGTGGGACCCTCCAAACGCTGCCTAGATACTTTGAATCTTACGCGGGAGAAAACCCGAATAACCAAAGATCCACATACAAATACCATGAGAACCTCAGAAAAACAATATATATATATATATATATATATATATATATATATATATATATATATATATATATATATATATATATATATATATATATATATATATATATATATATATATGTTTTATAATAACCAAAGATCCATATATATATATTATATTTATTATATTATATTATATTATATTATATTATATTATATTATATTATATTATATTATATTATATTATATTATATTATATTATTATATTATATTATATTATATTATATTATATATATTATATATATTATATATATTATATATATTATATATTTATATATTTATATTATATATATATATATATATATATATATATATATATATATATATATATATATATATATATATATATATATATATGTTTTCTGAGGTTCTCATGGGTATTTGTATGTGGATCTTTGGTTATTCGGTTTTCTCCGCGTAAGATTCAAAGTATCTAGGCAACGTTTCGGCGAGGTCCCACTCGCCATCTTCAGGCTGGTGCTTTCGGCTTAGTGCCAGTGCAAGCAGTGTGTGACCGGAGCTGCCATCTCTCTATATACAAGTGGTGGGGGATGGTGTGCTGGGCTGGTTGGCTGTGCTGCAGCCTCTTGATTGGTTGATGGAGTTGATGTTGGTATAATGGGCTGTGTAATGGCCTTTTGTTGTAGAGATATCCTGGATCTTGTGCTGTCATCTCCTGGGTCGTTAGCCTCTTGTGTTTTAACGGCTTGGGTAATGGGTTGTGTGATGGGCTTGTGAGTTCTTTTGTTGTGGTATCCTGGGTCTTGCATTGTAATCTCCTGGGTCGTTTGTGTTTTGATCTCTTTTCGATTAGCCTCCCGTTAAAACACAAGAGGCTAACGACCCAGGAGATGACAGCACAAGATCCAGGATATCTCTACAACAAAAGGCCATTACACAGCCCATTATACCAACATCAACTCCATCAACCAATCAAGAGGCTGCAGCACAGCCAACCAGCCCAGCACACCATCCCCCACCACTTGAATATATAGAGAGATGGCAGCTCCGGTCACACACTGCTTGCACTGGCACTAAGCTGAAAGCACCAGTCTGAAGATGGCGAGTGGGACCTCGCCAAACGCTGCCTAGATACTTTGAATCTTACGCGGGAGAAAACCCGAATAACCAAAGATCCATATATATATATATATATATATATATATATATATATGAAAAAGTAACACCGCGGCTGCTCCTGCTACTACTTTCCACGCTTTCCAAACGTGAGTCCCAGGAGAGAACAAACAGCAAACCGCGCTCAGGGGCATCCAAGCCCACCTAAAGCTAGGCCGCTGCTGGTGGAGCCTTGCCCTACCTTGGTGCCCCGTTTCCCGACTCGGCGGTCCTGCTCGGGCGCTCGCGCCTGGCCCCGAGCCGCGCGATGGAGGGGAAACCCGGAACGCCACCGGGTCGCCTCCTCCAAGCAGCCCGCCCGCCCACTGGGCAGAACCCTTCCCGCTCATCCCTTGGGTGTCTGCCTCGTTCCTCTCTCAGTCACTCTCTCGCTCCTCCACCAGCCCAGGAAGAAACTGCTTCAAAGAAGCCGGCAGGGTGGCTTCCTGTCGGCGCAGCTCCTCCAGCGCCCGTTCACCCCCCACACAGCCGCCCGCGGTTCAATCCACTGCTCCGTTCTGCCTGCCTGCCTTCGTTTCTGGTTGTTTCGGAGCAGCTTCAGCTGAGAAAAAGAGGCGAATAGTTATTATTCTCAGCCAAAGCTGCTCCGAAACAACCAGAAACGAAGGCAGGCAGGCAGGCAGGCAGGCAGAACGGAGCACCGGATTAAACCACGGGTGGCTGGGTGGGGGTGAACGGGCGCTTCGGAGGAGCTGCGCCGACAGGAAGCCACCCTGCCGGCTTCTTTGAAGCAGTTTCTTCCTGGGCTGGTGGAGGAGCGAGAGAGCAACTGAGAGAGGAACGAGGCGGGAGGAAACGGAAGCCGCTGAGCCGGAGAGCAGGACAGGCTTTGGTTGCTTCCTCCCTCCCCTTCTCTCCCTTTGTGTTCTTGATCCCTGATCCCAGCAGCATTCACCGAAGGCGAAGAAAGCCGCCATTTTTATTTTATTTTTTATTTTTATTTCTTTGCGGCCCGGTACAAAGTGATCCACGGACCGGTACCGGTCTGGGGCCCGTGGTTGGGGACCCCTGCTCTATGCACTCGAAGGTGATTTCAAACTGGAAGGGGTTGTAGAAAGGCGAAGGGTTGTCCAGCACCACGACGTTGTTCACCTGAACCTTTGCCATATTGGGCGGGGGGAGGGAGGGGTGGGGAAGGAAGGCGGGGAGAGGACCCGCAAATAATAGTCGGAGCGTGTTCCTCCTGGTGCCCGGGAAAATGCCTCGCGCGGGAGACACGGCGGCCAGGGATGGAGAGGCGAGTTAGGAAACTTTGCCGCTGGCTCTCCCGTCTGCTGCTCCCGCCGGGCGGGCGCTGGCGTTGTGTGCCTCTCTTCTTTTCTTTCCTACCCCGAGAGCACTCTGCGCTGTTTTGCAGCTTTGGGGGCCATGCGGCGCAGGGCAATATGCCACGCCCAGCGATTTTTTTCAGAGGCGGGCCAGATTAGACAGACCAACGGGCCGGATGTGGCCCGTGGGCCGTAGTTTGCCCACCCCTGATCTAATGAGTAGGTGGCATACACAATTTTATAAATAGAATAAATTGTCACTCTGATTCTTTTATTTTGAAGAGCAAACCTTCTATGATGATGTGTTGTTCTAGTTATTAGGAATCAAAAACAGTATATATGCAGCAGCACAGAGTGATCCACAAAAGGCAAAACGGATTGGTATTTAACACCTCTTGCCGATGGAGTGTGTCCCAGGTGGTAGCATGAACATAATATTTTGTAGAAGCCTAGCATGTTTCAGCTACAATAATTGACTTCTAGCATCAACCACCTTCTTGTTCCACTTAGAAAATGTTTCTTGCATGGTCTCCACCATCATAAAATTATTATTAATAAATTATTATTAATTATTATGTTTGTCACTTGAAGATTCCCACAGAGGAAGCTTTCAGATATAAAAGAAGAACGTGTCTGAAAAGGGAAAAAATGATATATTGTAAACTAAAAGAATAAAGGAGTGTCAAATTCAAGGACTGGGGGGCAGATCCAGCCTGCGATGTGGTTAGATCTGGCCCATGAGGCTGCCCTGGAAACAGTGAAGGACCAGCTCCCAGCGCCACAGCCCTTAACCAGGTCGGCCAGGCACTGATCTAAAACTTGGTGGCAGCCATCTGGGCCGGAACATGGCCAAGTGTAGATCTGCAGGGCCACCCTGGAGTCAGCAGGGGGGACATGCCACTCCCTGGGCAAGTGCTGGAGACAATGGATCCCCTAACCCCATCCAGGCCACCAGATGCAAGCAAAGTCGAGCTGGCCATGACCACCCTGGCCATGACCATCCAGTCAGCTGCAGCCACCTGGGCATGACCACCCCAGGCAGGCCCCCCCATGCCTCCCAAGGTCAACCACAATCCTTATGTGACCCTCAATGAAATTGAGTTTGACATCCCTGAGCTAGAATATAGTCTATTTTGTTTCTCTGAATAGGATTGATGTAAAACTTTGAAGTAAGATTGGGACAGACAGAAAGATATGTGCAGAGAAAGGGATGAGCAAAGTAAACACTTTTTCTTAATGATTCTGACATGTGAACACAGGTCAATAAATATTCCAACATATTAATGGACGGTTTATAGGATCTGACTAATTTTATTCCAAACTATATTGGATAAATTATGCTTAACTATGCTTTTAGAGAATTCTTACAGTAATTTCCACTATATCTTATGCCAGTGGAAGTTAGGGGGATCTGACTTCAAATGTGGGGAAAATGAATTGGATTTTTTCACTTGTGAGTAGTATTATTTTGTATATTTGGGTAAAAGGAGAAATTATAAAAACAAGTTTTGATAGGGGTAGAATCATTGAAAATCAATATGAATCTCATGTTCTTCCAATCATAAAACAAGTTTACTTTTAAGAGCAACTATTTATGCAAATTTTGGCATTGGTATTAGTTTAATGTACAGGTAGTCCTTGACTTACAAATGTAATAGAGCCTGCCCATTCCATTCATGATCCGAGGATTCATGGAAGTGAATCTCGAACCTTGAATTGGATTATTCTCTCCTTTTGCCCATGCATTCGCTAATCAAATACGAGGCTCGTTAAGTGCACACAAGATATTTCAGGGTGGGGAAGGCCATGGGAGGCCTAGTGGTGGAACAGGCCACCTGCCTAAAACCACCCAAGGCCTCTCCAACCCACTGAAATACTTCATGCTCCCCACAATTGCTCCCACCCAATCCAACCTGTCACACTGGGTCACCGTGTGAAGATCTAGCAAGCAGTCTCCTCTCCAGCCTCTCAACTGTGTGTGCCCCTCTGCAGTTCCATTTGGGTATGTGCAGGCCTCATCCGGCATGTTGCAGGCCAAAACAGCTTCAGAGGGGTGGATTTGACACTCCATTTAGGCCTGTGCAGCAGAGGTGGTATTCAGCAGGTTCTGACCAGTTCTGGAGAACCGGTAGTGGAAATTTTGAGTAGTTTGGAGAACCGGCAAATACCTCTGACTGGTCCCGCCCCCATCTATTCTCTGCCTCCCGAGTCCCAGCTGATCGGCTGGGTTTTCTTTTGTTGTCCTGCACAGGAGAATGAAGCTGGAAAGCAGGTTAGTGGGGTGGGGAGGGAATGGAGATTTTGCAGTATCCTTCCCCTGCTACGCCCACCAAGCCACGCCCACAGAACCGGTAGTAAAAAAATTTGAATCCCACCTCTGCTGTGCAGGCTTCCCTTCGAACCTCCATTTTGGCTGGTAAAGTGCAGGACGAATGTTGCAGAGCCTCTGCAGTTGTTTGTAAGGGCGAACAACTGCCAAGGTGCTACAAGATTTGTAGTTTTGGGACTTGTTCGTACACTCTAGGGAGTACTTATTGCATACCTATTCACTAAGGGAATGCTGGTAACCCGAGGATTACCTGTATGAGCCTTTTTTCACACAAGCTAAAAACAAATTATTAAAGCGGTTATCGAAAATGAACAAAATATCTGAAACTTAAATTATGCTCTCTTTCTTGGTGATTCATATTAAAAGGCAAAATTGATTTGATCATTTGATAAGATATGCTATGTGAAGGTTTATGTTGGATTTTTCTTCTGGCACATTCATGTTGATCAATTTTGCTATGGTGAGACCTTACATAGGATTGCAACAAATAACAAAATCCAGATCAATAAAAACATTAGTAATAAATGAAAGTCTCCTGGGTGAACAAATCCAGGAGATTTTTGCAGTACACCAAAATGAAATGTTGACTAGAATGTTATCAGTCAGAGAAAAGCAATATAGACCAATCAATACAGAAGTTCTATGGATGCATAAGCTTGACATTAAGCATTAATATTGGGCTTAATAAAATATGATATCCCCCTGTACATAATTTGTAATTTCCAGTGCTTCACTGAGAAGGACTTTAACATCCCTTCACTGGCAGACCACACCACCTCCCCCAAAGGGAAATATTGCAAAATCCCTGTCAAACAACATCTCTGTTTTGAGGTGGTCAAGTGGATGACATAATTCATCATGTCCTCCACCTCCCCATTTACAATGAGATTAGGGCTAAATTATTGATGGTACGGGAACTCAAGGGCTTGGATGTCAAAAAGAACCCAGAACTGTTTTGTAGACACATTCTCATCTGTCAGCAACCAAGTTGCTACTTTTGCTCTCCTGTCACTTAAATATAGAAAAATATACTTAAGTTCATAGTTGTATCTTTGACTTTCTCTTGCTGTCACATTTTTGCATCTAATCCTATTTTTATTACTTTATTTTATAATCTTATTATTTAACAGTTAACTTGTTGCATTTTATAATACATTATATGCTATGACCTGGGTACAGCAATAAACCTATAGCCATAATGTTACACTTCTGTAACATGGTAAAAAATAATAAAACATTAAAATACTTTTATTTTATTTATGTAATTTGTAAGCCTGTTGAACAAATTTATTCTGTGCATTTTATGAGTAGTATTTAAGCGTCAATTCAATGCTTAACTATTTTTTTTTAACAATTGCAGGCTGTTACTTGGAAACAATAATTATTTCCCAGCAAAGAGTTGCTAATGTAACAAATGCAGTACCTTGCAATATCTAATGCCGTACAATCATTTCTTCCCTCTCCTTCATTAATTTTATCTCTCTTCAAAGCTTTGAAAGAATTAAGATAACTGTTTAGGGTATAATGTTTCCAAGCTTCTGTATCATTTAAGATACCAACTATTGCATTCTTCTCAGTGGCATTAATTTCTAAATTGTATCTGAGAAACTTTCTCAGTAGACTCAGGCTATTTTGCTAAGAGATTGTAGTGTTGCTGTGAAGTTTACAACAATAAAGTTGTGCTGATAGGAAGCAGAAATCTGCAGACTAGCATGTGACTGTAATGTTCATGCATAGCACCTGCTACCATAGTTTACTGTTCTGTTTTTCCTTGTTATGAAATGGTTTTCATCAGTATTTTCATAAATTTGAGAGCTTCACTTGATTGGTCAGGGAAAAGCATCATATTCTATAATAGAAATGTGAAAAAGTCTTTTAATTGCTTCTGTTAGTTCTATCATTGTAATTCTTTCATCTAGCATTGTTTTAATTTCTTTTGGTACTTTGGGTAGTTCTGCTTTTTAAACATGTTCTTTGATTTCTCCTCCTCCAATCATAGCTAGCTTTGTAGGTTGTCTGTGTGCTAAGTTTGGTTGATGCAATCTTCCCAGGTGCTATGTGATGAAATGGGTAGAGGGCTAATCCTATCATGTACTGATTCCATCACCCTGGTGTTGAAAGTGGGGCAGGGAGCTGCAGCAAGCTGTTTTGTCTTTAAAAACATGTTTCTCCTTTTCTCACCCAGGGATAATATTATATATTAATATTCTGCCTTTTTAATATTCCCTAAAATATTTCATTCTTCTAGGAGAGGGGTGGGTGCTAACTTTCTACAATACCTTCCACAAAGAACAATACAGGCAAAAGTATGCCAGGAAGAGAGATTTTGACAGTGAGAACACTTTCAACCCCAGCTCTATTTTTCATATTTCATCTGGTTATTCATAATTTGAAAGGCAGTTTGGGCCCTTAGGCAATGGTGATTTCATTAATTGTTCTTGGTAAACAATTGATTAAACAGTGCAGGCTTTTTAATACTGATTAAAATTCCAGTACTTGATACTATTTAGCAGCCTAATTTAGCTATCAGCAATTGAAGTGATAAAATATTTTTCCAAGATTGTCCATAGAGAACATGCTGCAGTAGCCAAGTTAGAACATAACCAAGTCATCTTGGCTATGTGCACCAGGCCTAACTGAAGAAAAGCATTCCTTGCCACAGCTAAGGACCAAGGAAATCTCAGATTATAGTCTGCAGTAGAATACAACGTCAGGAGAATATAGAACAGTACAGAATGAGATGAATCAATCCCTGAGTCCTATTGTTAGTCTACCTACAACAATGATCTTATTTGGATCTAATTTTAGGTTATTCTTCCTCCTCTGGGCCATTTTTTTTAAAAATTTAGGTGCTACTTATCACTTCCCTGAAAGTGAAGGAGCATGGTTTCATGCAAATGTTGAATAGGGAGATCAGATAAAAACACTATAGTGCATCATAGGTCTATCCCTAGGTACTGTCTTCTATGATATGAAGGATAGGGCAAAAATTTTGTTCCCAAGGCTTAATTTTAATAAAGAGTCCTGAAGGGTAACATGATTAATGGTACTGAAACCTATGGAGACTTACAGAATACAGCAAAGCTATGCCCACCACATCTCATTTCTGGTGTAGGTTATCTACAAAGCCGATCAAAGCAAATTCAATACCATAAGCTTAGCTGAAAGCCTGAAAGAAATTACAGTACTACTTCTAAATTCTAGAGCTAGGAAGCTGGTAGTTGGGCTTTCCTCTGTTTCCCATGCTTTTGTAACTTCTAGAATCTTGAAGCATCTCCCTTCAGGCACAGTTATGATTACACTGTGTCCATGCAAGCTGTCTTCAGGTTAGTTGCCCAGGAACTATTTATTTGCATCAATAGGCCTGGTTTTGCATAACATTTCTCTTACATTATTCAGATTACTTTGTCTGCAGAGCTTTCTTTAAATGTATCCCTTTGTTCTTATCACTCGGCACATGTCCTTGCTAAAATGTTCATGTCAACATTTCTGTAGTTCTTTAATACTATGAAAAATCAAATACTGATTAATTTTTAGGTATTATTATAGGCAGTTACAAATTAATAACCCTAGAGCAGTGATCCCCAACCTTTTTGACGCCGCGGCCCGGTACCGGCATCAGCTGGGTGCTGCGGCCCGGTACCGGCATCAACTGGGCGTCGCCATCTTTTTTTGACGAAAAAGTGCTTCCGGTGAGCTTTCTACCCGGAAAAGCTCACCGGAAGCACTTTTTTACCAAAAAAAGATGGCGGCGCCCAGCAACCAGCGGCCCGGTAAGACTTGTTCCGGGGACCGGTACCGGTCCGCGGACCGGCGGTTGGGGACCCCTGCCCTAGAGTACTGTTACATTTTGCCCTGTGTGATGTGACAAATTTGCTTGTGAAGTGATCTGTGTTCTGAAGATCCCTTTTTCCCTTCAGTGAAATAAAGAGGTCACATGATTCAACTCAATGAAACAATATTAAATGTCTCAAGTAATTTTGGCCCAGTACTCTAGGGAAGAGGGATGTGGTGCTCAGTGGATAAGACACTGAGTTTGTTGATCAGAAAGGTCAGCAGTTCAGCGGTTCAAATCCCTAGCACCACGTAACGGAGTGAGCGCCTGTTACTTGTCCCAGCTTCTGCCAGTTCAAAAGCATGTAAAAATGCAAGTAGAAAAATGGAGACCATTTTGGTGGAAAGGTAACAGTGTTCTGTGCACCTTTGGTATTTAGCCATGCTGGCCACATGACCATGGAGATGTCTTCAGACAGTGTTGGCTCTTTGGCTTTGTAACGGAGATGAGCACCGCCCCCCTACAGCTGGAAATAACTAGCATGTATGTGCCAGAGGAACCTATTCTATTCTGTTCTGTTCTGTTCTGTTCTGTTCTACTCTACTCTACTCTACTCTACTTTACTCTACTCTACTCTATTGGAAGGCTATCTCAGCCTTGCCAAGAACACACAAAAATTTCTAGGTTGGGCATTGCCTGTGATGTTTACCAAAGCTGCATCGTTACAAAACTTTCAGAAGATACCAAGACTGTCAGAAGCTGCATGCTTTGAATTGTGGCTAATCTCTTTTCTCACTTCCTCCCATAGTGCTGTGTGGATACATTCTTTTCATTGTTTTGTGCCATTTGCTTTCCAACAGTCAATAGAAGAGCAATTCCAAGGAAAAATGTTTCAATTCCTTCCACAGGATGTCCTGGCCAGTAGTTGCAGGATGCCAATCAGCATGAACGATTTCTATTCCGCTTTTGCCAAAGAAAAAATGAGTGGTGCAAAATGATGCCCTTCACTATCACTGTGTAACTGCTTAATTTGAAGTACCATTCTGTATGTTGGGCTATTCTGCTACATACGCTGGAGAGCTTGAAGCATCTTTATTTCATGGAGGAGCTGGTTAAGATGGAGACCCCTTCAAATTTTAGGCTGAATGAATCTATAAACCAATATCTTTGAAATTATATACTTTCTTCTGTAGGCTTAGTCCCACATGATGACTCTTTAATTACAAAATAGAAAAAAGGGACTTGAGAACTGCATTACTATGACTTTTCCCATCATAGTTTGACCATATTGGGAGAACAAGGAAGAACAAATGTGTTTTGGTACAAAGCAACAAGTTAAAAGCAGCTTAATCTCTACTGATGTCTATTTAGGTGCTCAAATCACCAGACATAAGATCGATATCTTAATCAAATTGCTATGCCAACATTTCAGATAGTTCTAATACCTGCATGCTTAGACATTCTGAAGGGAGATTCCAGAAAATCTCATATAATGAACATGTTTGTCACTCCAGATGAAGAGCAATTGAAACAATGGCCCATGGATTTACTCTATTGTCAATCTTCCACAAATTGTGACACAAAGTTATTAGATCTTTATTACCTCAAATTCTCAGAGTGCATTGACTCCTTTTTACTTTAATTACCAATTAGCTGTGATGCAAATTCTTATAATATCACCAGATTCTGCTTAATAGATTCCAATATCTTGCTGGGAATAATTCAATTTGATAATATTTTATTTAAGTTGTAATTTTGGTTGTATTTGCCTTAATATAAGCAAAATTCAGTAGTTTTGAGAGCTTTGGAAGGTACATGTTTGACAATTTCAAGATGTTGAAATTCTTTAAAACAAAGGCTATATGTGACAAACTAACCAATGTATCAATTTAATAAAGCAACATTTTTCTTTAATTTCTTTCATCAAGGAAGAGTAAACAGATAATGTGGGAAAATATAACTGTTATGAACTAAAATACAGTAGTAAAGGATTAGATTATAAGTTTTTAGTAAATAGATAAAGAATATTTCTAGAAGGTATTCATTGAAACCTAGCAAAAAGATGCTCGTTCCATAATCAGAAATTTTATTTAAAAATGGTCATTGGATAGAACATAAGAGGTTACAACTGTAAATCTTCTTGCAAGGAATACATAATTAGTCCATAAATTGAATTTCTTCTTATTTAAAGCACCATATTCCCCCCCCAAATGCCATCACTCTGCTAAACAAACAATTCTCTCAACATTGCCAAACTATTTACTAAGTCTGCATTACCATACTATTAACCTTCTCATCATTCCTTATCACCCATCCCCTCACACTTGTGACTGTATGACTGTAACTTTGTTGCTTGTATTCTAATGATTTTTATGACTGTTTCCTAGTATGATTTGATTGCTTATTGTAACCTATGACTATTATTAAGTGTTGTACCTGATGATTCTTGATGAATGTATCTTTTCTTTTATATACACTGAGAGCATATGCACCAAGACAAATTCCTTGTGTGTCCAATTACATTTGGCCAATAAAGAATTCTATTCTATTCTATTAGATTTTATACATACATACATACATACATACATACATACATACGTGTGTGTGTGTGTGTGTTTTTCTTAAGTTTTCGCGGGTACTAAGTTTTCGCGGGTACTACAGAAGCCTGATGATGGCAGATGAGATTCTGCGGAAACGTTGCTACAACTTTGAAACACAACTACAATGACGTGGGAAAATACCCGAACAAAGCTGAATGCCATACATACATACTTACATACATACATACATACATACATACATACATATATTCTTAAGTTTTCGCGGGTACTTACATGTATGGTATTCAGCTTTGAGGTATTTTCCCACGTCATTGTAGTTGTGCTTTTAGTTGTAGCAACGCTTCATAGAATCTCATCTGCCATCATCAGGCTTCTGTATTGTGTTCATCTGTAAAAGTCTGACTCACAGATGAACACAATACAGAAGCCTGATGATGGCAGATGAGATTCTGCCGAAACGTTGCTACAACTTTAAAAGCACAACTACAATGACGTGGGAAAATACCCGAGCAAAGCTGAATACTATATATATATAGTCAAATTTCTCAAGTAAATGCATTGTATTGTGATACTGCATGATTAGTAGACCAAAATCCTATTATTTCCAATAATTTATGTTCATGAGATGCTACTATAACATTATCTTAGGTTGTAGCCAGTTAATAAATACATTAAACATAAGATATGTTTGTCAGGTGCCTGATCTGAATGCTGAATGTTTATTGAAATTTTGAAAACATAATATCTTTGATCCAAATGGTATGTTGGGATTATATCTAATTTTATTTCTCTCAGTTAGGGAGAAACCATCTGTCTACAGTGTTTTGTTCACAGTGTGAATAGGTATAGTCTTATGCTGTTTTCAGTGATGTTCTTGCACTAATACAGCAGCATCAGACAGTAAAAGACAACTTTTTTTCTGGGTTTTACACCTCTCAAATGTTTCAGTAAAAAAATCTATTAAGAGTACCACAGCAGATTGGAGAGAAAGGCTAATGTGCACAAGTCCTCTTATGTCAGAAGTTTTGAAATTAGACAATGGAATCCTGGAGACCTGTCTCCAATCAGTGTCCCTAATAATCTGAAATAATGAAAGCTCCCCTCTGTTAACAGTTAGTTTTTTCCCCCTCAGTTGCAAATGTACAGATTTGTTTTAGAAAGATTAAATAGTCTTGTTTCCATTTCTCCACAATAAACATCCAGACTCTCTTCTCTATTTAAAGTCAATGTAATCAATTCCTGTTACTTAATTTGCATAGCAGCCTAGAATAGTTGCATTACATTTATCTGGGTTTTTTTTTGGTCTGATGCATCAAGCTTTCACTAGAATCTGTTCCAGGAACAATTCTATTCCTTATATCCTGTTCCTTATTTTTAGATATCTGATAAATGTATGGCGGTTGTGGTGAAAAGAGCTGCAACATAGGCCCAAGAATCCAAGAATCGAATGGTTCAGCCATTCGATTGATGATATGGAAAGGTTAAACTGACTGGAAAACTGGCTCTTTTCATTATTTCAGTGATTTCTAGGCTTTGAGAAAGCTGCATTAGTTTCAATGGAAGTGTACAACTCAGAAAGCACAAATCTGCTGCCTCTTTTACAACTGGAATAGTTAGGGAGGGTTTCTTTCTAAGCCTCTTTCTCCAACCATTCTGCAGCTGCGGGTTAGGCACTCTCTTATCAAGGCAGCATCTGTTCTCCCCATTTCTCAAGGTGTCTCTCACATACCATCACATTAGATGGATGTTCTCCTACAATCTTGTTTTTATCTTATTTATTATTTTGTTTTTATTTATTTATTTTTATTAGGGTTTTGGATCATGTAGAGCAGCAGTCCCCAACTGTCTAACTTGGTGGCCTAGTGGAAGAGAGAGAGAATAGTTCCCTGCAAGTGGCAGGTGGGTGCCCTGCGAGCAATCCGTATCTCCTTTGTGTGAGTGGTGGGAGGAGAGCTTCATGCACTTGCACATGCTTGCCTGTCACTTGTGCGGCCCAATTCCAAAAAGGCCATTATAAAAAAGATGTTGACATTATAAAAAAGATGTTGAGACTCTAGAAAAAGTACAGAGAAGAGCAACCAGGATGATTAGGGGACTGGAGGCTAAAACATGAAGAACGGTTACAGGAACTGGGCATGACTGGTCTAGTGACGAGAAGGACCAGAGGAGAAATGATAGCAGTCTTCCAATATTTGAGGAGCTGCCACAGGGAGGAAGGGGTCAAGCTATTTTCTAAAGCACCCAAAGGCCAGACAAGGAATAATGGATGGAAATTGAACAAAGAGAGATTTAACCTGGAAATAAGGAGAAACTTTCTGACAGTGAGACCTACAAGGTCCCTTTCAATTCTGATTATCTGTTAACACAGGCCACCTCCTGGTACTGGGCAGGAGCCCCAGGGTTGGGAACCCCGGGTGCTGAACTCATATTAAACAAATTTAATTACATTTTCTTTTAAGTCCTCCAGCTGAATGCAAGATTGTTAGGAAGAATAAGGGGAAATCTGCACATGCACCAAGTCTTCTATCAAATTTGATTTCATGGATTAACTTGAGTAGCAACAGTTGTTTTGTATCCTTTACTCTACATGGAGGCTAACCTCTTGTTTTAATAGTTTTGATGCAGTGGAAAAACAATCATCTATACTGTTGTTTCTGTACCATTTGTATAAAATACCATTCGCCATTTTATGTAAATAAAATATATGTATGCAAAACTCTGTTCAGATTAAGTAGACATTCTGATTTACCTGATGTCTTTTTTAATTAAAGGTTTATTATAAAAATTAAGGTCTGGACATCATGTAGTTAGTTGTAATTACTTTTTAAATTATGGTACCTCTGCTGTATGCATAGTTTGGGATAGTATCAAGATCTGTAAAGCAAAAGCAATCAGAATGCGCCAGTAGAGTAATTAAGTAATTGTAGTGGTTCTGTTATACCTAAAACTCTGGATAAAAAAATACCAAACAATTTTATGCTGTAGTTTTGACAGTCTAATTGTAACTGATATTTTTTCTTCTCTACTCTCATTATTCTAAGCCAGTGTTTTTCAAGTTCAGGATGTATGGATTTCAACTCCCAGAATTTCTGCTGTCAGCTACCTAAATAATAGAAAGATAATAATTTTCAATCATATTACAGATAGCCCATGATATATGACCACAATTGAGCCCAACATTTCTGTTGCTAGCAAGACAGTTGCTAGGTGCATTTTGTCCCATTTTATTACCTTTCTTTCCACAGTTCTTAACTGAGTCACTGCAGTTCTCACTGCAGGTTACTGAGATGGTTGTTAACTGAATTCGGCTTCCTCATTGACTTTGCTTGTCAGAAAGTCACAAATAGCAATAGCACTTAGACTTATATACCACTTCACAGTGCTTTACAGCCCTCTTGAAGTGGTTTACAGAGTCAGCATATTGCCTTCAACAATCTGGCTCCTCATTTTACCGACCTCAACCCTGAGCCGCTGAGATTCAAACTGCCAAACTTCAGCTGGCAGTCATCAGAAGTAGCCTGCAGTACTGCATTGTGACCACTGTGCCACCACGGCTTAGTTGACCCTAGGACATTGAAACCATCATATGAGCCAGTTGCCAAGTGTCCAAATTTTGGTCATGTGGCCCTGCGATGCTACAATGGTCATAAGTGTGAAAAATGATCAAAAGTCACTTTTTTCAGAGTGTTGTAACTTGGTCCACTAAACAAATGGCTTTAAGTTGAAGACTACATGTGTCATGCCCCTGTTGGAATCTGATTCCAAGGAGGAGGTTGACCAGATGACAGGAAGTGGAAGTGTGGCTCTGGTGCCAAAACTATGGTCACAAGCCACGGTCATCCCCATCTTCAAAAAGGGGGACCCCAGACTAGTTGAAAATTACAGACCAATCTCTTTATGCTGAGTCACCTGTAAAGTCATGGAATAAATTATTAACCAATCCATTATCCTCCACTTAGAGACAAACAACCTACTCTCAAATAAACAATTTGGTTTCAGAAAAAAAAACTATCCTGTAATCTGCAACTCGTACACTGCAAAAACATGAACTACACAACTCGATCAGAGCAAAGCAATAGACGCAATCTACACAGACTTCTGTAAAGCCTTTGATTCAGTGGTACACGACAAACTACTCCTAAAACTAAAATCTTATGGTATCTCTGGACACCTGCATAACTGGATAGAAGCATTCCTGTCACACAGACAACAAATGGTCAAAATTTGGAGCATCCTATCAAATTCTGTACCTGTCAACAGTGGTGTCCCCTAAGGCAGTGTTAAATGACCTCTGGGATCATATTAAGAGCAACTGTGTTCTCTTCACTGATGATGTAAAGCTATTCAATACCACAGACAATACTGCTACCCTTCAAAAAGACCTCGACTATGTATCAGAATGGTCAAACAAATGGCAACTTCAAATCTCAACAAATAAATGCTCTGTCTTACATATTGGCAAAAAAATCAGAAAATAAAATACAAGCTGAATAGTCAAGACCTTGTTGATGATCCAAACTCTGTCAAGGACCTTGGAGTACTCATCTCTAATGATCTAAGTGCTAGAGCCCACTGTAACTACATAGCCAAAAAGGCATTTAGAGTTGTTAACCTAATCCTACGTAGCTTTTTCTCTGGTAATATCACACTACTAACTAGAGCATACAAAACATTTGCTAGACCAATACTCGAATACAGCTCATCAGTCTGGAACCCACATTACGTATCTGATATTAACACAGTTGAGAAAGTCCAGAAATATTTCACTAGAAGAGTTCTCCACTCCTCTACGTATTGCAGAATACCTTATGCCACCAAACTTGAAATTCTAGACCTAGAAAACCTAGAACTACACCGCCTTTGGTCCGATCTTAGTATATAAAATCATACATTGCAATGTCCTACCTGTGAATGAATACTTCAGCTTCAACCATAACAACACAAGAGCACACAATAGATACAAACTCAAGGTTAACCGCACCAAACTTGATTGCAGGAAATACGACTTCAGCAACAGAGTGCTCAATGTCTGGAATACTCTACCTGACTCTGGTTTCTTCCCCAAATCCCCAAAACTTCAACCTTAGACTGTCTACTATTGACCTCACCCCTTTCCTAAAAGGTCTGTAGGGGGCGTGCATAAGCGCACCAACATGCCTACCGTCCCTGTCCTATTGATTATTTTTATTTTTCTTATATGTATCCATTTCATGTATTCATAACTATGTTTATACTTATACCTATTATCTTGTAAGCGATTGACAAATCTAATAAATAAACAAATAAAACAGTCCAGCTGGGCATTCAGAGAAAGACCCAGGGCCACCTCCTCTTCATCCTAGGTCACCCAGGGAGGAACGGAGAAGGGAGCAATGTGAGTTATGGGGGTTATGGGGGAGAAGAGAGCCCTGATTCCCTTCATTAGCTGCAGCTGGGAAAACAGGATTTTAAAAAGGGTGTTTGCGCACAGCACGTTGCTGGAAGCAAAGCATGAATTATCTTTGTTTGTCAAGTCTTATCTGGGTTCTGGCATCCTCCCAACTGTGTGTGTTTCATTATCTTTTGAAGTCTGCAATTCCTTATCCTGCAGCATGGTGTGTGTTGGTTTTTATTTATAATCTATATGTGCTTTGGGTTCGGACTGAATTTCTTCCCTTTAAAAACTGTTCTTGTGAGAGTTTTTTCTCCAGCCAATGATAACTGGACATTGGGGGCCAAGTTGGAGGTATTAAAGGGACTTTATCTACTCTTGTTATTTTGTTGCTTTTGTGCAACATGTATATAAACATCAGTGTATCATCACAACATGTATATAAACATCAGTGTATGAAGAATTATAACAGGAAAGGGAAGTAAAATTAAAAAAGAAGGAACCTGTAGTGTAGTCTAGAGTCTTTCATTGCATACTTGATAAGCACTTGGAGAATTACTGAATGAGGTGATTTAGTTTATATAGAGGTCTGGCACAGATACCTTCCTGTGTGAAATATAAAGAAGTGTAAGTGTTTCATAGAGCAGTGGCCAGGGACACAGTGATGGCAATGGGAAAGGTTCAGACAAACAGGTATGTATCTTAAGCTGTGAACTTCTCCAAGCATGGGTAAAGACCCTCAGACTTGTCTTTTTCCAGTGTATCAGCAACGAGAGCAACAATATTTGATTGGGGAATTCAAGTTTGTTTTGTCTGCATTTAAAATCAATCTATTCTTTGAGGACTTCTATGGGGATTGAAATATTTATCCTTCAGATTATGTACTGCTTTGGATTTTATTATTGGGTTTTTTCATTGAAAACCTATGTACAAAATGAAGATATTTGAAAAATGTGGATGTGAGAGTAAAAGGAATTATTGCAATTATATATATTTTTTTAAAAAATGGAGAACAGTAGCAAAGTGAAAGGAATGAAAAACTGAAACCGAACAGATGTAGATTGATATATGTATATCTCATTTATTTATTCAGAAAATTTATATTGTCGCCTACTCTCACATGACAACTCAAGGCGGTTTACGAAGAGGCATCCTTACATATGCACATCTTTGTACTCAATGCAGAGTCTCTCTTAGGATAATCTCTGCCCATTAGAGTGTGAAAATGCCAGGAATCAGTTTAAGCAGCAAATGTGGAACATTAATTTCTAATCCAGTCCAAGCCTAGTACAGGTAGCTTCTCTTAAGAATGGCAGTTGGGAATTGAGTTTCCTTCACTAAGCAACACAGTTGTGTGACTGTGATACTTAAAGATACAAATTCCAGCACTTCTGGTCTGGTTGGTATTGTTAAGTGAATCACCACGAATTCTTAAAGAAGGACATTATGTGACTGCTGTTTGTGATGTCTTGCTGGCTTCCTCCTTGAACTTTGCTCCTAGGAAGTCTGTGAAGAAGATTGTAAACAGCTCTCAGATGACCATGGGATGTTGCATTGTTACAATTGCGAGCCATGACTGTGGATATGCTGCGAGTGACATAAGTACAAAGATGCAAGTGTAACTATCACTTCTTCAATACCATTGCAAGTTTGGTATTATCATTTGTGGCGGACATGTCCAAAGATAAAAAAATATTGGACCAAAATACATACATGGTTAAAAAAAATGATAAAGCAACACATTGATTTTAAATCAGAAATATTTTTGTTGGGTATTTTACCAGAACAATATAATAAAGGGAATACATATCCAATTTTACATGGATTAACAGCAGCAAGAATTGTCTTTGTATAACAGTGGAAAAATCAAGAGACACTGTTAGATGAAAGTGTTATTTTTTAAAAAAAATATTAGAATGCGCTGAGATGTACGGATTAACACTAAAAATAAAGGAGAAGGAAGAAACAGAATACTTTTTAACATGGGGCCAGTTCTACCAATGACTAACAGAGGTTAAAGAGTAAAAAGGTTAAGAGAATGATTAATTATATAATGAAAGCTTTCCAGTATGGATAAGCCAATGATACTATTATTATGTGATTATTATCAATGATGTGTATATTATGATTACCATTATGCTTATTGTCTTTGTGTTGTTTAAAACTAACTGTACTCATACAACATGCTGTTCATATAGATATTGAGTTTTTATGTTTATTAAAGAACAATGTATCAATAAAATATATATTTAAAATACCATTGCAAATTTGGGCAATCACTTAACAAGTGGTTGTTAAATCCACAATTCCACAGTCCGTGGATTTATTTATTTTTTTTACCAAATGGGCATGTGCTTCATTCTGCCTTTCCTCCATTCCATTTCTGAAATTTCACTGGACCCTTGCCTTGGCCAGGTTGGATTCACTGCCCTCCTTGGTGCTGTGGGACCATTACAAAGATATATTTCTACATCAGTGCATATGCCCATGTGGAGATGGCTTTGGGAATTCCTGAACCAAATGCTCCTCCCCAGTTAACTTTTTTCTATATATTTTTGAAGAAAATTGTGTGTGTGTGTGGGGGGGGGAGTTATCCAGTGAGAGGAATTCTGTACTTAAGAGTTCGTCCTTCTTTTCTTTCTCCTCCTCCTCCTCTTTTCATCGAAACTCTATTAATCCCCAGGCTGGGATCAATACGAAACAATGAAATCATAGGAAAAGGATGCTTTTCATAGGAAGGCTCAAGACAATTGAAAAGTTTTAATCTTATTTTGTCCTTCCTAAATAAGCCAGAGCCCTGTCACAGATCAGATGGAATTTTTTTTAAAGGAAAGCAAGCAAAATAGCAAGTAAACGAATTAAAATTTTTTTTTTTCCAAAAATACACAAGCTTTGACCATCTGTAAACATGAATGGTAATTTCAGGACATAAAATAGTTTAATAAAGAACATTTAGGAAGTGATCTTTCCACTTCAAAAGAGAATGGCATAATCAAAAATGGCAATAATAACCTAGCAGAGTTCCATAAATTGTTTAATTCGGTGCCATTTGAGATTCACTTCATTGATCAGTTGTATGCTATATTGTTGGAAGTCATTAGCGGCTAATGGCTGCCAGATGCAGAAACTTTTGCTGTGAAAAATTATTTTTGCCTTAGGGATGTTGCATTGGTGAATGGAAACTTACATGTTTTGAGTTTACTTTGGCTTGTTGATAAGACTTTTCTTTCTCCTGAATACTCTGGTTTACATAACTTCAATCTTCTGAGCATTTTCTTTCCTTGTGGATGGAGAGATACAGATCTGTTTAATTTAAGTGGGAAAGATTTGGTGTTTTCCTCCATGGCCAAATAATTAATATTAAGTAAGGCTGAGAAAAAGGAGACTACTTTCAGACACCGTCTGGCCACTGGAAGGCTAACTAACTTTCAGACCAGTGGAGATTTTACACCAAACTGAACATAACTTTTCCATTATTTATTTTCTTGAAAAAATTTCACAATAGAGAATCACTTTTATTGATAATTGTTTGTTTTATTTCTTTGAAGTTGTTTGAAAGGCTGTTTTAATATAAGGCAGGGGTGTCAAATTCACGTCGTCATGTTGTCATCATGTGATGTATCAGAACTCTCTCCCTTTGCTAAACCGGGGGTGGGCATGGCCAGCACGTGACACATCCGGCCCGCGGGCCGTGAGTTTGACCCCCTGGTATAAAGGAAGAGTGTAACCTATAATTCTCCTGTTTCCAAAATGCACTGGCTAAATGAAAAGCAATGGCTAAATTTATTTTCCAAAACTCTGCTTGTTTTATAAACAATATTATATAACTTACGTATTCTTCATTTATATGCTAATACTTTAAAATTGTGAATATATGGAATTTCTTATTGATTCCTAATGATAAAAAGCACTTCAGTAGATGAAATACTATACAAAAGACTTGGGTTCACAACTATATAAAATGAACTAACATCTAAGGTTTATGTTTACAAACAGACTTTTACTAATATTTCATTTGTTGCATCAGGAGTCAGGAGAACAGTTTCCCCTAAGAATTGGCATAAAGTAGCTACAGAATTCAATGCATCTCTGATAAGAATCCATATTTTCAGTATATTTTCTTATATACTTTTTTTTATAGGAATAGATTATCACTTGAAAATAGAAAGGAAAAACAAAAAAGTTTTGTTTCTTTCCCCAAGATGCATATTTTGATTTAGAGATAGTCCTCAATTTATGACCACAATTGAGACCAGAATTTCCATTGCTAAGCAAGCTAATTAAGTGATTTTTTTTGCCATGGTTGTTAAGTGGATCATTGCTCTGTTAAGTCAATCATGCAGTCATTAAGCAAATCCAGCTTCCCCAATTGACTTTGCTTGTCAGAAGCTCCCTGGGAAGGTCACAAATGATATTGCAACCATCATGAATACATGGCATTTCTGAATTGAGATTGAAGAAGTCAAATGAGGAAGAAATGAGGAAGCGCCCCATCGAACTTCAATAGTTGTATGAACAAAATAAGTTGTCCACTGTATTCAGAAAACTCTTGTGATTAGACATACATAGGATTTAATTGTTAATTTAAGGCATGACATTGCACGAGTATTTTCTGATAGCAATCTCCAAATTTAAATTTGCTTATAGAGGAAAAATATTTGACTTCATGACAAATATTGTAGAAAGAACAATAGAAAGTTTAGAACAGGGGTGTCAAACTGGCCCATCTGGCCCATGGGGTGCTTACAACTGGCCCACAGGGCTGCCCTGGAAACACCAAAGGACTGGCCCATGGTGCCTCTGCCAGCAAATGCACGTGGCCCTCCCAAGCTCTGTTTTCGCTGGCAGAGGATTGCAGGAGGCCGTTGCAGCTGAAAAGAGCGCCTGGGCCACCACAGACGCTGCTGATACAATTGACATTGAGCTGACTACACCTGCCCTGGCCACACCCACTCCATCCCCTAAAGTCAAACTGAACCTTGATGTGGCCCTCAATGAACTCAAGTTTGACACCCCTGGTTTAGAATAACAATAAGATTAAATGTACACATAAATGTACCTGTAGTAAAATATTTCTCCTATCCTTTTGGAAAAAAATAAAATAATAAAAACAAAAAACAATTTATTCTCTACTTAGAGGCATATTGAATTAAAACGGATAAATGTTATTTAAAAGAACAACTTGCTTGTTTTCTGCAAGCATATTCAGCAGTTTTGGAAAGTATGCTTTCCAATGTTTGCACAAATGTTGAATCATACTTTCCTTCTCTAAATTCCATTAGGCACTTAATTAGGTTAGTGTGCTCTCTTACTGTAATTTTATCTAGTTGTCTCTAGATTCTTTATTAGACCAGAAAGGCAGGAAAAGAATAGATGAGGAGGTGAGTTTTGGGTTTTTTTGTTGAATATTTGCCAGCGTTCCTTGAAAAGTTTTAAGTTAATGCAGTTTTCAGGCATTTTCAGACTAAACAAGGGATAGATTTAATTTTGAACTGAAAGAAAATGTAGGAAAAGTAGTATTGAATTTTCTGTCAATGTAGGAAAGTAAAGAAAGTTACAGTTTCTGGATGAGCCTAAAATTCCAAGTAATCATTTTTACAATGATTGCTTAATTCTTAATCTATAAAATTGAACTTAAACAAAATTCTATTTTATAGTTTTAATGTAGAAAGAGTATTTGAGTAATGACATGCAACTTTTAATCCATCCTGTGTATTGTGAATTTCTATTTCAAATACATAATTATGGACCTTAAGAACATCTCAAGCATTTCTTTTAGTTATAACGTATTGACTTCTGCTTGATGTGGTACATAAAGCAATGTCAATTGTACTGATCAATACACAGTTGAAAAGCTGGATGTTATTATATTACAACATTGAATAGGACTGTGTAAATATGAGGACATGTAGTAATACTTAAAATCCTGTACGGTATAGTTTATAAGCAGTTTTTAAAATACTTTTGCTCATTAACTATTTTTTTTTCATATTCTCCTCTGTCAGATGCAAACTGCATTTAGTTTTCATGAAAAAATATTGTGCTTTTGAATTTATTGCTTTCTATTTGTAGACTCTTGGATGTAACACCTTTACTTAAAAAGATATTTGTTTTTGGAGGCTATTTCAACAATTTGTCTTCCGGCTTCATACTTTTCCCTACCTTTTAAAACTCAGTCATGCTTCATTGTTTTTTCCCCCCTTTTTGGTGAGCATATAATAATGAAGTCATTCGTAAAATCAGTGGTTTTTGTTTTTTTAATGACTTGAATTTGACTTCCGGGAAGGAATGGCAAACTAAGATGGCTTCACTTTACTGTTGCTAATGATTGTGATAGAATGTGAAGTAGTGAAGGAAGGGGCTACTTGAATTACTCTGAAGAGAAGTAGCAGACTTGGGATCACCCAGAGAGTAAATGTATGTTCTCTTTGTCAGGATTGTAAAGTAGCAGTCTCCAATGGGTTTTAGAACTCCAGGAGTTGGGAGAAACAGCACTGCCCAAACAATGATTGGAATCTTTCATAAGGAGACTGGGCTTGCCCACCTTCCTTTTTAATCACTTATTTTGGAAATAGCTTATCAATTGCTTTCTGGACATTAAGAACCTTCACAAAGTCAAGCTTTATTACACTGGGTGTACTGCACTGAAAGAAGCTTTTTGTAAGTTTAAAACTTAAAGAAAAACATTTTTAATTTGGAAATAAGCAGAAAAAGTGAAAAGAAAATCAACTCTTGGGACATTACCTAAAAGGAACAATCAAGACTCCTAAAACTAAGGAAAAAAATCCCTAAAAATGGTTTGGATAGTGGATCTAGTGGATAGTGGATCAAGGTTATATAACCTTCTTTTCTAATAGCTTTAATGAATTTTTTTTTACTAGAACTAAATGATAGAGTAGAGTAGAGTAGAGTAAAGTAGGGTAGAATAGAATGGAATTGAATGGAATTCTTTATTGGTCAAGTGATTGGACCCACAAGGAATTTGTCTTGGTGCATATGCTCTCAGTGTACATAAAGGAAAAGATACATTCGTCAAGAGTCAGGAATCGTAAGGTACAACACTTAATAATAGTTGTAGGGTACAGTAAGCAATCAAATCACACTAGGAAACAATCAATAAAAATTGTAAGGATACAAGGATACAATTGTAAGGATACAAGCAACAATGATAAAGCTTTAAAGGAAGAAGTGAGTTTGGTTACATTTTTAGACAAAGTGATAAGCTACGATATAACAGAGGAGGTGAAAATAAGATGATAAGAAATTAATTTATGGATCAGCATTTGATGTAATATTTTTGATTTGTTATTTCTAGTATCTTGATTATAGTTGAAAGGTGAGGATATAAAGATATGTTTATAGACATGAATAAGACACAGGAAAAAGAGTTTTAGAGAAAATGACAAAATATTTTGTAAAGTATAAAAAAGAATTATGAAAATTACTTATTTAAAGTTTATTTAAAATTAATACATATATTATGTATTAACTTTATAATACATAAATATGTGTATAATTAATTAATTTATTTCTATATTAATTTCTTAATAGAGTTTTGCTGTTAAAGACTGCAAAAATGAGGTTGGTTATTTGCCAGTAGATAAAAGATGAGATATGGGATGAAGAGAGTTTTATTGAAAAGGTGTTAAGCTAATGAAAATGTTTATACTGGTCTTGATGAAGGGGAAACTTACTTTTTCCTTCTTTTACACACACATACACATACATATACACACACATCCTATATTGGTACATACACACACACTCTTCTCCATCAGTCTTTTGTCCCCTTGAATGTTCTTTATTTCTTGCTTATATTCTCATTAATTTGTATTAATTTTTTATCTTTTTAATTTTAAACTTTAATAAAAGTTATTATTAAAAAAATGAGTTGAGCTTAATTCCTGGATAAGCACATAATCATTACCTATGTGGTTTCCTTGGCAATAAGAAATTTGTCATTGCTTTTCCATACTATACTCCAAAATCTAGTTCTGAATTGAAGGAGCTGCTCATGTAGAAAGAGGGAAGACAGCTTTGGTAGAAATCCTATGAGTTTTGCAAATGGCCCAGCTAGGGCCCATTGTTCAAGTCTGTCAGGATATAAAAACAATGGGCCCTATCCAACAACATGAAATTTAATGTGGAGAAAAGCAAGGTTTTACACCTAGGCAGGAAAAACCAAAGATACAAGTACAAATTGAGCAAAATCTGGCTCAAAAACTGTGATAGGGACCTTGGAGCCCTAGTGGATGATCACTTAAACATGAGCCAATAGTGTGCAGCAGTAGCCAAAAAAGATTATACAATCCTTGGTTTATAAACAGAAGCATAGAATCAAAAACATGTGAAATATTAATACTGCTCTGTAAATCCTTAGTAAGACCACACCTGGTTTTAGTCCAGTTTTGGTTACCATATTACAGAAAGAGATTTTGGAAAAAGTTCAAAGAAGAGCAACTAAGATGACTAAGGGCCCAGATACAAAAAGACATGAAGAATGGTTGCAGGAATTGGGTATGTCCAGTTTAGAGAAAAGGGCGTGACATGATAGCAGTATTCTAGTATTTGAGGGACTGCCACAAAGAAGAGGTGGGTCAACTTACTTTCCAAAACAGCAGAGGGCAGGACAAGAAACAATGGATGGAAACTAATCAAGGAGAGAAGCAACCTGGAATTAAGGAGAAACTTTCTTATAGTGAGGACAATTAACCAATGAAACAGCTTGCTTTCAGAAGTTATGGGTGCTTCATCACTAAAGATTTTTAAGAAAAGATTGGACAGTCACCTATCTGAAATGGTATAGGGTCTCCTACTTGAGTAGGGGTTGAACTAGAAGACCTCTAAGATACCTTCCAGCTCTCTTCTGATTGATTGATTTTAATAATTTGAAAAGTGGTCATTTGTATGTGTGCACACATTTGAAGCAAAAGTACAATGTGTTGGTGTTGCCTCCAGCCTTAGGTTTTACACAAAAGGCCTATCTGATCCCAGGATTATTTCCTACCTTGTCAGCTTGAACTCTCACCAATTGTTTAGTTTTCCTTTTGCTTTGGATTTTAGAAAATTTTGTCTAGGAATCAGATAAAAGGCAAAATCACAATAAATGACAATAATATAAAAAGGCAAAATCACAATAAAATGTTCTATGGAAAACATGAATATATAAAATGGTGCTATTTGTATACAATCCGCTTTCTATAATGGATTATTTTATTTTGCATTACATTTCAATGTTCAATTTTAGGATAACAGCTGTAGCTATTGTGGTCTATGTTCCAATGTTGGCCTTGGCAAACAGATCAGAGAAACTGGTGCTGGCAGATCCTTGTGCCAAAGTCAGACTAATACTGTGGTCCTACTTAAAATATTGCATGCTTTACATATAGAACAATGTTTCAGTAATACATTTGGCATCAAATGTTGCTATAAATTAGCTATACTTATTTAGACTTTATGGTCTAGGTATACTGTTTTGGCCTTTCTGCTCTTTAACTGTAAATATATGAATGAATGCATGAATGAATGGGAAAATATATTTATATAATATATATACTTTTCCTTGTTTATTTTCTCATTAATTTGTATTTTTTATCTTTAATAAAAGTTATTATTAAAAAACCTTAATTCCTGGATTAGCACATAGCCATGTCCATGTGACTTCCTTGTCAATAAGAGGTTTGTCATTGCTTTTCCATAGTATACTTCGAAAAGTAGCCCTCAGTTGAAGGAGCTGCTCATGTATGAAGAGGGAATATCAGTTGCAGATTGCTTTTGTAGAAATCCTATGACAAGGGTCCCCAACCACCGGTCCATGGACCAGATGCACCGGTCCGTGGAACAAGTCCTACCGGGCCGCTGGTTTGCTGGGCGCCACCATCTTTTTGATGAAAAAGTGCTTCCGGTGAGCTTTTCCGGGTAGAAAGCTCACCGGAAGCACTTTTTCATCAAAAAGATGGCGCCAGCGCTCCGGTGAGCTTTTCCAGGTAGAAAGCTCACCGGAACCACTTTTTCATCAAAAAGATGGCGCCAGCGCTTCGGTGAGCTTTTCTGGGCAGAAAGCCATTTCTACCCAGAAAAGCTCATCGAAGCGCTACATCGCCATCTTTTTGATGAAAAAGTGCTTCCGTGAGGTCACGGAAGCACTTTTCATCAAAAAAGATGGCGGCGCCCAGCTAATGCCGGTACCGGGCTGCGCCATAAAAAAGATTGGGGATACCGGGCCGCGGCATAAGAAAGGTTGGGGATCACTGTCCTATGAGTTCTGCATATGGCCAGCTAGGGCCCATTATCTGTCAGGAGATAAATAGGATGGGGACACACACACACACACACACACACACACACATACACACACAAATTTTAAAAAACGAAAAAGCTATATCTTTTTTAAAAAAAACTTTAAAAGAAAAAAATAAGTACAAAAAAATAAAGAAAGGGAAGGAAAGGGAAGGAAGCAGTTTCTAATTTTTTAACAGCAGCTACAAGTACATTTATATTTTATCTTCTCTGTAATGTTATAACATAATTTCATCCTTTCCATGGTTTCTTTTATCTTGTTTGTTCAATCACTTTCTAATCATCAAAACTGTAAATCATAAGTTCATTTTTTTCCTTTTTTCAGCGAAAAGCCCATAAGAGGTTTCCAGTAAATGTAGTTATTGTCCTTTCTCCAATCAGATAAATCAATTTTGGTATCTCTGCTACTTCTGTTATCTTTCCTATCCATTACTCTGTTGTGGATATTTCACAGTCATTCCATTTTTATGCATATAATAATTACACAATTATCATACATAAAATATACTTCCATAACTTCTTACTGTCAAACCATTATTCCAAACAAGAAGAGTATAATTATATAACATTTTTTAAATTATTGATGCAGTAGCTAAATACTGGTGCACATATTAAAAACAAATTAAGCATTTTCTAATTCTTGGATTACAGTCAGTGTTATGTGTTCATCCAGTGGAACTTCTAACTTCTAGGTCTACATCTTTTTTATGATTCAGGCTCAAGGGAAACAAATGGTAGCAAATATGTACCGTATTGATTAGAGACTAGGCGACACAATGCAAATTAGGGCATGGTCATAATAAGCAAGGCAGGTACTATCAGGGTTGGGAAAGTGGAAGCAAATGACCTGAGACCATTACCAGAACATAATCATCTGTTGATTAATAACTGATAAATATATAAGCATACGTTAGTTTGACAATGTGAAATTTATATAAACTGTGAGTAATGACTATGAAAGGATAGCACAAAAGATTCGTAACCAACTGACACACTGTATGTATATAAAATGGAAGATGGTTTTTTGTTTTTATGTTTTGTTTGTATATGTTTGTCTTAAAAAATATTTTTTTTAATAAAAAAAGAACATAATCATCTGCCATTCCCACCTCCCCCGTCCAATATGTGTAACAAGTTGCAAGAAGTTTGCTGTCTTGTAATGGTAGGAGAAAGAGATGTAAGCATTAAACACTAGAGCTGATAAATGGCTTGATTGCTTGATATTGCAGTTCATTATCTGCAATCGTTATCAGGGATTCCTCTAAGAGCAGTAGAAGCACCCAATCCATCACCTTATTTAACTCTTACAATACAAACTAATTCAGAAGGCAAACCTTGAGGAACAATAATAATGTTTGGTGTTTTTCTGCTCCCATACTTAAGTTTTAGGGTTAGTTAAATTTATAAGCATCTCTTAGCATAAATCTGGGGTCCCCAACCTTTTGGGCACCAGGGACTGGTTTTGTGGAAGACATTTTTTCCATGGACCGAGGGTGGGGTGGAAAGGAGCGTGCAGCCTAGATTCCTTGTATGCACAGTTTACAGTAGGGTTCATGCTCCTATGAAAATCTAATGCCTGATGATCTGAGGTGGAGCTGAGGCACTGGTGCTAGTGCTAGGGAGTGGCTGCTGGACCAGTATGGACTGGCCTGAGGGTTGGGGACCCCTGGCATAAATGATAAAGGATGGATAAATTGGTAGCATCATTAAATAACAATCAAGTACATGCTGAAACAATTTCTTATTTTCAATTGGTACTGGCTAAAAGTATCTTTTTAAAATCTTACAGCTCTTGCATACTAATGTATTTTGCCCCTTGAGACATTCTTTACAAAAATGTCCTTATAAAGCTATTTTAATTGATGTTTTAGGTTTCAATATTGAAGCCTTTAACAGAACACTCAAAGAATCCAGAGAATTCTTTGAGATGATGAATCTCTGTTCTGCTTTATCTTTTAACAATTGTTTAACATAATTAAAATCTCTCAATGTTTGTTGCATTCTTACTCTGATGAACAGCTGATACTACCAAGCTATTTATGACTGGTGCATGGTTGAAGTGTTCTGTATATACATGTGAATTTTCTTGAGAATGGAAATCTCATTTCAGCAATGAATATTGAAGCAAGTTTTATGCTTACAAAAAGCAAATTTATTTACAGAAGTGCAGTTTAGGGATAAGCAAAGACCTAGCTAACTACATCTTACTAGGAGAAAAGTCAAATAGCATGTCCTGTATGAGTTTATGATTGGAAGGATGGCAAAAAGATCCCAGATAAGGTTAGACAGAGCAAAAGACAAAGGGAAGTCACAAAATAAATCCTTAATTTTCTACTTTTAGAGGTGAAACCTGGCTCAAAAACAGTAACTCTGAGAAGGACCTTGGAGTCTTAGTGAATGATAACTTAAATATGAGCCAAAAGTGTGCAACAGCAGCCAAAAAAAGCTAATACAATCCTTGGTTGTATAAAACAGAGGCATAGACTGAAAATCACATGAAGTACTGCTTACTCCTTAGTAAGGTCACACCTGGAATACTGCATCCGGTTTTACAAAAAAAGATGTTGAGACTCTGGAAAAAGTGCAAAGAAGAGCAACTAAGGTTGCAGAACACTTCAACCATGCACAGAACACTTCAACCATGCACCAGTCATAAATAGCTTGGTAGTATCAGCTGTTCATCAGAGTAAGAATGCAACAAACATTGAGAGATTTTAATTATGTTAAACAAGGGCCTAGAGGCAAAAACATATGAAGAACAGTTGCAGAAATTGGATATGACCAGTCTAGAGAAAAGAAGGATTAGGGGTGACATGATAGCAGTACTCCAGTATTTGAGGGACTGCCACCAGAGGGCAGGACCAGAAATAATGGATGGAAACTAATCAAGGAGAGAACCAACTTAGAACTGGGGAGAAACTTCCTAACAATCAGAACAATTAACCAGTGGAACAGCTTGCCTTCAAAAGTTATTCATTGCTTCATCACTAGATGTTTGTTGTATCTTCTGTCTTTGCAGAAAAGACTGAATATGCACTTGTCTGAAATGGTATAAGGTCTCTTGCTTGAGCAGGGAGTTGGACTAGAAGACCTCCAAGGTCCCTTCCAGCTCTGTTCTATTCTACCTATATTCTGTTGGCTTTCTACAGTATGTCAATAGTTTATGAGATGCTGAAGAGACAGTAGCCTTGGCTCTGCAGCTCCAATTGTGCCTATGCATTGTATCATTCAAAAAGTAAATATTACAATGTCTTTAAGACTCTTTTAAAGGTACCAAATGTCAGAGATATAAAGCTGCTTTTTTTTTTTTAACCAGAAACAGATGTGTTTCTCCCATGGGTTAACTAGTCTTATACTAGAAAACAAATATGCCTGAGAGTCAAAGTCTTTAGTTTGGTGCAGTGGTTAAGGCAGGGATTCCCAACCTCTGGTTTGTGGACAAGCACTGATCTCACCGAAACTGGGCTGCATAAGCAAGTGAAGCTCCATCTGTGGGACGCAGGCAGTACATGAAATCAAGCCCCTTCTGGTCCGTGGAAAAATCTTTCTCCATAGAACCTACCCCTGTTGCCCAAAAGGTTGGGGGCCACTGAGTTAAGGCAGACTAGAATAGAGACAATGAATTCTAGTTCTAACTTAGACACAGACTAGTTAGGAGATGTTGGGCTACTCACTTTTTCTCAGCCCTGGGAAGGAGGTAATGGCAAACCACTTCTGTAAAAATGTTCTCAAGGAAACTGCGGGGACTTTTTCAGGCATTTTCCAAGAATTGGACACTATTCATGGGGTGGGGTGGGAATTCATATGTGCTGGGAATACAGGAATTCATTTGTTGCTATGATAGATGAAATAACTTTTAATAGAAGAACATCCACAAAATGCATTTTCAGTCATATTAAAGTCAAAATTTCCTCTTCAGAAATCATCATAATTGATTAGAGAGGAATTTGATGATCTTATTGTTCCAGACTGTCATTTTGCATTTCCATTTTTGTTGAGATTCTTATTCTACTTGACATGATTTATTATTATTTTATCCAATCCATCAGCTATTCATGTATGTATCAAATGCAATATCCAGTTCAATTTGTGATCTTAGCAGCCATTTACAACCAAAAAGCAAATTTCTCACCATCTTCTTTAACCATATTTATTGAATGGAATGATAAAATAAGGTTACAGAAATTGGATATATTTGCTTTAGCACTCAATTTATCTCTAAGGTACTTAAGGCAAACATTTCTTAAGCCCTTTGCTATTATTAGCAGTAAACACACTGAAGAGTTGGCTGCCCATTTTCCTGATAAGGGAAGAATTTGCAGATTTATTGTATGCCTCTGATATTTGGCTAGTGCCATCCTATATCCAGGTTCTGAGAAGCTCATTACATTAACTTCCCTTTCTATTACTTCTGTACTTTTTTCAACAAATTGTATCTTTCAACTATTATACCATAAGTGGGAATTCACTGCCTAAGCTTTATTATACCTAAAGTTATATTTTGCTTCCTATACTAGACATTCAAACTTACGTTACTTATTTTCCATATTCAAAATATTAAGAAAAATACAGTATTTTTCTTTTTCAAGTAATTTTATTAAAGATTATAATTAGAGTAGTAAAAAATTAATAAAACTAAAAGAGAGAAATAGAAAGGAGTAAAATCTGTAGAGGGAAAGAATAGAACAGAAATAAAGAATAGAAACAAAAAGAAAAGAAGAATATAGTAAAAATAAAGAAAAACTATATACAGAAGTGATCACAAGCATAAACAATTTTTATAACTTTTCACCTTCTCTTAAATTACAGCAAATTATATTTTTTTCCTTTATCCCATCTCTTTATCTATAAACAAATCCATAAAGCGTCATCATTTAGGTCCTGTTGTCAGCAAAATCCGTTAAGGGTTATCTAAAATAACATACCTATTTGAACTTTGATGAAATAAACCTTTATATTCCTTCCTTCTACTTCTAACAATCTTAGTATGTAATCAATTCAAAAAATTGTTTGATTATTTTGTTTACTTAATTACGTGAATTTTTTTTTTTTTGTTTCCTCTTTGTCCTTTCTCATGAGCTTCTTATAAACTTTAACATTGTTTGTTTGTAAATCCAATATAAAAAATATATATATCCAGGTCACTCTTGGTCTATTGCTTATACAGTATGTCTCTTTTAATTACAATTGCTAATTTTTTGTATGTCTCATATAATATCTTTTTGCATGCCATTTGTGAGTCAACTTTTAACTCAATCTCTGCCTTATCAGGCAAAAAGTGTTCCGTAACATTGTTAAACACTGTCTATACATAGAGGCAGATATTTTTGTTTACATTGTTAATATTAATTTCTTATTCATTTTTTTAAAAGTATACCTCAATATTTCAAAAATTGAAATATTTTGCACCATTCTATAACTATTAGTCAAGTTCATCAAGTTCTTTAATTGAAATCTTTAGTTCCCTCTAGTGTTCAGTTTTTAAATTCTTTTCTTTTTTTAAAAATCAAAACAAAAGCATTTTCCCTTGGGAAGGATTCTTTAAAATTAATTCCAAAATCTTATTCAAAATGTATATGGATCCTTAGTCTGTTTGTAGCTTTCAAAAATCAAAGTTTCAACCAACCTTTTGCTGTTGAAAACAGATTCAACCTTTAGATCGACAACTAGTGTTTCATAGTTGTAATTTAAAAATGTGATTATAAAAGAAAGTATACTAACTTAATTTCCTTTCAAATGCACCAACTGTGGTTGGAGCAAGATGACAAGAGAAAGATCTCCCAGTGTTTACAACTTCTGGAGATAGCTGTTTTATGGCCCCCTTGCAAGAAGCAACTGTCTGGAGCACTTGTAGGTAATCCGTGTTCCTCTCCTTTATCTGGAGAAGTTTGAAATGCCAGCATATTCTTGGCTCTTTGTTCTTCATTGCAGTTGTCAACTTCAGTTTTTGGGATGTGTCTTCAGTCCACCATTTTGTCCTCCAGAAGTCAAGAAAAAGGCAGTGTTTTTCTGATGTCACACAAACCATTTAATAGCCATGTTCCTTTATAGTTTTATAATGTGGATATCACCGGAGTTCTTTGCTTTAATATTTTGATTCCACCACATAAGTCAGTTTAAAGCTTTCCTTCTAATGTCATCAAGAGACCAACAAATGTCTGTTACTTCAAAAGTGTGGTGGGGGTGAGGGGGAAATCTTAGAATTTAAATAGATATTTCTTCTATTGAGTTCTTACACTACCAGAGGTAATCAGGCTTCAGTTTTGTGTACTATAAATACTCAATCAAATTGTGCCTAATTATTTTCTGTGAAGAGAAATCAATCAATTGCTGAATTAATTGTCTAGAGCAGGGGTCCCCAACCACCGGGCCGCGGACCGGTACCGGTCCGTGGATCACTCTGTACTGGGCCGCAAAGAAAAAAATAAAAAATGGCGGCTTTCGCCGGTGAATGCTGCTGGGATCGGGATCAAGGACACAAATGAAAGAAGGGGAGGGAGGAAGCAACCAAAGCCTGTCCTGCTCTCCGGCTCAGCGGCTTCGGTTTCCTCCCGCCTCATTCCTCTCTCAGTCGCTCTCTCGCTCCTCCACCAGCCCAGGAAGAAACTGCTTCAAAGGAGCCGGCAGGGTGGCTTTTTCTGTCGGCGCAGCTTCCCGAAGCGCCGTTCACCCCCACCCGCCGCCAATCAATCCAGGTTCAATCCAGTGCTCTGTTCTGCCTGCCTGCCTGCCTTGGTTTCTGGTAGTTTCGGAGCAGCTTCGCTGAGAATAATAACTATTCGCCTCTTTTACTCAGCCGAAGCTGCTCCAAACTACCAGAAACCAAGGCAGGCAGGCAGGCAGGCAGGCAGGCAGAACGGAGCACTGGATTGAACTGCGGGCGGCGGGCGGGCGGGGTGAACGGGCGCTTGGAGGAGCTGCGTCGAAACCACCAGAAATGAAGGCAGGCAGGCAGAACGGAGCACTGGATTGAACTGCGGGCGGCGGGTGGGGGTGAACGGGCGCGGGGAAGCTGCGCTCCGAAACCACCAGAAACGAAGGCAGGCAGGCAGAACGAAGCACTGGATTGAACCGTGGGCGGTGGGGTGGGGTGAACGGGCGCCGGAAGAGCTGCGCCGACAGGAAAAGCCACCCTGCAGGCTTCTTTGAAGCAGTTTCTTCCTGGGCTGGTGGAGGAGCGAGAGAGCGACTGAGAGAGGAACGAGGCAGACACCTGAGGGATGAGGCTGAGGGAGGGAGGGAAACACCTGAGGGATGGGGCTGATGAAGGCAAGGCCGAGAGGCGAGGCTTCTCAGCTGTCCTGCAGGGACTATCTGTCGCTCAGGGTTGCAATGAGGAGGCATTGGCGTTCCCTGAACTTGGTGGTTTGCTGGCAGACATTTTATTACCCAACTAGGTAACAACATCAGATGTTACCTAGTCAGATAATGAAACATCTGCAAGCAAACCACCAAACTCGGACTCCCGGTCCTTGAAAAAGTGTTTCTGCGTGAAACTGGTCCCTGGCACAAAAGAGGTTGGGGACCACTGGTCTAGAGGATTATATAATACTTAAAATGTCAGACATGGGCCATTCCAATAAGAGGTTAGATGTTTCAATGGAACTGTGAAGAGCAGAAGAGTCAGGATTGAAACTTGATATTGATAGAAACATTTCCTTTGAATGAATTTACATTTCCATTTTAGGATACCATAGGAACATAACTATGGCCTTACTGAACCATCCGTCTCTTTCTTTTTCTCTCTGGCTGTCTGTTTCTCTTTCTCATATAATTTGTGCCACTTTAATCATAGTGGTTTTAAATGCCTTACCATATATATGTACAATTTTCAAAAACTCCTCAAGAACTAAGAAAATGTCAGTGGACTAGGGAAAGAAAAATAATTCTATCTTCAAAAGGAAGATTCAGAGTACTACAGACCACACAGTGTGACATAAATACTTGGGAAGATTCTAAGGCGCATCATAAAGAGATCATTCTGAAAGCATTTTGAAAACAGTGTGATTCCTTCCAAAAGTCAGCATGGATTTGTGAAGAGACAGTCTTACCAGAATGTTTATCTCCTTTTTTAATTGAGTAATTTCTTTTGCAGATTATGCAATGCCGTAGAGCACTTCAGCAAGGAATTTGATAGAATACCCCATGACATTCAGATTAGCAAACTACTTAAGTATTGGCTGGATGGCATTATAAGTACTGTACATGGATACATAGATTGCTTGAAAATCATATTCAGAGAGTGCTAATGAATTATGTTACTCATCAAACTGGAGTGAGATACCACGTGAAATGGCAAAAGTGAATCCTGTGTCTCGTATTCTGCAACATTTTCATTAATTACTTAGACAAGGGATGAAAGAAATGCCTTTTATATTTTCAGATAATAGAAAATTGAGTGGTATACCTCATATTCTATAAGAACTAAAATTGAAAATTATCTCTTTATATTAGCAAGATGAGATAATATGACTTCAAAGTAACAGAGAGACAAACACACACACACACATTTGTGTGTGTGAGAGAGAGAGGAGCAGGAAGGGAGGGAGAGAGGGAGGGAGGGAAGGAGGGAGGAGAAAGAGAGAGAGAGATTCTCAATATATCCTCAATATCTCCCCCCCCCCCCATTGCAATGGGGAATTTAACTAGAAAAAGTATTTTCTTGGTCTTCTGGTGAGGATTCATGGTAAATGTTTTTTGAACTATACTTCTGTGGATCTGGTGCTTAGTGTCTATTCTTGTGTTGCCATGATCAGTGCCGCAGTCCTTTCCAACCATTGGTAGGATTTCCCAATATCTGCCAGCTCAGCTATCTGCTGATGGTACATCCCATGTAAGATATTGTCTTGCCATGGCATTTCCTCTGCTTCATCTAGCCTGTATGTTTGGTCTGTATGTTTGCTATATTTCCCCATGGTAGTTCCACCCCATCAGTCTTGACTACCATCTGGCCACATGTTTCTAGTTCAAATGACATCCCAGTGTCCTCACAGTATATCTGTGTCAGGTGGATCAGCAAGTTCATTCTTGCCATATAGTCTGATGTTATGTAGGGATCGGAGCCTGTTGTTGCTGAAGGTGCATGCACTGTGGGTAGTTGGCTGTTTTTTTTTTTAAGCCAGCAGGTGTGGATAATGTCTGGGCCATGTTCTTTCACCATGTTTTTGACCAGCTGCTGGATATCTGCTACTGTGATAGTGACTGATACTTGTTCTGAGAGATTGCTTTGGCTTGCTTTCAGATCCTACAACCACCTTGCACTGGTATTAGGTGTCTTCTTTTTTTCTCACATGTGGTCTTCCATGAGTATTCAGTTTCTGCTATTACTGGCTCTACTGTTACTTTGTTGTTGCACTGCAGTTGGGAATACATGTTGGATGGTTCTTTGGAGGACAAGGTATTTGTCTTTTTGGCCTCTACTCTTCTATCTCCTTACTCGAGTTGCCAGTGTTGTGAGTTTTGTTTAGCAGTTTCTTCAGTTTAGCTTCAGATGGAGTTGGGCCCTTGGTTTTTGTTTTTTTCAGTAGTTGAATCTTATTCCTAATTTTCATATCCTTCTGAAATTCCACCAGTAGCCTAAAGTCTCTCAAATAGCTTTGATGCTAGCTTCTAACCTCATTTTCCAGTAGTATGTACTGCTATTCTTGATCGTATAGCCAAGCATTTCCAGGATTACAGTCCCTGTAGCATGTACCAGTTCCTTGGTTTGCGTTATAGTGGTAGTAGAGATTGTAATTAGGGCTCTATTGGTATGTTCTAGCATACTATCTGATTGTACTCCTCCAAAGAGCCTGGGGAATTAACTGTAGCTAGTTTATCCATGTTCTTACACCTTATATGAATAGCTGTGTTTTGTAATGGAGAGGATGGTAGTGTTGTTCTAGTTTCAAGCGTTGCTGCATATCTAGTTGTTTTTCCAAGTCTTCTTGGGATGTAATGTGCAGTTGGTCTATCTTAAGTTATGAGAGCAGTTCTCCTTCACTGTGTTGAAGCATTGGGTAACTGTTTCTAACTAGTGTCAATGCAGGTCATCTGTCTACCCATAGTTCCATCATATGTTTCATATATTGCTTCTCCTTAGGTTGCTGTTGTAGTCACATTCCATCAATTCTATGCTCTTTTGCCCTATCCATGTATGGTTTGTTCCAGTAGCCTACTTATCATTAAATTGTCCTAGTTCCCCAACATCTGATGTAGTCCTTGTTAATTCAGGTGATGTTTGAGCTGGCATGACTCTCTTAGGGAAACAGTCCATCTGTTGATATTATATTTTTAGAAGAAAAGAATGATAATGGAAGGCATTTCATTACTGCAAAATAGAACATAATGGGTTTATCCATAATGGAAAAATGCAGTATCTTAATGCTTAAGTGAGTTTACCATACCAGTTACATGTAAAAACGATGCATGCTGTGAACTTGTATCTATATTCTGCTGCACATATTTCAGATATACTTTTTGCTGAAAAAGCTTCAGAGTGAAATTGTTTAATTGTTTACAAGCTTTTTTTTCTGGTTACCCCCTCACTCTAGCTTATTTTTATTGTTTCATGGCCTTTTTTTACTTTGATCCCTGTTCCAACATAACATTGAACACTATTTCAGTTTATATATTTATTCAGCTAGGAAAAGCCCTTCTTGCCTCAGAGATACCTTCCTATGAAGTTTCTTAATTGGTTGCTCAGATTTTTCACACTCTTAAATAAACACTTCTTATCTGAAGTTATTTGCATAGTTGATACAGGAATGGCCTTCTATTACATTTACTGTACAAGTCTGGTGGATATCTGCATGGACTTGACTACATAGTTAGCAGGATTCAAGACTGATTTGAAGGTGTGTGCTAGTAAGCAGTTCAAGATAATAAATTCAAGTGGTTAGAATGGCTATTAACCACCACAAATTTTAAGCAACCCTGGATGAATTTTAAACTTTGGAGAAAATAAAACCTACTCAAAGAAACACCAAACTGCAAAAATCAATCACTTACAGAAAAATCAGCATGTAATAAGGAATTAATGAAAAGAAAAATGAAAATATTAAATATTTAAATTCTCCTCCATGCTGCAGCAAGAGCCCAGGATGGGTAGACTCCTTCTTATGATGTCATTAAGCTGAGTCTGTACTTGTATATAAAAAGCGAGCTGGAGAATCCCCAGCTTTGACTCAGCTTCTTTAAGTCACAAGCTGTGTCTCTGAAAGCATTAGCGTTTTATTCAGTGATTTTCTACAGAAGCTACCCTTGCTTCAATCAGCTCCCAGGGATCTGGGCAGCTGCAACTTCAGGAGAGCGGGGCTCCATTCTCCTGCAACGTTGGGATAAACTTTTTCCCAAGCGCTGCTAGGCAAGCAGGGAAGCGTCTGAGATCTTCCCCATAGCCACAGTTTGTCCAATCATAAAATTGATTGGCAAACTGAAACAGAGGCAGCCAGCTGATCGCATGGGAGGAGATCTCTTTCTTCTCTGGCTGATCTGATCTCTCGGGGCTTGCAATAGCCTAAGGAGCGAAATTCACTTCTCGGAGCCATCGACGAGCAGCGGACATCTTGAGTGCAGTCTCTTCAGACACGAGGTGAGCAGCCATTTTAAGTGGCCTGGTGGCCATTTTCAGGGCTCCAAAGACCCAATTCCATCCTCTGTCATCCTTAAGCACTTTTGAGAGCCATTCTCTCAAGGCTTGAGCCTTGCTTATTTTAAAATGGATCAGGACAGTGCTCATGCAGAGCTTTCTCTCCCCCCAGTGGAACAGGCCCTCCAACCCACTAAAAGGAAAAGATGCAGACAACGTACTGCTCGGAGGGAAATGGCTGCAAAAATCAGAGCTAAGGCTCTAGCCCCTAAGAAGACAATTCAGGTTGAGTTGAAGGCAGAGAAATGCAGACATGCTGCTCTAGAGAGACAATTTAACAAGACTACTCAACAAATGAGAGGGCAACTGCAACAGGCTTCCTAGCCAGCTGAACATCAGGGTTTCCAGAGAAGCCCCCCCGGGGAGGGGAAGTTGTTCATGGAGCCTTTGGAACCCCCCCCCCCGGTCTGGTCTCCTGAGGCATTTGAGGAACAACTAGATCCTCAGGATTTCACCAGGTCTGGGCCATATTTCCAGCAAACTTCTGGGCCCTATGCCCCCTCTCTTTCCTCCAGAATTCAGGCCTCCCAGATCAGGCCGGAAGCCATCTTCACGCCCACTGCAGCTGACCTTCGGCCCTCCACTACCTTTGATAACAGGCCCAGGGAAATCCAAGATGTTGTTTCCCTAGCCATTAGGCAGGGATTAGGTGAAGGTTTTCAACAGATTCTTCTGCCACTGGAAAGGGTTCAGGCCCTTTTTCCTTCTCAGTCTATGGTTTCCTTACCTCTGCAATGAGATTTCCACAGACCCCAAGACCTCAGGGTCCATTCTTCACAGGCAGAATGGGAGGGGTATGAAGGAGAAGAGGGTGCCTCCGCATCTGAACACAGTTGTTCCTCTCGTTCAGAGCGCGAAGAGAGCAAAATCTGTGATCGCAACCTTTCAGAGGAAGAAGACTCTCGTCCTGATCAGCCCTCCTCTGCATTAGTCTTTAAACCAGCCCTCTTTTAAACCCCTACTTAGCAAGGCCCTTGTCACTGCCAAGCTGTCACCTGAAGAAGCAGCACCTGAACCACAAGGGGAACCTTCTGGGCAAGGAGACTCGCACTTCTTCAAGCCAGTAGTATACACGGAGGTTTTGCCTTCTCCCCTTTTGTTTCTTGACATGATCAAGGAACAGTGCACTTCCCCTTCAGCAGGTCCTTGTCCATCATCTTTGGACAAGCAGTTCTACAATGTCAGCACATCCCTAGCCAAAGCCCTTGCAGTGCCCTCAGTAGACACTCCGGTTGTGGCATCATTCTCCTCTTCTGGCATTCCCACCGAGCCAGAGGATGTCCTTAAACCAGAGGACAAGTGTTCCGAACAGACCCTCAAGTGCAACCACCAAGCAGCTGCGTGGGCTGTTCGGGCTTTGACTGCTGCATCATTTTTCATGAGGGCATTTCTATGATGGCTGCACCAACTGCAGGACCGATTGCCTGCCTCTGACCTCAGGTCTCATCAGGACCTTAACAAAATTATAGCAGCGGCGGAATTCACTGCGGATGCCACCCTCAATTCTGCCAAATTTGCATCAAGGGCCATGGCATCTTCGGTGGTGGCAAGAAGGCTTCTGTGGCTCTGAAATTGGCAGGCAGAGTCACGCCACAAATGGAAGCTTGCCTCTGCCCCCTGTGCAGGAGACAAGCTTTTCGACGAGGCTCTAGAGCTGTACCTCATCGAGACCAGAGATAAATATAAAATTCTTTCCTCTTCAGGGAAAAAAGCTGACTATCACCCAGCTCCTTATCACTCACCTGCCTTTCGGGTGGAGTCCACCTTCCGCTTTCCTCAGCCACAGAGGGTGTATTCTCAACGCCAAGACCAATGTCAAGAACCACCTGGCAAACAACAACCTTCTGCTGGTAAATGGCCCTTTCGGGGGGCAAGGGGTCATGTCTTCCGTCGCTCTAAGTAATACCTCATTCTCCCCACCCATCGGAGGTTACTTAGCCTTCTTTGCCTCCAAATGGGAGGCCTGGGTGCTCAACACTATTAGGTCAGGGCTACAATTGGAATTTCTATCTTCACCCCCAAAATTTTTTTTGATTTGTCCCATTTCACGGGACACTTCAAAGAGAGCCCTTATGAATTCAACACCTACTCGACATAAGAACTGTTCAACTAGGTCCCACCTTACAACGGGGATGTGGATTTTACTCTCGTCTTTTCGTTGTTCCCAAAGCCTCAGGGGGATGGCGAGCCATCCTTGACCTAAAATTTCTCAATCAATTTGTCAAATACAGGTAATTTAAAATGCAGACACTGCATTCTATCTCAGAGAGCATTCGGGAGGGCGACCTCCTCTCTTCCATTGATCTCACAGAGGCTTACCTCCACATCTCTATCTGGCCTTATCATTGCCAGTTTCTCCATTTCTGTTACCAGAATGCCCAGTATCGAGCCCTTCCCTCGGCCTCTCATTGGCTGCAAGGGTCTTCACAAAGATTCTAGCAGTATTGGTGGCTTCACTCAGTTCTGTTCCAGTGAGGATCCAATGCTACTTGGATGACATATTGATACTGTCCTCCTCCATCCATTCGGCCCATCGGGACTTACAAATTACCCTGTCTTGCCTCCAAAGCCATGGGTTTTCCATCAACATCGAGAAGAGCCATCTCTCACCCACGACCAAACTGCTACACTTGGGAGCAGTCATCGACATGACTTTGTGTCAGGTTTTCCTGTCTCCAGATCATGGAAAAAGCCTTGCAGAGATCATCAGCCAGATTCAACAACAACAGACTGTTCCACTGTCACTGCTTTCCCAACTACTGGGGAAGATGGTCTCCTGTATTGACATCATCCCGTGGGCACGGCTTTACTCCTGATCGCTCCAATGGTTCCTGCTCCCCTTTCAATGAGCAGGAACCAGCCACTCATCAATCAAGGTCCTGCTCTCTCAACAGGCCCGGTGTTCCCTCAATCGGTGGCTCTCCCCATCCCTCTGGAAGGGGCTCCAATTCAAGGAACCAGACAGGCTAGTAATCACCACAGATGCCAGCCTTCTGGATTGGGGCTCCCATATGGAGGATAAGATAGCTCAAGGGGTTTGGTCCAGATCAGACAGAACCCATCCCATAAATTGGTTAGAGCTCAGAGCTATCTCTCTGGCTCTCAAGCATTTCAGAGCCTCAGTGACTGGCTCCCATGTTCTCGTGTTGACTAACAATATGGCCGCAAAGGCATATGTCAACAGACAGGGGGGAACAAGATCCAAGGCACATTTGAGGGAGGCAGAATGTTTGGGGTTATGGGCAGAGAAACACCTGCTGTTGATCTCAGCGGATCACATTTCTGGAGTCAACAATTCCCAAGCCAACTGGCTGAGCAGGAGTTTAGTCGACCAGGCAGAATGGTCCATTCCTCTGTCCCTATTCAGGGATCTTTCCCTCAGATTTGGAACTCCGGAGGTGGATCTCTTGTCCACTCCTCAAAATGCCCAAGTCAACAGATTCTTCACCAGATTTCCTTGCCAGGGAGCGGAGGGGACCAATGCTCTTCGGTGCAGATGGCCCAAGCATCTCCTCTATGCCTTTCCCCCTCTTCCCATCATTCCACCAACGGAAGCTGTTGGTGGAATGAGCAGAGCTAATTCTCCTGGCACTCTATTGGCCAAGGAGGCCCTGGTTTGCAGACTTGGTCAACCTGTCTGTGGCTTCCCCTTTGAGGATCCCGGCCCATCTCATCTCCCTGCACCAAGGGCCCTTGATCCATCTGGAGCCCCAGTGGCTCAAGCTGACTGTGTGGCACTTGAGCAGCAGCGGCTAATCTCCCAGAGGGGGTTATCCTCACCATCCAGGTGTCTCGCAAAGCTTCTACGAGACGCCTCTATGATGCCACCTGGAGGGTTTTCTCCCAATAGTGCCTCAAGGAGGGTCTATCTCCTTCCTCAGCCCAGTTGGCAGAGGTTCTTAGATTCCTTCAGGATGGCTTGGAGAAAGTTTAGCCCCCAATACCTTATATCGCCAGGTAGCGGCTCTTTCCTCAGTTCTTTCATGGGGTTCGCTTCCTTCCTTGTCCCATCACCCCTCGGGCAGGAGATTTTTGAAAGGGGCTTCCAACCTACACCCTCCTGTGGTGCACAGGTATCCTTCATGGGACCTTCACTTGGTTCTTAATGCCCTTTCAAAGTCCCCCTTTGAACCCCTTAGAACAGTCTCTCCAATTCCCAACTCTAAAGGTAGTTTTCCTCGTTTCTATCACTTCGGCCAGAAGGGTGTCAGAACTGGCCGCCCTTTCTATCAGGCAGGATCTTTGCATCTTTCACAATGATAGGGTTGTTCTCCATCAGGACCCCTCCTTTATCCCAAAGATTAACACTTGGTTCCACCGGTCCCAAGACATTGTGTTACCTGACTTCTGTCCCCTTCCACACTATGACTTAGAGCGCAAGTGGCATACTCTAGATGTCAGAAGGGCTCTAAGAATTTACATCAAGCGCACTTCTCCTTTTAGAAAGACAGAAGCCATGTTTGTTTCCTTTTCACCTTCTCACTTGTGGAGCAAGGCTTCTTCCCCTACTATTAGCAGGTGGGTCAGGATGTGCATCGCACAAGCCTACAAAGTGGTGGCTCTTACGGTACCCCGTGGTCTAACAGTGCATTCTACCAGAAGTGCGGCCACTTTAGCCACCTGGGTCACCCAGGCATCATTGGAAGAAATTTGCAGAGTGGTCATGTGGACATCCCTGTCTCCCTTCATCAGACACTACCGTCTGGATTCCTTTGCCTCGGCAATGGCAGCCTTCGGCAGACGGGTTCTTCAGTGAGTGGTTCCACCATCGGAGTGATTGGCTGGACGAGGACCCACCCATGGACATGCAAGCTTTGGTATGTCCCATCCTGGGCTCTCGCTGCAGCATGGAGAATGGGCATTGCTAAATTTACCTGTGAACACCCTTTCTATCGATGCTGCGAGAGAGCCCAGCCCCTCCCTTGGTTCGTCCGGAGATGGTAAGGCATGTTAATGTATAGGATTGGTTTCTTTCAGAGACACTTCTTCAGTCTGTCAAGTATCTTCGCCTAAGCTGGGGATTCTCCCGGGGACTGGCTTTTTATATACAAGTACAGACTCAGCTTAATGACATCATAAGAAGGAGTCTACTCATCCTGGGCTCTCTCACAGCATAGATAGAAAGGGCATTCACAGGTAAATTTACCAATGCCCATTTTCAGTTATGTCTTCATTCTGTAGTCTAAGAAACCAAAATAAACCACCTGGACAATTTTGATAAATTGTTGTGTTCTTACATTTGCCTCTAATTAGTAATGATAGGGACACCAAAACGAGATAGGTTATTATCCCCCCAGGTTTAGAGTTAACTCAGTTAATTTCTGAATCAAGGTGAATTTACTAGTTATTCTTTCAAAGCAGCAGTCTCTGATGCAAAATGGCAAAAAAATGCCACCTAGATGTACTTCTTGTCCAAAAATGCTATTTTTTTTTCTGTTATGATTAAAAGCTTTTATTAAATATTGACATTTTAAACCACTAGAATTAGTGTGTCTATTTTATTCTTGTAAGAATTCATTAAAGAGCATGAAACACACAGATTATTAGTTGGATCCAGCCAACAACCCAAATTTTATTGGCCACGAATCCGACATTGGCCATGAATCCTAACTAAATAGCAGAGGATGTTTACTCTGACACAATCCCCTCAGCTGTCCTTGACGGCCAGTATATGAAAATTCCTTACCAGGAGAGATAATGTACCTGTGACTCTAGAACAGGGGTGGGCAAACTTTTTGGCTCGGGGGCCTCATTGACTTTTAAAATTTGACAGACGGGCCACCACCTGGTGTCGAAATGCCTGTCATTACAAGTCAAAATCAAATGAATGCAATCATTCAATCATTCACATCAAACCTTAATTGTGTACCAATCTTCGGCGGGCCGGATTAAAAACACCAACGGGCCGGATGTGGCCCGTGGGCCGTAGTTTGCCCACCCCTGCTCTAGAAACACAGAAATAACAGAGTATTCAGTGCCTTTTCTACAGAGACATCCACACTAGCCCCATGTTACCATTACTGCATAAATACCCAGGGCACACAAGAAAATACATCTCTCTCTTCTGTTTTCAGAACCCACCCTTGTTACAACATACAGTATTGACAGGTTAAATGCAGCAACACTCAAAATTCATCATATGGATCACCTGTGTCATAAACAAGGTTTAATGAGCACCTAGTTTGCCATATTAGAATACTCGGTAATTATGATGCAATCTCCCAGATATTAATGTTTTATATTCCCCTATCCCTAATGTTTCTACCCCTTGTTTTATATTCTTATAAACTTTTAAAGTATATTTTCTGTTTTAATATCTTCTGGTTTGTTTTTTTTCATATTTTTTGTTAGATTCTGATGTTTCAGAGTTGTGGTGGCACAGTGGTTAGAATGCAGTATTACAGGCTAATTCTGCCAACTGCCAGAGGTTCAATTCTCACTGCCTCAAGGTTGACTTAGCCTTCCATCTTTCCAAGATTGGTAAAATGTGGACCCATATTGTTGGGGGCAATATTATGCTGACTGTAAACTGCTTAGAGAGGGCTGTAGAGCACTGTGAAGTGGTATATAAGTCTAAATGCTATTGCTATCTTCAGTGCTTTTTAATTGATTGAGCCACATACTCCTTATGCTGGTCTGGGATCTTAATAGGGATTTTATTTGATATATGCATATGAATAAGCTCTTGCCCATTTGATATCATTTGTTCAGTTAGGTGGTGCTAGATATAGATTATTCTCAGTGGTGGTCCCCATTGATTGGATTCCATGCTGAGGAAGAAACAGCTGATCGCACAGGCAACATAAGGAATTTTTTAAATAGTTGAGGGTTTTTCTCACTTGGAAAAAATATGACAGCTGTATTAAAATTGATGCCACTTTAAAAGTAGAAACCAAGGAGACCAGCTTAGTTTCCAGATACTACTATTATGTAGATTGCTATTTTCATAGCCTAGTTTGAATTCACCATATTACTTACATTTTAGTAGTGGTGGGTTTTTTGGTGTTTTTTTTTTCATTTTGGGAGATACGATGATCTGTATTTTATCCATTTTGGGTAGATAGGAAAGAGCTATTGCTTTTCTTCATGGTGATTTCCTTTTCCAGTTCCTGCTTTTAACAATTGTTTGAGTGACTAACTTACATCACAGGGAGACCTGTACAGATGTTCACTGGAGAACTTTGCCCATGTTGTGACATTTTCATCTGCCAAATGTGAAGCAATTAGTACTGATTCATGCTTTCCAAGCACTGTTTGAAAGTTTAGCTTATGGGAATATAGTTTGGAATGAACGTATAGAAGTGCCGCATCATATTTAATCAACACAGCTCTAGTGTTGTTTAGAAAGCTACATGAATTGATACAGAAAAAATATATTTAAATTGCCTGAACGACAATATATATGCTTAGTTATATTACTAATCTAAAATTAATTATATAACTATGGCTGGATTGTAAATTAAACAGCCGATGTAATACAAAAAAGAAAATAATGATTCAGCATCAATGGAGAAACGTTTTCTCTTTTTTTAGTGTACTTTCAGATGGAGAGCTCCTATTGCTAGCAATAAAAATTCTTAGAGTACTTGTGCTATCTCTTTGTCTACTTCACAACTTTTTTTGTGAAAAGAGAAAGCAGAAAGAAAACATGAGAATGTTATAAATATAGATAGTGAATGTAGTGACTGAAAGCATGATGATTGCACAATAAAAGTATGGCTAGTGGCTTCCCAACTCTTCTTTTTCTTCTAGCTAACCTGTTTGTGGACTTCAATTTTTATATTTGTGCAATTTGATGTGCCAAAGGATGTATCAGAATAAAGTCTAAAATAACATGTAAACATGATCTGGTGTGATTTATGAAGAAGAGGAAATTGTCTTCCTCTGTTTAAGCAAGAAGATTGATACCTCAGAGAAGGGGAAAGAGAAAGGAGAAAGAGAGATTTCTGTGGCTGCTCAACTTAAATATGAAAAAGGAAACAGGGTGACCATCTTCAAATCTTTAAGAGTATGCTGTTCTGAAGGGCAAGTGGAACAGATTTTAATCCAGCACAGAGGACTGCTTGGATTATACAACAAAGGAACCATTGATGTAATAAGATGCAACCTCATGCAATCCTTCTGATCACATTGACAAATTCTCCGTTGAGCTGCTGCGAGCATCCAGATAGTGGGAGGTGCTCCAGTCTTCGCTCTGACTGGCTGAGCTATAATTGAAGGAACGCTCCTCCTCCTCCACGTGACTCCTCCATGCGTTCCCCCAGTTTTTAGCTCAGCCTCGCAGAGACAGGCAGCTTTAGCTTTTCACTCCTTGGCCGAATTGGGATTTCTCTCTAATTTTGTTCAGGTTTGAATTTCTCCTTGTTTTCCTCCGGTCCCTGCGCAGTTGAATTGTCTGGATATAGAAGGGGTCATTTGTTCTCGCCCCTCAGGGGGAGATTGGGCGGTTTAAGGCCATTTCGCCTCCTCCACCCCCCTCACTCTGGTGCCTGCCATTTCTAGCCGCATCGCAGCGGCTTGTGTTAGCACGCTGCATAGCGGGTCGTTGCATCTTTCCCCCCACGAACGCAGGAGAGAGGGCGAGCTCTGCTCTCTCAGGCCCCTTGTTCTGCCGCGTTTTTTCGGCAGTTTTCTTTACTGTTTAGAGGGGCTTTCCTCCTCTCTGAGTGAGTGCTGGTTCCGGTGGCCATTTTGGGTGCGCCTCGTGGCCGGCCGCCATTTTTGTTGTTGTGCTTTTCACTTTCGTTTTTGGCTGCGACGATTTGAGAGGCTTAGAACAGGACCGGCAGGCCTGTTTGCAGTTTGTTTTTTATTTAAAAGGGGTCTGTGGTTCTGTGCCCTGCTGCCCTGCTTTTCGTTCTTCTGGTTGGCTACCACAGCGACTCAGAGGTGGAGGAGAGACACCTACTTCCCATTGGTGTTGGGAGGCTGTCTCAGGAGGCCATTGTTTTCCTTCCATAGACATTTATATATATATTTTTCTTAAAAATTTTCACTCTTCTTTGGCTCATTTTTGCCTGGCCCCAGCATTCATTTGATCTATTGGTTCTTTTACAGTTTAATTTGGCCTACTTTTGATCCTTTTTTGTTCGAAAATAAACAATTAAAAATAAAAAATAAAAATAAAAATAATAATAAAAATAAAAATAAACAAATACAAATACAAATAACACAAATTTTTTTTTTACCAAAAGGGGGACGCGGCCCAACATTAAGGTAGCCGGCCCACAACTAGGCCGAACTCCTAGGCATGCCAACCGCCTTTGTATTAATATTATCTTATTCAGGATTTATTATGGCAGAAGGAAATTCCAGAGGTCCTTCTTTGAAGGCTAAGGCAAAGACACACCATCTGCGCAAGCGGACCGAGGAATCTTCCAAAGCCTCTCAAAGGGACGCCCTTAGGTGTCACAAGGCTTTGGAGAAGGAGTTTGATAGGCACTCTAGGGAATCTCAATCTGTACCACCAGCTCCCCCTACCCCCTCTACTTCTACTCACCCTCTTCCTTTGCCAGAACAACCTTCTGTTTCTAGGCGCAGTTCTCCCGCTCGAAGCCTCCAGACCACCCGGCCTGAAGCGACCTTCACACCAACCGCTGCAGGCTTGCGTCCAGAAAACCTGTCCTCATCCATTATCCCGGACAGCATTAGAGAGTGGATGCAGCTGGCTATCAAACAAGGAATAGCAGAGGGCATGCAACAGTTGTCCAGAACTGGATCCCAAACGATGGCACCTGAGGTTGAGTCAATGTCCGGAAGATCTCTCTCCAGGCCGCCGTCACATCACGGTCAGGTACCTTCCCATGTGGAAGCCCCCTTCCTGGAAGGGAGGGTGAGCCAGGAAGAGGAAGAAATGGGGTTTGAACCCTTCAGGGAAGAGGAAGGTTCACACAGGGGGTCGATCCAGTATTCAGAGCCATTTTTCGAGGTAGACCCCATGGAAGGGGAAATGTCCGAGGACGAGGGCATTTCCCCTGACCAGCCAGTATTCGTAGGCTTATTTAAGCCGCACTTGTTTAAGTCCTTGTTATTCAAGGCAAAGAATGTTTCAGGCCTGATTCCCCAGGCTCCTTCTGAACCATCACCGGCGATCCCGGGGGGACCAGAAGACTTAATTTTCAGTCAGCCGGTCATCGAAACCGAGGTCGTTCCAACTCCCCCAATTTTTTCCGATTTGGTCGCTAGACAATGGGCCTCTGCTGGCCCCCCTCCCGCTCCCTCCAGTCAAGACAAGAGGTTGTTCAATCTCGACTCAGAGTTTTCCAACATGCTAAACACCCCGGAGGTAGATGATCCAATAGTGCGGCTAGCGTCCTCATCCAACCCCACTGACGCCCTAGAAGCGCTTAAGCCGGAGGATAAGCGGGCTGAGATGGCTTTACGGCGAGCGCACCAGTCGGATGCTTGGGCCATCCGGTCAGCCACAGCCGCATCATTCTTCACCCGGGCTTCTATCAGGTGGCTCAGGCAGTTAAGACAGCATGTCCCCCCTTCAAACACTAGGGCACATCAGGACATTGCGAAACTAACAGCCGCAGCAGAGTTCGCGGCCGATGCCACTTTTCATTCTGTAAAATTTTCCACTAGGGTCATCTCCTCACACGTCTCTGCACGTAGATTACTATGGCTTCGGCACTGGCAGGCCGATGTCAAGAACAAAGCCAAATTAGCCTCAGCTCCTTTGTCAGGGGGGGAATTGTTTGGCCCTGCACTTGATCTGTTGCTGATGGAGAGCCGAAATAAGAAGAAATTCCTTCCATCTCTTTTTCGGAGGCAAGAGTCTAGAGGATCTCAGTCCTTTCGGAGGGGCTCCTTTCGATCTTCCTTTCCACCAGCCTTCACCCCCAGGTATCAGGGCTCCCCGATGTTCCGGTCGACCTATCAGGACCGGAGCGACTCTGGGGATAGAAATAGAAGGGGAGGCTCCTACAGGAGGCCCTTCCGGGGCGCTGGGAATAAAGCTCCCCGCCGTCCCAGGTAGTCCTTCAACTTCTTATCCCATTGGCGGCCGCCTTAAATACTTTGCCGACCAGTGGGACTTATCCACGTCTGATTCCTGGGTTAGGGATACTGTTAGGTTTGGTCTCCCTCTTCAGTTTCAATCACCTCCCCCGGAGCACTTTATGGTTTCTCCCCTTTCCAGGGACCCGACTAAGCGGGCTCTCATGGCGACCACTGTCACTCATCTTTTAAACATCAAGGCCATCCAGCCAGTACCCTTGTCACAGCGGGGAGGAGGGTTTTATTCCCTCCTCTTTCTGGTCCCGAAGCATTCTGGGGGTTGGAGACCCATTTTAGATCTAAAGAGGCTCAATCGCTATGTTGTTCATCACAAATTCAAAATGCACACACTTCAGTCTATCTTACAGGGTACTAGGAAGGGAGACTGGCTCACTTCCATCGATCTCTCTGAGGCTTATCTGCATATACCTATTCATCCATCGTATTCCAAGTATCTGAGATTTTGCTATAACAATCAACACTTCCAGTATGTAGCCCTTCCTTTCGGTCTTGCCTCGGCCCCGAGGACCTTTACCAAGGTGTTGGCGGCCCTGGCAGCGCACCTGAGACATTTCCCTATTCGCATTCACTGCTACCTCGACGACATCCTTATTCTGTCTCCTACCCGACAGCAGGCTGAGAGTGACACTAAGATTACCCTCTCAGTGCTTCAGGCCCATGGATTTCTCGTTAACTGGGAAAAGAGCCAGCTTAATCCTTCCACCCGTATAAAGCGCATCTAGGGGCTGTTATTGATTCGGTTCAAGAGAGGGTATTTCTTTCACAAGAAAGATTCACCAGTATACAAAAAGCTATCAAGACAATCAGGCAAAATAAAAGGGCTTCGTTACTAAACCTATCCAAGCTGCTTGGAAAGTTGGTCTCCTGTATATCAATTATTCCCTGGGCACGTTTACATTCCAGATCTCTGCAGTGGTTCCTTCTGCCTTACCAACGTTCCGGAAGGAGCAACTCAAGTCTCGTGGTGAAGGTCCCCCCAAGGGTTCTCGCCTTGCTTCTCTGGTGGACAAGACCGTCTACCAATTGAGGTCATCTCTTCAAGGAGCCCCAGAGGGCCACTCTCACAACAGACGCCAGCCTTTACGGATGGGGAGCTCACATGCAGTCGTTTTCAACCCAGGGAACTTGGTCAGTAGCCGAGCGATGCTGCAGCATCAACTGGCTGGAGCTGCATGCAGTGTATCTGGCTTTACGTGCCTTCCTCCCTCAGGTACGAGGCCGTCACATTCTGGTTTTAACAGACAACACTACCACCAAGGCCCACATCAACCATCAAGGGGGCACTCATTCCATTCGTCTCATGAGAGAGGCCAAGCACATTTGTCGATGGGCAGAAAGACATCTCTTATCCATCAGGGCAGAGCACATCTCGGGGGGTCTCGAACGTCCAAGCAGACTGGCTGAGCAGGGCCAAGCTGGACCAATCAGAATGGCGCCTACACCCCTCCTTATTCAGGGAGGCGGCAGCAAGGTTCGGTCAGCCTGTGGTGGACCTGTTCGCATCTCCCCTCAACGCCCAAGGGGAGAACACCGAGGTTCTTCTCTAGTTATCCTGCCGACGGCGCAGAGAATCACGATGCCCTGCGTTGCCCTTGGCCCACCGGGCTTCTATACGCCTTCCCACCGCTCCCGCTGATACCCAGGGTGATTCAGAAATTGATCCTCGAACAGGCGAAGGTCCTCCTGATAGCCCCGTTTTGGCCCAGGAGACCGTGGTTTGCGGATCTTCGCAATCTATCAGTGGCCCCACCGTGGAGGATTCCCCTCGACAGGATCTCTCTGTCCCAGGGTCCTCTTCAGCATCCGGACCCGCAGTGGCTTCAGCTAGCCGTCTGGAGGTTGAGCGGGAAAGATTAAAGGATGAGGGTTTGTCGGCCCAGGTCATCACTACCATCTTGGCAGCAAGGCGGCCTTCGACTACTCGCATTTATGACGCCACCTGGAATATTTTTTGTCAGTGGTGCCGTAAGTCATACATGAATCCGCTCTCACCTTCAATCGCCCAACTCCTAGCCTTCCTACAGGCCGGGCTAGATAGGGGTCTCTCCCCCAACACTCTGAGAAGGCAGGTCGCACCCCTGGCAATGGTGATTTCTAGCAGTTCTTCTGGTTCACTCTCGCACCACCCTCGCATAAGGTCTTTCCTTAGAGGGGCTTCCAATCTACGCCCTCCAGTGATTCACAGGTACCCTACCTGGGATCTTAATAAAGTTCTTATGGCATTAACTAAACCTCCTTTCGAACCTCTCAGGGAGGCGTCACTTCAGTTCCTCACACTCAAAGTAGTGTTCCTGGTGGCAATAACATCAGCAAGAAGGATATCTGAAATAGCAGCTCTATCCGTGAGAAAAGATTTATGCGTCTTCCACGCTGATCGGGTGGTTCTGAGGCCAGACCCCGCCTTTATGCCTAAAATCAACTCGGCCTTTCACAGATCCCAGGAATTGATCCTACCTAATTTTTGCCCCAAGCCTTCTCGAGAAAGGGAAAGGCAGTGGCACACTCTTGATGTGCGAAGGGCTCTTCGTATTTACATCTACTGTACTCAATCAAACAGAAAATCTGAATCCTTATTCCTGTCTTTTCAGCCAAAGACGCTGGGTTGCAAGGTTTCCCCGTCTACTGTTGGTCGTTGGATTAGGGCCACTATATCCAAGACCTATATAGCACAGGCTCTTCCTGTCCCTAGTGGCATTACCGCTCACTCTACAAGGAGTGCGGCCACCTCGGCTGCCTGGGCTACTCAGGCGTCAATTCAGGATATATGTCGAGCAGCTACCTGGGCTTCTCCATCTCCATTCATACGCCACTATAAAATCGATGTTTTCGCCTCAGCTGAGGCTTCCTTTGGCAGGCGAGTCCTTCAACAGGTGGCAAAGGATCCAGAGGTGATTCCGGACCAGACGGAGTCCCTCCCGTAGGACAAGCCAGGCTTTGGTATGTCCCACTATCTGGATGCTCACAGCAGCTCAACGGAGAATAGGCGTTGGTACCTACCTGATACGCCCGTTCTCGTCGAGCTGCGTAGAGCATCCAGCCCCACCCTATTTGGTTCATCTGGGGGAATCCCGTTTCGGCCAATGAAGTTTATAGTTCAGAGTTGAGTTTTGTAATATAGTTGACATGAGAGGATAGCTGTTGTCTTCTCGTCTTCGTAAAACTGGGGGAACGCGTGGAGGAGTCATGTGGAGGAGGAGGAGCATTTCTTCAATTATAGCTCAGCCTGTCAGAGCGAAGACTGGAGCACCTCCCACTATCTGGATGCTCTACGCAGCTCGACGAGAACGGGCGTATCAGGTAGGTACCAACACCCATTTTGACTGCATGGTTGTTGGAGAAAAATACAGAAAGTATTGTGTAATCCTTAAGAAAATATTTCATAATGTTTAAAAACAAAATCACACCCACAAAACTACCCAAATAAATAAATGGAAAAAAAATGTCCCTGGCCACATGTATGATGCAGTCCCATCCACTTTGCCCATGGTGTCCCTCACCTCCACCAAAATCAAATAAAACTCCAGGTTACAAAAAGATTAGCTATTCTTTATCTAAAGCCAGGTGTTGAGAAGTCTTTAAAAGGCACAAGCAACAACACTTGTGTTTAGTTATTCTGAAGTCAGTGTGGTTTCATTGACATTTTAAAAAATGACAATATTGGAGTCTTTTATTCTTTATACCACTAAAGATTTGTGCCCGTTCACCAAATGGCATTCATATTTTATTTTTGCTGATCCAGAATATTTTCTGGGCTACATTGACATTTCTTCAGATTTACTGCATCATGCTAGTGAGGTCTATCCAGTATTGATTAGGCGTGTATCCCAGTACTCATAAACAAATTAAAATCCATTTGCAACTCAGCAGCCAAACCTAGAAAGCTATTATGCAGCCTTGAAGACAAAGGGTTATTCTGTCTTGCTGTGACATGAACATTCTTCAAAGAGTTGAGTTTAAAAACCTCTGTTTTTTGTCCTACACCCGAGCCTTTAGACAACTACATCAGTGAAAGGATAAATGGATACCACTTCACTAGAGGATCCTAGTATGTAGCAGATAACTTCCAGTGATTTAGGGACTGTAAAGTTATAATTGTGGAAAGTACTAAGAGTCCTTTGTACTCTGGACTCTCTGAGTCTCTGAGATGAAACTTGAAATGTCAATAATCTGATAAATCTAGTTAAAATGCTTTGGGAAAGAAGAACCATATTCCAAATAAGTGTAATCAGTTCCATTTGCTTTTGACCTTCTTTCCTTTTCCTCTACCAACAGTTTTTAGTATAATTTAGAATGTCATTGCACCTGAAAGATATTATAATCCTTAACTGACATTCATAAATTGAGAAAAAAACAATATGTTAAGTTAAACCTAGGGTTGTCAAACTTGCGGCCCATGGGCCGGATTTGTTATGCACTGGCCACGCCCATGCCTGGTTTAGCAAAGGACGGAAAAGTCCCAATATATCACCTGACAATGCCCTGAGGATGCGAGTTTGACATCCCTGAGTTAAACCTATTCTGTACTATTTTTGTTTATTTATTTTACATCCTACTCCATTATTTTTTATAAATAACTCAAGGTGGCAAACATAACCAACATGTCTTCCTCTTTTCCCTACTACTACAACAGTCCTTGTGAGGAGGATTTGGGCTAAGAAAGAGTGTCTGGCCTGAAATCACCCAACTGGCTTTCATGGCTAAGATGGGAGTTGAACTCGTGGTCTCCTGCATTCTACCCTACTATCTTAACCACAAGATTAAACTGCATTTTTGAAATGAGATATTTATAAAGCAGTTCCAGATTTTACTTTTTCCTAAATTTATCTACTGCATGACATTATTCTGCCCTTTTTATTGCACAATGTTCTAAATTTAGAGCTGCTGTTCTTCCTTCTTTCAGTATTTTTTCCTGTACTGTATTCTCAGCTATAATTATAAGCATTATTTTTGCCCTTACCTCAAACCTTTTGACTTGTCAGGAGAGAAGTAAAATGCTAGTTCAGATTCTGTGTCTTTTTCATTTCTGAATTTTTGAGTTTATCTTTCAATCAAACATATTCTGATACTGAATATTTAACCATCAAGTTCTCAACATGGTATCCAGGGCAATTATATGCAGCCTGAGCTTCTAGGTTGAAAATACTTTAATTTAAAAAGTGAGGAAGCTGATAGGCAGCAAAGCTATCCTCTAACCTCCAGTATTATTTTTTATTCTTAAGAATAACACTGAGCTTGGAAAGGGTCTAATAAGTTTTCTTCCCAAACCAAATTGACAGGGTTTTAGTTCTTAGTTTTAAAATGGGCTCACCTGACCTGACAGAGGATAAAAGAAAATAGAGGTGGGATTTATTTATTTATTTTTGGGTGGGGAGAGAAGGATAGATGAGGTGGTGGATAGCATTCTGTTCTTAACATTCCAAATGTGTGCCCTAGGGAAGTGGAAAGAAATACTATTCCTTTTGTGTGCATAGTCATGTTATAGATGAATAATTCCAATTAATCCCAACTAATCAACTTGGCTGTAACTCTAATACAACGAGCACATAAATCTTTTTGTGCATAATTTCATAAGTTCCAGAAGAACAGAATATGATCATCTTTTTAACTATGGCATGTTAAGAGGAATTGCAAATGGAGTTTGCATGTTTTATTATGACCCTTCCCTATTTTCCATTAATAAATTGAGCATTACAGCCAGGCCTTTGCCTTTACCTATGCTGTGTTCCCCACTCCCAATTTTTACTTAAGATGCCTCACTTTCCCAAACATGTCGATATGTACTTTACATGGGTTTGTTCAAAGAGAAACTTTATATGATCTGCATTGCTTACTTTCAATTTTTTTAAAAAATTTCACATTAGAAGACCTAGCAGCACTGTAGGTTACCGTTTGTGGATTACTACCAAATTGGATTGGCTTGTTGAGAAATGTAAATGTCTATTTTGACAGAGATTAATAAAATGAAAAATTTTAGTGAATAAGTTTTCTAATGATAGCTAATTTTCTCACTCAAATTCAAAGGCAAAAAATATTACAGGAGATATGTAACTTATTGTTTTACCATATAAAAATGTGCTTAGAATTAAAATTAGAATAACAAGAGTTGGAAGGGACCTTGGAGGTCTTGTAGTCTATCCTCCTACCTCAGGCAGGAAACCCCATACCATTTCAGACAAATGGTTGTTTTCCAATCTTTTATTTAAAACTTTCAGTGTTGGAGCACCCACAATTTCTGGAAGCAAGTTATTCCACTGTTCTGTCAGAAGATTTCTTCTTAGTTCTAGGTTGCTCCCCTCCTTGATTAGTTTCTATCCATTGCTTCTTGTCCTGCACTCAAGTGCTTTGAAGAATAGTTTGACTCCCTCTTCTCTGTGGCAACCCGTGAGATATTGGAAAACTCCTATCATGCCACCACTAGTGCTTCTTTTCATCAAACTAGACATACCCATTTCCAGCAATCGTTCTTTATAGCTCTTTGTGCTTAAGATAGTGAGACCACGTATGATTCTTTGTTGGATAACATAATACATTATTCTTAGTAAGAATAGATTTTATAGGACATTATGTTAAAAATACATAATTTATATTGAATAATTTTATGATAAAGATATAGTTTATACCAGAGGTGGTATTCAGCAGGTTCTGACCAGTTCTGGAGAACCGGTAGTGGAAATTTTGAGTAGTTTGGAGAACTAGCAAATACCACTTCTGACTGGAGATTTTACAGTATCCTTCCCCTGCCATGCCTACCAACTCACGCCCACAAAACCAGTAGTAAAATTTTTTGAATCCCACCACTGGTTTATACTGATCTAAAAATTGCTAACTTCTAAAAATGTTTTGGCCGATTGATTTAAATCTGAATTATTGTTATATTCTAAATGAAGATAGGATATCTAACTAGAGTTCACACATTAACCATATATTTGTAAAAGGATACAATTGCCTTTAATTATGTTGCTGGATTTCTCGGGGGCGGGGGGAGTGTTTTTTAGTATTCTGTACTGCAGCTTAATGCTACTTGCTGATAAAAATTGCTGAGAAAAGATGGACAGCAGTGAATTTGTGGATTTTGGAGTGGAGAACAACTAGGACAGCTGACAAAAGTACAGAACAACAGCCATCTGTTCGTGAATGAATGCTTCTGCCTGCGAGAGACATTATACATTTCTGAAAAATTGAGTGTTTGAGAATACCTGTGAATAGTGTGGAAAATCCTTTTAACATTTAAATAAACTTCTGACTTTAATTTACATTTGACATCACAAAGAAGATAAAAATGAAAGAACTGTCAAAGATTTTAGAAAATAGTAGAACATCAAGACAAATGTAGAACATAATGCAACTGTTGAACAATTTAGGTACATATACTAAGAAATTGTACCTGGCTAATGCTGTCATTGATAGCCAGGTTTCCTATGGTAACAAGCTATTCATATGGAAACAAGTTAAGAATTATCTGATCAAAGAATCTGGTGAATACATATTAAAGTTCTTTATGACTTAAAAAATATAAGTTATCTAAGTTTTAAGAAGAACATGACAAAGACTTTCACTTAAAGAGGAGACAATTTAATTTCATTTAATCAAGAAGACCTATTTCACTATATGGTATTTATGGCAATGAAGGAGCACTCTCCAATTATTTTTCACACTTGCTTCAGTTTACAGGTGATTAGGTAGAAGAAGCATAAGCATCTTCTCATATAGCCCAAACTCTAACTTAAGAAAGAAGATTATGGCAGAGGTAACTGCGCTCATGTAAATTATAGCCTCAATTTACAGTGTTTTCAGTACAAAAATTGCACACATGGTTGTGAAGGAAGAGGAAAATTTCAAACTAGTTATTGGAGAGAAACAGGAAAAAAATTTGTGTCCATTTCACAAAGGCTTGCCAATGAACTCTCAACTTTTGAATTGGTACTGTACATAGCTTGGGCATATTAGCAGGCAAGAGCTCAACAGGAACAAAATGAAGGTCATAAAGCCAAATGTAAGAAGCCAGATGGCTGCCAATGAGCTAAAATGGAAAGCTTCAAAACAAAGTATTTGGCAGGTACTCACTCATGAACAGTGCAGCTGTAGAATGCTTTGTGGATTCAGAAGTAACCATATTTTTCCTAAAACAGGTTGAAACGATCAGTTGAAATTGATATATGGCTGAAACTCACAACTGCCAATGGAATCCCTAGAGTGGAGTGTATAGAAGCTGAGACAGATGTTCTTGAACATCAATTATAATATGTCTTAATCATTAAAACACAAACATAGGCCTTAAAGTCAAACCTATACCTGGAATATTGGATAATATAACCAAGACATGCAAATGTTTATTCTTCCTTCTGCTGAAATTTTCACCAACAGTAATGGCTCTGATCTGAGAAGATTGTCTTCAAACTACCATCAATAGCTGCAGTCCCAATCAGGATGGGTTTACATGTTGTTGCATTGATTGTTGGCTCATACTTCCCTTTGCTACTATCAATAGTGATAAGGGCAGTGGTGCGATTCAACCGGTGTAACAACCGGTTCGGTGATTGTGTGCTTTGCATGCATGCCCACCCTTTTAAAAAGCCCATTTTCAGCTATAATACTTACCTTCTACTGCAGCCCTGGTGAGTAAAACAGTTGGGGCACAGCAAAACCACTCTGCCACGCGAATCAGCTGTGCTCCAAAACAAGGAAATAAAGAACAGGAAAGAGCCATGGGGCCAAATGATCACCGGAACTACTGTTTCATCTGAACCGGTCCAAACTAGTAGAATCCCACCCCTGGATAAGGGGCTATTTTGGGGGAAATGCTACTATACATAAAAATGTAGACTGGATTTGCAAAGAGTCCCAAAATCATATTGTTCTATATGCTGGAATCTAGACCTAAAAAAAGGAAGATTGTTATAATGGTACAGATATGATCTTTGAAATAGAAGATATGATGTGCCTAGTTTATTGCCAACTCAGTACCTCGCTCAAGGAGATGACTTGTTTTGTAGTTGTTAGTAACATAAAGGTTCCATTGGGAGAAGCTCAGCAATTTACTCTTTTTTCATTCCTTAGACAGGAGCAATTGCAGAAAAGAAACAAAACAAAATCGTAAGAGATATGAAACAAAAAAAAAATATAGAGAAAGGAGGGGAAAAAACAATTTCTCCTTTATATCTACATGTTGCAGCAACTTACAGGAAGGACAATTCTTTGAGGGAAAATTAAAGTTGCATTTTAGCTCTATTTGTATTATTTCTTAAAGTTAGAATGTGAGACTACTTATGCCAATGAATCACATCTGTGCTTTCTATAACCTATTATATGACACTTATTAATTGCTTTATACTATTGAAACTGAATTAAAGCAGTTTCTTTTAAGATAGGAAGTTCTTCATGCCTGTTTTGGAAATGACAGATAACAGATAACAAAAATATCAAGAAGTAATTTACATGAAGGTCAGTAGAAGTTTCTTTAAGGTAAGAACCCACAAAATTTTAACTGCCAAATGCCTTGAAATTGCTTGTTCCATTTAATATAACCTTTTAACATCCATTTCTCCCCAAGGACTGCTTCTAATATAGATTTCATGCCATCATTTTTCTAATTAATGAACTTTAAATAGTATTCATAAGAATATAACTATAATAGAATAGAATAGAATAGAATTTTTTAACTATCCCCAGTTCCCACATTATATCTCCAAAAGCACTTCTCTGTTTTCTATATTGTCTATGTTTTACAAAAAAAATAATCCCATTTAATATGACATTATGGAATATCTCAAGAGTGCCTATTAGATTGAAGTTCAAGGTGGAAAGATACTTTATTTGATCCTGTAATTCTTCAAAAAGACCAGGGACATAGAGATACATCTTCTCCATTCTTAATTATTAGTCTATTTTGGCATAGTTTTCTGAAAACAGTTGCAAAAATGATTTAAGTTTTATATGTAAGAACATAAAAAAATTACAAATATTGTACCTGCAGTGACTTAACTTTTTCATTCTATAATTTTCAATATTGAACAGATTACTATAGTGTCATAAAATGTAATTAAAACAAGAATTCTACCCAAAAGGATGCACAATTCATTGTACAAAATAAACTTGAATACCTTTTCATTACTTTCAGATTTATATATTGTACTCATATATAAAATTAAATTTTATTATGGAAGTTACCCTTAAGATTAGAATATATGGTTACTGGTATCAACTAATGTGAAACAAGTTATTCCATAGTGTTACTTTGATATCCAAAACATTTGACATAGTTTTATTCTATATGAATAAAAAAATTCTGATTTTTCAGTAATGATTAAAAATTAAAGAAAAGGATTGTTTCAGTTACCAAAAATGGCTTTAAACCAACATATTTTTGAGATGAAAAGCAAATATATGGAGAAACTGAAGATGTATTTTATAATTAGTCTGCCAACTGGAGTTCTCTTTTTGCTGTTAGATGTTTCATGATCAAAAATATTCCTAATGCAGCACTCTTATTTGTTAACTTGAAGTTTGGTTTATGATATGTAAAAGGACAAACTGGGCATGAATATGAACTCTGGCAGGAATACATTTCTTATGTTCTTTGAGATGAAAAGTAATCTAGGACATCTGACTGAACTGACTTTTCTATAAGCAAGGAGAGTGTTTTTTGTATGTGTGTGTGTGTCTATCTAAATATTTATATTCTGATTTAATTATGCTCATAGGCAGAATTATTATTAAAGCTAGGTTCATTGGTTGGACTAGGTAGCATTTGTCTTATTTAAATTTATTTCTGAGTAAATTTGTTTGGAGATTTGTATAATAAATGATTAAACTTGAAGTAGTATATATGAAAGATGAAGTGTGGAAGTGAAGTGGCCAACTGAAAAAGGAAAAAGAATGAACCCACCAATTACTGGTTATCAAATAGAGCTAAAACTGTGGACAGAATAAGAGTAATTAATTATTTTTATTTGCTTGTTTTAAGAGTGGAGGATCCTCTGAGTTATTATCTTTCCAGACCTAATTTGAGCTACTGTCACTTCTGTAGACTCTTCTTGTGAAATATTTTGTGATGGGTTAATGCCACCAAATGTTAATCATTACTTAATCTATTTGATCTTACAGATGTTTAGCAAATAGGGTGATAATAAAGAATGTTTTGTTCAAATATGAATTAAAATTTCAAGAGGGCTATTGTTACTCAAAATTTATTAAATAATCCTTCCAGAAGACCAAACGAAAGTTTATTCCTTCTGAATATGAAATTTGACAGCTTCACTCAAATAAGATAAATGCAAATTACTCTTTGAAAGGGTTGATATGTATATAATAGTGCAATGTCTGATTAATTTGGGAGATGAGTGGATGGAGAGATAATAGATAGATGAGAAAGAGAAAGGAGGAGAAGAAGGATGTGATGATGATGGTGGTGGTGGAATTTAGAAATGAAGGTTACATGTATTAATGGCAGCAAGAATTGTGTTTGCACAACAATGGTAAAATGTAGAGATCCCTACACATGAAAGTGTTATTAAAAATATTAGAATGTGCTGAGATGGATAGATTAATACTTAAAAGAAAAGGAAGAAACAAAATACTTTTTAACATGGGACTTGTTCTACCAATGGTTAACTAACAGAAACAGAGGTTAGAATCTAAAAAGACCAAAAAGATAATAAAATTTTGTAAGATGCATAAACTAATTGTATTAGTATTTTGCGATTAATATTGATATGTCTATTATGATTACTATTATGATTAATGTTGTATATCCACTTAAAACTAACTGTGCCCAGACAACTCGCTGTTCAGATAGATATGGAACTTTTTATGTATTTTATGTATTTTAAAAATTGTATCAATAAAACATATATAAAAGAAAAAAAAGAAATGAAGGTTCTCAGCTAGAATTTAGAAGATGCTGTTCATATACATGAGTATACATGGCTATGCCAGGCTTTGTGTTTAGAATTTAGAAGATACTGGTCCTATATCTATGTATACCTGAATTCGTTGGACTTTGTGTCAAATGCAAATTTTGCATTTGTCCCTCAAACCCCTCATCCAAGTCATTGATAATATAGAGCTAAGCAGACAACCCTATGATAATCCATTCAATGCTACTCCATGCTGAAGTAGAGCCATTAATGAGCATTCTTTGGGTGTCATCATTCAGCCATCTGAAAGTCCATTTTTATTTGATTATTTAATTTTGAATTATATAATGCTAACTTATAGAACCATAGGATTGGAGAAAAACTCAGACATCATTTAGTCTGGTCACAGAGAATCTGCCTGGTGACGAAAGAAAAAGACAAAAGAAATTTCAGTGGACACATTGTGAAGTCTGGATTTCACACTGAAATTGTCGTCCATCTATACTAGCAACAGACTCATGAGTTCCTAACATTGCAGACAGGTCTTCTGTCTTTTGATCCTTTTCTCTATTTCTAGTCAAGTGGACACAATTCATCCAGGCAAAGTCCTCTCTCATACTCAATTATCTTACCATCATCCTCATAATGTCTGTTTAAGAGTATTTCACCAATGCTGGAATGGTGAATCTTTAGCAACCGATTTTTCCTAAATCCAGTTTAGTTTTCAGCCACAAATAATCTAGTTTGCTCTACTACTTAAGATCCCACAGGATCTCTTCTGCCAATTCATTTCCCAGAGTGGGAAACTATATAGAAAAAAACCCTTTATCTGTTTAAGACCACTATCTTTTTCCATACTAAATTCATCAGCTGCATCATGAAAAATTAGAGGCAAAATTTATCTGTACCACTTGGTCACATCTTTCCTAGAACTTATACTATAAGAAACTTGATAAAAGTCTTAGCCAAAGGAATGGATAATAGACTGCTGATTATAGATATATAGATTATGCACATGCCACACTGTATTCCTTTTTGAGGAATATTATGCAAAATACAGAAATTGAGTAAGAAATAGCAATCAAGAGAAATCAAGGTACATGATAACAAAAAGAAAAGGAAATATAACTGATTTAGTTTATGCCAAATTAATCTCATATAGAAGAAATTCACAAAATTGGAAGAATTATTATCAATATCTTCTCCAAAATCTATTGAATGTAAAGCAATTCATCATTCCAAAATGTTAATAGAAACTACATATTTAAAACAACAAATACTATTGCCAAGCTGGCCTTTTAATCATCTTCGACGGCACAAAGATTTTGTTCAAAGCCCTGATGTTTGTACTTTGCAAGGGAATTATGATATGAGGGAAGGTGGGTGAGGACCATAATTGTTATCTCAGGGCAGCTAAATTTAGGGGGGAGAAGTCACACGAACGGCACTGTTTTGCAAAATAGTTTAAGCAAGCTGATACAAAGCAAATTTCTGTTTTGCACATACAGTACATCATCTGGTGTCAAGAATTGTTACAAATCCTGATAGTATGAATTTTTTAACCATACTAGGTTAATTATTTAAAAGAAGTGACAGGTCACCGGATTGTTCTCTTCCAGGGTCTTTGCATAGAAGGGAAGGTGCCGAATATTCTTCAAGTGCAAAGTGGACTTTAGGATAAACATATCTGATATTACACAGAGTGCAATACTGAGCTTCCAAAAGCTGCATTTGTAGTATGAGCAGTTGTCTGCCTTTCTCATTCCAGGAATAGTCTTGGAAACAATGATTGAATTATGGGAGGGAACAGTTCCTACAAGATATATTCACTTTCTTAGTCACAATAAGCTCACTCTCAATCACGGAAACTCATGGGATGATTTGGGTTTGGCCACTATTTTTAACTTGACTTATTATGATTTAATGTTGTAGGAATGCATGAAGAGAGAACCATATGTAAAAAGTGTGTTGAACTCCTGGAGGAAAGGCAGGATATTAAAATGAAATATGAAACCATTTGTAATGTAGTAGAGGAATGCTACAATTTAAGCATTTCACAGAACAGATCACATTTGCTTCTATCAGCAGACTATAATTTCAAAGAGGGTGGGGGGAAATCTAGCAATCATGTTTAAGCTTGTCACTTGATCTATACAGCTGAAAAGAAGAGTAGATCAGTAGCAATGCTTCTTGATGAAGCAGGTCATTCTCAAGATGCAACATCTGCATTAACAACCTATTGAGGGTGGGCATTAGTTGCTCACCTTTCTTAACAAAAGGGTTTTTGATGTGATGTGATATGCGCACTGTTGTTTTGTTAGGCTGCCAGAAATAACATTTCTTCCTCCAACAGAGAGTACATTGTAGCTTGGTCTCAGTGAGACACTTTGAGGAATGTTGATTTGTTTTAAGCTTTAGGAATGGAAATGCTTTCCCTAAAGATCATTGCATAGCCGTAAGCTATACTTAAGCTTAGTTGAAGTCATTTTAAATTGGGGCTAGCCCTCAGCATCTTATGCTCAGTAAATAGCTCAGGCTAAAGTATTGATGTTATTTTTGTGGGCATATAAGTATACAAATCATAAAACTTGAATCCAAGGTCCAGAGTAACACAGCAAGTTGTTATTCAAAATAACTTTGCAGTTTTGCTTGTTTTCTTACTATAAGATGTTAGGATCAGATGTTTTCCCCTGCTGGACACATAATTCAGACAGTCCTACTACACAGCTTTGCAAGATTTTGTCTTAATAGGCCAATATCTATCTTTTCCTGCCTCAGCAATATTTACTTCACATACTGATGTTCTATTTAAGGGTTGTCCTGGCTCAGAAGCACCAGCTCATTCAGTCAACAGCAAGCTTTAGGTCAGATGACTAAAAACAAGCATACTCAGTTATAAGTAGTCAGAAGTTGGGTGAAGGATGTTGTGTCAAGAATGAACAAGATGAAAAAGGACTTCCTACAAAGAGAAATGAGGATAGGGTCCAGTGCCATTACAGAACCATTTTTCTAGTTCTGGCTGTTAGAAACAGACATTTATGAAAATAAAACTCTTTGGATTTTTTCCCAAGTCTCATTGACAGTCACCTAGAAGGCTTTTTCCTTTGTTGAGCACTATGTTTTTCAGTTTTGACTCTTTTTTATCTGTTCTTCCTGAGGGTAGGTGATGCTGTTCCATGCAGTTCTCAGCCATTCAATCAAATCTTTATTTCAGTCACAAACCAGTGTAAAATATTTTCAAGAAAAATTACACCCATTTCAATAATGGTGAAACTTAAGATAAAAGATAATCAAAACTAAGATTACTAACAGAGTACTGTAGCATTTAAACACTAAAATCTCTATAAGATTCTTATTATAGATTAAAGGTGGATAGACTCTGAAGGCCCCAAAAAGATTGTAAATTTTAATTGTTCCCAGGCAATCTAACAACACTTTGTGCAAAAATGAGAAAATCAAGAAAAAGTTTAATTATGATCTATAATATGTTAAAAAAGGGAGAGTGAAATTTTGTCGACTTTATTGATAAGGCCAGTGCAAAAGCCCGTGTGATGGCGTCAATAGTGTTTATGCTACATAGACAGGTTCTCCTACAAAATTTACATATATCCATAAACTAGATTAATCGTATTGATGTCTCTCTCCTCTTCTTCAGAACAATTATGCATCTATAATTGCAGTCATATTCTCATTCTGATTCTAGAAATCTATATGTATCAGTGTTTAGCGGATGTTCTGGTTCTATCCTGAACTGTCCCTAAACCCACGCAAGCATACTTTTTCCTTTCTTAGTAGAAAAATAGGCAACATTGTGTATAGGAACCGCTACCCATAATGATATGAGACTATCCTTGCTGTATCTTGTTTTGTTAATTTCAAAAGCAGTGAGAGCTATTATATTAATATAGCTAAAAGCTTGATTGAAATTAGTTTAAACGATCCTTACTTTCAGATGGGCTGGTTAGACCACTTTCTTAGTGATCACCTTAATTCAAGCCCCTTAATTTGACTGGCTGGATTGAGAAAAGTCTCACCATTTCTTCTTTTTAGTAACATGGAGTACATCATTGCCACAAGAAAACATCAGTTTAACCACATATAGGATTAGTGTGGTCTTGACTTAGTGAGATTAGTAAGAGAGAGAAAGGGTCAAGTAAACAGGCTTTTTTATCTTCAGGTCCTTCTCATCTTCATGATTTTCAAGCTAAAAAGAATCAAAACTAACAAAAGTTCAGTTGCACCAATATTGCTGGTTAAATCAAGGTGTAGCTGAAAATTTATCCAAGCAGAACTCTGAGTCTTCTTTTCCAACATTCTGGGAACAAGGGTCTAGAGAATAAACAGACTCTTCAGTGGATCTCCAGTAGAATATAGATTAGGTATGTTTCTGGTCTAAAAATGTCAACTTTTCTACACTGACTTGTAAGTCTTTATACTATCTGCTTCATTGCATTCTGCTGGCTATTTAAATTGTGCTGTTGACTTTGTTCTGCCAGAGAAAGTACTTTTAAGAATAGGGCATTTGGGTTCTAAATTTCTTTCTCCTTTCTTAGGGCAAGTCAAAAAATAGTTTTTGACTTGCCTAACCTCAGAATGTATGTGATGATAGCCCAAGTATTGTAATATAATAATAGAGATTAGATATGCAAAGGCAAATATATAACAATTATGAAATGCTTATAAATGCAATAAAAACCTCTCTGGTATTGACTAGACTACAGGATAATCAATGTTAATCATGAAACAAAAATCTGAAGAGAATTTGACATATATGTTGTTAAAACAAGCCAAGGTCTTGATAAACAATTCTATGACTCTATGTGCTTCATAGATAAAATTTACTGATGCCAGATCTATGTTAGAAAAAGTGAGTCATTAGATTATTGTCTCAGTAAATCTTGCTAATAATATTGCCTCAGTAACATTCTAAAGCCAACTGAAGGCTTCTTATAAATAGCCAATAACTGTACTGTGATCAGTTTGATCCTATTTGTATAACTATCTGGAAAATGTTTGGACTATACAATTCTATACATTTTACTTTTTCATGAAAGCATCCTTAATAATACAAAAAAAGTTTATTTTATTCTTTTGTAATTGCAGTCATTTATATATTTATAACTGGTTTTATATCTGTATGTTTTATTATATTGTCGACCACTCAGAGTCACCTCGAACTACAAGATGCATGGCATATAAATAAAATATGATAAAATAAAATCTTTAATGATATCTGTGAATGTTGAAGAGAAACTCGGAGAAACTCTCAAAAAGTAATTATGGTTCAGGATAAATTTATGTTCAGACACATACAGCTCCCCTCTTCCAAGTTAATAGAGCTTGATACAAAAGTTGTATTATATCACAATTTGGAAAGGTCAATAACTGTGTTTGTGTGATATTTCACATAGTTGTAATAATCCTCCTACAGTAGAGATATTGTAAGCATTTTTCTGATATGACTTTTGTCAGTTGTGAACTAGTTCAAAATAGAATGTTGTTATTGAATCAATTAATAGAATTAGATAATTGGGGAGAGTGTTTTTGAGTTGCTACATAAGTATCATTTACTGAAATGTGCAAGGTGTTGGTATGTACTGTTTGTCATCTAGATATTTATTTATTTTATTTTATTTATCAAATTTATATGCTGTTCATCTTGCAGTTTGAAGTGACATTGAGCAGTGATAGGCTACTAGCCTTATTTATTTCAAAGCCTCTTCTCGTAATATAAGATTCACCTGTTACTTACAAAAAAATAATCCTATAATAATATATAAATTGTTAAAAGATATTAAATTGGATGTTTGAAAAGTGTGGAATAAGAAATTGACCATCCAATATGTAAATATAAAGGGAAGATTATTTTGGCATCAGTGTCTTATAATTTAAATAAATACAAATTTATATTTGAATAAATTCAACCTCAGTTTAATACAAGATGTTATCTATTTACCCTTCTTTCTGCGAAGAGATCTATGGGTTTAACTGATTCTTTAGATTTAATACTCAACATGCAACTTTGATCTATATGAAGAGTTTTCATACTCTTGAAACTTTCTTTTGGTTAAAAGTTGTTTCTCATATTAATTTTCTTCTGAACTACTCAGATCTTTATAGATGTATGGGTTATTTTGAAAATTAGCAGGAGGACAATGGAAATAAATATTGCATGATACAACATGAGAAGAATATCCATATTGTCTCAATTATGCAATGCTCCTATTTTTATATTTAAACAATATTGTGGGGAATTCTGGTTGAAGGACTTTTGAGGAATTAGGTCCATATACATACCGTAGCTTTATTAATTTTCCATTTTTTCCAGTTTATTAACTAAAACTAATTTAAATGTAACGTGATTGAATACATCAGCAGCTTTAATTAGTATATGAACTTGTAATTTCTTCCCTCTTTTTGCAAATAAAATACTTCAAAAGGTTTGAGTTCTCTGTCTTGTGAGCAGCCCAGCTCCTTTCATCTCCACTCAGAAAACTGCTTATATTTCAGCCAAACTCTGATATGGGAATTGACAAAGGAGTGATATAGTGTTTGCATGTAAAGCACACCTGCATAGGGCAACTTTATAGTCTTCTATCAGACAGGAATTTAAAAAGTACAATAAATTATTTGGATTAAACGTCTTTTGAGTTTTTAGTTGTTTTGTAAAGATGACACTGATATTTACCAAAAGACACACAATATTTAGTCATATGCTGACAGTTATACATATGCAAATACGCAGTTACAATATCCAGCTGTCTGTTCCCTAGAAAAGTATTGATTCTGACTGGGTTTGAAGAGTTTTATAAAGATACTCCAGCAACTTTTCTTTTTTCATTCTGTAAATGATCTGTGCAAAGGAACAAACATGCAGAGCTGAGCAGTGCAATGCTTTCAGTTTTATTGATGTGCTTGTAAAACCTCAGGCCTGGGAGGCTAGTTTAAAAGAAATATTGATTTTGTTTTCCTGGAAGGTTATTGAAGTCTTAAATGCTTAACTACATTCTTTCCATTCAATTATATTGAAATCACCAGTCTTAACAATTAGCCGGGTTGGTATTATTAACTGTTGAGAAAGATTTGTTCTGAATCCATTAGCCTGCCCATCACAAAATATCAATAATATATTTTGTTGCAAATGTTAATGATACGGCCTCCTAAAATCTGACCCTTTAACTAACAGACTTTGAAAGTATCCACATCAGCACTCCTAAGTACTCTTCAAAGCAATGTGATCAGATGTTTTTGAGTCTCCATTTATTTCATAAGGAGAACCTATCAATTTGTAAAGTTTATTTCTGAATAAATATGCTTAATGGTTCTCATGTGACTTGAATGAGAATTAACCTGTTCATAAGCAATATTTCAGATAGTTGTGATCATATACAAATAGAAAAGAGATATATTCAATATTGGATTACAGAATAGAATAGCATAGGAATAGAATAGAATATAAAATAGAATATAGAATAGAATAGAATAGAATAGAATAGAATAGAATAGAATAGAATAGAATAGAATAGAATAGAATAGAATAGAATAGCTTTATTGGCCAAGTGTGATTGGACACACAAGGAATTTGTCTTGGTGTAAATACTCTCAGTATACATAAAAGAAAAGATACATTTGTTAAGAATCAAGAATCATAACGTACAACACTTAATGATAGTCATAGGGTACAATCAGCAATCAAATCATACTAGAAAACAGTAGATATAAATCATAAGGATACAAGCGACAAAGTTTACAGGTACAGGAATGTGGACCTTGGGTTTTATTAAATCAATTAAGTGAAAAACAGGTATTAATTTCAATAGAGTTTGGGTTGACTCCTCTCAAATGTATCAATAAAATCGCCACTTTGTAGCAGTGAGGATAATTAACAACTTGAAACTTTTGCCAGGATAACTTTTAATATGGGCCATTGAATATTAAATCAACATTCAAAATAACTCGGATATTAGATTTGTAAACATCTTATTTCTTGGCAAGACTGAAATGTTGTGTGTCTAAGCAAACTATTCTTTTAAGTAGCAGATGATCAAGAGATCATGCATTAAGACAACCAAGGTAGCGAAGTAATTGTTTGATCTCTGCACTGCACAATAATGTATTATTTCATAGTAAGTGTGGCGAGTAGCTACTGTATGGTACTCCCCTCCTTTTGGGGGGTGGGGGTGGAAACTCCACAGCCAGCAATGAAGTATTATTGTGTTTCTACATGAAAATTCTAGAATATTCATCTTGATGCAAGAAACTGCAGTGTAAAAGCAATGTCTTTAAAAAGGTATCCAGTTTATACTTAGGTAAAAGTAGACCAAAATTTATTTTCTGAAGGAAAACAAAAGAATAAATCTTTACCTTTTTGTGTTTGATAACTCCCACATATTAAAAAATAGCATTGTGACTGCTTTCAGTATTTCCTTTGGGGGAGGCTAAATATATCCATTTCAAGGGGTTTGATTTTTATAGAGCTTTTTTCATATACCTGTTAGTTGTTTTCCATAAAAATAAACCCATTTTAATTTCATCCTTTTGTCAAGGATGCTGCTTAGAACTAGGTACAGTTCTCAACTCACGCAGCTTAAATGACTCACACAGAATAAAATAGGAGCATTCATCAACTTGTGAGGGCTGTTTGCCTCAGCGCTCCTTGCTTCTGCTTTCTACTCACAACATTGCATTCCAATTACTTTCATATCCACATTCTGCTTAAATGTTCAGCTGAACATTTAAGATTCAGATAAGGGAGAAATAGGGCAGTGCATACAGGTGTCCATCTGCTTCTTTTCCTGAGCTTCACTTGTTCAGCCAAGGTCTGAAGGAGAGTTGTAATCATAGTAACATGAACAACCATTTGCGGAGTTGGGGTTTATTTTATTAAGGGGTCTAGTTAAACCAAAGAAGTGGACTTGAATTCAAATAAACACCAGGACAAGTGTCCTCCAGAGCACCCAGGATTCAGAAGAGCAGGGGAGAAGACCTGAATACACAACTCATTTTCCAAGCCAGCTTTTGTTCATTTTCTGTTCATGTTTCAAATGAATACGTGGTTCAATGCTATGTTAGTCAGGACAAGATGTCCACAAAATTCAGTCTTGATCGGTGATTTTTCTCCCAGTCCAATATGTTTTTTATTTTTGTCAGCTTCCTGCACATCATCAGTGAATATTAGTCGTTTGTGTTGTGACAAATAATGTTCATTTTTCATTGCAGAGTGATTTTGCATAGGATTTTTTGGGGCTAAGAGAAGTCCCTGATGATAGTTAGGGACTTGTGGAGGTGGGGAGTAGTAGTGAATTTGGATTGCTGACTATTCATATCAAACTCCGGGTTGAGGCTTTTTGAGAAAATAGAGTGAAGTTTCAAAGCCTTAACTGTTTTCTGGAAGGATCAGAAAGGCTGGGATTTAGTTCAGTTTTAGCAGTATATTTTTTTATGAATTCTGGTGCTAAAGTAATAGAATTGCTTTGTAAGATAAATCTTCTTTCCCATTTGATTTGCAAAGGTATATTGTTTAATCTCAAAGTGCTGCAAGAAACATTAAAAAATAACCTGATGTAATCATAACTTGCTTTGGTGAGATCCAGATACAAATTATTTGAACTGTGCATTTCCAGGTTACCCTGATAAGGACGGTTGCCTTCTATTAAGGGAGGATAAATCATTCAGGAGAAATCTGAAGTTAGTTTAGAGTAAGTCATGAAGACAGTAGATTTGCTGTCAGAGAGAGAAGGGCTTATCACTAAAAGTGAGTTATGAGTTGCAAAATAAAGCAACAGCTCTTCTTGGAAAAAATTGGAAAGAGAAAAAAATATTTTTTTTAAAGCATTCCCTCAGTCTTTGAGTTTGAACTGAAGCATGCTTTGTTTCCTAATAAGATATTCACTAGAGGACACTTATTTCCTTGGGGAACATGCCAAATACATAAACAGAATTTACACTTTGAAGAGTAATCATTTCATTCTGCATTTTCTCCTCAATAATAGATGAAGAATGTATACTAGTAAGTTCATTCAGTATTGTATATTTCTGTTTTATTCTCATTTATTGCTAGTAATGCCGTATGCTCAAACAAATTTTTGCTTCTGGAGTCTTTTTTCTTGTTAAACAATCTTAATGACATCTTGTCATTGGAATAGAAGTTCGAACTAGAAGTGCTTGAAAATGCTGTATATAAACCATCATATTTTTGTGGCTTGTTGCTGCTATTGCAGAATGCAAACCACATCTTCTATTTCAATGTTCTCCCACCATTTTCAGCTAAAATGCAACTAATGGTATTATATTAATTATACAGTATATAATGGTGAATATTTAGCTGTTTTAGTCTATTGAAAAATAAAAAGAATAATGGTGTTTATGCTGCTACTAAAACAACCACAATAACAGTCCTTGGCTTTAAAAATGAGATAAAGTCAAGCAGAGATCAGAGACAAATTTGTGTTTCTGAGTAGAAAGTTTAATTATTGGTAGTAAAATAGTAAAAATCCTATAGTATTGTTAAAAATTTGTGACCCGACCGTCCTTTGATTTTTATTTCATTTCATTCTGAAACATCTGAGGGAAGATAAAAACTAAAACAACATACTGTAAAAACAGTATAATAAGATAGACTAGAGCAAAAAAGAGAGAAAGAAAGAAAGAAAGAAAGAAAGAAAGAAAGAAAGAAAGAAAGAAAGAAAGAAAGAAAGAAAGAAAGAAAGAAAGAAGAACATATGGCAAACCACAAAACATCCCACCAGCAATTGGCATTCCATAAAGGGGCATCTACCACCCCAGCCAAGACCTGGGAGAACAGCCAGGTCTGCAGCTCTTCAGAACACCAACAGAGTGGAAGCCATCTGGATTGTAAGCAAAACTTCATCCCAGAGGGCAGGCACTACAACAGAGAAGGCAGAGAAGCCAACCTGATGGATGACATTGTTTAATCAAAGGAACCGCAGTGCACCAACCCTGTCAGCTCAACTTGGCTGGCCAGACACTATGGGAGGAAGATTCTAGGCTATGATAGAAAATGTAGTGCATGACTCCACATGTTTTTATATTTTTATTTAAAAATGTAATAAACCGAACAGCAGAAACAGTTCCATTTTTCCTCCTCTCGCTTGACAAACATAACTAATTGCACCGCGTTCTGTTGCAGATTGCTTCCTCCTTCGAAGCCTTGATAACGGCAATGAGGCCATTTGTCTTTTGAATTACAAAGCAAGAACTTTTTTTCCTGTACTCAAGACTTCAACCAAAAGCAATTCTAAGTGTGTGTGTATATACATACATACATACATACATTGGGTAGACCATTTTTCAACCATGCCCTTCAATATCAGGGAATCGGGTACTTGGGGTAGCTTATTATACCATTATGCTGCTTCCTCTTTGGCTCTTCAGCATTCTTCTCCACATTATGTCCAGTAACCCTCTTCAGCACATTTCTCTGAATTTGTCCTTGAACTAACAAACTTTGAGTCAGGTAAACACTGTCCAGTTCAACTCTGGCTCCAATTAAAACTAAAGATCTTCAAGAGCCAGTCTAATAATTGTCAGCCCATCCCTCTGTTCCAGTTCTTCACCCATCCCTGATAAGATGAGAGGGGAGGAGAGGAGAGGGGAGAAGAGAACCTGTGAGCACACTTCTGTTGCCTTTTCTCAAAAGTATACACATACATAACACACATATAGATATGCTACATACATATGTATATACCTACACCCTAACATATCAATATTAACCATTGTCCATCTTGAATACATAATGGAAACAGGAAGCTTTAGATAAGTTCACAAGGTTGATATATACTGTATGGAACAAAACTGTGACTGAATCTGGAGGACTTCCAGTTTGAAGGGCTTCAGTGACAAACAAAAATCTGCGATCGTGCGTGGTTTCTGTCTGGGCTCGCCGCTGGAGTGCCCCGAGCCGGCTGGTTTTGGGGCTAAGCCACCCCATAGAGGTGGTGAAGAGGGGGGAGACCACCAGCAGGGTCGAGGAGAGCCGCATCTCTCCTCCTCAGCTGGCCATTACTCCCTTTCCCGAAGGCGGTTGCAGCGGTGGTCAGAAATGGCTACCACAAAGGAGAACTCGACTGGAAAAGAATGTGCAGGAGGAAGATAAGAAGTGAAAGTTTTGGCTGACTGGGTTAAATTGTAAAAGCAACAACTAAGGTACCCTGGAATTTAAACTTACAAAAAATAACATCGCTCCCAAAGAAGAGTCGGAAGCAGCGAAGGAAAGTGAAAAGGGAAAGGTTTGGCTTTTTTTCCCTTCTCTCTCCTTCCCTATACTGACAACTAAGAGACTTAAATAAGAAATCGGAAAAATCCACTTTGACATCAGTAGGCAATTAAGCTGAAAATAAAACAAAATGCCAAGGGGATAATAAAGATTTCTGGACATTAAAAATTTTCTTTTTCATAAGCAGGAAGGGAGAGAAAAAGAATAAGGGCAGGATCTGGAAGAGGGAGGAGACTGCCTGGAATTAAAAAGAATCTACAGTAAAACTTCAACAAGACTTCTAAAAGATACATTTTAACTGAAACTTTGCAACTAAATAGTAACCCCAGGAAGAGAAAGTGAAAAAAAAGAGCAAAAAAGAAACAGCTTGTGTGTATTTGGATTATTTGGTAATCTTTGGATTCTTGGTTATTATATTTGAATGACTAAAATCAATCGGGTGGTTGTTTAAAAATTTATACAATGGCACCACTTCTGGATGAATTGAAAATGGAACTTAAAAAGTACAAAGAAGATGCACAAGAAGGGAAGGGTTCTTTTGGCTTCGTTTTTCCATTCTTAGAAATGGAGATTTGGAACTATGAGAAACAACAAGAAACTACTGCAAAACAAGAAGACTGGGACAAAGAAGAAGCCTTCTTTAATGAACAAGTAATTCTATGTGGGGAAGAAAAGGGAAAGGGGGGGGAAAAGAAAATGGAGAATTTAAGACTTTAAAAAACAACCAAAGAAAAGAAAAATAATTCGAAAAATAAGTATAATACTGGAAAGCAACAGAAAAGGGGAATACAGAAGAGAGAAATAGAGGTAGAGAGACAAGGGAGTAAAAAGGGGAGAGAGAAGAAGAGAGGGAAGAAGGAAAGGAAAAGAAGTTACAAAGGACCGGAGCAAGATATAAAGAAACAGGACCTATTTAGAGATAATGGGTGAAAATCTAACTGAAAAAGGGATTCTGTAAAGGTACATAAGATTGTATTGTTATATTAGTGAAATAACTTTAGAAAATTGGAAACAGCATATGATTAAAATGAGGGATAAATTAGTGTAATTTAGTGAAATGTTTGTGAATAAAATAAGTGAAATAAAATAAATGAGAAAATTGAATTAGGAAGGAACGGGGACATTTTAATTAGTTAATGTTTTATAAAATTATGAAGGGGGAGAATTAACTATGGGAAGCTTATAATTGTTCCCATAGAAGTATGATATTTAATTGAAAAGTAATGTTAAAGATGTTAAGACTTTAATGAATATTAATATTAATGATAGAATTGAATTGGAATGGAATGTTGTTTTAATTATATACATTTATAATTTTTTTAAAAGAATACAGTGTGTATTTTAAGAATGTACCAAGCAGAATCCGAATGGAAATTATGTATTATATTGAATGTTACAACTTTAGGGAAAAGATATAAAGGCGTCATACTCCAATCAGTAACTACAGGAGAAATTTTGTTTAATGAGAAAAGATAATAGATAATTGAAACAGGACAGACAAAAAATATAAATACAATGATTTGAATTGAGATGAGATAATTAAAATAAAATTGAGAAAATTAAAAGAGGGGAGAAGCTATGCAGAAAATGTAAAATAGTAATAAGATATGGAATAGAATATAAAAATGAGTATGAACCTGAATTTGTGTCTGTACGAAGAAATGTAACCCGGGATTACGCTACTTTCAAAAAAGATGTTTTATTTGTATTTTTTTGCTTTTTGTGAAAACTCAAATAAAATTTACAAAAAAAAACCCTGTGGCTGAATCTGGATGTTCTGCTTTGGATAACACAGAGCCTCCTCCCCAAAGGTAACAAGGAAAAAAGGAAGAGGATTTGTAGCATCCCAAACAATCTGGCAGACCCCACTCAAGCAATGCTGATTTACCATGTCCTGGATAGAAAGGAGTGAACTGTCAATAATCTTTTCTGCCATTGTCACCTCTCTCTGCACTGCCGTCCTGTCCAAAGCAGTAATACTTCCAAACTAGACAGTAATGCAATATGACAGGATGCTCTCGATCATCCCACTATAGAAAGTGGTAAGGACAGGGGGAAAAAGATGTACTTTTCTCAAGAATGGAGAAAATGCAGGTGAAATCATTTTCACTTTCCTTTCATTTTCACAGATTAGAGATTCTAGATAGGTAATCTGTCCATGCAGACTGGTAATTTTTTTTTACAAAGAGTATCCAACAGTATCCAAATTTGAAAAGAGGACTGTGAAAGGCAGCTGTAAAACAAGTATTACACTGAATTAAGCCGGTCATTTTAAAATAAAATAAAAATCACAATCTCAAGCGCACTAACCCTGAATGTATTATTGGTATTTTTTTTGTTTATTATTGTATGATTCGCATGCCATTGGGCACGCAAGCCACTATCTTTCTCCTTTGTACTCACTCTCTGCCTCCCTCACAAGCAGCCAGCAGCTCCTCCCACCAACCTCTGGGAATTTGAAATACAGTGAAAGAAATTCAAACTGCCTTTCTCCTTTGTACTCACTCTTTGCCTCCCTCATAAGCAGCCAGCAGCTCCTCCCACCAATTTCTGGGGAATTTGAAATGCAATGGAAGAAATTCAAACTGCCTTTCTCCTTTGTACTCACTCTCTGCCTCCTCACAAGCAGCCAGCAGCTCCTCCCACCAATTTCTGGGGAATTTGAAATGCAATGGAAGAAATTCAAACTGCCTTTCTCTTTTGTACTCACTCTCTGCCTCCTCACAAGCAGCCAGCAGCTCCTCCCACCAACTTCTGGGAAATTGAAAATGATGCTATAGAGCACTGCACATCAGAACAACTAGACACAAGGATGTTTTTTTCCCAATTGCCATCACTGCTAAACAAATAATTCCCTCAACACTGTCAAATTAAGTCTGCATTATTATTACTATTAATCCTCCCATCCTTCCTTTCACCCATCTCCTCTCACTTATGACGATATGACTGTAACTTTGTTGTTTGTATCCTAATGATTTTTATTGACTGTTTCCTAGTATGATTTGATTGCTTATTGTACCCTATGACTATTATTAAGTTTTGTACCTTATGATTCTTAACTCTTGATGAATGTATCTTTTCTTTTATGTACACTGAGAGCATATGCACCAAGACAAATTCCTTGTGTGTCCAATCACACTTGGCCAATAAAGAATTCTGTTCTGTTCTGTTCTGTTCTGTTCTACCTACTCTACTCTACTCTATTGACATTTCTACTGTTCTACAGCTATTATATTGGGATTTTTTCTTTATATTTAAAGAAAATCTAAATAACTGTTACTTGAATCCCTTATTTCTGGTTCTAGTTTCTGTGGTAGTAGAAACTGGTTCCTGGCTAACTTCTTTATGGCATCCTTTTAAGAACCTGAATACTGATATTAATATTCCTTCTTTTATCTAGATTGAATATCACATTTTTATCTAGACTTATAAATTGTCAGATCTCCTCTGCAAATGTACACAGGTGTAGTCTCATCTGTGCAGAACAGAGTACAACAAGGACTTCACACATCTTTGATAACATTACTTTTTCAAATGGAGCCCAGAGTTGCATTTGTCCTTCTAGCAGCTATTTTATATTATTGGCTCATGAAAAGATTGTTGTCCTTCATTTCAGTATTTTTCACTTTTTAAAAGATTTTATGTTAAAAAAAAATGTTATTAGGAAACATGGTAATCTCCCTATACACATTTTAGTGATGTTTTTCATCGATTTATTCAGTACATTTGTTTCTGGTGCTCCCACACGTGCACACCAGAGAGCTGCTCTTCTGGTTTCTGGCGCTCCCGCATGTGCGTGCCAGGGAGCTGCTCTTCTGGGTTTTGGCATTCCCCCACGAGCATGCATGCAATTCCATTTCAGCACTCAGTGCTAAAAAGGTTCACCAACACTGCACCAGGCCTTCCTTTTCCTTAACAATGGCAACTTTACAACCTGTGGACTTCTGGCCAAGGAATTTTGGAAGTTGAAGTCCACAAGTCATAAGCTACCCATAGTTACTCAGTCCTGCCTTAGCACTACACATTCAAGACTACTGTAAATATGTATTGGTTACATCATTGGGGGGGGGAATCACATTTTCCCTATCCCGCACATCTGGTATAAATAACAAATATAGTGTCTTTTTAAAAAAAATGTTTTTAATTGCACTTTTTTCTCTTTAAACAAATATAGTGTCTTAAAAGGGATAATATATTTACCTCTGATTGGGGCAACAAAGTGTACAAAGAAGAAGAAGAAATATATAATGACTCTTTTGTTTTGATGTTGCTGCTTTAAGCATTACTTCTAACTGTGCAACCATATAATTTAAGGTTGTTCAAGCAATATTTACCCTCTGTCATTCTGATGTCATTTTTCATCTGCTTTTTGATCCTTTGTTTCATAGTGACTCAATGGAAGAAGCTGAAAGAAAGCTGTATATTATAAGATGCAGTTTATCTGGAAATGATTATAAATTGCCAAAGAGAAATCAAATTTAAACATATGCTCTCTCTCTCTCTCTCTTTTTTTTTTTTTTACAAAAATGTCTGGTTTTACTGTGTATTCTTTTCTTGGAATGTACAGTTTGACAGTAATTTTTCAGACAAAGAAACTATGTTTTATAATGAAGTTGAAGGTGATATTAACTTTTATATTATATTTGGCAGGAAAGATCAATTGTGCACTATGCACTCTTTTTTGTATATAAATCTTACCTTGTCTATAGGATTGAATTGCTTTGGCTTTTAAAAGTTGCTTTTACAAAATAATAGTACTTTCAAAAATTATAGCAGCATTAACTTTTTCAAGTTCTTCAGAATGAAACATTCTTCACTGTTATTTTATGATATTCCAAAGACTAAGAATGTTATGATCATACTAGTAGGTAACAGACTACTGTATCATTACAGGAAGTCAGTTCTTTATAAATTCATTTATCAATTCTCTGCATCCTCAGAGCTTTCCTTTTCTTATTTTTCTGGGAATTAAATTTAGTTATAGTGGTTATGTGGTAATATTGCTTTCTTCCATACATCATTTTCTCATGGTGGGGGAAGATTTTATTTAGCAAATAAAAAAGTGATTTTTCTGGCAATGCAGTCAAAATGCAATCTCCAAATAACTGTATGATTGATGTGAATTCCATTTCTAATATCTAGTGAAGATGTATGCAAAACTTTTTTAAAAAATCTGACTTAACAGTGAGTTCCAGCAAGCATATGCTTTTTCTACTTTATATGTTGCCCCCATATGAGATAGACATCCTTTAAATCTTTTTTTTCAAAATGCCAAATATGATTTTTATATTTTAAGTACATTTTCTATAAAATGTATATACAGTATTTTATACTTTTCTACAAAAACCAAGGCAACAGAAGATATGATACAATCATTTTATATACTTGTTTTTATTTTGGAACGATCAAAGCAGTCCTGATTTTCTTTAAAATCAGTGCCAATAGTAAACCAGCAGAGTAAAAAAAAATCCACATTTTACATTCAAAAATGTTCTTTTTCCAATTTCTGGTGGGAAATACTTGAGAGCTGTGGCCTATTTGCTGTATTTTCCTTAAAGTTTTGAAAAGGGCACAATCCTGGACTAAATTATATTCATTTTTATATTATGGTCAATATGCAAAGTAATATAGAATCAGGTTGGAGATAAAGAAAAAACCTCTAATGTAATTGATTCATAGACTAAATATTAGTGCAATACAGTTTTTGAACATGAATTTTCAATTTCAGGTCTTATAATAAATATTTATTCTCTCTCCACACACACACACACACACACACACACACACACACACACACCAACAAAATGTAGCAGTGTCTTTTTACCATCTAATAGGAATGCTTTCATTCAGACTTCAAGCAAGACAACCAGCTCTTATCCAGGATACTCTCATCTTTTCCTTCATTGCTTACAGTTCTATTCTTACAGTAGCCATTATTGGCTACTAAATATATTTAATTATCAATATTCTATTGAAAAGAGGATTGCTCTGTTTCTATTGTCTCTGTGGTACTGTGCTCTCAGATTCTGCTAGTATCATAATGCTTTCCTGTCAACATGTATCATTTGTTATTAGAAATGATATTGAACTATAAGAGGAAGAGCCAGGTGTTGGCTCTACCATAAACTCAGTAGACTGCCTTAGGCAAGCAAGCCACTCTTTCTTGCCATACCTCATCTGCAAGATGCAGAATGTCACATTCATTATAAGGATATTATAGGTACTAAGTCAATAAACTGCAATGAAACGATAAAGGCAGAATATTTGTAAACATTTAAATATTTAGTTATTTTATTTTTATTATTTTTATTTATAATTATTAGTATTAGTATCATCATTATCATTATTGAAAGGTTAGGGATACAGCATGTGGCTATTAGGATTGCCACAATGTCTCCTCTCCTATCTTCTCTTTTTCTTTGTCCAGTTTACTATCTCTTTTTTAGTGTTATATTGGTAAAATGCCTGTACTTGATAAGTAGAATAACTAAAATGCTTCCAGGGGCTCAAAACCAGTGGAAGTTCATGTCATGTCTACTGATATGAAACAGCATGATAGCTATTTTCTTAGAACAGTCTGGTGAAACCTAGGACATACCACAATGTTTTTAGTGACATGCCGGTGTTCACCAACATTCAACAATTAATCTTTGGTTAGACAATAAAAACAGAAGTTAGAAAGTTAGGAACATTGAAAGGATAAATATTAAAACAGAAATCTGTTAAAATGGATAAACTAAATATTATTGTTATTACAGTATTAATGTTATTGTGATGAATGTTATTGTAAACACTTTGATTACTATCACCTAAAAACAATTGTACCCAGACAAGACACGGTCTGATTGAAATGGAATTTTTACATATTATATAAATAAAGCAAATGAAATTTTAAAAAACAATCTTGAAAACATGATCTGTGCTCATGTGATTTTGAACTCTGAGGAGGAATGGGGTGAGCTCTTGTGCAGCTTCTGCAGCCTGTGGAAGTCGCAAGAAAGGACTATGCTTTTACATAGCTTCCAAAAACCATACAAGAACAGGATTTGTTTCGTGTAGTCTTTGGAAGTGGCAGTGGCTATAAAAGATCATTCTCGAAAGCCACTTCAAAAACAAAGGCCTCATGTGACCAGCAGCCTCAAGTAGGCTGCAGGTCAATAGAAAGAGAACAGCTAAAATTAAGTGGCATATGGCAGCTCCTGAGGAGGACTGGGCCATGAGAGCAATGGCGCAATTCCCCAAGGCTCATACACCTTGGGAAATGGCACAAGGACTGAAGTCAAGGGCTCAGGCTCGTGCTTCAGGTCCAGCCTTTGTGCTGGACTGAATGCTGTTGTTCAGGATGGCCTAGATAGGGATTCCCAAACTTGGCAACTTTAAGACTTGTGGGCTTCAACTCCTAGAATTCTCCAGTCAGCTATCCCAGAATTCTGGAAGTTGAAGTCTACAAGTCTTAAAGTTGCCATGTTTGCAGACCTCTGGCCTAGATGGTGGGGCGGGGGAGGGAGATAGATAATTTTTTACAGGTAGTCCTTGACTTACAACAGTTCATTTAGTGCCTGTGTTTGAAGTTATAATGGCACTGAAAAAAGTGACTTGTGACCATTTTTCACACGTATGACCATTGCATCATTCCCATGGTCACGTGATTGAAATTCAGATGCTTCGCAACTGACTCACATTTATGACAGTTGCAGTGTCCCAGGGTCATATGATACCTTTTGCAACCTGCTGACAAGCAAAGTCAAAGCAGAAACTAGATTCATTTAACAACTGTGTTATTAATTTAACTACTGCAGTGATTCACTTAACAAATGTGACCAGAAAGTTCATAAAAATGAGGCAAAACCCCCTTAACAAATTTCTCAGTTAGCAACATAAACTTGTGGCTCAATTGTGGTCGTAAGTTGAGCACCATCTGTACTTTTTTGTTCAAAGAGTGACAGCACATCCACAGCCAAGTTAAGCATTTTCCAAATTTTTGACACATCAAACCCAAACCGTTCACCATCGCTGTCCTAGAGGGAAGTTTTCCACTTGTGTATATTTTTCCGAATGTGGATTGGCAGTCAGCCAATGATACTACTTTAATCAGCCAGGATCTGCCAGGGATCTTTTCCTGTCTTTCATGACTCAAATCTCATCAATTTTGGGTATTGTGCATAAAAAACATCTTTCAATTCATACGCTGCATGGGAGATTGTTGGCTTAACTTGCATTCAGCAATTTCTTTACCCAACGTCTATAATCAGAATGTGATTCAAAGAATGACATTAAGAATGTTAACGTATCTATTATTATAATTATGGATTTACTAGCATATGTTAGCATATGAAAGCTTATTTAAAACATATGTGTTTTGTATTTGTTTTCATTAGGCATAGTAAATAAAAGGAAGAAAATGTGCAGAACAATTTAATTGGTAATTACATTTGATCAGAAATTACAGTGACTTAATTAAGTGAAATATGGCTGATATGCAATGCTGGCATATCTCCCAAAATGAAATGAAGTGAAATGGAATAAATTATGAACGTCCTTGCTTGTGAGGTATCAGAAGCGTGTATGTGTATTTCTTGATTCCAAATACGAAGTAAAATAATGTGAAATGTTGACATTTTATTAATACACTAATTCAGTGGTCTATATAATATGAAAAGAAATTTATAAGAAAGTAGACACAATGCATATAAAAATAATTAATAATCTCTGCATTTTGTATAAACCATTGTCCTTCTCAGAAGTAATGAACTGTTTTACGATAACAGCTTATTTAAATTTCTGGAAACAATGTAGAAATATGACCTTTAAAATCATATCACATGTTTATTTGCTTAAAACGGTATCTTTATTCTGCTCTGTTTAACAAATATCAAATTGCTACATTCTTTTACCATTCCAGCATTTGAAACACATAAAAGCCAAGTTAAAAAAAATATTTGTAGGAATAATTGTACATTTAAAAAAGGTATAAATAATATATATTAATTGGCAAATTTTATACTTCTATGTTAAAATTAAACAAATATAGAAAGGATCTTTTAATATTTTATGGAACCAGTGTTTAAAATTGGGATCTTTTAAAATTGAATTTTATTTATGCTACAACCACTCTGCTTTCATGTCTTTTTATTCTTAATAGCTCCCCGGCAAATATGTATGAGTAGGATTGCAGCTTTTGTGACCTTTTTAAAATTCCACTTTTAATATGACTGACTAGGATGTTTAAAGTTGTTGCCACATTATAAAGATCTTGAAGCTACAGCACTAAATCATAATACCAGTTAATGAAAAGTATTGGAATTATGGGGTGGCAGGGAAGGTATATACTCAAACTGCGTGAATTTGCCTGTACTTAAAGTTGTCCTTGTCACATGTATTATTTAATACAGCTTTATATTAGTAAATAAAACCTATTTTACTATTACCAGGTTACATTTTCACTTTTGTGATTCATGATAGAATAGCAATAATTTCATTCATCCATATCTGTAGTTAAAATGAGTACTATTATAAGTAAAGGTTATGTTGCGTGCATTAAAATAAGTGAACAGGGTCTTTAATATGGATACTTGAATGCACTCAGAGATACATAACTTTTTTTTAAACCACATTGTTACTAAAATGTGGTGTGTGCCATTATAGTGAATGACTTCATTGATGTAACATTGATGTAACAATATTTATGGGCAAATGATACTCTTAAACAAGTAAATTAAAACAAGTTAAATTAGTGGGATCCTGTTATCAAGAACATTGGATTTTATTGTTACTCGTTTTACCTGAAGATAAAATGTATTAACAAATGAGTTGGTATAACAAATTTAAAAGATATAGGGAGTTCTAATTGTACATATTATTATTTAGCAGTTCTCTTACCATTGGTACAAATGTAGAGGAAGATGTCTGTCACTGAATTATGATAGTAATTTTAATTTTTTTAATCCTTCAGCAAAAGCCCTTTATCAACAATTTGCAAACTGAATAAAATATTTTGATTTGAATGTGGCATGAAGGAATTATATGAGAATGGGGGAAAGGAAATAGTTTATCCTCTGATTAACTTTCAAGCATTCACATAGGATTATTCTGGGAACTGTCTATGAATGTAAAGCCTTGGAGAAACAAGACAATGTAAATACCCTGTTTGAATTGTCATTAAAATTAATTTAGAAAAAGTTTGTACTTGTATGAAAAATGCAAGGACTTAACATAGAAACAAAATAGTTTATGAATGCCCCTACTATTCACTTTCTGAATATAACAAATATAACAGAAAACTTCATTTCCTAGGTCCTCAAAGCTCTTACATTTTTTGAAAGTGAAAGAAAAGTCTGGGAACTAAGTCATAACAGGCTTAATTTTGTTCCTTTGATTGGTCGCTAGATGCCTAGATTGATTTTTTTGATGTAGTTGTATGTTTGCATACAAATTACCATTTGATAGCCTTTCTGGCAGTTTCTCATCAGAAATTATTTTTTTAAGGGCATAGGGTAAAGAAAAATTACCAGATCCATAGTTTAAGTGGTTCCTCAACAAACCTTTTGAGTAATTGAAAGCAGTCTCATGGGGCTTCTAATTTATGTGTAAGAAACCTAAAAATATATATTCTTCTATTTTGTGAATAATAATGATAATCCTGCTGAAGTTGCTATGCTTTACAGGCATTTTACATTGTATAACTGAAGCATACACAGAGACACACAGAGACACACTGACACACAGATATGCTAATAATTATTTACAATCCCTTACAGAGACTTACAAATTAGCCCAATACACTTTGATTTTAATTCATCAATGATTTAGAGTTTTTTCCAGTCAATTTTAAAAAGTAAGGTCGGGAGACACACACACACACACACACACACACAGAGAGAGAGAGAGAGAGAGAGAGAGAGAGAGAGAGAGAGAACCTTAATAATGGTCATTAATAAAAATGTTGAATAATTTTGGCTCAAGGCACATCCCTACAAGACAACAGTGATTATTACTCTCTATTACCAGTAGAGCTATCAAAGCTGACTCCCAGAACACAATTAATCTTACTGTACTGCCATTCAAATGAATTCTTAGTATCTTCTCAATGGAAATTTCACATGGAAACTTTTGAAATTGTGCTAGGCTATATCTTCGCTCTCTGAATAATGTCTAGAATGTCCTTGTTCACTGAAGTCATTATCTTGTCAAAGAAGGAAATAGGATTTTTTTTAATCTGACCTATTATTGACAAAGCCATTGAAAAAATGGGTATAGAGTATAGAACTAGGATATTTCTCCACATAAAGCATTATGTTAGCTTTCAAATTTGATTTTTAGGACAATTGAATTCTTTAAGTTAAATCTGAGCTATAATCTATGGCAATTGTTTATATTTGATTCCAAACACCAAGCTCATTCCTCTCTCAGATGTCTTGGAATTGTTTTTCACTCAGTAATTTACAAAGTTGGGAGATACGCAATATTTACACAATGTTGAATTCAGAAACAGAAGGGCTGAATAACTTTAAACAGTGAATCAGAGCATTTTAACAAGCCTAGAGTTCTGCGAGCATCCAGATTTGAATCTACAGGTTGTTTGGAAAAAATCCTGCTAATTTTCACCCTTGTTCGCTCTCTGAATAATGTCTAGAATGTCCTTTCAATAATCAATAATACAGTTTTCAAACTCAAGGAAAGCTTACACTGAAATTTGACAGACACATTGGTGGATCTTCCTTCCCCTGTCCTTACCACTTTCTATAGAGGGACAATTAAGAGCATCCTGTCATATAACATTACTATTTGGTTTGGAAGCATTGCTGCTCTAGACAGGAAGGTGGTGCAGAGTATGGTGAGGATGACAGAAAAGATAATTGGAAGTTCACTTCCTTCTATCCAGGACATAGCACATAAGCATTGCTTGAGCAGAGTCTGCAGGATTGTCTTGGATGCTATACATCCTCTTGATGACCTGTTTTCCATGTGACCTTCTGGGAGGAGCTTCATGGTATCCGAAGCAGAACATCTAGATTCACTCACAGTTTTGTTCCATATAGCATGTATGGTGCAGAAATATATTTATGTATGTATATGGCATGTGTATATGTGCCTTATGTGTTGGGTACACTTCCTCTTCATAGCAGGCAACAGAATTTCATTTTTAATGTGGACCAGTGTGCTTACAGTAAAAAAAATGACAATAGCAGTTATCTTGTCTTGTCTTTCTGATCTTACCTTACTTACCTTATCTTAAAAATTGGGTTTTTCTTTGTGAGCCTGCAATTGATTGCATAGGGAAATTCAGTAATTGTCCCATAGTCTATAAGATAAGATATTGTAACAAAGCATATCAATCTGATCATTTAATAACTTAGTTAAATCTTTTCTTCCCATTTCATTTCACATGCATTTCTTTCATGGCAGACTGGCTTTCAGTTGCTCTTATTACTCAGAAAGTTCTGAGATGAATTAAAAATCTATCCATCACTTTAGGTAAAAAGAAGCAAAAATAATAATAATGCTCAGGCTTTTTTCTGTAATTCATATTATTATTTTTGAATTTGCATAGTGTATAATTTGATTGACAAATGCTACTTTTCAGTGAATCTGAGTTTCTCATTTAATTGATTTTATAACATTAATTTGGCATTTTGTTTAATAGAGAATTTTATTTTTCTTGTCTCTCTGTAAATGCTATCATCTCAGTCAAAAGAAATTTTCTCTGGGTTTAGATACATTGGATCTATATTAGACACATTTAAACCCTATCAATGAATTGTACAAAAGACTGAAGGAATAAAAAAGCTAATGCCAAACCAATACATTTGATTTGAGATTGTGAAGTACTAACATGTTAAAGATGTCCTAACTACCCTTTATTTCTGTAAGACATACATCAATCCTACAATTGTAACTTTGTTAATGAAAAAAACACAGGATTGTATCAAGGAAAATTTGTACTATAGGAAAAAGTGACCTCATATACAATCTGAATTATTTTCTATATAGAACTATGGATAAGACTGCAATCATATTTTCCTAAAACTTCATTACATACATTTATTATCAATCCTTTCCTTGAACTTTAGTCCCTTCAAATCATGTCTTAAAAAATGATTTATTTGTATTTTTTACCTTCTCACAAAAGTTTTCAAAGCTTTAACAAACTTCTTTTTTAAATCCAAGATAACAAGATTGATCAGGCTACTTTCTTGGTTGTTATTTGTATATATCTTTTAATTATTATTTTTTTTTTATTACAAGTTTTATTAATTTTTAAAACACACAAATTATCATTATTCATTACATGTTTAAACCTTTTTCCCTTATAAATTTAACAAGTCAGATAAATTATGATTCTGTTTTAAACCATTTCCATATAATATACCAAAACCTCTTATTCAATTTCTCTTTACTTCTCTTTACTCTTATTCAATATCATTATTATTATTTCATCTGTTTCTTTCTGACTTAGTTACCATTATTCTCATTCTATATTTCTACAAGTTTTTACCAATTCTCCCCCCAAAAAAGACATATACACACAACACACAAAACATAAAAAAATATCTTTTTGGAAAGTAACTTGGACCCAGGTGTCTCTCTCTTCATGGACTTCAATTATATTCATGCTCATCTTACATATCATTACTTATTTTATTTACCATTCTAAGCCTTCTATATTAACTTCTCCACATATTTCACACTTCTTAATTCTACCTTAATTAATCATCTTAGTTTAAATCATTATATTTGTATCTTTTGTCCATTTTTTATCATCCCTTTGTCTCATCCCTTATGAAAAAAAAAGAAAATCAGTTTCTCCTGAAATCATTAATCAGAGTATGATGCCTTTCTATCTCCCCCCTAAGTTAATCAAATTAATCTTTAAAATAATATCTAATACCCAATCAGATTTTGCTTGGTACATTCTATCTAACTAATACATCCAACACAATTAAATGCATAATTAGAGAATAAATCCAAATATTAAAAAGAAATACTATAATAAAAATTTTATAATAACATCAATACCATAATTTTATTAAACTCTTTAATTAAAACAATATTCTAAACCTCTCCTATTATTAAGTTTTAAAACCAATCATTTTTAAACATTTTAACATTTTAATCTCTTATCAACTCTTAAACCATTGCAATACTACCATCTCATCTTATGTACCTTGCAAAATCTTTTTTTAAAAAAAATTATACTTTATCCATTATCCATAAAAATTCCTTTTTCCATTTAATTTCAAAACGTTGTAGCTTTTCTCCACCTTTTCCCTTTCTTTCTTTTCCCAACAAACCTTTCTACCCCCTTCTTCTAGCCTCTGCCTTACCGGCTTCCCTTCTCTGTCGTATTTCTTTTCCCCTTTGTTTACAATCATCATATTGGTTTTGCACTTTATTTTTCCCTTTCTTAAATGTTTTTTAGATCTTAAGTCCTTAAATCCTTTAGTTTTCTTCTTTTCTCTTCTTTTCTTTTCTTTCTCTCTTCCTTTTTTCTGGATCAAATTCTGAGATTCATTAAAGATGGCTCCTTCCTTTCTTTCTTGTTCCTCTGCTGTCTTCATCTGTTGTAATTTTTGTTGATAATTAGTAAGCGCCATTTCTAAGAAAAGAAAAGCTTCTTCCACACCATTTCTCAGTTCCTCAACAGAAAGAGCCATTATAAATCTTTTCTTTTCTTTTCTCCTTCTTTCTTCTTACAACAACCAGAATATTCAAAAGAAAATAAAAAGATAAAACAGTCCCAAAGTTATCAATCAGTCCAAACCAAGGCAGAGTTCTCACTTTCTCCTTCTGGGGTGATATCAATCAAAGAGAAAGAAAGTCCAAATCTGTTTAAAGTCTTGTTACAATATATTCTAGTCTTCAAATCCTTAAGGCATCTGCTCCAACAAATCTTAGCATACAAATATTTTCTTTTTAATCCTCTCTCTTCCCACTCATCGCTTAAATCCAATTTCCACCTAAAAAAATAGGTTTCTTAATATCCAGTTATTTATTCCGTAGGAAAAGAGGGAAAGCTATCCTTTCAGCACCTTCAAGCAGCCGCTTTTTTCCTCTTCTGGCAGGTATTATTCAGAAAGTCATACTTTTCAGGAATTTTATTAAATATGTCTTAGAGTCCTAGGAGCCAAGAAAAACTTTCTCCTCTCAATCACTTTCTCCACTTCCTCCTGCGCATTCTTACCCGGCTGCCAGCTTCTTTGTGGCGGCCATTACGGACCGCCGCTGCACCGTCCTGGGAAAAGGGGGTTCTGCCGGCCAGGGAGGGGGTCTGCAGCACCCCCAAACCCTTCTCCGGATCCCCTACCTTCAGCTGCCCCTAAACCGGAAGTCTCCTATATATCTTTTAATTATTAATACATCATCTGGTTTCTTTGTCTATTGTAGCATCTTTTCCTTCTGTAGCTTGTCATTTTTAAATCTACTTTCAGATCAGTCTTGGCTGGTAAATCCTGTTCCTCTTTTATAACATCTTTGACACAGTCTATATGAAGAAGTAGGCACTCTGAAAATTAACTACTGGATCCCCTGCTCAAAATTATCCTTCAATGCATTGAATGTTAAAGTGATGAGAAAATGAAGTATGTGAAGTGTCCTTAAAGGCATCAAAGCAAGATAGCTATCCCCTTGTTTCACAGAGCTCTAAACTTGCTGGAGGCTGCTAAATTTTGACTCCTCATGAGAAGCAACTGTCTGGAACACTTGTGGGTGATCTCAACTTTTCTCCGAAGAGGAATTATAAAGATCCAGTCTTGTCACTGACTCTTTGTTCAGGCTATCTGTAATTTTAGGGGAGCTGTGTTCAGTTTGCCATTTCATCCCCAGAAGTTTCTAAATGTTACCAGATTCTATGTAGGATTGTGGAAAAGTTCCTGCTATATTTTGCTCTACAAATACTAGTATTGTGCAACTGTAACTCACAGGATCTCCTTGGTTGACATCAGCATATATGTCTTTGACTCTTTACAGCTTTAAACTTGTTAAGTCTGAACTGAAGCACATTTTTACCATTGAACATTCTGTAGGTTCCTGAAATTTTAGCTGTAAAATTATGACCTTAAAGACTGGGATAGAATGACAAAATGTGCAGGTGACTGACATAAATAGTGATTTCTACATAATAATTTGAAATGGGACTGCTTCAGTTATTCTATATGCTCCAAGCTCATATACAAGTAAAACATGGAGAATAGAAAGCTACCCTACATTGATTCCAAATATCTTCCATAAGAGGGTCTTATATCTGTTATGATCTGTGGCTTCTTCTACAATAGAAGAAAACATTAAAAAATAAAATTAAAAAATATTGACATTATTTATTAATTTTTATTTGAAAAGTGGGTGAAATACAGTTGTGTTATTTGCTTCACTTTTTTGGAAGGAAGTCTTGGGAGAGGGATATGTTAAAATAATATATACAGATGCATTTCCAGATTTTCACTTTATTATGACCAAATCAAATTCCTCCCATCAGTTAATCCTTATGTAGTTGCTAATGGGAGGAAATTGTTCATGATGATAGAATTGCAGACTAGAAATTTGCATATGCATTGGTTATACAACAGAACTTTGAAGTTTCTATCAAATATCTGTAACTATTCATACAAATTTAAATATTTATGAATATTAAGCCTGCAATAAATCAGAAAAATTTGTTTGTGAATTCATCATTTTTTAAATACTATGCCTAAAATATAATTTTAATGCAAATTTCTTGCTATAAAATGATTTATCTGTGTATGTTTTAAATTTACAGTATTATGAACTCAGACAGCATGACAATTTCCCATCATTGCATGTAGACCTTATATAAAATAGTAAAAAGAAAAGAGATCAAAATATTTGAAGCTCCTAAACAGATCAAAATTCTAGTCCTTTGCTCTGTAATCCATCATTTTAATAAGTATTGCATTCTCTCATTTAGATGACTCTAATCTGTTTTATTTTTGCTTCTGCAACTTTTCATAATTTTCTGCCAATAAAAGGTAGTAACAATAATTCTCAAAACCAGGAAGATACTTTTGTTTATTTTCACCTAGCTGAAAATTGTTTCTGGAAGATTGGAAAGCTTTATAATCTCTCGAGCCATAGCTAAAGAACACCAAACAGTATGAAATAATGTTTTGTTTAATCCAGTTTCCTTGTGTCATTGGTCTTCCTGTCCCAAATACTGACCGGGGGTGGGTTTCTACCGGTTCTATTCACCTCTGTAGAACTGGTAGCTCTGAAGAGCAGCAGACATAGAACCGGTAGAACCCACCTGCCCACCCGGGCTCTTACCTGACCTTTATTTCCTGATTTTTCAACTTCAGCTGCCGTGCGAGGAACAACTGCAGTTAAAAAAGCAGGAAAAGAGGGCTGTTTCAAAGGCTGCTTCTCTGCATGCAGCGTGCTGATGACGATTTACAGGCGCGCCCACATGCAGCGTGCAGGGAAGCACATCATAAATCACCAAATCTTATAAATCACCTCATAAATCACTGAACCGGTAGTTAACCCTGTCCTATCCCACCCCGATACTGACCTTTTATCACTGAAACATACAGTGATGTGTTCTGGCAAGTTGAACTATTACATCTTTTGCCTTACTTCACATGTTATTGCTTGCTTTTCCTTGATTCAAGAAAAGTACTATTTTGAGGCCCTTAGTTTACTTACTTTAATCATTTTTGGAAAATAGGATTTCTAATAATATTGAAATTTTTAAACACAGGAATAAGACTAGTACAAACTGAAATAGATCAAAAAAGAAAAGGGGAAGGGGGAAATGAAAGAAAAGTTAAATATGCAAAAAAAGAAAAAGAGTAGCAGAAAAATAGAAAAAAAAAGAAAAAGATTTAGTGACTTCCAGTCTTCTTTACAGTAGTAATAATTACAATCATAAAATTACCTCATTCTCTACATTTCTTCCTATAATCTATCCTACCTAATCATTAAATCCATAAATCATACATTTTCTTTTTTACAAAAAAAGTCACATATACAGAAAGTCCCAATAAACATAGATACTGTCTTTTCTCTAATCAAACAAGTCAGTTGGGACATCTCAGTGAGTTCTGTCATCTTTCACAACCATTTGTCTGTCATAGATATTGCCAAATCTTTGTTGATACAATAATCTCACTAGAGTTTTCATATATAAAAGCAACGTCCCATGACTTTTTTTCAACCGCTTATCCATCAGTTTCAAGAAAAAAAGTTCTGATTGCAGTTGAATATTAATGTTTCAAATCCTCTGAATCACTATATGGATTTGAACCTCAAATTTTCTAGCTATTTTTGCACAATACAAAACATAATAAAATTACCATTCTTGGGTATAATTCTACATAATATTTCTTGTATCATGTACCAATGATATATTATTTTATTTATTTATTTATTTATTCATACTATAATAGTGTTAATTGCAGTCCTTTCAACCACATATTTTTGCATTGTTTCATCTCTATATTGTAACCAAAATTTTAGTCCACTTAAGTATATGTACTGCTTCTTTTCTTCTTTTTCAAATTTCAGTAAAAGTTTATACATTTTAACAATCACATTTGTATACAGTTCTGTTTCAAAGTCAATCTTAACAGTATTCCATACTATACATTCATTTCTCTAGTTTGAATCTTTCTGATAACTGTAAAAAGGAAAACAATTAACAACTGTGTTTCTTTCCCATCAGTTATTTTGATTTTATTCTGTATTCCTCTTGAAAGAGTTCTAGTATTTCACATTATGGTAACCATTTGCGTTTGCCTATTATTTCTCATCTATAAAATGATTCTTGTGCTAAGAGCCACAAGGTTTGGGTACAATCTGGATATTCTCAATGTGGCATGCCAAGCATGCTGATTTTTGAAATCCACTTAACTTTGATTATCTTGTACCAAGGTGTAATTTTCATCCCACCCACATTTCAGGTCATATCTTTCTAATTTTAAAAGTCTTCTATTTCTAAGCAGCATCCACTCTTTCATCCAAATTAAACAAACTGCAAAATACAATTTCAAATAAGGTAAACTCTCTTTCATTTGCATCTTGTAATACCTTATACATGACTTGTGGCTTGTTCCCTTGTCAAACAAACTTAGATATACATTATTGCCACTGTTTAAATGCTGCATGAGTTGCCAAAGGTATTGTCTAAAACAGAATATCATTCTAGGCCAGACAAAATATTCATCTTTATCACGTAAATTCTCCCCAAAAATGACAATTGTAGCTTCTACCATCCTACAATATCTTTTTAACATCATTCATAACATTGTTATAATTACATAATTGTTAAAAAAACAATATGTTTTGTTTTTTCCTCAATTTTAAAATCCATTTTAATAAATTCTGTTTAATCCTCTGTTTGGCTCCATATCAATTTAGCAAATAAATATTAATTAATGGGAAAAGGCATAATTTGCTCTAACTTTCTATGCTATGCTGTATTAAAACACCTTTTGGATAATTTAGATATTCAGATTAGGTTGAAATGTTTCATTTCTTAATGCATTACCCTTCCTATTCATGCATCAACAACTATATCATTCGTTATTTATGGAATGTGAAACATCCTATTGTCTTTGCATGGTATTTGGTGTCTTTAAATCAGTTTTTGACTCTTGCACACGTCCCTGAAATTTTCTTGGAAGTGGTTTGCCATTGTCTACTCTCTAGGTCTGAGAGAGAGAAACTGACTCGAGCGTAACCTGCAGGATTGCCGCTAAAGTGGGACTAGAACTCATGATTCTCCAAATCTCTGCCTTCATCAGTTCACCAAAATGGCTCAATGAATACATTTCTATTTTGTAATCTTACCATTATTGTAAAAGGTGAGAATTGTTGTCATTGCTGATAATCATCATACTCTACTAATAAACTGACTATATCCTTATTGTATTATTGTGTTCAACATGACAAATTTCAAGAAGTTTGTTCATATATCTTAACAAAAAAGAAAATGCAATGGCCCTTATTTGAAGACTTAGCAAATCTCTGTCAACAGCATCAATAGGACAGTTAGACAGCTTCTTCACATTGAACTCAAATTGGATTGTCATTTTATAAACACTATTAAAAAGATTGAAAGTATATTTACAGAGTAGCAAAGAGTACTTATGAGGAATAGCCTGTAGTAAAAATAGTAATATTTTACTTTCTGCTCTTCCCCCTCTCCTCCCCCAGTTATGACAAAATTGAATCCTCTCCTTATGAATATTCTCTGTAGATATTAACTGACTTTGCAGTCCTTGACTCATTGCATCTATTATTGTTGATTAGTAGTGCCTCCACTGAAATAGTATATTGTGTTTTTATCACACTTATCCTATTTATATTTTTATTTTTTACTGACTGCTCTAGCAAGCTCTTTCAAATTCAAATGCTATACAGGCTTACAGAAAGTTTATCTCGGAAACATTATCACCTCAAGCAGGTGACAGCATGCAATTTTATGGCTTATAACATTTTCTCATTCATTGATAATCTTCTCACATATTGCACCAACAGTTGCTGCTAATGTATGTTAGTTATTTCCTCTTTTACTTTAATACCTAGATATGTATCTGACATGTCTAAAGATATTCTTAAATATTTGAAGACTACTTCACTTAATTCACATATCTCAAGTTAGATCCTATAAGCTATATGGATTTTTGCCATGCTTCTTGGAGTAATCAATTGCAACAAAGGATGGTAATTTGTAATACAGTTCACTTTGGAAGGAATAAGATAGTGGCAAGTTAAACATAAATCATAAGGCCAATATTATTAAGGTTTTAAGTGGAACTGCATTCTAGGATTAGAACATCATTATTGTTTCAAATCCTTCAAATATCTTGTTTCTGTTGGGACCTTATAATATATATAATACGATCTGTGAACCCAGAAGCATTTGAATTTGCTCATACTTCATATCTCCAAGGGATCAAGAGAGGGATTTCTACAGGGAAGGAAAGGAGTTTTTAAGAAATTGATAGGAAATAATACATGATTGCAGTATATGAAATGAAATGGAACTAAATTTTTATTCTATCTTCACCCTTCGTACCCCACTGAATTTTCAAACCCAGGGTGAACTTGACACTAACATGAATCAAGAAAAAGTTTCCCCTATTTTAAATACTTGGAGTTTACTATAAGGAAAAGTGCTAAAAAGGAAGAAATATACTTTTTTCCATGAGTTGATCCATGACTGAAATCGTTGTTTCAGTGTTGGTACAAGATGAAAGTGCCAAATAATGGCAAGCATTAAGAATGCAACAACAAAGCACACTTTCATATCTTGTTTATCCAGAATAAAGGATACATTTGCTTTCATGTTTGCATTAGAAACTATATTTGGCTGACCTATAATACATTTATAGCTTTAATGTATTTATATGTCTTTCTGCACATACTGTACCAAAGAGGGAAAACATGTTTGCCAAATCTCTTAAATGAAGAGCTATTTCTGATGTGGGAAATTAATTATGATGATGTTTCTGATTAAAAATTTATCAAGCTAATTTCTTGCATCTACATACCATATGTACAAGATGAAAATGGGCATTTATTTCCAAATGTATCTAAACTCATATTGAAATTGAAATAGAGGCTGTAAGTATAGAAATGCACACTCATGGGATTAATGCCTTATATATCTATGACTTCTGAAACTGCTACCAACCCTCTGCTCTAAGAGCATTGTTAAAGTGACTTTCTCTCTTTTGACCCACCCAATCACATGACCACATAGCCACACCCACCCAGTCACATGACCACATGCCACACCCATCCAGTCACATGACCACAGCCATGCCCACCCAGTCACGTGGTCACCTAGCCATGCCTGCCCAGTCACATGACCATCAAGCCACACCCACCAAGCCATGCCCACAGAATCAGTTGTTAAAAAAATTGAATTCCAACCCTGGCTATTTCCATTTCAAAGAAGGTGGACTTGACTGAGGCTATAATACAAAATGGCACTCAGCCTTTTGAAACAGCATCATTTAGGTATTACAGGAATGCTCTTTATTGTTGTAGGAAAGTATAACAAGATCATGAAAATCTTTCTCTTAATCCTCCCTTTTAACAAACAAAATCAAGAGGAGTTTCTTTTGAGTTTCTTTCTCATGCTTTGCATTTTCCTAGACTAAGGAAAATCTTTTATCCTATGATAATGGATTAATTACCTTCTTCCTCCTTCCCAAAGCTAGATCAACATGCTTTCAAAAATAAAACTCCTCTCACATCTGGAGGAAACCTTCATATTGCATAGCATTTCCTGGGGCTGCTCTTTGCGCAACCGATCATGACTACCTTGGTACAATGAATGTCATGCCTGATTTGTCCAAGAAAAAAGTAAGCAGGCTTCTGGAAGCCAAGGAGCCCTTAGCAATGCTAAGGTGAATTTGATATTGTTTAGTTAATAAAGGAGCTAAGCAGTGAGGTATACAGCTAACTCTGAAGATTTCTATTGATCAGGACTTCATGTAATCTTGCCCTTTTATTATAGTCAAATAGATGTATAGCCAAGGTTGATGGAAACAAAGTGAAAACCATTTCTGCTGCTATTTTAACCATCTGCTTAATTTATTATCTTTTTGCTGGGGAATATTCAGACAAATTGAGAATCAGTTTTTCTCAGGAAAAAAAATGCTTCCATCTTGCCAGAAAGAATGACATTCCATTCCATTCCATCTCTCTGAATTTGAAGTTGTAAATCAAATGAGAATGGCACACGAACAATATCGAAATTTAATTTATGGATGGAAATAGACAGACTCACTAGAGAAATTACTGGCATCATTACCAAATATTAGAAAAGAGGTACACATCTTGAAGTCCCAGAACCTCTTGTACTCCCTGAAAACTCCAGGAGAGGGGAAACTCACAAAAATGTTTATTTTGTATGTTGCAAAGATTCTTATTAACAGGCTTTTATTTTTTTTCAAGGTGTGCCACAAAATAGAATATTTTATAAAATGGCAGTCAATCAACCCTTCTGACTTTTAATTCTGTTATTCAAAGACATTTCCAGCTAGGAATGAATAGCAATATTGTCAGATGTTACAAAAATGTAATGCCTGCCAGCTCTAAAAGTCTTGATACTGTCTTTGGAGAATTCCAAAATGAATATTTACATGTAATTGTATGTATTATATCAATTTATATGGCTTCCCATGTGAGGCTCATCAATCTAGGTAGCTAATAAAATTAAAAACACCATAGCAACACATAACAATAAAACAAACACACATACAGTAGCCAAAGTAACAAAAAAAACATGAACAACAAATCAACACAATCATGCCATAGCCTCTGCCACACATCCAGATCTCCAAACCCAGCAACAAAATCTTGTCTTTAATCCCTTGTGAAAGGCCAACAGGGTCAGGACCTGAGGATACTATCCATTCAATTATGACAGCCTTGTTTCCTTTTACTGATGACTATTCCAAACACAACTGTCTTTTCCAGTGGCTTTGATGATTGCATAATATGATCAAAATAAGCAAGGTGGAATTTTGTGATTTTGCTTTCCAGTGATAATATTTATGATTAATAATGTAACAATCATATTTACAGTATAAATTTGATTCCAGTTAGAGATTTAACAATTACTAATTTAAGAATTAAGACAATAAAAATAATTGTTTGTTTTTATGATACAAAATAAAAGCTATAATTGTTTTTGTTTGATTACTAGTAATTATTTCCCTTGATATTTGTTTGGGATATTTTAATACAGATTTCTCATTATATTTCTTCATGTTTTGAGGTAAAATCTAGACATGGCATGAAGTTAGAGATCTGTAGGCTGAAGGTTATTGTTTTGTTTGTTCATTTATTCATTTGGTTTCTGTTATATCTATATGTTCAACAAGAAATTCCAGGCAATGTGATAAAAGGCATTAAGAAAAATTACCATACAGTAGAAAAAAATACTGCTGAGACAAAATCTGAAGAAGTAGCCTCCCAGTGGAAATCATGCCATATACCCACATCTGGCAACTTTTGAAAATTGATCTATTCAGGAGGACCTATGAGAAATGACAGGAGGTTTATTACAATTGGGCACCAGGCAACTCAGTCTGACTATAGGTGGCTTGCATTGCAAGCAAGACAGATAAAAAATAGAAAATAATAGGGGTGTTACAACAAATTGGCAAACCCAGATGACAACACCACAATACATAAAAGATTCAAAAATGGGATCCAACCTCCTTAATCTGAAAGAATAGTCAGATGTTTTAATGGACTTCTAGAACATGATCAGGATGGGAGCCAGCTATACCTCATTCCAGAGAGCAGCCGCCATGACATAACTGCCTATGTCCCAGAAGATAACACTCTGTTGATTCATATCAGCTGGACAGACAGCACATGAAATGAATTAATTTATTATTTTATCTCATTGTTTCTTAAATGTTTTAATTTGGATGCCCCAATTCAAGTAGCTATTAACTACTATAGACTGCTGAAAGTTTGCTTTGATTGTGATGAATTTAAAGTTGATAAATGGTGCCAAATTTATTTTGTTTACTCTCCTTTTCAGTTTTCAATTACCAATTCCCTCATTCTTCAAATGTTTTTTTAAACCTAAGTTAAACACAAATGGTTGGAATCTTTCCTATTTTTCAACTTAAATATTTATCCACTTCTCTCTTGATACTGGATATTTTGAACAACTAGACATATGACCTCCCATTTTGAGACTATTCTCTAGAGTGCAGTTGTTACAAGATTTGTAGAAAACCCTGCCCATTTATATAATTCTATGAGAGGGTAATTCAATCTATCCATTACTAAAGCCCTATTTTATTTAGACACTTATTTGATTTTTAATTGAAGAGCACCCATTAAAGATCTGATACTACTTCCCAATTCCTGTGGATAGTTCTTATTTAGTACATACAGTAGTATGACATTCCCAATAAATTTTTTCATGTCTTTTTTTATAGAATTTGTACTTAGATATGCCATTATGCAGTATATTCCATACAGTCTAGCAAATTTCCATTTATATTAGGTGTTTTCATTCAAAATCAAGCACTGAAGCCCTGGCTCTGAGGCATTTAGGCACTCAAACTACAGAGTTTTTTTTTTTTTAAAAAAAAAAAACCACACTAAAGGGATGTGTTTTCCCTCCGGGTTGTGGGCATTTATAAGTGGCTTTTTGACCTGCCAAATTCATTGGGCTTGGAAGCTATGCAGACTCATACCTGACTAATGCCTCAATGAGATACCTCCAGATAATATTAGTACTATAAGATAGACTGGGATATTTAAAAATTCCAGAAGAAAACAACAGCAGACCACTTCTCTATTGTTTAATGGATGTATTTATAAACCCCTAGATCAGGGGTGTCAAAATCAAGGCCTGCGGGCTGGATCCGGCTTATAGGGTGCTTAGATCATGGCACGCAGGGCAACCCTGGAAACAGTGAAGGACTTGTCTGCGGTGCCTCTGCAACTGAAAACGGAGCTTGCGAGGCTGCATGTGGCCCTCCCGAGCTCTGTTTTCACTGGCAGAGGGTTGCAGCAGGCCTTCACAGCTGAAACGGAGCTCAGGAGTCCATTTTCTCTGGCAGAGCGCTCAGGCCACTGACATAAGTGACGTTGAGCTGGCCACACCCACCCCAGCCCTCCGAGGTCAAACACAAGATGCAGCCCTCAATGAAATCAAGTGTAACACCGCTGCCCTATATGTTGAGCTCAATTTGGGGAAGATTTCATATTATATTCTGTATTCTTCTGTGCTATCGGATACAGATATCCAAATGTAGCAATGAAAAAAAAAAAAACCACCAGTGAGCTAGGCAATCTAGTTTTGTGACTGTGCAAAGACATTTGCACTTATTGAAAGTTACTACTTATGTGAGTTTAGTTTGACAGACTTAGCATTTTAGTACAATCCACCATTTTATCTTTGCAAGCAAAGTAGTCTCTGTCAGTTTTGTCATGAATAAAGTGAGGGAAGTTTTCATTCTATGAGAAATAAAAAAACCTCTAAAATTTAAACAAATGTGGAAAAACTGAGTTAAAAGAGAGAAAGTTTAATATGACTGAAAAAGAAAAAAAAACTTCCTGTCATACTTTGTAGGAATAGATGAGTTTATATGCTTTGTTTACCAAGCAAACTATTTTTTTCCAAACCAGAGTACCTTATTTAATTTCATTAGCAGTGACTTGTAGTGACTTAGAAATCTCCTAATTCCCATAAGTCTACCTGCCACTCCAACCCTGCTGATATTTAAAATATTCCTTTTTTTTGTATTCTACCTATTTGTCTTGTCATGTGCAAAAGTAATATCTCCTGAATTCTATCCATCTTGGGAAATATGTCATGATGTCTTCAAGGGTTCCTTCTGCCATCAGAAAAAAAGAAAGAAAGGAATATTCCCTTGCTACCTACTATCCATTCATTGTGGAAGCCAGACTAATTGAATGAATATTCCACATTTCCCAAGAAACCAAATAAAAAAAGATTGCTAAAAAGATTGCATTGTTCATAGAAGGTTGAAAAACTATGCTTTTAAACTAAAGCAGGTCTGTAGTTGCAACTGGGAAATCTATATTTGCATTAAAAAATGTATAATTTGCTGACATTACAATTTATTTCACTAGGCATTTAGCCTTGGGGGAATGTTATATTATGGTCTGGATCAGTATTAGCAAATATTACAAACAACAGTTGCTGCTCTTATATTGCTCTGATATTGGATTAAACTTCAATATTACAAGGTATAGGAAATGAAAGTGGAAAGCTAATCCTTCCTATGAATTATTTATTCATTCATTCATTCATCAAATTTATTTGACCACCCATTTCACAGAGGTGTAATATGTGCTGTTGTAAAAACATACATAATTGCCTACATGGCTGCATTTTGCACCAGCAAATTTAATTTCAAAAACTGTACTGTTGGCAGTGGAGTTTTCTGACAGTACTTTGCCAATTATGACAGCTTAGATCTATCTTGGTAATTTAAAAAAAAATAGATTACTTAAGAGGTGGTCATAACTAAGTAATAAGTCAAATATTTTTCAATGGAGCTGAATCCAAATCTTATTCTTGTCATCTTCAGATAGGATCTTATAAAACTCTGAAGAATTGCTTCCAGACAGTGTTAGAGACATGCAGTAGATGGAAGAATGTTTCAGTTATTTATATGAATGTGCTTCATTGGTCATTAGACATTTCCCTCCCTGACCATGTCAAGCAAAGACACAGTTTGGAAGAAAATGTGCACCGCACCAATATCAGAGAAAATGCGGGAACAAAATCTACAGTGATATGGCCATATTCTATGAGCAACATGCCACACCATTCCCTACATCGCTTTCCACTTTAACACAGATGGCAAAGCACCCATGTGGAAGGCCAGAACAAAGATGGCAGGATACAATAAATGTGGGCATTAAAAATGTCCAGTTGGATTCAGATAACTGTGTTTTAATCATACAAGATAGCGTTTGTTGACTTGAAAAACGGACCCTGCATCTGCTGGGAAAATGCTAGGAGAATGATTATCTATCATCTATCTACTCACTCACTTACTTACTTATTTACCTTCTTACTTACTTATTAAATTTATTTGCTGCACATCTCATAATGAAACAACCCTGAGTGCTTAACTTCATTTAGCTTCAAGAAACTCCCTCAGTTCCATCCATGGATGTTTAGCTACTCAAGAATTAAATCCCACGTTTTTCTGGAAAACGTTTCCGTCTCATAACTGACTGTACTTGCATTATCTTTTAGCTTTACTTCCAGGAACCACATATTTTTATTCACATCTAGATCTGTTTAGATAGTTCTTTCCTTTCATGTAGGACTCCCTTCTTCCTGTGATAGCAAGATAGTGAGATATCTACTTACTATTCAGAATTCCAGTATGAAATTTTCAGCTACCAGCACTCTACATCAAATATAAAGAGATGATAATTATCTGAGGTAATGATAATATATTCCACCCAAAATATACTACTTGCACATATAATTACAACAGATTCTATTAGTTCCTTATCTAATTGAGGCTTTAAGCAATTAATATTATTTCCTCTTTAACTTTCTTTCTTTCTGGTTTTTTTTGACTCAACAATTTGATTTCCTGCTTATTCTATGTCTTTCCCCATTTTGTTTCATTCCATGATTAATCAGATTCTTTCTAACCTCTAAGCTAAACATATTTTCTCCAATTCTCCTTTTCTATTAATTCTTATGTCTGACTTTTTAAAATTCCACAATTGCTTGATTGCTTGTCAAACCTTTTCTTCTTTGCACTGACATGAAGAAGTTCAGTGCTTATACTATCAAACTATGTGACACCAAACTCTCTTTGGGGCTCCAATGTAATATGGTGGTATCTCATATTTTACATTAGTTATTAATTAATTAATTGACAGCACTTATAATCTATCTCAGTCCCATAGGACTCTCATGTCAGTATGACATAAGAAAAGATACAAAATTTTTGATCCTAATAGTACTACAGGGAGCAATAAACAGCTATGAGACAGTGTTCAAGTCATGGTCTGTTCAATCTTGTGAAGTCTGCTCAGTATCATTTAATGAGATTTTATTTGATGCTGCTAAGGATGTAGCTGGGAAATATTAGCTATGTATTATATTTTTGGTTACATTTCTAGAAACAGCAACAAAAGAAAAAATATTTCTTACATTATCTTAAAAGAAAGCTGAAATTATCAATAGGCCTATGCAAATCATTGGAAAGTGTTGTGGTTCGCCGGCATTCGGACAAGGTGCCTGCATGTGATGCAGAGATGGAGCCAGGACTATTGGAGAGTGGGGTGCTGCCTTCAGAGCTTGTGGAGTCTGGCAACAGTGATGCAGAGGACCCTGGGGAGTCTGTGCCCAGTGCGCATACGCATAGGGCTGCCAGAAGGAAAGAGCAGCTGAAGCAGTAAGGGCGACTCGGGAGTAAGGCTGGAAGGTGATGGCTAAAAAGCCCTCGGGGATATGTTATTTGCAGGAAGCAAAGAAGTGAGTCCTCATTGAAGCCCTACTTACTCCAGTTTTTGAAACTTCTGTCAGTGGATATTTAATCAGTAATTAGTCTTCTGTTCTTGGCAGCCTTTTGCAACCTTGAAAGGGTATGCTTTTGATATCAGACAATTAGGTTTAAATGTCTTTTGGCTGGGAATACACTGAATTCCCAGTGCCGCATTAAAAAAGGTTTGCTTTTATACACAGTTTGTGTTTGTTTAATTTGAACAAGGCTTGGGTCAGAACAGAAAGAGTCATTTGCAAGCAAATATGATTTTTTTTTTACCAGCCAAAGGCCTATGAAAACAATGAGGAACAGGTTCTTAAGAGCTGTACAGGTTCATTTGATATCTTGATGACAGCTTAAGACTATAAAATGTTGAATAGAAAATATAAAATGGCATCCTTCATATAGGTCCCCTTAAAATCCTAGAAGAAGCAATTGTAAAAGTGATACTTTCTATAAGAAAAGTTCTTGAATAACATTTTCAACATCATATCATCCAGAAAAATTATGTAGAAACAAGTCAAATGTTAGTACTGATTAAATTACCCATCAGATTGTTTAAGTTCTCCCTCTCTCTGCCAGCATCCTTGCAAAACTGACAAACTACAGACATGTAGCAGGAAACTCCTGACAACGATAGGATTAGGAAGGTTTGCTATCATGTACTAGTTCAAGACACAAGTTTCATGTGGCTGGGTGAGCTCCCTTTCCTGCCTCAGCTCCTGCCAACTTAACAGTTCAACAGCATACAAATGCAAGTAGATAAATAGGTAACTGTATTCTGTGCACTTCAGTGTATAGTCATGCTGGCCACACAGCCACAGAAACATCTTTGGACACGCTAGCTCCATTGGCTAAGAAACTGAGATGAGCACCATCTCCTAGAGTCAGACACAACTGGACAGGGAAAATCTTTATCTTTTACCCAAGCATGAAGCTTTCTATTTCTGCAGAAATAAACAGCTGAAAGTTGCCTTCCTCTTCCAGTGTGACTTAGTCTTCACTCATGCCAGGAAGACAGAATCCAGATGAGGCTCCGTCTAACACATTTACAACCAGAAGACAACTACTTTATATGCTGAAAGGAAAGAGAAGAGGAAGATGAGTGGCACAGTGGTTTGATTCTATTTCAGTAGCAATAAAATAGAATAGAACTTTGGAAGCCAGGACAACATTTTAGGGATAGATCATCCTGGAGAAATCTATAGCCTAATCAACTGTTGGTTGATTTCCTCCCAATTTTTTAAAACCCAATTTTTTAAAAAACTTAAACTTAAGGAATCTTATTCCATGGATCTCTGAGAGAATGAAATTATAAACATTTAGAAAAATAATTCAGAAAATTGTGATTAAGCTCCTTTATATTCTGATATTATTTGCAGGACAACTGCCTTAAATATCATTTTAATATTTTATAATATTCAAACACATGATTCCTCCTCCTGCAAGGATAACTATGAGGGTAACTCATGTATCAGCTTTAAGAAAGATGAGTTGAGACGGGTTATACAAAAACTGATTTAATGATTGGCATTTATAAAGACAAAATAAATGATGTATTAATTCCCTTCATGGTCAAATTAGATAAACTGCCTTAGCTTCCCATTGTTTCCAACTATCACTTTAGAAGTTGACAGATTCCTTAATCAGAAGCCAGAGATTGGCAAACAGGATTATCAGAAGTGGGTAAATTATGTGAAGGAATCCAAGCATTGTAATAACCATTAATCTATGTTCATTTTAATATTTGCATTTAGCATCCTCCTCCCAAGCAACTTGATTGAAAACCCCAGGTAGGATTAGACCTGGATAAAGTTAAACTCTAAAAGATTGCAGATTATGGAGAGATTCCAACCCTTTAGTAAGGAATTACTCATAAGAATTTTAGCATCAGAGATGATATAGTCCCACAACCAAAACAACCCCAAACCCAAAGCCACTGAGTTTTTCCAGGGTTCAGCTGAAACCTGTTCCTTATCCAGAGCCTCAGAGCCTCCAGATCCTCAGAGAGGATGTCCAAGTATCACTTAATTTACCAGAAACAAAGATGATAAACATACAGACAGTTGAGTCACTCATTAAGGTGATATAGTATATTAATTACAGAATACTTTACAGTACTATCAACACAGGGCCAATAAAATAATGGACAAGAGATTACAGTTCCAGAATGGGTACTGAGAAAAAGATAAGATTAAAAGGCCAATCTGTCAGTTACTTTTCTCCATATTTTCTCTCTCCCTCCTAGCATTTTAAAGAGACGCAAAAGCAAAATTACATACAAAATTTGCCACTTCAGGTTTGGTTGTTTTATGGAGACTTGGCTTCACCTTGCATAATGTTTATTTCAACCCAGATTAGTCACTTTGATTCATAATTCAAAGTTTAGCAAAATCCAGTCACACTCCTAGTATAAGCTTATGCAGTATCAAGCACACAGCTTCTTTTCACAGTCATTGATGTTCATAATAGACATGCTCCTGAAATTCATCCTATCCCATAAATTATTAATGAATTGATTCATTTGTATAAAACAAGATAAAAGGTAAACATATATTCCAAATTGACTCAAGGCACTGTTTGAATATTATGTCCCACCCACCACCAAATGAGACCAAAGTTAGGGGCATTTTTTAGTAAATAGTTTTTTTTTAAACATACAGTACAGCTAAACTGGAAAAGTATGGTCAACTGTATCATGTCATTATATCATGTATTGGTGTTTGTCTATCTGTCTGTCTGCCTGCCTACCTATCTACCTATCATTAACCTAGTGGATAGATCTTAAAGAGCTTAATTTGAAATGTAGGAGAGGAAAGACTCTATTAAGAACACTGTTGAATTGTTAACTTAAACATATGTGCTTTCAGTTCCAGGAAACCTTATTATTTACTTACGGGAGTATTGATTTTTATCAGTTGATTTTGTCTTATTATGATGGTGGTGAAAATGACCAGAGTTCCTCTGAAATAATGAAAACGGCAGGCGGGGTATTTTTGATTTTTAATCTTCTATTTATTACTTTTTATTTATTTCCTGCTCTTTTCCTCTTAATGTAAAAGTTTTAATCTGGCCCTAGTTCTACAGTTGCAGTCTCCAGCGGTGCAAGATCATTTCACTGACCTTAGGAGCAGTCCTTTTTTCCCCTTTTCCCCTAAGTTAAGCATGGGAATGGGGGTAAGATATTTCTGGAAGGCAGAGTGTTTCTGCCCCAGCTCCTGCCTACTTAGCAGTCTGAAAATATGCAAATATGAGTACATAAATAGGTAAAATTCAGTTGGAAGATAACAGCGTGCTGTTCATGCTGGTCACATGACCATGGAAATGCTTTTGGACAACTCTGGATCCCTCTACTGAGAAACGGAGAGGCTATTTATGTCTTCCTAATGATGTTAGTATAGTCTCTTCCAGTTTAGCAGAAGTCAAAAGGTTGTTTTGGCTCCCTAAATCAGCCCTACTATAGGTGACTAAAAGGAATATGTGCCCTGAAGAAGAAATTCCATAGGGACCAATGCATTTTCTTTACTGTAATCCAGAAAAGATGGCAGTGGAAAATTCATTGGCTTTCCTTTATTCCATAATGGACTCTGTACAAATGCATAGAGTGATTATTTCAGGCTGTCTAGCAAGGTCAGGTTGATAACAAAAACAGCAATCCACATTCAAGAATAATGAACTAGTTGAATGGGGCGGGGGAGGGTTGTATCTATTCTTGCCCTACTTCACCTCTCTGCAGCTTTTGATACCATTAGCCAATTTGCAGGTGGGTGCATTATGTTGTGTTGTTTTGCCACCTCCTTTGGGGTCAATTTCAATCAATGATGCCTGGGGAGAAGAGGTCTTACCCTTGGTTCCTACTTTGCAGTTTTCTACAGTGTTCTGGCTTGCAGCAGAATTTACAAGAATTAGGATATGACCAGGTTGAGTCCAAGGGAGGGACCAAGCATGTAAACAGTTTGAAATCTCTTCGCACCCACAGAAGATCTAATTCCAACCCTCCTGGAATTCCATTGATTCTTATCTACTGCCAATTTGCCTTGATTCAGAATTTTATATAGAGGTAGAATAGAATAAACTTCTACTTATTTTGGACCTAAACTTGACTCCAGATTTCTTGCGCCTGATGCAATATTTGCCATGAATTTGGAAGCTAGCATATATTTTCAATTGGTGTAGCAGGTTTATTGAAGAATATCTAAACACATTGCATGTCTAAACACATTTACATCTTCAGATTTTAAATTATCCATTGCATGGAATATATCTGCTTATGTATTATTACTAGACAAAAAGTTTTATATAATTCTTTTGTTTTTTCTTATTTATTATGCTTACGTGATCAGGAGGTTGAGGTATGTTTTCTTATATATATATTCTTTTGTTTTTTCTTATTTATTATGCTTACGTGATCAGGAGGTTGAGGTATGTTTTCTTCATTATTTATTTATATAAATAATGAAGTTTTTTAATGTACCTACATTGTATTGAATTTTACATTCTATTTGACTTTTTGGTGTCCTAAAATATTTAATTTGTTATCTCCCACCTGTCTGCATCTTTTATGAAATGATCAGGGCATATGTGATATTAAACTGTTATTTAGTTAAATTTGCATTCTTGTTTTTGATAAAGATATATACTTACTATATATTTTTAAAAGACAAATTAATGTTTTCAATGCTTCCATAGAAATAAATGAGATTGCATGTAATTAATCATGTATCACTTATTATGTCAATCATGTTTAATACAGTAGCTCAACCCAACATTCAGTAACTCAGCAACCAAGCTCAAGTGCCCTGAAAAATCTCATCTAATTAAGATCTGCTACATTTAATTCATACTTTTAGAAACTGTAGCATGTCTATATGCTTTGGATTACTTTAAATTGTGTGTGTGTGTGTGTGTGTGTGTGTGTGTGTTATTAAACTCTGCATTCTAGATGTAAAGTTCATGTTGCTAGATGATGCTAACTTTATTTTAGAGAGAGGTCAGAGTTTTTGTGAACCTTTGGGCATTGCATGGTTCAGAAAAATGCCAGAATTTAGCCTAGGTAAATTTTCAGGAAATTCAAACCAGTAGCTGGACATATAATGCCAAGTGATTTAATGAGCAATCTTGTTATCTTTACCAGCAGTCCTTTGACCTTTCTCAGTGACACTTGTTATGCATTAGTTATCTATGCTTATTTCTTTTTTGCAAGGCAAGTTTCTCACATCCAGAAACATGCTTGTCTGAGATACATTTAAGTTAAGGATGTGTCATCAGCTATGATTTGATTGAAATAAGTAGTTAAGTAGTTGTGAGATTTTCATGGTTTCAGTCTGAAGAAGTGTTCTGATTTTAAAAAATCATAATTGGGTGTGGACTAATAATTCAAGGTAGAATAAACCATTTTTATTATTGTTACAATTTATTATTACATTGGTTCACAGCCCATCTAACTTCAAAAACAAATATATTTTGGAATTGTAAAAAAATCAATCAAATAATCAGATTCAGTGTTTTGAATCAAACTTCCAATTTGATTTGCAAAGATGATTGAGTTCACAATTTAAGTAAACATCTTTACAACTGAATCTTTATAGAATTCTCCACTGTAATTTTGGATGCTGATTTAGCTATATTAATTTAGTCATGTTTAGTATAGGAATATTCAGTTGAACAAGGTTCATTCAAGTTCCATTTTCATAGATAGGAGATTGTGATGGAAAGAAGGAATTCATTTGTAGCATTCATGTCTTCCTAATCTGAAACATTTGGACACAGCCCATCTGTGAATAAGCATTTTCTATCATAATAGTATTCAAATACATATATAATCAATTCACTGATCATACTGAGAACTGAGCTTATAAATGATGCTGTACTAAATCATTTTGGAGGAATATATAATACTGTATAATATAACAATAGTTAAATGCTATATATTTGATATGATTTTAACTGAGATACTTTATTGTATTTTCTATGTTTCCTATTACTATGATTTTATTCTCATCTATAATTTCTCTCATTGTCAGTACATATAATATTTGTGTTTTGGAAAATAAATATTTCAATAATGGATATTCCTGTGCCAATTATTTCTGTGTTATGACGTTCTTTTCAAATATGACATGAAGTGATACTTTTCTGAAATGATCTTTATGTTATAGTTATTATGCATGAGTATTTCTTCAGAAACAAAAGTACAGTTCTTTGGCTGGTGAAATATTCATTGTTTCTGTGTTTCTAAAGTGTATAAGCATCCATATGCTCCGAAACCATAAAAAAAAGCTTTTTGATTCCTTTACAATTCTCAATTTAGATGATTTAAGAAATGGGTAGTTTACACAATAAAAGATGTAACAAATATGTATACTTTTAATTCATGGAGGAGAAATTAAAACTTATTAGAGTTATTCTTGAGAATATTTTTGATATGTTCATGCAAGTAATTTATTATCTTGCATTGTAAAACTTTATGAGGACTAACCTTCTTAAGATCATTCTTTCATTTTGTCCTTTAATTAGAAAATGGCAAGATGAATTCAAGGCTCGGTAGCTTTTCCGCTCAGTGTAAGTAAACTACTTGCATGAGCTGCATATTCTTCACTGTAATTGCCCCTAGTCAATTAAAACTATTTCACACCTATCTATCATAGTAGATTCTGTATTTCTTCTCTAATATTTAAGTTGCCAAATACATTAGTTAATGCATACTATATTTCTTCATTCCTAGGGATGAAAATGTTTTCTGGGCAATACTCAAGTTCTGCAGTTTTCTATATAGAACTTCCAACTTTAACTTCGACTTAAGACTGACTTGGAAAATTTTCCACAATAAATGTTTGTGTGTATGCATATCTAGATCATATATCTAACACTCTACCCCTGAATAATGGCAAGGCAAAAACCAAGAACAAAAATTTAAAAATAATGAAATTGATTAATACATTTAATTAAAATTCATTGCTAATAAAATAAGGTGAACTTTTTATAAAGTGAATTGACCTATATAAAACAAGCATTCTTTCTCCCATAGACAGAAATGCATAGACATAAATGCACTGTTATACAAGTACAGGCTTCCCATACAGTTTTTAAAGTAGACTCGACAAAAAACAGAAGGAATGCTCCAGGCTAGGAAGGAAAAATGAAAGTAAGAAAATAACCAAGATGGATTCAAGGGAAAGGAAGGATTCGCATGAAAAGCAGAAACAAGAATGAATAAAATCTTATTTAGGAATTACAAAAATTAAATTTAATGAAACAAACAGCAAGGTTAAAAACCCTGTTGTTCCAAAATTAGCTCATGTTATCTAATTTTATATCCAATGTACCTATTGTAGTGTTGGCAGCCATTTTCTCCTTTTAATTGTCTTCTAGTCTTAAGAAATGTAAGATGGCATACATCGATTCCTATTTCCCCAAATAATTATGGCAGAGAAAATCAAACATTATCACATCTGATAAATATAGTAATAACCAAGAATCATAAAAAGTTAATAATACCCGTAATGGAAATTGCTAATGCCTATATTGGTTCAAATGAAACCAGATTCATCCCTTCATAGGATAGTACCATTGTTCATAACTCAATACATGACTTTAAATCATTTAAAGTTTGTAATGGAATAATGTAAAATAACTTCATTCAGGTGCTGCTCATTAGAAGGGTGATAAAATCTGGTATAGTTTTTTGCCAGGAAGATATGTTTGTATATATACACATTAGATCATGCATATGACTGAAAGAGTGCTTAAAATATAATTTAATTATGTCCATCTTTTTTCATTTAGGATGATTATTTCAGAAACTGGAATCCAAACAAGCCTTTTGATCAAGGTAAAAGAAATATTGGACTGAAATTGTTTCATGTTGTGTACATTAAGCTATTTTTTCCTATCTGAGAAATACTTAGCATATTAATTTTTTAATCTGTTAATTTAGATGTTTTAGACATTTTTCATATAACAAGAGTTACTCTTTTTATGTTTTTAAATTTTATCGTCAACATGCATTTTAATATACTGTTTTGAAATATAACATAGAATTCATTATTCAGGACCTGGAAATGATCTTCCTGAAATAAATAAATAAATATGATTTGACCCTTTAACATTCAGCTCCAGTTTCTTTGAAGAAAGAACAAGCCTATATTAGGACATACTAGTACTATTCTCTAAGTTTAATGTGATAAAAATGTGCTGTATGGCTGCAGATGTCCAAATTTAGAACTGAAATAGTTTACTCCAGCACTATATAGATGTGATGGAATTAGGATTAATCTTCATTTCTCAGGCTAAATACCAAAGGTCAATAATGGCAGCAATGAAAGGTAATATTGATAAATGTGTTTTTTTGTTTCATTGTGAGTTTGAGAATCTCCCAGGATGGTACACCTCTCAGTGGACCTAAACAACAATGTGCTAGAATAGTTTGTCTCTTGTACAGTAATATAAAACAGTGAGTTATATTATTGACAGTTATATTGACAGTCAAATGCTGAAAACGCTAATGAGAAATACAACTTAGCTCTAGGAAATCTTTTGGCAAAAAGAAATAAAATAGAAAAAAGGTGCATAGGTTAACATGATAATACATATTCTATTGGCCTTAATAATTGTTCACTACAGTTACAGCTTCAATTCAGAACTGGTAGTCCTTAAAACATAGGATCCATAATTTTTACAGGAAAGTAGTTTCACAAGTCCTGCAATATTGCTCTGGCTAATATAGTGCTCACAGCTATAACTTTGTATGGTCTCTTTGGTAACAACTGATATTTCCATAGAAACTATAGAAGCTTGTTCAAATCATTTTGAACTCTTTTAAACTCTCTTTTGTTTATTTGTTCGTGCCAAATCTATTGCTAAAGGATTTTTTTTTCCGTAAGTGAACATGCAGAGACTATTTCTCACAGTAATGTAAGTGCTGGTTATTAATTGCTTCAATCAAGGAACTGATTTGACAAATCTGATCCTGAAATCTTAAGGATGATGGGAGAAAAAAGAAATTGGATGCTGTACTTCTGTGAAAAGTTATGCAGTTCATCTAAATACATCTGTCTTCCCAGAAGAAGTGATATATTCTTGGACAGAATGATCAGCAGAATTATTTCAAAATCATAGTAATTATAACCAGGCATGTTATCAGCTTTGTTTTAGTTATGTACATGATCCTACAGCAGTGGTTCCCAACCTTTTTTTCGCCCCGCACCCCTAAAGAAATTTTACTCGAACCTCGCACCCCCTGAAATTTAGATTTTAGGAACTACTGAACGTGTTAAATATATGGTAGGATTGAATCTTTTCAGCTATGTATGTGACGGCCACTAAATAACGATACTTAACTCTAAAATGAAAACAAAGTTAATCCATTGCATAATAAATAAAAATGCCAACATATAGCCAATATCCTATTATTTAGCTGGACTTTTCTCGCACCCCCTGGATAATCGTCTCGCACCCCCAGGGGGTGCGAGCACCCCAGGTTGGGAACCCCTGTCCTACAGGTTTAATACTTTTTGCTTATTCATTAAAAAGTCGAGAGAGACTACATCAATTAGAAAACCTGCAAGTCTGATTTAAATTTATGGCACACATCATACTGAAAGTTGTATTTTCTTCCACTGAAACATAAAAATGTAGAAAATTGGTGTCAGAAAAAAAAACCAGTGGTCCATCGAGTCTGGTCTTTGAGTTTTTTGTTTGTTTCTTTTTGTTTTATTTTAATGTATTTATTACTTATGCTTGTTATTTTAAAAAAATGCTAGGTTTGAGAGCCAGGATGGTGGTGTAATTAATGCTCTGGGCTAGGATGAAGGAGACCTAGGTTGTAGTTTTCCATAGATACTGTAGCTTTCCATAGATACAATTGAGAAGGTGAGGCATAGTCACTCCTTTTCAGCCCGACTCAACATCAGGCTTTAGAACAAACTGACTGAAAATCAAAAATCCATTGTCATATTATGCTTTGACGAGCTTCAGTATAAGAACTTGGCAAGCCCAATACGTGGACCCTATACCTAAGCAAGCCATACACTAACAAAAAGAGTAAGAAAAAAATGCTAGGCTCCTGTGTTCTCTGAAAAATGTCTGTCTTTGATAGATCTAAACTCCTATTTCACACAGTCAGCAATATCAGATTCAGATTTTGTACTGGAATATAATTAAATATATCTCTGTTCATATTAGAAGCTCAAAACAATTTTTTTTGTGTACAGTTTCAAGCCATCTTTTCAGTACTTCACAATCATTCCCATCCCCACAATTTATATGCTGGCTATAATTTGTAATTTGGCAGAGGGGATTTGGTATTTTTAATACATAATAGTTAGGACGCAATATCATGTTCAGGTGCAGAGTTAGATATCATTGCAATTAACAATTTTCTGTTCAGTACTTAATCTCAAACTTTTCATCCTGAAAGAATGTATTAACAATTGATTCAATTCTTTATGTAACTGTGATTTTTTTTATTATTATTAAGGGGAACTATTGACTCTAATTTTGTGTTAGCTGCTTATTTTTATTACTTGCATTTGTGGGGTTGCTAATGTGCTATTTGCATTCTAATGATGCCAATTCTCTTTCTCTGTTTTTCATGTTAGAATTGCCTTAATTTCACGATGCTAATCACTCTGCTCTTATAATCAGCCTGCATTCCGTGTGTGTGTGTTTGTGTGTGTAGGTCTTCAGAAGTCACTCAGCACATATATTGAATACGTACTGGTATATAAAAAGTGACTTGTTTAAAATTATTGATTAGACTGTACATAAAAGGAATCTCAGAGTTATCTGGGAAGTTATCATAAGATAATTGACTTAAGTCAGTATACTCATTTTGTAACTAGAAAAATGATGGGGTTATTGATACAGTGCAGCATGAAGTTATCTTTTTTTTCACTCTTACTGTTAGGAAAATAATTTCAGTATAAAACTCTCAGCCTAACGGTGTATGTTAGGAATTTACATGGAATAAGGCTGCTCTAAAGAAGTAAATTACAGACTCGAGTAGATGCGAGTAGATAAATATGAATTACATAGGTGGGAAGGTAGCAGTGATCCATGACATCATGCTGTCCATATGACTGCAGAAATGTCTTTGGACAGCACTAGCTCAATGGCCTTGAAATGGAGATGAGCACTGCCACTGTAGTTGGCAACGACTAGTAAAATCCACCTTTTTAAATCTCAGCTTTCATGTTAGGAGGTTTTGTCCTCTAGACGTGGATGTCAAACTTGATTGCATCACATGGCATCACATCATGTATTGCAACATTTTTTACCTTTGCGGAGCTGGGATAGACGTGGCCTGCAGGTGATGCATCCAGCCCATGGGCAGGCAGTTTGACACTTCTGTCCTAGACCTAAGGCTTGGAATAAACAAACAAGGAGAGAGGTGAAAGAAAGAAGAATGAAAAGGTATTGTTCTTCCTCTCTTAGTTTTATAGATTTACAAACGCATTTAGGAGGGAGAAGAAAGGAAAAAATTTGGAAGTTGATGAACCAAAACATTGTATGGTATTTTGTTCCTGAACATGACATTTGTAGAATTGAACATGGCCTTGGTTTTAATTTTTGTACTTGTCTGAAGTAATTACCAATGGGTTTTTCTGCTGTGAATAAAGATACTTTCTAATAATTAGTAATAGGGAACATGGGAAAAGCAATCTCCCTATGCTCCTTGTTTTGTTATATTTCTTCATTAAATCTGAAGTTTTTACATTTTCTCTGTAAGAATATGAATATTTTGCATGACACAGGAAATATAAGGCACTCTGGATTTCTCTTGTATGAAAGGAAATTATGATGTAAAAAGACCAATTTAATCTGTTCTGTACAACCTCCAGCAGTACATCACAAAAGGTTACATGCAGAATTTGGGATTGTCTGATGAACCTTGTCTTTTAATAAAGTAGATGAGATGTTATTAAAGTGCCATAATTCATGGAAAAGGAAAGACAGTCCTGTTGTTAAGATTAGCCCATGCCCTGCAGAAGTAAGCAGAGGTTAAAATTCATCTTTGTTAGTTCAATATACTCACTGAATCCAAGTTGAACTTTTCATATGAAAGATAATTATGTCAGGGAAATTAGTCTTAATTTCAGATAAATACAGTAAAGAAAATATGTTTATACTTACTACTTGTCACTTTGTTAATTTTCTTCCCTTAGTACAGATTTTAAGGAGGTATTAACTTCATTCTATTCCAGGGCGGGGGGGAAATTGTCTCCTACCCTTGAGTTAATGGTTAATTTTTATTGTTTATTACAGATTTTTTGAGATCAGTTGTGCAAATTAAGAGGCTATACTGAATGGCTATTTTAAATGAAATAATAATACTAATAAAGTCAGTTTGGTCTACTACAGGAGATGGTGAGTTATACTTCTATCCTAGGCATTAAAACCAGCTGGGTGATTTTGGCCCCCTCTCAGCCAACTGACCTCACAGGGTTGTTGTTGTTGTGGGAAAAATAGGAGAATAAAGGAATGTTAGGTATGTTTGCCTAATAGATAATAACTGTAGTATATACATACATAAAAATAATAGTCATCACATATACATATACGTGACAATGCATTTGAGTAAAATCATGAACAATAAGAAATTGAAATGGCAGCCCATCAAAAGTCATCAGGATAAAGCCTACAAACATCTGGACATTTTCTAGTTGGAGAATCCAAGTGTCGATAGTTTAAAAATGTGATTAATAAAGAATACATCAAAGGAGTGAGGAGTGCTAATGACAAAATTGAAAGGTAGAAGCACCATCAAAGCCAACAACATCTGGGCTGTACATGTGATACTGCACAAAAAATTGCACACTTTGAACCAAAAAAACAAGTAAACTGTACTTGGTATTGATACCAAGTACAGTGGTATTGATACCAGCCCTTCAGAAATGAAGGCAGAAGTTTGCTTCAGATCAAAGAAATTGATGAAGTAGAAAAGCATGCATTGAATGATTATGTAAAGGATAGCTAAGAACAGAGTGGTGCAAGTTAAATATTGGACTTTACTAATGTACAGAAAACAAAACTATGATTATTGAAATGAAACAATAAAAATACAAACAGAATGCTGTCAAGGAAAAGCATTACATAGTTAGTTTTACAAAAGGGCAAGGGGAAAGTGGATAAAGGCAAAAGTGGCAATGACTTATAATTGGAATAATAATAAAAAAAATGTTTGATTTTGGTTATGCAAGAGTAAGCTATTCAAACTAATGCAAAAAAGGCCAGAACTGAAAAATCATCCAATGTTTCACAATGCAGATTGTGTAAAGAACCAGAGGAAAGTGGTGTACTCCGCTCATACAAAAAAAACCCACACAAATTTATAAGAAGGTAATAACAATTTTAACTGGCTTCTAGAATTGTTATTTATTTATTTATTTATTTATTTATTTGCCAATTGTCTACAAGATAATAAGTATAAGTGTATACATAGTTGTGAATACATGAAATGGGTACATATAAGAAAAATAAAAGAATAAGAGAAACAATAGGACAGGGACGGTAGGCACGTTGGTGCGCTTATGCACGCCCCTACAGACCTCTTAGGAAAGGGGTGAGGTCAATAGTAGACAGTCTAAGGTTAAAGTTTTTGGGGTTTGGGGAAGAGACTACAGAGTCGGGTAGAGTATTCCAGACATTGACCACTCTATTGCTGAAGTCATATTTCCTGCAATCAAGTTTGGTGCGGTTTACTTTGAGTTTGTATCTATTGTGTGCTCTTGTGTTGTTATGGTTGAAGCTGAAGTATTCATTGACAGGTAGGACATTGCAATGTATGATTTTATATACCATGCTTAAGTCAGACCGAAGACGGCGTAATTCAAGGTTTTCTAGTTCTAGAATTTCAAGTCTGGTGGCATAAGGTATTCTACAACAGTAGAAGAGTGGAGAACTCTTCTTGTGAAATATTTCTGGACTTTCTCAATTGTGCTAATATCAGATACGTAATGAGGGTTCCAGACTGATGAACTGTATTCGAGTATTGGTCTAGCAAATGTTTTGTATGCTCTGGTTAGTAGTGTGATATTACCAGAGAAAAAGCTACGTAGGATTAGGTTAACAACTCTTAATGCCTTTTTGGCTATGTAGTTGCAGTGGGCTCTAGCACTTAGATCATTAGAGGTGAGTATTCCAAGGTCCTTTACAGACCTCTAAGTGGAGGATAATGGATTGGTTAATAATTGATTCCATGACTTTACAGGTGACGCAGCATAAGGAGATTGGCCTGTAATTTTCAACTAGGCTTGGGTCTCCCTTTTTGAAGATGGGGATGACTGTGGCTTGTGACCATAGGTTAGGCAAGGAGCTGGTCCTGAAAGATTTTTCAAAGATTATGCTTAGAGGTTTGGCTATGGCAGTGGATAGCTTTCTTAAGAAGTAGGCACATATTCCATCCGGTCCAATAGATAGAGATGGTTTTAGATTGCGTAGTGATTTTTCAACATTGTCTTCTGTGAAATCGATATGTATTAGATCATTGTTGTTATCTGTGGTACGGCTAGGAAATACTGGGCATGATCCATTGCTGTTTACAAATACTGAGCCGAAGAATGTGTTAAAGATGTTGGCTTTAATGGTGTCGTCGTTGCAGTCTTTACCATCAGGTCCTATCAAGGGAGGGATGGACCTTGAGTCTTTTAGTTTGTTGTTTACAAAATTGTAAAAGCACGGGTGGAATTGGTGCTTAGAAGGTTTTCCTCTTGTTTAATGTGATAATTGGTGCATTCGGTCTTTATCTGGTGGCATAAATTTTTGTATCGGTTTTTGAAATTGGCAACGTGACCAGATTTGTTTTTCCGCCAGAGTGATCTCTTTTTGGATTGAAGTTTCCTTATTGTTATGGGTAATCTAAATGACACCTGGACTCCAGTTTTTGGTTGCATACTATTATAATATATTATTTACGAATTAAAAACTGCATATCTCGAGAGTACCAAATTGTAACATATTCTGCCCAATTCTCTCCTGTAATATTACAATTCAGAATACTGTAGATATGTTGTCTACTTAATCATGAAAATGTGTATGTGTGTTTTCCAATTACTTCAGTTGACAGAAAGCACATGCATTCCTTATTTTCTATTTATTTGCAAGGGTTCTTATAGAGTAGATGGAAAGAGAAAACACAACGAATTATTTTAACGTAACAGCTAATTATTCTTTGTATATTTTGATTTTTGTAGAACCCTAGAATAGTCTAAACACACTGCAGGTAGTTCTAGACTTACAACCATTCATTTAGTGACCTTTCAAGGTTACAATGGCACTGAAAAGAAAAAAAAGACCTATGATAGTTTTTCACATTTATTACCATTGCAGCATCCCCATGGTCATATGACCAAAATTCAGTTGCTTAGCAACTGGCATGTATTTATGACAGTGGTAGTGTCCCTGGGTCATGTGATCATCTTTTTGCAACCTTCTGACAAGCCAGGTCAATGAGGAAGCCAGATTCACTTAACAACCATGTTACTAATTTAACAACTGCAATGATTCACTTAACAACTGTGGCAAGAAAGGTCATAAAATGGGAAAAGAAGAACAACTCTTGCTTAGCAATAGAAATTTTGGGCTCAATTGCAGCCATAAGTCGAGGAGTACTTGTATATTTTAGGATTCTGCGATCCAAGCTTAGCTTTTTGTAAATAGCATTTTTATTCCTTTTATTATCCAGAGGTTACATTACCTCTCATTCAGTGGTGTTGCAAAAATATTCTCTCGTGTGGGAAATAACTGCCATTCATTCCAGCAGAAAAAAAACCAATGTGGCTCACCAGAGGGCATCTCACATTCAAATGCTGTTCTGAGATTGCCCTGTGAATGTGACACTGACCAACCAGAGAGGCCAGGCATACTGGGAACGGAATGTAGAACAGCGAAGGGAAGAATATTGAGGGAAGGATGGCAGCTGCATTTATGCTTTTGGTGCTCAGCATGACAGTGAAATCTCAACACAGTTCACCTGGGAAAAATCAGCTCCATCTCAGCAGGGCTGTGGAGACACATAAAGAGCACTGCTGCTTTCTACAATAGCATGCAAATGCTACCTGGGTAACCCACCAACAAAAACCACTAGATTAATTATTGATAAGAACGTAATAAATTTAAAATTGGAACTGATAAGTTAAATGAACTTACCTAATCAAGCTGAAGAAATCTCATGCGCAATTGCAAAGAAGACCCGTCGTCATTCCTAACAGATTTGCAAATTTTTCAATACAAAGCAGATGTTGTTAAACTTTATGTTAATATGCCCCGATAAAGAATAAACATTGGTAGTTTTTAAATTCAGTGAACCAGTTTAGAAGAGTTTATAATTTGTTTGCCATCTGGCACTTTTAAAAGCATCACTACCCAAAAGACAGAAACGTGGAAAGTAATGAGATGCTTTTTGACTGTAGAAATATATGTTTTGAATTAAAAAATATTGGCCCCACTGAACATCTATTATTATTTCTAATAAGCAAGCAGATGGATCTAGTATTAAAAGAAAATGTGGCCAGTATATGATTATCTGTAATTTCCTTAGTGTCTCTAAGGTGGGGATTATAAAATTGCAAAATATAGTATAACCAGGGGTGCAATGGTTTGCTTTTTTTTGCCAGGGAAAGTTAAAATCCATTTCTTGATGGGAAATGGATACAGTAATAGAATCTTAAAAGATAGAGAGTGTCATTTAGCTTATCAAGTCTAACCCTTTGTCCAGTACAAACGAAAGCTTCTATTCAGAGTTTTGCAGCATTAATTCAGTGCCAGAAAAATAAACACAGATGGCTGATACTTCATTTAACATCTTTATAAACATAATAAATAAATTTTACAAACCAGTTGTAGATTTCTCCAATATGGAGCAAACTCAAACAGAAGCAGTTACAAGTAACTTCAGTAGCTCAGAAACAGACACCAGTTTCACTTCAGTTCAGCAAGGAAGCAGAGGAGAGAAACAGTTCCATTTCAATTAGACAGACTCAGAGCTCAACATAGCTTCAGAGCTGCAGAGCTTAATATAGAGCCACTCCTAAGCTACTTCTAGTTTCAGTTTCCAATCAGTCCTCATTGGCTGACTTAATTGCTATGCCTATTCATTGGCTGACCTTGTTACCAAGCTCTATTCCAGTTCATGAATATACTCTGACAGCCTCCTGTATGTATAGGTAGTCCTTGACTTACAACTAATCATTTCATGACCGTTTAAAATTACAACGGAACTGAAAAAGTGACATGACCATTTTTCAACTTTATGACTGTTGCAGCATCTTTATGATCATGTGATCAAAATTCGGACGCTTGGCAGCTGGTTCATATTTATGATAGTAGCACTGTCCCGGGTCACATGATCACCTTTTACAACCTTCAGAAAATCAAAGTCAATAGGGAAACCAGATTCACTTAACAACCATGTTACTAACTTAACAACTGCAGTGATTTACCTAACACCTGTGGCAAGAAAGGTCGTAACATGGGGCAAAACTCTCTTAAAACTCTCTTGATTAGCAATGAAATTCTGGACTCAGTTGGGGTCATAAGTCGAGGATTACCTGTATAGTTGTCAAGTCTTCGCTTGAAGAATGCTCAACTCCTAATTGGATATTTTTGGTTTCATGATCCAAATGCTTCTATTATTAGGAATCTTATAAAATTCATTTAGGCTGAGCCTTTATGTAACTAAAATTCATTATTCTATGCCTTGCATTCTGGACATATGACAGCATTTGACTTTTTTCTATAATCTATTATAGAATAGTTATAATCTGTTCAGGTATTTGCTACTATATCCCCCTTAGGGGATATAATTTACCCAAAGTGAAACATAAGGCCCACAGGTTGGGTGAGCCTGTTATTATAGTTTTCTTTCTCTTCTTACAGTTTAGTTTCTTTATTATTTTGATCATTTTTCCTCTGATTCTTTCTTAATAAACAATACCCTACTACTGTATGTTGTATAACACAGGCACTCCTCAATTAATGATCACAATTGAGCCCAAAATTTCTATTGCTAAATGAAACAATTGTTAAGTGAGTTTTACCTCACTTTATGACCTTTTTGCCACACTGCAGTTGTTAAGTTACTGACATGGTTGTTAAATGAATCTGTCTTCTCCATTGACTTTGCTTGTCAGAAGATTGAAAAAGGTTGAACTCAGAATACTGCAACCATCATAAATATGAGCCAGTTGCCAAGTCCAAATTTTTACCATGCAATCAAGATAAAAGGTCATAAATGTGAAAAACAGTCATGTTTTAAGTGCCATTGTAACTTTGAACAGTCACTAAATGAAAGGTTGTAAGCAAGGACTAGAGTTGTAAGCAAGAAAAGAGTTGAACAAATTTCTTTTTGTGATTTAGAAATTATACTTTTGATGTACCTTAAAAACTGCCTTTCTTTTCATTAATGTTATACTACTGACCAATGTTTATTTTGAAATCAACTACCATTCCAACATATTTTTTCCTATTAGTATTGCTAATTTAGAAATCTACATTTTATTTTTGTTTTGTAAATTTACAACTGTACTTAATTTTGCACTTGAACTCTGTAAAATTTCATTCTGATACTTTCTGCCCACTATTATCTTCTAAGCATTTCACCAGTAGCAGGTTTGTTTGTTTTTGTCAAGTGATTATTAGATAACAGGTATAAGTATAAACATGGTTATGAATACATGAAATGGATACGAATAAGAAAAAAAAAAAAGAAACAATAGGACAGGGACGGTAGGCAGGTTGGTGCACTTATGCACGCCCCCTACAGACCTCTTAGGAAAGGGGTGAGATCAATAGTAGACAGTCTAAGGTTAAAGTTTTGGGGGTTTGGCGAAGAAACCACAGAGTCAGGTAGAGTATTCCAGACATTGACCGCTCTGTTGCTGAAGTTGTAATTCCTGCAATCAAGTTTGGTGCGGTTAACCTTGAGTTTGTATCTATTGTGTGCTCTTGTATTATTATGGCTGAAGCTGAAGTATTCATTGACAGGTAGGATATTGCAATATATAATTTTATGCACTATACTTAGATTGGACCGAAGGCAGTGTAGTTCTAGGTTGTCTAGGTCTTGAATTTCAAGACTGGTGGCATAAGGTATTCTGCTATGAGTAGAGGAGTGGAGAACTTGTGAAATATTTCTGGACTTTCTCAACTGTATTAATATCAGATAAGTGATGCGGGTTCCAGACAGATGAGCTGTATTCAAGTATTGGTCTAGCAAATATTTTGTATGCTCTAGTTATTAGTGTGATATTACCAGAAAAAAAGCTACATAGGATTAGGTTAACAACTCTTAATGCCTTTTTGGCTATGTAGTTACAGTGGGCTCTAGCACTTAGATCATTAGAGATGAGTACTCCAAGGTCCTTGACAAAGTTTGTGTCATCAACAAGGTCTTGACTATTCAGCTTGTATTTTATTTTCTGATTATTATTTTTTTTGCCAATATGTAAGACAGAACATTTATTTGTTGAGATTTGAAGTTGCCATTTGTTTGACCATTCTGACACATAGTCGAGGTCTTTTTGAAGGGTAGCAGTATTGTCAGTATTGTTGAATTGCTTTACATCATCGGCAAAAAGAAAACAGTTGCTCTTAATATGATCACAGAGGTCATTTATATAGCGTATGAAGAGAGTTGGTCCTAGAACACTGCCTTGGGGGACACCACTGTTGACAGGTACAGAATTTGATAGGATGCTCCCAATTTTGACCATTTGTTGCCTGTTTGACAGGAATGCTTCTATCCAATTATGCAGGTGTCCAGAGATACCATAAGATTTTAATTTTAGGAGTAGTTTGTTGTGTACCACTGAATCAAAGGCTTTACAGAAGTCTATGTAAATAGCGTCAATTGCTTTGCCCTGATCAAGTTGTGTAGTCCATATGTTTTTGCAGTGTAAGAGTTGCAGATTATAGGATAATTTTTTTTCTGAAACCAAATTGTTTATTAGAGAGTTGTTTGTTTGTCTCTATTTGGAGGATAATGGATTGGGTAATAATTGATTCCATGACTTTACAGGTGACGCAGCATAAAGAGATTGGTCTGTAATTTTCAACTAGGCTGGGGTCTCCCTTTTTGAAGATGGGGATGACAATGGCTAGTGACCATAGGTTTGGCAAGGAGCTGGTCCTGAAAGATTTTTCAAAGATTATGCTTATGGCAGTGGATAGCTTTTTTCAGAAGTAGGAACATATTCCTTCCGGTCCAATAGATTTCCCCAAAATAAGTAGCTAGTTACTAGTTGAATTTGAGGTTAAGGTAGAAAGTCATAGAATTAATCAGGGAGGGTTAATAATAACTATAGAGCAGGGGTGAGATGTTATGTTTTATGTTTTTTGTGCTTTTGTTTGTCGTTAAAATCAATAAAAACTTTTATTAAAAAAAATAACTATAGAGCAGGGGTGTCAAACTCGCATTGTCATAGTGTCATCACATGACGTATTGGGATTTTTTTCCTTTTCACTAAACCAGGCAGGGGTTGGGCCAGCATGTGACGAATCTAGCCTGAGGGCCATGAGTTTGACACCCCTGCTTTAGAGCAAGAGCTGCAGTGGTGCAGTGGTTAAAGTGCAGTACTGCAGGCTACTTCTGCTGACTGCAATTTGGCAGTTCAAATCTCACCAGGCTCAAGGTTGATTCAATCTTCCATCCTTCTGCAGTCGGTAAAATGAGGAGCCAGATTGTTGGGAGTAATATGCTGATTCTGTAAACTGCTTATTGGGAAGTCTATTTTGCAAATATAGAAATACCTTCAGTTTGTACATATCTTTAGGGCCAAGCTTTATATTTCTATTGTCGTGATGTCCACTAAAATAAATAAGAGTAAATAATCAATAAGAGAAAAAACTTTTAGTTTTTAAATTGTATTATATATGAATATGACAACAATTAGTTAATAATCTATATCAGCTTTTTTAACTGGCCTCTCTTTAGATTACTTGGATCACTATTCATTTAATTATGAAGGCAGTTTGTCATTAGCTAAATCCCATGATTAATTTATTGGTAAATGTCAAGATTTATTGGTAAATGTCAAACTTAAAAAAAAATGTTAGCTGTTAGAATTAATTGAAGACTTATATCATAGCATATATCTTTATCTCATATATAATTTTTATGAGTATTAATATAATCAATTGTATTTTAGAAATTCATTAGATTCTTCAATTGCCAAAGCAACTCTAGTGCCAGAATGTGGTAGTGTAAAGTAGCAGATATGTTTATTGAGAATTAAATCCTTTTTATAGGTTTTATTTCCAGGTAAATGGGTGAACAATGAACAATAAACACAATAGTGATATCAATTACCTATTATTTTGTAAAAAAAATAGGTAATTGATATCACTATTGTGTTTATAACAAGGCTTAAACTAGGGTTTAGAATAAAAATTCATTTTATTTATCATTTAAATTGTAGCAAGAAAAATAATTACTTGTGTTTTGCTTAAATAACATTTTATTAGAGAAATAAATAAATAAATCTGCTTTTCTTTTATTTCTATTTCTCAGAGATAAATTCAGCAAGGGTACAATATAACAGACTGCAAAGACCAATATGTGTGTTATCATCAGGATATAAATTGTACTTCCAATCACATTTAGTCATTTTTAGTCATTGTCCTACCATTTTAGTTCTTTTCTGTTGCCACCCATCTACCTTTCGGTCAAAAGTAGACAAAGGTAAAATAAAATTCTGAGGATAAAATGGAATTACATGACCTTTGTGATGATCTAGAATGGACTTGAAGAAGCTGATATGCGTTTAGGGGGGATTTATGATTGAATACAATGAACAGATGACAGAATAGATTTATGTTTCAGGATCAGAGGTCAGCTTTTATAACTGCAGTTTCAATGTCCTTGTTTGGTTTTCTGTATTGCTATATAGCTCTTCTCTCTCTACATTTTCTCTGACTCAATATTCACCGCTCAAGAGTTTTTAAACAGTAAGAAATATAAGGAATCTTCTTTAAAAAATCACTGTTTTTTATTGTTTAATTCACAATTAGTATGACAGGTATAAGGTGCTATCATTAGGACTTTCAGTGTTTTATCTATTCCAAGAAGAAATTGACTGTTGTTTTCTTTTTACTTCAATCAGTGTCACTAGTATATACTTCTTTTTTTAAAAAAAAATCCTGGAATACATAATAACAATGTTAAATGATCAGTAATGAAATATTAGTAAAATGTCATTAAATTTTATTCTTTCATTGACAAAAAGGCAAAGCATGTATCCCAATATTCATTACAATAGTTCAATATAATTACTAAACACCCCCAAAATAGCCAGTTGGTTTAATGTCAATACATTTAGTGTCATACTTTGGCCATTTCCTATTTAGAAAGAAATCTTATTTCAAATCATGTTCTTTTTCTATCGATGGGTCCTAAGCCATGTTAAGCCCCAAGTAGTAAAACCTTCAAATTTATCCTGAAATGATAAACTACTCTTATTTTTGTTAATTGCAACCCAGCTAGCAGCATTAGCCAAAATTTGATGTTTTTAGATATCTTTTAATGACAGTTTCATATCATATTGGCTTTGAATGTGATCAATGATTAGACTATTAGAAGATTAGACTACAGATAGTCCTCAACTTAGAATGGTTTATTTACTGACTGTTCAAGTTACAACAGCACTGAAAAAAGTGACTTATGTCCTTTTTTTCACACATATGGGTGTCAGGTTTCCAAGTGATGAAATCCATTTAAAAAGAAAAGTACAAAGTCCATCTTTCAAAAAGATTTCTTTTATTTATGAAAGCATCTAATTGGCAAAGTCCGTGGTAATTCTAGATCTGACAAAACCCAGAATTACCCCACAATATTACAAGTTAGAAACAACCCCCATAAGTCATGTTCTCCAATAGAAGTAATTTAACGTTGCTTGATGTCATAAATGTCCACCAAGGGGCCCCAGCAAGGACAATGCCAATTTCGGGTTTGACAATGGGTCTTGCAGCATCCCTATGGTCATGGTCATCAGACACTTGGCAACTGACTCATATTTATGATGGTTATAGGTGATCACCTCTTTTGACCTTCTTACAAGCAAAGTCAACGGGGAAGCCAGATTCATATTACTAACTTAACAGCTCCAGTGATTCACTTAACTGTGGCAAGACAGGTTGTAAAATGGGGCAAAGTTCACTAAACAACTGTCTCATTTAGTGAGAGAAATTTGGGGCTCAATTGTGGTCATAGGTCGAAGACTACTTGTACAGCTATAAGTAAATAATCAAGTTGAAAACTCGAATATGAATGGCCATGGCAAAGATTTTCTGTAAAGGATGCAACTGATAAACCAGGCAGTGCTAATAGAAAGCAACAAAAGTGTAAGATCAAATATATTTTATATTTAATAGTGTCAGGCTTTACTGATCGTGCCCGACACATTGCCAGCCACCTAACAGGGAGTAGGAGATAAGTCTCCAAATCTGCGCCTTCTATCGACTAGCTGTTCCCCTCGCTGAAACAACATGGGACTGTTGGCTGTTCCAGTTACACAGCATAACGATGTGGATCCATTGCAAGTTCCTGCTGAACTATCTTTAATTGCAGGGCATAAGGATTGTATTACGTTCCAGCGATGAGAGGGGGAACTCATCTTATTGTGGTTTCCTTTTCTTTGGCTTATGAGTTAGCATTTCGGGGTTAGGTGTGTTCTGGGCGTCGGATATAGATGCGATTAGGATTGTGGGGCGGCGGCGCGTGGGGTTAATTAGTTAGGCGGATGCTAGTTTGGGAATGGGAAGGGGATGGAGCATAAAAGGCGCTGGGAGGCGTTCACTCTCAGCGCTGGCTTTGCTCGGGATTGCCATTGTTTACCCACTGGAAGGAAACAATCTACAATAAACTACTTTTCAACAAACCTGTGAGTAAATGTGTTTGTTGACTGAGTTTCCAGATTTCCGAAATAGGGCTGACAAATAGATGTATAGGTCACTATGAGAAGAAATAGGGCAATTATAAGAGAGTGCAAACTATGAGATACATTTTTATGACATTCAGATAGCCCCCTTTCTTATGCCAAGTAGTTGATTTAATCTGAGATCTGGAGTTACAAATCTGGAAGTCTGGGGATTACATAATTTAGAATGCAACCTAAATAGAAGACCAACCTATTGGAGACAGTTGGCTTAGGCAGTTACCTCTAGTATGAGCATAACTATCTGCAATATCATTCACACCCATTAATATAATCCAAGTAAAATAGGGAAAACTGTATTTTGATGTGCGTATTTCTGCCATCTCTCTAGACATTGATTTATTCTTTACAAATAAGAACTTGCATCTAGAATGCATTTAAACTTGCTAAAAGTTTTTTCTAGGCTGAATTCTCTAAAAGTCACGCTTGATATATGAAACCGTTACCAAAAATGTATGGCCTGCCTAGATTGCATAGTTGAAAAATTGCACCAGAGATTAACTTTTGATAGATACCGCTCTTTTATTTCACATGAAAATTGACTTTTGATCACTTAGGCAAAGGTGGGGAGATACATTAAGCAATGCGTCCAGTGGGAACAAAAGATTAAAAGGGAGATTCATTCATACTGAATAAATTTATGTCTTTCCATATCATTATGGAAATTCTTTTGAAAAAAAGGTTTACCTGTAATTATGTAGATGTTTTTTTCATTAGAGATAACAGATTGCATCAAGTGCATAAGATAGATGACCACAATAAGAATTGATACAAGAAATGTTCTTCTTTTCCAGCCAGCCTGATTCTTATATTGTGAACTAATATTCCTCTATCAGCAAAATATATGTAATGTTTGATACTTCAGCAGGGTTTTGAATTAAAAGAAAAGACAGTTCTCACTGTGGATTAAACTAAAGCTTCAATGCAGTTAAAATTGTGGGAATCCGTTAATCAAAATTCATTAACTTGGACCTGTCTAGTTTTAATATATGCTGAATAACACAATACATTACATTGTGTTGCTAATAACTCAATTACACGAGGGTTTGTTGTTGCTGTTTTTTTAAACAGTACTGTTAATGGTTGCCTAAAATTCATATGTATTGTCTTTTAACAGTTCTTCTGAATTTTGTTTCACTGTTTTTAGGGAGGATTTGTCTTCCCCAAAACTATCTGCAGCTGCCATATCATCTAAACAGGGATAGGAAAACTTTTAAAGCTTTGGGGCATTTGGGAAAATGTGGTGAATACATTCATAAATATATTCTTATGTGAGACTTGCTTATTTACAAAATAGTTCCTATGATGGGCGTAGCCTCTCACCAAACACCCATTTTCCAAAATCAGAACTAGAGATACTTTCAGGTTGCTCCCTGCTATAGGCACCACCCTGCCAATCTCAATCTAAGATTTTAATAAATAATAGCTGGTTGGAAATGCCTTGTTTCATTACACTGTTTTTAACAAATAGTCCAGTTCTATTGGTTATTCTATTGCAGGGATGTCAAACTCAATTTCAATGAGGGCCACATCAGGGTTTTGTTTGACCTTAGGCAGTCGGGGATGGGCATGGCCAGCTCAATGTTACTCATTAAGGTTCCATTTTTGGTTGTTATGGCCTCCTGTAGCCCTCTGCCAACAAAAATAGAGCTTGGGGTCCTTGTGAGGCTGGCCCAGGTTCTGTTTTTGCTGGCACTGGGCTGAGGAGACTGTTGTGGCTGAAAATGGAGCCCAGGAGGGCTGTATACAGCTTCCCCAAGCTCCATTTCTGTTGGCAGAGAGCTGCAGGAGGCCATCATGGCTGAAAACAGAGCCCAGGCGGGCCACACATGGCCCTCCCAAATGCTGTTTTCACTGGCAGAAGCACCACAGGCTGGTTCTTTGTTGTTTCTAGGGCGGGCCTGCAGGTCAGGTCCAAGCTGGATTCAGCCCCCGAGTCTTGAGGTTGTAAAGAATACTCACTCTTAGACCTGTGGTGTCACAGTGGTTAGAATGCAGAATTGCAGCAGAATTGACTCAACCTTCCATCCTTTCCAGGTTGATAAAATGAGGACCTAGATTGTTGGGGGCAATATGCTAACATTGTAAAACACTTAGAGAGGGCTGTAAAGTCTTACAGAGTGGTATATAAGTCTAAGTGCTATTGATATTAAAACATGGGCAGAACACTTCATGCCTGAGTGCATTGGGGAGCTAGCAATGTAAAATAACAAATCTTACACTGATATTTGTTCTTGTACAATTGCCAAGGCAAGTAAATAACATATACCACTTAAAAGCAGGATGTGATTTACACAAATAACTTAATGGAGTCCTAACACTTCAGATTCTTCACTACCTCAGAGATTATAGTCTCCTCCTAACATGATATTTTGAAAAAATACACCCTCCTTTTCCTAAACGGTAATAGCATGCAGTACAACTTAACCAAATTTTATTTGTTTTTATTTGGTTATGTGACTCCATTTCATTTGCCAAGTAAACAGGATTATGTCTGTTCCCATTGAAATGCATCACAATTAAGTGGGTATTATAAGATTAACCTCCTTGGGGATTCAAGAATTCGTATCTGCCCATGAACTATTTCTCCAAACAGCTATGATTCATGCAAAATAGGAGCCAACTTTGCAAGATTTTAAAGTACTAGATTCAGAGTAATGCACATTATCTGGCTGATGGATATAGGAGTCTTTGTAAAACACTCACTGGAGAATTGTTTGGCTGCTAAAATAACCTTCCTTTTCTTTTTGCAAAACTAAAGATTTCTCTCTGTGCGGCCCTCTGTTCCCACTGGCAAAGACACCACAGGACTGTCCTTTGCTATTTCCAGGGCAGCCCCGCAGGCTAGATCTAAGCACTCCATGGGCTGGATCTGGCCCCCAGGCCTCGAGTTTGACACCAATTATATAGAGAGTATAGTAAGATTGAAAGGGACAATATTAAAAGGATACGTGTTGTATAAACAATTGAAATATTCTAGATATTTCCTGTGGCATAAACTGAGTCCTGTGCTCAATTGGAGTAAATATTCTTTCTCTAAGTATTGTTCCCAAATTAAATTGGCAATCAGAAGAACTAAGTAGGGGTACACACACCACATGGCTTCTCCATGCTGCTTTTATTACTGCTACTGCTTAACAAACCACTCTATGCACAATAGCCAACCTGACCTCCTTTTACCAGGATCAGATGGCTAAGCAGCGAGCTCTCATTTTAATTTCCATAGTGTCCACTGACATTTCACTGCATAGGAGGAGGATACAATCATACTGGGCGTCTCATCAACACTTGAGCTACAACTGCTTATTTTATCTTAGAAATGTGTATACCGTACCTCCCTACCAAAAAGTTCTCACAAAAAATAAAAATCAGTGGAACTTTAAAAATTACATATAAATCTAAGACTAATCATTTTTAAGTTACTAAAGTTCTTAGAATATGAGCTGCTTCACCAATAGGAAAGGTCATCGCTTAACTACTGTACAGTCAAAAGACTGAGTTAATTGAAGCATTACTTTCTTTGCCTCCACATCTACAGTATGCAGTTCATTAGTGAATGACTCCTTGACAAAAATTTAATGTTGGATAAGTCTGTCCACGTTCTCTGTTCCATCAGGGTGCTTAACTAGCTTCACATATTAGTGTATTATTTCCTCTGAGGAAAAGGTGGGAAAGAGAGAATATCTCTCTCTCCCACCACTCTTCACCACAGTTAAGAAATATAACTTCATTATATAACTTCATATAAGCTAGCTTTTGCTTCATATTCAGATGGATGAGTACAGTAATTTAATAACACCTGTGAAATTAAAGCAGCTCTTTTCTAAATGGATAATTATTATTGTGAACATTTAAAATCAAATCTGTGTATGTATTCTATGTATAATTGTCATAGACTGAAAGTGATGTACTTCATTTAACATGAATAAAATTATTCTGTTTCTCATTAGGAAAAAGAATAAGATGGGAGACTGGACTAAAATTGCATTTTCCTTGCAAATCTATTAATGTTAACATATTATTTATTAAATATTTCCCTGCAGAATTGTATATCTGTTATCTGTTTCATTTCATATATCACGGTTGAGTTTCTTTAGTTCCTCAAGATTGCATTTTATTTTCAACTTTGGTATTCCATAGTCACCAATGATGAGTCTGATTTTTGTTGTGTGTTTTATCAGCAGTTTTGTGACTTGACATAGAATTCTTCACTATAAGTTTCCTCTGACTCTGTAGTCAAAGCATACATTTGGACCACTGTAAGACTGAAAGGCTTATTTTTTATTTCAACCGAGATTTTTTTATTATTATTTGGAAGGCTCCATCCAAGCACTGACTTTATTACTCATTTGTTAATAATGATGTCTATTCTGTTTCTTACATATATTTTTTGTCCACAGTAAATGATTTAGTATGTGAAGTGGCCCCTTCCAAGCTATGGTGTGCTCATTCTTAGAGCTGTGATGGTGCAGTGGTTAGAATGCAGTATTGCAGGCTAATTCTGCCCACTGCCAGGAGTTTGATCCTGACCGGCTCAAGGTTGACTTCCATCCTTCTGAGGTCAGTAAAATGAGGACCCAGATTGTCACCAGATAAAGGTAATTTTGTAAACTGCTTTGAGAAGGCTGTACAGCACTGTGAAGCTGTATATAAGTTTAAGTGTGGTTGCTATTCTTGGTAGTCTGGCAACATCAAGTTTGGTTCCTGATTCTGACATTGCATGTATTTAAAGTTTTATAGCATCACATTCTTTTCTTTTGCCACTGATCGCATCAGCTTCTTGCATAGTCTTTAGATTTTAAACCAGCCACATTATGAACACCAGTGCTGCTCCCATTTGTCCTTTGCTCTTGTCCAGTTTCTCACTGGATATATTCTACCTTGAGTCATTCACCTTCCAGACCTTTCAAGATTAGGGATTTTTAACCCGAGGTCCAGAGATTCTGGGAATCTATAAATTTGGGTGGGGAAAAAATATAATATGTAATGAAAATTTCACTTTTCCTCCCATAATATATACAGGCAGTCCTTGACTTATGACCACAAAATTTCTGTTTCTCAGCAGGACAGTACTTAAGCGAGTTGTGGTCCATTTTATTGATCTTTCTTGCCTCAATTGTTAAGTGAGTCACTGAAGTTGCTAAGTTAGTAACATGGATGTTGAGTGAATTGACTTTGCTTGTCAGAAGATTTATTTATTTTATTTATTTATTCATTCATTCATTCATTCATTTAATTGTTTATTTGTTTATTTGTTTATTTGTCAAGCAATTATAAGATAACAGGTATAAGTATAAACATGGTTATGAATACATGAAATGGATACATATAAGAAAAATAAAAAGAATCAATAGGACAGGGACGGTAGGCATGTTGGTGTGCTTATGCATGCCCCCTACAGACCTCTTAGGAAAGGGGTGAGGTCAATAGTAGACAATCTAAGGTTAAAGTTTTGGGGGTTGTTGATCACATGAAGTGGATCACATGACCCCAGGATGCAGTTGCAATGTCATAAATATGGGCAACATGTATCTGGATTTTGACAATGGGAATGCTGAAATGGTCATAAGTATGAAAAACAGTCATAAGTCACTTTTTCCACTGCTATTATAACTTTGAACAGTTACTAAACAAATGGTTGTAAATTGAAGACTTCCTGTATAGGCAGTAAAGTAATTTATGTACTTTATAGTATAGACACCAATAGTGTTTCTTAGCTTCAGTAAACCTCACTATGTAAAATTACTGTTAGCAATATGAGTCGCCTAACAGCTATTTGGGTTAGAAATATATAAACCAGGATAAACATTTTAAAACTGTATCTTTAAGAAAATGCAAAACTGTAATTATGTGTGGTTTCTCAAACGGCCATAAGATGGAGCCAGAAACCTGGTTTGTCTTAGTCTGAGTCTCAGAAGAGAGTGTATCTCTGTTTCCTTCTGTTGGAAGATATCGCCATTCCTCCATTTCTTCTAATTGACTGATATTACTGGATTTAATGTAAGTCTGTTACTGAACTGTTTTTTGACACTGGACTTTGATATTTGGATTATCCCTGGATTGAAAAAAAAACTGACTGATTTAACTGTGAATGACTTTGGACTGCCTATTCTGAACTTTGCTTAAATGTTTCTGGAAGTAAAAAACCTACATTTACTGTACAGTGTATCTGTGTGCTATGTGTATATTATTCCAACACTTCTCTCAAATATGTCTCCCTGTATGCGCTCATTCTCCTAACGGGGAATTACCTCAACAATTACTATACCCTAGAACAGGGGTCCTCAACCACCGGGCCGCGGACCGGTACCGGCCCGTGGAGCACTCTTTACCGGGCCGCAAATAAAAAAAAAATAAAAAAAAATGGTGGCTTTCTTCGCCTTCGGTGAATGCTGCTGGGATCGGGGATCAAGGACACAAATGAAAGAAGGGGAGGGAGGAAGCAACCGAAGCCTGTCCTGATCTCTGGCTCAGCTCTCTCAGACGCTCTCTCGCTCCTCCACAAGCCCAGGAAGAAACTGCTTCAAAGAAGCCGGCCGCAGCTTCCCCGAAGCGCCCATTTCACCCCCACCCTGCCCACCCGCTCGCTCGCGGTTCAATCCACAGTGCTCCATTCTGCCTGCCTGCCTGTCTGGTTGTTTGGGAGCAGCTTCGGCTGAGAATAATAACTATTCGCCTCTTTTTATCAGCCGAAGCTGCTCCGAAACGAAGAAGGCAGGCAGGCAGGCAGAACGGAGCACTGTGGATTGAACCGCACGTGGGCGGGCGGGCGGGGTGGGGGTGAAACGGGTGCTTCGGGGAAGCTGCGACGACAGGAAAAGCCACCCCACCCCCCCGGCTTCTTTGAAGCAGTTTCTTCCTGGGCTGCTGGAGGAGCGATAGAGTGACTGAGAGAGGAACAAGGCAGACACCTGAGGGAGGGAGACACCTGAGGGATGGGGCTGAGGGAGGCAGGGCCGAGGCGCTCCCTGAACTTGGTGGTTTGCTGGCAGACGTTTTATTACCCGACTAGGTAACAACATCAGATGTTACCTAGTCAGGTAATGAAACGTCTGCAAGCAAACCACCAAACTCGGATTCTCTCTCCTCTCTCCCCCGGTCCTTGAAAAAATGTTTCTGCTTGAAACCGGTCCCTGGTACAAAAAGGTTGGGGACCACTGCCCTAGAACACCTTTTAGGTCTTTTTAATTTAGACTCTCTCTCTGTAGTGTCTCATTAAACCTATAAACCTTTAACCACTTGCTACAAGAGAAACTGTGTGTGCATGTGTTACATGAGATTCTTATGTCCAAAGGTTTCCTAAAGGGTCAATGACACTAACAATGTTAAAAATCTTTGACACAGAAATTGTCCTGTTTGTAGAGGTCTATTTATTTATTTATTTTTCTTGGAAAAATACAGGAGTTGCTTGTCATTATCTTTTCTTGTGGATGATATTTAGTCTGATACCTCATCTAAACCTGCCTATCATAAGTGGCCCATCTGGGGATGTATATTCCCAGTGTTATAGCTCACAACATCATTGGAGTGCTGCACAAGTCCTTTCGCTAGTACAAGAATTAAAGTAAGGATGTGTAACCTTCATCTTTCAGTAAGCAATTCTCAGATCATTTCAAATAATGTCAGGCTCAAGACTCCTGTCTGGTAAAATAATCCTTTAAGCCTGTACTGCTAAAAGAACTTATCTTATTAAATGATTTTTATTAACTGATGCATATACAATGGGATACTATAATACATGATATCTGATTGACCTCTTTATCAATATTATTCATTGTTATCAATCATTGCTTTCTTTTGCTGTTGTAAGGATTTTAAAAATATTTACGCAGACTGAAAATTGAAATGACATCACTATCAGTGCCTTAAATCATAATATTTTTAAATAAGTGAACTTTTGTCTTAAAAACACGACCATCGCTATGAAAAGAGAATAATAGTCTATAAAATATAATTTAAAATTATATTTCCTTTTACTTTGAAAATAATAGGTTGGAAAATAATGCCGTTCCTTTAAATTAGCATATATTGAAACACTTTTTTAATTTAAAAGCACTGCTCTGCTGCAATCTATATTCTCCTAACACCACAAATCCTCTATTTGATGTAGCTCTGATCTAGAATATTTGAATACCAAAGGTAAGGATGCATTTCCTTCATAAATGAGTAGGGGATAAATTGCCTCAAATTTCTGAAGAAAACTATATTATTTCAAAAAAGAGGAGTAAGAGAAGGAGCATTATTTTGAAATCCAGTGGCTCAAAACTTTAAAATACTACAATATTTATTTATCTATTAGGATTGCTTTACATTGGACAAATTAAGAGCTTTGAAGTAGATAAATGTACTGCCTTACATTTTGTCTGACTATTCAGTTTTGAATACCTTGGGAGTGAGATGCTTCAATAGATTTTCAAATATATTTCAAACAGCCAGGGTGGTATGTAGAAATTGAGTTGGGCAAACAGTCTCCTGCAGCCAGTTTCAATAGCATGCCATATTAGCACTGTTTAAATATTTTGTGTTACAGTCTGAGACCCTTACAGTAAGTAGGCAAAGGAATAATGCTTATAGTACACATGTATATTTTGTATATGAGTTGGCTCACTTTAATTGTCTTTTGCATGTCTTTTGAGTTTTCTCCATGGGTTTACTTCATCTGAATGCTGCAGCTTAAATTGCTTTTTTTAAAAATGACCTTACATTGTTTTCAATATTAATAGTTGATGGTATAATACCAGTTTAGTTGCATTACTTTGTGATAAGAGATTAATAAGCACAGAGGTTCTTGTGTTTACCATCTGAACTCAACATTTTCAATGAGCTTACATTTTACAGGTTAATCCCGCCATACCAGTGGCAATGTCAATAATGAACATTGTTGTAAGTGGGATTGTTGTAAATAAAGTATCTTTTCCTGAGACTCAGACATCCACAGTACACATTCCTATGAATGAGAGATCCATGCTCTGGATCGTGTATGGCTCTGAGAGGAAAAGTTTGAGACTTCTAATCTTCCATCTTATGGGTATAGCTGTCTTCTACATTGTGTTAACAATGGGATAAGTAGAGGGCAACCTTTTTTTTTCTTTTCGAGTTTTCTGTCTATTTACAGAAATAATTGTTTGTGTGTAGTCAGCCATAAGTAGACAGACCATTCACACACATGGACCCTCTGTTTTCTTCTTTTTCCCCCCTAAATTTTTTTTTGGCATAAAATACAAAAATTAGGTTTCTTTCCAGTTTCCAGGTTTGATAGAATAAGTAGATTGGTGTTAGAAGCAATGTTCTCCTTTATACCATTGAGGCAGGAGGAGCCATTAGAAGATGTCTTTAGTAATTCTGGACTCCAATAAGACAGTCATATCCAAAAGTGAAACTGAGAAGACTATCACCCAAATGGTCAAATCAATGCTTGAACTCAAGAAATTAGAAAGGGGCTTGATATGATTACTTCGTGAACAATGCTGTAAAGACTTCTGATGGCTACAGGATAGGGGGAAGGGAGGGAATCAGCTCAGTCTGAGCAATTTTAGCTGGCTCTCTTCTCTCAATAGCCTATGAAGTGTTTCAGACAGTATAGACAACTATGTACTATTCAAGATCATGGTGATGTTAAATCATATTGGAACTTGTCAAGCTGGTATAGCTGGCAATATAAAAAAGCCCCAGTAATTAACATAGTTAGAAAACAATTTTATCTAGTGCAGTAGTACATTAGCCTTTTGTTATTTGGCGTTGGATATTACACATAACTTTGCAAGCTGGGGTGGAACAGACTCCCCTTGAAACTAATAAAACAAAGTGAAATAGCTTGAATATTATCACACAGTTATGCTCCACTAGATACCTAGAAAAGCAATTAAAAGGATGCCATCAATGAGAGGACACATTGGAATGAAAATGAAACCCAATATTACAATTGTTTACCTTAAGCATCTCTGAACTGAAATTACTTTTTGTTGCTTCTATATTCAAACACAATGACAAGAACAATTTTATCTAATTTATGCCTTTTCAGAGCTTCCCGAAGGGAATGTTCATGCTCCCAATCAGCCTTATATTTATTCATCCATAATAATGAATAGGACTGTGGTAAAAATGCCTAAGTTTTAATATGTTATTTCATTTCTAAAATGAGACACTTAGAAAATTTCCACTAAGATTTTCTTTCTTTCTTTCTTTCTTTCTTTCTTTCTTTCTTTCTTTCTTTCTTTCTTTCTTTCTTTCTTTCTTTCTTTCTTTCTTTCTTTCTTTCTTTCTTTCTTTCTTTCTTTCTTTCTTTCTTTCTTTTTTTCTTTCTTTTTATGAAGCAAAATTTGATACAAAGAAATCTATTTTTTTAATATTTTTATAATTATCCAGCATAATAGATTTATAAACAAAATTGTAACTGCTTCTTGCAAAGTTTCATCTTCAGTTATTTTCACTCCAGCATCAACAAGCCTAGACCAACCAATACTTTGTGAACTTTACTATAAAACTAAATGGCCATTATATAATCAATACATCATATAGAAAACTCACTGATCATTATATATATTTCATGCCTCCAACTTCCATTCAGAATGGTTTTCAGGATATGCTATTCATTTAATTCTATGGAAATAAATCCCATAAAAACAAACATATCTGTTTTGATCCTATCAATAGAAGTAGAAAGCTTAGAGATTTAGTTAGGCACTGCAGTTTGAGAACTGATTTTCAAATTATAAATAAGATCAGTGGAATAATCTACCATCTAAAAGCTCTGGAAGAGAAAACCAGAAAATATAATTGTTATCTTTAGGCCAATATTATATGCCCCCAAAATGCAGTTAGTGTTAGTCACCCCAGTCTTTCACCTTGAGATTGCAGATGACCTAGTATTATTTTTCATGGATTAATTTTAAGTTTAGGTTTAGGTTTTACCCATTATAAAATTTATAATTGTATCTATTTTGTGCCAGAAGGTCTACGTCTAGTTCCTGTTTATACATGGAATGCCCCTATGCCATTTTTCTCCTTCTCTGCCAGTAATATAGAATTGTTTTTCTCTCAATAAGCTCACATGACAACATATCTCATCTTATCTTGTCCCTGTTTTCATACCATTATACCTTTTGCTTTCTCTTCTTTTCCACAAAAAAGCCTATATCCAGATATAGGTTAAGAGGATAGGCCTGCCAAGGTTCATGAGAAGAAGTGTTCCATGGGGCACAGAAAAAGCATGTGTCCCGGTTCCCATATGATGGCAATATTTAAAGGAAGGGAACATATCTAATATTCCTTCCTCCTCCTGTTTTCCCCACAACAGCAACCATGTGAAGTGGGTTGGACTGAGGGAAAGTGATTGGCCCAAAGTCATCCAGCTGGCGTTCATGCCAAAGGCAGGACTAGAACTCACAGTGTCCTGGTTTCTAAACTGCAAGTAATTTGTACTGACTAAAAAAAATAAATTGAAATTCAGACTGTTATTTGCTGTCTGATCAGCATGGATAGATTTGGTTGCTCATTTAATGGCTCCTTTTGTTTGCTTTCATGAGTATTTTGTTCCATTTGGGAATGTGGAGGCTTTAGCTACTGCTTTCCTTCTATTTTTGGAGCATATTGTATATTTTTGTAGAAGAAAATTGAAAGAAAATTGGTTTTAAATGATCTTGAGCAATTACATGGACTGTCTTGTAAAATTTAATGCAACATTTATGAAGCGACTTATTCAAAGCTTTGTATTTGTGTTCATTATAGAGAGCAGTTTTTGCTTTGTTTTGAATAATGAAGATTATGAATAACATGCTTATTTATTTCCTTGTATTAAACGCTACTGATAGAATTAGTCTGTTTTCCCCAAACTTTCATTTACAACCCATGCATATGATTTTATAACGTTCTGGGCATGTTAATTTGAATGCTAAATAACAAATATTGTCCATAATCCCACCTGCTTCCAGTCCTCTTGTGTAAAATTTAACATATTGATATAGCTATGCACCGAGATATTTCTTTCAACTTAACCTTTACCTCATGTTTTAGCTTCTTGTCATCTGACAATGAAACTGAGATATATCCCCCCCCAAATATAGCATCTTCAACATTCAGTATTGGCATGCATTTTATTATACCTGATGAATAAGTTCTGTGTGTTATCAATGTAGCTCAAATGATAGAAGTGTAGAGGCCCTATTATATGTCTGTATGTGTACATCAAACATTTTAATTTACTCTGCAACATTGTGATGGTCTGAAATGTGCAGTTGTTTATTTGCCTGATTCTTTCTCTTCATTTTGTTTTCTTGATGTAGAACGCAAAGGCTTACTAACATTAGGAAGAATTAGCATGAAGCATGTCCATCAGTCACAGTGAATAAGCTTTTTTGCAGAATTATATTAGATCTGAAGTGTAAGTGGCATAATAGAACAGAAATGTGTGCGATCAATGATAGCCTTGGAATGATAAATTATTTTCAGTCCTACATTTGTTCAGTCCAGAATTTAATTAATTCTCCTCTTGCATTTTTTCTTGTATTTGTATACATTGTCAGTCATTTTTACAATGAATTGTACAGTTTCCAAAAATAGACTACTCTGACCAGGTATTATCAAATATTTTGAAGGTGTTTTAAATCAAGTTTTGATTAACTATTATTAGAATAGGATAAAGCCTTTTCTCATATCATTTAGTAAAGTTACTACACATAATTTCAAAATAGCATTAGTTATATTATAGAATATAATTATTCTAAAATGACTGAGCTAGTAAATGTACTCATTAGTGTACTTCTTTAAATCTTTTGTGAAAATAATTGAAAATATTCAGCTTCTTAATGCTAAAGTCTGGAATATATCCAAATTCTACTGGATATATTCTGAACGTCACATGATCTTACATCTATTTTCTCTCCAGGAAGTGATGATGATAGGAAATGGAATCCAAGCCAGATGGAGAGCACGTGATTACAAAATGTTGCTCTAAAGTAGCTTATTATGTATTGAGTCAAATTTTAACTATTATTAAACTTTTCCAATGGCGGTATTTGCAGTGAGTTTTTCTATTGTTTCACATGAAACTGTTGGAGTATCTGTTCCTTATCAAGTTTGTTTTTGAGCTGTGACAAAAAAAATCAGGCAGTTGCATTATCTATTCTTCACCTAAGAGAGATGACAACAAGCTGTTAGGTGGACAGCCACAAAGACGCCTTCCACATTATATACATTACAAACCTGTTTCCCTGGACTTCCAGTTTGCAAGGTTTCGGCGACGGCAGGGATTCGCGATACTGCGCGATCCCTGCTGCGTTCGCTGCCAAGGTTCCCCCGATCCGTTTGGATCTGGGGGATATAGCTGCCCCGTAGAGGCAGCTGAAGACAGGGGGGATCCGGACAGGGGCTTGGGGGTGTCGCAGACCCGCTCCCCAGCCGGCAAAACCCCCTTTTCCCAAGGCGGAGGAACGGCGGTCAGCAATGGCCGCCACGAAGAAATCTGCAGCCGGACAAGCAGGTGCAGGAGGGAGAAAGTTGGAAGAATTATGAAAGCTGCTTTCAACTGGGACAAGGCAAGAGAAAGTGACCTGGAATCTTGAAGGCTGCTAAGTATACATTGTTTTTAGTGAGAGTTACAAGCTGCGAATATCCTGCCTCATGGTTTCTTTTTCTATCTGGGGAGGGGTCTTCCTTCACTGTCATAGTACTATCTGTCACTGTCCTTTTGGGGTATACTTCCAAGAGGCAGGCAAGCTTGGCACTGATTTTTTTTATTGCCTTTCTGGGGGGCATGTGACCTTTCCTTAAATCTGGATTATTTCCTTAGGATATCTTGTGAGGTGAGTGAGACCAGCTTTAAGTGGTGCAAATGGATCTAAGGATTGCTTTTCCTGGGTATGCTTTTTCTGGAGAGCTTAAATGACCTCTCTGCTAAAGGGTTTCACTTTATGAGCAAGAGTTGGCTGCTTGATAGTTATCACTGCATTTTAACTATTTTCATTCTTCAAGGTGCTCTGGCACCCTGCCTGATTTGTAACTCTGGCTTGCAGGTATTTTTAATCTAATGATTGGTATTTAGGGCAGCTTTTTGCAAGCAAAGAAGCTTTTTGTATTTTTCTACAGGTAATCCTTGACTTACAACAGTTCATTTAGTGACCATTCAAAGTTACAATGGCACTGAAAAAAGTGACATATGACCATTTTTCACACTTATGACTGCTGCAGCATCCCCACTGTCATGAGTGATGTCGAGCACCCCTTGACATGAGTGATGTCGAGTTGGCCATGACCACCCAGTCACATGACCACCAAGCCACACCCACCAACTAAGCCATGCCCACAGAACCGGTTATTTAAAAAACTGAATCCCACCCCTGTTCATAAATGACTTAGAGGAGGGAATAGAAGGGGAACTCATCAAATTTGCAGATGACACTAAGCTGGCAAGAATAGTCAACATCTTAGAAGACAAGCTCAGGATCCTAAAAGGTCTTAACAGACTTGAACTATGGGCACTATCCAATAAAATGAAATTCATTGTGGAGAAAAGCAAAGTTGTACACTTAGGCAGGAAAAAACAAAGGTACAAGTACAGATTAGATGAAACCTGGTGCAAAAACAGTAACTGTGAGAGGGACCTTTGAGTCCTAGTGGACGATCACTTAAACAAGAGCCAACAGTATCTGGCAGCAGCCAAAAGAGCAAATAAAATACTTGATTGTATAAACAGAGACATAGAATCAAAATTATGTGAAGTATTAGTACCAGAGGTGGTATTCAGCAGGTTCTGACCAGTTCTGGAGAACCAGTAATGGAAAATTTGAGTAGTTTGGAGAACCGGCAAATACCACCTCTGACTGGCCCTGCCCCCATCTATTTTCTGCCTTCTGAGTCCCGAGCTGATCGTCTGGGTCTTCTTTTGTTGCCCTGCACAGGAGAACGGAGCTGGAAAGCAGGCTAGTGGAGTGGGGAGGGAATGGGATTTTGCAGTATCCTTCCCCTGGAGTGGGATGGGAATGAAGATTTTACAGTATCCTTCCCTTACCATGCCCACCAAGCCATGCCCACAGAACTGGTAGTGAATTTTTTTGAATCCCACCACTGATTGGTATTGCTTTATAAAGCCTTAGTAAGGACATACCTGAAATACTGCATCCAGTTTCGGTCACGCCCTTACAAAACAAATGTTGAGACTTTGGAAAAAGTACAAAGAAGAGCAACTAAGATGATTAAAGGCCTGGAGATTAAAAAAATATGTAGAACAGTTGCAGGATTTGGGCTTAGCTAGTCTAGAGAAAAGAAGGACTAGTGATGACATGATAGTATTTGAGAGATTGCCACAAAGAAGAAGCATCAACTTATTTTCTAAAGTGCCAGAGGGCAGGACGAGAAACAATGGATGGAAACTAATCAAGGAGAGAAGCAACCTGGAATTAAGGCCTGATAATGAGGATAATTGACCAGTGGAACAGCTTGCAGTCAGAAGTTGTGGGTGCTTCATCACTGGAAGTTTTTAAGAAAAGACTGGACAGTCACTTGTCTGAAATTGTATTGGGCCTCCTGCTTAAGTGGAGGTTTAGAGTAAATGGAAAGTCCCTTCCATTTCTGTTCTGATTTTCATGTCTCTCTAGTAGAATTAATCCACTTACATTATCTTTCTCTCCCCTTATCATGATTTATATTTCTCTCTTTCTCTATTCTTCTCTTCCCACTGCAGCTACCCCTTCTCCTTAACCCATCACTGTTTTACCTGCAGACAGAGAAGGGCATATAAGTGGATGATTATATGTACCTATGTGAGAGAAGAGTTTGCAAACCACGGCTTGGGTCATTGTGAGAAACTTGAAACAATAATTCATTTGACACAAAGGACCATAGACAAATATAAATGATAGCGGGTTTTTATGATGTGTTGTGCCCCCGTTTACTTTGATGTCTTTAGGTTGCTGCTGCTTTTTTAAAAGAATATGAGATATACAATATATTCAGTGTTTTTAGTTTCAAAAGATACTATTCAACTCTATATAGATTAGTTTCAAAGGATGCTTGTTAAGTACTTGCAGATGCAATTCTCCAAAACATTTTAGATAGCAGGAGTAGGTTTTGGCAGTTGGATTTTTGCCAGCCTGCAGAATAGAACACTGTGTATACATTGAATCTATAACTGTAGAGAAGGATCTCATTTTGTATTCTGATCTATATGTACATTCTAAGTGACAATCCTCTTAGGAGCTTTTTTATTTTGTACGTTATGTACTGTAAAGCTTTTTTAAAAAATTAGATTAAGTCAGGATATATTATTTATTTCACAAGGTGGGAATACAGTTGCTTGATATGGTAATTTTAAAAACTGTTATAAAATTATTATTTTTCACTGCCTAAAAGAATGTTCTTCATCTTCTTGCCATTTTCAAGACTTGTGACCTATTTAAGAAGATGTAGTAGAGATGACATTTCTTTACATTCAAATATATTACAGTACGTTGAACATGCTGCCTTAAATATTTTTATTTGTGTAAGTTGGGAGGAAGATTAAACATTCACTATATGAAGTAAACACTGTCCGTCAGCAATTCTTCTTATATTGCTGAAAATATGATTCAATAAATGTAATCAGAAAGTGTTTGCCTTTCCCTTCAGCCTGCGGTAGATAAAATGTAAATAGAGTGATCTATGAAAACATGCATGTCAATAACAATGATCTACTTAATTATGATCTACTTACTAATGATTAAGTAGATCATCTTGTGGAAAGAAAGCTTATTACAATAACTTCCTTAGTTTTCTTTTATATTAGTTTTTTTTATATACAGGTGAATATCGTGCAAAAGTTCATTTATTTCAGTAATGAAACTTAAAAGGTGAAACTAATATATGAGATGGACTCATTACATTCAAAGGAAGATAGTTCAAGCTGTGATTTGTCATAATTGAGATGATTATGGCTTACAGCTCATGAAAACCTCAAATCCACAATCTCAGAAAATTAGCATATTGTGAAAAGGTTCAATATTCTAGGCTCAAAGTGTCCCACTCTAATCAGCTAATTAAGGCATAACATCTGCAAAAGATTCCTGAGCCTTTAAATGGTCTCTCAGTCTGGTTCAGTAGGAATCACAATCATGGGAAAGACCGCTGACCTGACAGTTGTGCAGAAAACCATCATTGACACCCTCCATAAGGAGGGTAAGCCTCAAAAGGTAATTGCAAAAGAAGTTGGATGTTCTCAAAGTGCTGTATCAAAGCACATTAATAGAAAGTTATGTGGAAGAAAAAGGTACACAAGCAGCTTGGATGACCAACAGCCTGGAGAGGATTGTCAGGAAAAGGCCATTCAAAAGTGTTGGGGACTTTCACAAGGAGTGGACTGAGGCTGGAGTCAGTGCATCAAGAGCCACCACACATGGACGGATCCTGGACATGGGCTTCAAATGTCGTCTTCCTCTTGTCAAGCTGCTCCTGAAAGACAATGTCAGAAGCATCTTACTTGGGCTAAAGAAAAACAGAACTGGTCTGTTGCTCAGTGGTCCAAAGTCCTCTTTTCTGATGAGAGCAACTTTTGCATCTCATTTGGAAAGCAAGGACCCATAGTCTGGAGGAAGAATGGAAAGGCACACACTGCAAGATGCTTGAAGTCCAGTGTGAAGTTTCACAGTCTGTGTTGATTTGGGGAGCCATGTCATCTGCTGGTGTTGGTCCACTGTGCTTCATTAAGTCCAGGGTCAATGCAGCCATCTACCAGGAGATTTTGGAGCACTTCATGCTTTTTTCCGCAGACAAGCTTTATGGGGATGCTGACTTCATTTTCCAGCAGGACTTGGCACTTGCCCACACTGCCAAAAGCACCAAAACCTGGTTCCATGACCGTGGGATTACTGTGGTTGATTGGCCAGCAAACTCGTCTGATCTGAACCCCATAGAGAATCTATGGTGCATTGCCAAGAGAAAGATGAGAGACATGACACCGAACAATGCAGAAGAGCTGAAGGCCACGATTGAAGCATCCTGGTCTTCCATAACACCTCAGCAGTGCCACAGGCTGATAGCTTCCATGCCATGCTGCATTGAGGCAGTAATTGCTGCAAAAGGGGCCCAAACCAAGTACTAAGTACATATGCATGCTTATACTTTTCAGAGGTCCAATATTGTTCTATGTTCAATCCTTGTTTTATTGATTGCATGTAATATTCTAATTTTCTGAGATTGTGGATTTGGGGTTTTCATGACCTGCAAGCCATAATTATCTCAATTATGACAAATCACAGCTTGAACTATCTTGCTTTGCATGTAAGGAGTCTATCTCATATATTAGGTTCACCTTTTAAGTTGCATTACTGAAATACATGAACTTTTGCACGATATTCTAATTTTTCGAGTTTCACCTATAAAGCCATTGCATGTTAGAGTAATAAGTTTTGTATAGCTGCTATAGCAGATAAAACTCATACTTAGAGAAGATTTATTAATGTTTAAAAATGGAACCTATTATGACTAGTTTAAGACCCATTGAATTTCACTGAATCTGTTCTAAATTTAGATTTCATCTAAAGTCAGTGTTTCAGGAACTGCCTTACATACGCTTTCAAATGGCCAGAATGATATCTGAGGAAATTTCCTTAATCATGTTTGTGGTGGTTAGAGAAACAACTAGTCCCATATATTTATCTTTGGAGCAATGAAACGAGGAAAATATGATTTGCATATAATTTGACAATTTAAAAACCAAGTTTTTCAAAACAAGTTTCAGCTGAATTCCCAAGAACTAATCTAAGTCTAGAATGTTGGAGATATAGAATGTTGGCGAAATTCCATCTTGCAACCTCTGCAGAACAAGTTATACTTTTTCTAACCTCTATGCATTGCCTCTGCTGTTGCCTTTGCCCTTTGGAATATCCTTCCCCTCAGAGTTGAGGTGGGCCCCCCATCTCCTGGCCTTTTGGAAGAGTTTGAAGGTTCTGTCAAATCACTTTGGGCTGGCAGAGAAGCATGCAACTTTGAGGTTGTTTAGACTCTGAAGGCCCTTCCCCCAATTTTTAATTGTTCTAAGCTGGTTTTAACTGCCTCCTTTTATTAAAGTATAGTGTTTTAATATGATTTTTGTGTATTTAATTGTACACCGCCCAGACTCATCCTATGAGTAAGGTTGATAATCTTTAAATTTGACAAACAAATTTGACAAACAAACAAAAAACATTTTAAGCAGCCCAGAGGTCCTAAATGATGTGTTCCTGCAGAATATAATTTTTCAAGTTTTTAACTACTGCTGGACCAGTCCTCCATGTGTGATATCTGTAATAGAAGTCCATTTTGTCAAGACTATAAGGATTCTGAATCACTAGATATACTGAAGTGACTTTCAAGCAAAAGTGGGCCTTACCCCTATGAGATTGACATTTTCACAAAATGGAATGAATATTATATGTGTACGTCTTCTCTGCAAACATCTGAACAAAAATCTTGTGCCAAGTTTTGTTTAAAAGAAAAATCAGACACAAAAAAATATAAAATGTAACATTTCACTATCATAAAAATGGCTAAAAGAGAAAAGTAGTTCATTGTTTAACTGGAAATAAAACAAAGTGAGTTGATTTGATATAGCCTAATCTATTGAAGGGATGGATTGGTGCATGGAATATTAGGAAGGCTTTTTGAGAAAATAATATGAAACAGGAACAAGCCAAAATTTATTTTTATATAGTCTTATCTATTCCCAATTAGTTTTCTTCCCCATGTTCATTTAATGGCTCACAGGTTTTCTTGTTTTATTCTGCTTTTGTTTTTAAAGAAGAAATGGGTAGTTTAATAATATAATGTAAACCCATTTGTAAGAGATGCCTGAAAAATATAAGCACTGTTTTTATTATTTATTTAGTTGTTTTCAGATACTTCCATATCAATTTTAGAAAGCTGAAAAGTTCAAAATTTAACAATATGAATAATATATTCTTTAGTCCTTAGTGCCATATGCACAAGCACACATGCACACCATCTTATTAACAAATCACATTAAGTAATAAACTTATTCATTGCTCCAGTAGAATTTGTCAATGTTGCATTTATATGTATTTAAAATATATATATTAATGATTGATTTTATTTAATCTTTTTAATTTATCAAGTCCAATCTTTGATATGCTAATTAAGCTTTTTCAATTGTGTTTTTCAAAAGGCAACTGGACTTGCTTTGTTTTTTCCTTGAAGACATTTCACTTCTATCGCAGAACCTTCTTCAGTTCTGACTAAATGGTGGGGAATGGAAGGATTTATATTGTTTGCAGTCATCTGGTCATTAGCATTCTGAAGATCAGTTTTGTGCGAAAGCCACTTAGAGATCTTCTTCCCATTAATGGATAAAATTCTTAAGGAATGTTTTAATTGTTGGTTTTATTGTATGCCACCCAGAGTCACATTTGTGAGATAGGTGGCCACTTAATTTTGATAAGGAAATAGGAAAAAATAATGAAGTGTCTGTGATAGCAATATTTTTAGGTAGTTGGGAGCAGGATAGGAAAGAAGTCATTGCAATGAAACAACAAACCTTGGAATTGTATACAATCATACAAAGGAAATTAATTGCTCCAGGGAAGCTGCAAATTTCTTGGATGTGTACTTTTTATTAGATATGGGAGAGCCATTACAATATGAGAGTGCTTTGGTGTTTACTCAACCTTTTGCTGTAAATGTACTTTTACAGGTATTAATACTATTATTTTTATTGCAGATGGAATTTGTATTCCATTCAAGAGCTCTATTCAGTGAATCATTACGCTCATCATATATTTTTATTTCATTCCTGTAAAATATGGGTATAAAAATCTTGTAAGAACTGGAAAGACTTTTCAGCTTTTTATTTCATACATTAAATTTGGATAAACACTTGGCTACACGAGGAACAAAAATTAAGCGTTGCTCAGATGGAAATAATAGATAACTATATAAACTTGTGACAATGAGTTGTCCATATACCTTGTGCATTATGTACCACTTTGGATTAGATGAAGGATTCACATTTTCTACATATCTTTAATGGATCATTTGTATTACACTTCAAAATTCCAAGACTAACCTTTGTATAACCTTGATTAGTTCACAAATAAAGGCCACAACAATTGTGGTATTGTACTGGTTCAGCCCAGTTCCACAGAGCCGGTAGCAGCGATGAGCAGTGGAGACCGAACCAGTTCTCTCCACTGCTCTGCTGTTGGGCCTACCTGCCCGCCCGGGCTCCCTTACTCACCTTTATCCTCTGAATTTGAAGTGCAGCTGCTTTGCGCGGCACAGAAGAGTGTCATGCGGCAGCTGCTGAAGCAACCGGGATCGTGCAGGCTTGCAGGAAGTGAGTTAGAACACCTCTGCCCCTGCGCAAACGCATCTGCGCCTGCGCAAAGTACGTGACTGACATGCGCACACCCACAAAGTGTGTGCAAAATGTGCCCACCAAGCCACACCCACCAAACCGGTGGTAGAAATATTTGAATTCCATCACTAATTTCTCCATGTACAAGTAATTCTCAGCCTATGACCACAATTGAGCCTAAAATTTCTGTTGTTAAGTGAAACAGTTAATTGATTCCCACACCATTTTACAACCTTTCTTGCCTCAGTTGTTAAGCGAATCGCTGCAGTTGATAACTTAGTAACCCTATAGTTAAGTGAATCTGGCTTTCACATTGACTTCACTTGTCAGAAGGTTGCAAAAGTAGATCATATGACCTTGGGCCACAGCAATGGTCATAAGTATAAGCCAGTTGCCAAGTATCTGAATTTTGATCACATGATCGTAGGGATGATGGAAAGATCGTAATTGTGAAAAACAGTCAAAAGTCACTTTTTCCAATTTCGTCGTAACTTTGAATGGTCACTAAATGAACAGTTGTGAATTGAGGACCACCTGTAATTCTTTCCTCAGTTTAGAATAAATCAGACAGCATAATGTAACTTGTACTAGTTAATAAGCATTTCTGCAATTCACAATTTTGTTTGGCTCAGTGATCATGTAACTGACAGGGGGCATTATAGATTTGATTCATTTTAACATTGTCTGTTGTTCTCTATACATAAGTAGTGAGCCTACAAAATTGTGGTGAGGATTTCTGAGAACATGTGAAAGATCTAGCAACACCTGGAATGTTACAGCTTCCCCATCCTTGCCACAACCTGGTTTGGAGACCTAGCTTCAACATATATTTATTTCTGCTGCCAAGAAGGAACTTTTTTCCTATTTAAAAAAGAGCTTCAAAGGATGCCTTGGAACAGCATAGCAATCCAGGGCTGGAAGGGACTTCGGAAGTCATTTAGTCGAATCCCTGCTCCAAGAGCATTGTTAAAGTGAGTTTCTCTCTTTTGACCCACCCAGTCACATGATCACATAGCCCCACCCACCCAGTCACATGACCACCAAGTCCCACCCACCAAGCCAGGCCCACAGAACCGGTTGTTAAAAAATTTGAATCCCACCCCTGCTTGTACGGCTTCTTTCAGTTTGATACTCTGCTTTGTGTCATTTTTGATGGGTGTCTAGCCACTGTGTTTTTGGCCACTTGTTCCTGTTACCACTGACCATTTCAAGCATAATTGAATTTTCTAGTGAGTTTGAAATCCACCTTTTGATAGAGCTGTTAGAGCTGAAGAAGATTCTTGGATGAGAAGCAAAATGTCTTTGAAGAAAAACCAGAAAGTCCAGTTGCCTCTTGAAAAAAGCACCTTTTGAAAGGTTTCCAATTAATGGAAACATTCTATAATTGAATAATTTTCTTCCTTTGATCAAATCCTTTGTTTTCTATTTCTTTCCAGTAGCCTGTCAGCTCCATGCCCTGGTTTCCTAACAGAGGGAACTGAGCCCTATAGCACATTCTTGGTAAATGCCCAGGAGCCATAACATCTAGAGTGACTCCTGTTTTCTTGAGCTACAATTGATCAATTGATACAATTGATTAAAATATGTATTTACACTATATTCACTATTTTTGGAATGGGTTTAGTCTGATAAAATAATAATAAATATAAATAAATAATTGGCAGTATCTTGGCTGTATATTCAGGCACTATTGAGCAGCAAGTCTATTTCAGATGGTCTATTTCAGAAGGCTTCAGATTGTCTATTTAACCCTGCCAACAAAAGTGTGTATAGTCAAGGCTATGGTTTTCCCAGTTGCAATATATGGCTATGTAAGTTGGACCATAAGGAAGACTGAGAGCCAAAGAATTGAGGCCTTTGAACTATGGTGCTGGAGAAGACTCCTGCGAGTCCCTTGGAGTCGATCAAACCAGTCAGTCCTAGAGGAGATCAACCCTGACCTCTCTTTAGAAGGCCAGATCCTGAAGATGAAACTCAAATACTTCGGCCACCTAATGAGAAGGAAGGACTCACTGGAGAAGAGCCTAATGCTGGGAAAGATTGAGGGCAATAGAAGAAGGGGATGACAGAGAATGAGGTGACTGAATGGAGTCACCAAAGCAGTCAGCGTAAGCTTAAATGGACTCCGGGGAATGGTAGAAGATAGGAAGGCCTGGAGAAACATTATCCACGGGGTCATGATGGGTCAGACATGACTTTGCAACTAACAACAACAACAGTTCAGCCTAGCATATGTATCATAGCCAGGGTCTGACTTGTTCAGTATTGTTGTCAGAGGATCAGTGCACTGACAAAAAATAACGGTGATACTAAATCTCCTTGAAAGATTCCTCTTTTGATATTAACCTTTCCCAGTTTATCACCATTGACGAGAAACTGTGTCTTCCATTGTGCCATCGATCTTTACACAAAGCTTCTGATGTTTCTACTGACACCTCTTATTTCTAGGCATTTGATTATCCAATCATGTGGCAGGAGTTAAATACCTTCTTGTAATCAATCCAAGCTACATTCAAGTTGGTCTTCCAGACTGACTATAACCACTACAGTTTATTGTTGTTATTGACATTAGACGTCAACCTGAAATCACAGCTACCAGTTTTTTAGCTTGTGTTGGCTTTCATTCATATCAGGTTCTTCCCAAGAACCTAGTATACTGTGAAGTATCAATGTAGTATATGTGTTGATCCAAGCAGTGTGGCTTTTTGACAATGTGCAGTTTTTCTAAATGCATTAAATATTTTAATTACTTTTTCAGTTCTGTGTTCCTACTCATTTTTCACTACTGGCACATGGTAATTTTTATAAGATACTCTTGTGAGTCATTTTGGTGAGTGTATTATGTTGTTTAATTGTGTTCTTTGGATGGTTTGATTATTTTTTTCAGTTTTGACCTTAACTACATTAGTTTGCTCAGTCAAGTTTCTTTTTTTAATGTTCCTATTATAAGCCATTGCCAGTATTTATCTTTATCCACTTTCACCTCAATCTTTTTTTAGAAATTGACCATCCACACTAATGCTTTTCCTTGCCAGCATTCTGTTGGTGTTTTTATTACTTTATTTATATATTCATGTTTTTGTACATTAGTAAGTTCATATTTTGGTCCAAATTTCAGGACTGTATGGTATAGAGGTATACCAGGCATCAATGTCTTTGATGGGATTTTAACCATTCAATTTTATCTTTAATAGTTTTCTTACCCTTTGAATGTATTCTTTACTAATCACATTTTTGTCCATGTTATTCAACTTTAAAATGCCCAGATACTTGTAGGATTCATCCTGATGGCTTCTAATGGTGAAATGGAGAAATTGCAATAAAGTTAAAAGATGGCAAGTTTGACAAACATATGGAATGAATCAAAGGCTTTCACTTTCCTTTCTTCTAAACAATAGCAAAACGGGAGCCATCTGGATGTCAGGGAAAACCTGGTTCAAAGCTACAGAGCAGGTGCATTTCCAGGGTCCTGACAGATGACATTGTTTAATGAAAGGAACCTGAACCATGCCAAATCAACTGAATCAAAATGGTCAGGCAAATAGTACAGGAGACAGACAGTCCCCCAAGAACCCAAATCTTATGCCATGTGTTGCCTGTTGCTCCCAACTGTTGTGTAGGAAGTCATTCAAGCTGATTCCCTTAAGCCCTGATTTGTAGTCCTTCAAACAATAGGCACAGTCAAAATGTCTCTGCAATCCAGTAGGTGAGCCAGTGATTGTTGCCAGTGTATTTTGGGTTAAAAACAAGGGGGAATACAATGGATGTTAGAATCCTCCACAAGGCTTAAAGCACCTCTTTCCATTTTGAATTCACCAAACAATGAGAGAAAAATGATCTTGCCCATGCCAATAGTTGCACTCTTGCTTCGAGTTTGAAATAAAATAAAGGTTTTCGACTGCAAAACAATTGATTGCTTCAGTCTTCCTATCCCCTGACCATCACAGTAAAGAGGAGAACAAGCTATCATTCTATACAGTTTGAAGGAAAGTAGAGGTTTTCAATAGATCATAAAATAATATGACCCTCTATGCTATAGCAGTTTCATATAAACTCTATGCTTTGTTTCAGGAATAAAGCTCTGAAAGAGTAGAAATATCAGAGAAACATTCAAAGATTCAGTTACCTGAAACCTATAAACAGTCCTATTTCCTGGAAGCAGGTCAATTGGACCAAACATTTAAAATTTCTTTTACCCTCCTGGGTAAAAGTTTTTCAAGTAACCAAACAGAGTCATGATTTCTGAACTTTTAAAACATTAATATCGTGGGGGTGGGTGGCAGGGGTGGGATTCAATTTTTTTAACAACCGGTTCTGTGGGCGTGGCTTAGTTGGTGGGCATGGCTTGTTGGTCATGTGACTGGGTGGACGTGGCCAACTCAATATCACTCATATCGAGGCACCATCTCCTCGCCTGGCCTCTCATGACTGTGGGGATGTTGCAATAGTCATAAGTGTGAAAAAAGGTCATAAGTCACTTTTTTCAGTGCCATTGTAATTTTCAATGGTCACTCCACACAAGCAAAGTACTAGCAAAGGAGGAGAAAAAAACTCCAGAGAAGTTCCAGAGACAGGAAGTCTAGTCCTGCCAAGAATGTAATAAGGGTTAATGGAAAGGCAGTTTCTGTAAGCAACACCAGAATGTTTCCTTCCTGCCTTCCTTACAGGATTTGGCCAGTAATTTCTTCTAACAACCGGTTCTCCAAACTGCTTAAAATGTTAACAACCGGTTCTAGCGAATAAGTGTGAACTGGTAGAATCCCATCCCTGGTGGGTGGGTTGTGGAGGTTAATTGATGAACCAAGAACACGTGAGAACAATATTTTCAGGAGGTTAATCTTTTACTACAAGAAAAGGATATTAGTTATTTGGCAATCATCTTTAGCCAGGGTTGAAGAGCTGGCTTTCCCCTCAATGCATTAGATAATCAACATTCAATTACTTAAGAGCTTTGATTAGCTGATTAAACATCTCCTTACTGCATATGGATGAAGCTCCTAAAACAAACATATCCGGATTAGTGGGTTTATTTCTTTTAAACTACTTGTCCAGCAAGTTTTAAAGGTTTACAATTCATCAATATTCATAGATTCTTTATTTTGAGCTTACATCAAATTGTCTTATTCTTAGCCCTGATTGTGTATGCCTTAGTGAAGCATACTTGATATTTCTTTACACTTTTCCATTATTCAGCCTGCAAACATTGTATTTTTCTGCATATTTGTCCCAAAGTAATAAGTAAGCCGCTGCCAAAATTCTTCTCTAAGATTTCACTTCAGATGGATGTCATCTCTTTGTTTGTTAATCTTTGAATTAAGTTCAGAGACCCTGTTCAAATGTAGTAGCAAACCATGATTTGCATATAAATGAACCATGAGTTTGACCTTCCTCTCTTCTATGCTTAGCATGATTCCCAATCTACAGAATTGTGGTTTAAGGGCTCCCTTCCTCAAAACAGCATATGTTTCATGTAAGGTCTGTCTCCTTTCTCTGAACCACCTCCCTAACTATAACGCTTACTTATGCCATTATTAATAATGCATTGTGGGAAATGGTATCTTTGTACTATTTTGTATTTCACTGTATCTTTTATATATATAGGACAATGTTTTTATTTTACCCACTGAGAATTACAATGTTTAAAAGAGCTCTTTCATAATAATTTACGACTGATATGGAAGTTCACCACCCACTGGCTATGCACTTAGAGTTTTCTTTTCTTTTTTTAAATAGATTTTATTAAGTTTCCAAATTTTAAAAACATAAAATAAAACTTTATACATTATTATCAACATCAAGACATGTTTTGCATCTCCTCACATTTTTCAGTATATGTATTTACTTATTCCTTTAGCATTACATCTTACTTCTTACTATAAATCAATATCTTTTATCCTTACATCTCAATCTTCTCCATGGTTTATTTACATATTTACATATTCCCTCATTATTTTCCTAATTGCCATTTTATTTTATTTTTATTTTTAAACCACTCATACCAGGCATCCCAGGCCCTATAGTAAATTGAATCTTCTCTGTCTTTTATTTTCATTGTTAGCCTGTCCATCTCTATACAATGTATTATTTTTTTTATAACCCTGCCTTCCGGTGGAACCCTTTTTTCCTTCCAGAGTTGTGTGCACGAAATCCTTGCAGCTGTTAATATATGTAGCATAATATATCTATCTGTTTTATTGCATTTTTGTGTTATTATACCTAATAAAAAAGTTTCCGGATTAAATTCAATTTTCTGATTCGTGATTTCTTCTATCCATTGTCTAATTGTATTCCAATATTTTTTCACTTCTTGGCATGCACTAAGAGTTTTCAATGAGCTTTTACCATATCTTTAAACTCACCCTTTAGAGATGAGAGTCTCCCCCTGACTTTTGATATTTGAAATTTTGAAAAATTGAAAATTATTTGGATGTTACACATTATATAAAATTGGATTAAACTTCCTTCAACTTCTATACAAGAAGACAAAATTCCTTTTGCCCTAAACATTCAAAGAAGTTCTTACTAGTTGGCTGACTTTCTAAAGCTTTGTTTGCTGTCCCACTTCAGCAATCTAACTCTGCAAAGGTACAATCAGCCAAAAATACAAAAGCCCCGTCAAGAACACCAGCTAAACACACTTTTCTCTGACTCCTTACTATGCCTTAGATTAATTCTAAAACAATCATAGTGATTCCAAGGGGGGGAATGGACAAATTTAATTGAAATTCTCATTTAAGAAAATGGTTTTCAGGAAGGAGAGACACAACTCTCTAGCACAGCACTGATCACCTGCTGGGACCAAAGGTGCATCTGATGGGAATGAATGAGGCTGATCCCTGAGATACAAAATACCACTTTTTCACATCTCCCTCTGCATTGCACGAGCATTTAAGAGGAGAAAGCCAGCAATTTTTCTTCAGCTTTTTTACTGATACTGTCAGAGGAAAACATAACAGTTTCAAAAACTCACCTCTCATCTGAGATGGAATTTTATGAGCCCTGGTGCCTGTTGTGCTGAGAAAATATAAATACAGGGGTGGGATTCTACCAGTTCGCACCTATTCGCTAGAACTGGTTGTTAACATTCTACAGACATGATATTCTTCCGATTAAAATCGGAATTCCGATTTTTTTGGGAATTGCCGCGAGCGGAGCCCGGGCGGGCGGTGCGAGCGGCGGGCGGTGTGAGCGGCGGGTGGTGCGAGCGGAGCCCGGGCAGGCGGGCGGTGCGAGCGGAGCCCGGGCAGGCGGGCGGTGCGAGCGGAGCCCGGGCGGGCGGCGGGCGGTGCGAGCGGAGCCCAGGCGGGCGGGCGGTGCGAGCAGCGGGTGGTGCGAGCGGAGGCCGCTGAGCGGCAGGAAAAGGGAGCTGGGCAGCGATTTCTTGGCGCGTGGTGGGGGGTCTCTTTTGGCCGGCCCCGATTTTTTTTTCCGAGGGGAATATCATGCCTGATTCTAAGCAGTTTGGAGAACCGGTTGTTAGAAGAAATTACTGGCCTAATCCTGTAAGGAAGGCAGGAAGGAAACATTCTGGTGTTGCTTTACAGAAACTGCCTCTCCATTAACCCTCATTACATTCTTGGCAGGACTAGACTTTCTGTCCCAGGAACTTCTCTGGAGTTTTTTTTCCCCTCTGCTGGTACTTTGCTTGTGTGGAGTGACCATTCAAGGTTACAATGGTACTGAAAAAAGTGACTTATGACCTTTTTTCACACTTATGACTGTTGCAGCATCCCCATAGTCTTGAGAGGCCAGGTGAGGAAATGCGTGCCTCCATGTGAGTGATATTGAGTTGGCCACATCCAGCCAATAACATGACCACCAAGTCATGTCCACCCAGTCACATGACCACCAAGCCATGCCCACCACCTAAGCCATGCCCACTGTTAGTGTTTGGGGATTAACCCCTAGCAGAGTATTGCAGCAGTAGTCAAGCCAGGAAGGGCCCCAGAGTATACACACACTGAACACAAACACTGTTTATAGTTTAAATAGTTTTTAATCCATTTAGAGTTTAAAGCATTGTCATTCAGTCCATTAAGTCATTCACAGTATTTCCATCCAGTAAGACTCACTAGTATAGTCCAAGTTAAGAGTCCTTGCAATATCTTTATCAGCCGATAAAGATATCTTCTCCTCCTCCGGTGCCTCTCTCCAGAGGAACAAACGCTGGATATTCAGCAAGAAGTTCAAACAGTAGAACAGTAGAATTACGCAGTAAATCAGCAAACAGTAGTAGACAGGAACATCTCAGTCACAGGCACAGTCACAGTAATACACAGTTAGTCGCAGTAACACACAGTAAGCTTTCCAGCTTCTAATGCTTCCTTATATTGTAACTTCTAACCGCACCCTTAATCGGCTAATTGCCTGCAGCATTGTGCTTAAAGTGATAAGCACTTAAACCATGATATCTAAGTTTTATATATTTATTCACCCAAACCATATTTGGTATCAATGTTATACCTAACATACTCCCTTTTGGGTGAAATAAATATATAATACCTTTACAATCTAACCCCATATTTTTCACAACTCTCCTGGTGCTTACTGGCACCTTGGGCTTTAGTAAAATTATCGGCTAAATTGTCCTCCGACATACAGTACTCTAGCTGAATCATCTTACTTCTTACAGATTGTCTCACGTTTAGGTATCTTAGATCTGTATGTTTGCTCCTTGTTTTTACTCCAATATTTGTGGCCATTTGAATTGCTGCCTGATTATCTTCATGTATAATTATAGGATAATCTACAGTTATACCTATATCAATTAACATTTGTTTATACATTATTAATTCTGTACATAACAGAGATAAACAGGAGAATTCTGCCTCCATAGTAGACAAACTTATATGCTGTTGTCTTATTGACTTCCAGCCTATTAATGTCTTACCCAGCATTATGGCTGTTCCTGAAGTCGACTTTCTAGTGTCTCTTTCTGATGCAAAGCTAGCATCTGTATAAGCACACAGAATTAAATCACCCTTTGGTTCTAAATACAATGAATAATTCATTGTCTTTTTAAGATATCTTAATATCCTCTTAGCTGCATTCCAGTGTCTTTCACATGGTGCAGAATTGAATCTAGCCAACTGATTCACACAGTACGAAATATCTAGTCTAGACCAATTACTAATATAACTCAAACTACCAATTAAAGATTGATAAATCACCTTATCAAACTCCGGGCTTTGTTCATCAGTGTTGCTAAACTCCTGACTCATTGGAGTCTTAGCTGGCTTACAACGCTCCATCTTGTAATCTTTTAGCAATTTGCTTATCTTATCTTCCTGAGATATCTTAAAACCTTTCCGTGTTTTCTTTATATTCAAACCGAGATACTTCTTTATCTCCCCTAATTGCTTGATTTTTATTCTCTTTCCTAATGATGCTATTATTTTATTTGCTTCATCATTAGTTTCAGTAATCAATGCAATGTCATCTGTGAATAGTAATAATAATGATACTTTCCCATTTGTCTCCCTCTTAAACAGACATGGATTGGCTAAACCAGCTTTAAATCCTATATTGTCTAGTTCCTTTACAATATACTGGTTCCATTCATAGCCTGATTGTTTTAGACCATAGAGGCTTTTCTTTAACAACCAACAATCATTATTATTCTTATTTTCACTTTTAATACCAACAGGTTTTTTCATATAAATAGTATGTTTTAATGGGCGTGCAAGTAAGCAGTTTCACATCTAGATGGTTAACTATATAGTTTTTACTAGCTGCCCACACTAAAGCTGCCCTCAAGGTTGCTGCCTTAAGACTAGGTGCAAACACCTCATCGTAGTCATTGGCATTCTGCCTAAAACCTTGGGCTACTAACCTTGCCTTATGGATTAAATTACCATCTTTATCTGTTTTTACCTTAAAAATCCATTTGCAGCCAATGGACTTCTTTCCTACAGGTAATTTGGCATTTTCATACACTTTCATATCTCTTAATGAATTCAGTTCCTTATTCATTGCTGCATACCAACTTTCTTTTTCCTTATTAGGATACTTTTAATTTCTTCAACAGAATTAGGAACTTGATTAATCTGGCACACTGTGTTAGCCTGGTACCTATCAGGCGGTCTAGATACACGTGTAGTTCTTCTGGGAATTACAGGGCTTACAGGAGGACTTTGTTGAACTACTACCTGTTCATCTTCCTCATCCTGTTCAGCTATTGAATCTGTTTCTTCCTTTATGGGCACTATTTCATCCTGTATTTGTCTCTTTACTTTATTTTTAAAGTTACAGGGATAACTAATGGGATTTCTATAGGATTCAATAATTACATCTTTATTGGCATCCTGTTCTAATTTCTCCCATCCTTCATGTTCTAGAAATTGGGCACTAGCACTACATAACACTTTAGATGTGCCTTTCTCCCAAAATCTATATGCCCTATGGTTTGCCTGATAACCAACGAAGAAAAATCTTTTAGCTCTATGTTGCCCTTTTTTCTGAGTTGTGCAGGAATATGCACCCATGCTGGTGCACCAAATGTGTGCAGGTAACTTAGGTCAGGTTTCCTGCCATGCCACCTGGTAAATGGTATTTCACCTGTTGTTGTATTAACAACGTTGTTCAATATGTTATTAGCACACATTGTAGCCTCCCCACAAAGAATCAGGTAACCCAGAATCATTTAACATTGTTCTAACCATTGCCTGTAGTGTTTGGCCTCTTCTTTCAATAAAAGCGTTATGTTCTGGCCTGTATGGAGCAGACTTCTTATGCTCTATTCCAGCTACTTTAAGTCTGTTCTGGAATTTGTTATTAATAAATTCGTACCATTATCTGTCGCCAGGGTTATCAGTTGCCGTTTTGACTTTCTTTCAGCAAACTTAAGCCAATTGAAAAATGTTGATATGTTTCAGTTTTGCTTTTCATTAAATAGCAAAACCCATATCTAGAATAATGGTCCATAATGCTCAGTATATATCTAGCACCCCCATACTGGGTTTCTTTGGACCTATGATGTCTGCAAATACCACTTCTAAGGGTTCTTTTGTTTTGAAACCATTTAGCCTATTTGCAGGCAATACTTTGCTCTTATCTTCACAGCAAACATTACAACGCAAATATTTATCACAAGGTTTTAACCTTATTCCTTCAGATAACTCAACTGTACGTTTTAGCATTTTAAAATTTACATGCCCCAAACGCCTATGCAATAAATGGATACATTCATTATGAGGTTTTATATTATTAAATACAGTATGTGCCTCCCCTTTCTTACTATTATCTAAGACATATAATGTTCCATTTAAAGCTGCAGTTACCCTTTTGTTATCTTTTTTCAATTATGCAATTATTATCTTTAAAAGTAATTACATAACCTAATTTATCTAATACCCTTACTGAAAGCAAATTAAACTTTAGTTGCGGTACATACAACATTTTTATATCCTGGTTTATGCACGGACAATGTGCAAAACCTTCTCCTTTCGCTTTAAGATTCCAACCGCTTGCAAGAGATATATGTTGAGAGCTTTTAGACATTTTTATAAATTTTGTCTTATCTCTTGTGATGCAGTGGGATGCGCCACTGTCAACCACCCATAGATCATTCTTCACATCAGATTTGCTAAACGTGGCTAGTTCAAATGCTTTCTTTGGCTTTTTACATTCTGGCTTTTTTCTTTTTGCAGAATCTTGCCAAATGTCTCTGCCTCCACAATTAAAACACTTTTTAATTGTGTATGCCGTCAAGATAAATTCTCTTCTTCCAGGTGCTGTAATTTGCTTTGCTGGTTTCTTTCAAGCTTTGAAGATAATTTCTCTTCTTTCTTTCTTCTCTCAGCTCGTCACGCCACGCCTTCTTCTGGCTTCTTCTAATAGCCTGCCTGTAATCTCGGTTAATGAGAGGCTTTCTTTTGGCAATACCTCTAACGAAGTCACATAGTCATCATAGCTTTGATCTAATGAAGATAATATTATGTAGACTTGTTGCAGTTCATTAAATATAAGTTCTTTTTCTTGCAAATCTTGAAAAATGCTCTTCATACAGTTTAAATGAACTAATATATCTCCATTCCTCTGAAGATGCGTTCGAAAAAGCTTCCGTGTAAGATTTATATGTGCTCCTACACTGTCCCGAACATAAATCTTCCTGAGGTTCTCCCAGCAGTTTGCAGCATTTTCTTCTCCACGAATATGGACAAGCTGCTGATCACAGAGAGTCAGTCCTATGATGCATAAAGCCTGCTCATTCTTCAGTTTAAAGTCTTGTAACTTTTCGTTATCATCATCATCAGCAGGATCCCAGCTACTCACATCTGGTGGGTTTGCTATAATGTCCCACAAACCTTCTTTACGTAGAAGTAAACTACATTTCATTGACCATGAAACATAGTTTGTTCCATCCAGCCTGGATATCATGGACAGTTGTGACAAATTTACTTGTGCCATTACTCTTCAGATATTTTGACTATTTTAAACTAATTAAAACAGTTTGTTTTTTACAGTAATGTGCAACTCACACCAACTCTCTCTGCTATATCCTGGTTAGTTAGACTATGCTGCTGGGCCCATAACCAATGTTAGTGTTTGGGGATTAACCCCTAGCAGAGTATTGCAGCAGTAGTCAAGCCAGGAAGGGCCCCAGAGTATACACACACTGAACACAAACACTGTTTATAGTTTAAATAGTTTTTAATCCATTTAGAGTTTAAAGCATTGTCATTCAGTCCATTAAGTCATTCACAGTATTTCCATCCAGTAAGACTCACTAGTATAGTCCAAGTTAAGAGTCCTTGCAATATCTTTATCAGCCGATAAAGATATCTTCTCCTCCTCCGGTGCCTCTCTCCAGAGGAACAAACGCTGGATATTCAGCAAGAAGTTCAAACAGTAGAACAGTAGAATTACGCAGTAAATCAGCAAACAGTAGTAGACAGGAACATCTCAGTCACAGGCACAGTCACAGTAATACACAGTTAGTCGCAGTAACACACAGTAAGCTTTCCAGCTTCTAATGCTTCCTTATATTGTAACTTCTAACCGCACCCTTAATCGGCTAATTGCCTGCAGCATTGTGCTTAAAGTGATAAGCACTTAAACCATGATATCTAAGTTTTATATATTTATTCACCCAAACCATATTTGGTATCAATGTTATACCTAACACCCACAGAACTCGTTGTTAAAAAAAATGAATCCCACCCCTGTATAAATAGATAGAGATACAGCCTAATAATGCATTGTCAACATGATTTTTGCAATTGTCAGATGATAAATTATAATTCTGTACAGCATGATAATGTTGAAGCCATGAAACAATTTGTCAGTAAACTTCGTATATTGACAAGGGAAATACTGTATTAACATTCCTATTGGAAGAGATTGAAATGTTGTGTTCTAGCAAGAAAATATCTTGATTCAGAAAGGGTTCCATACAACAAGGATACTTCAAAATTTTGGGTTGGTGGAGTGTGTACAATTTATCTTCTTGTGAACACAATGTTTATATGCACAGTCAAGAAAACCTTAATGCTCTTTAGAGTAACAAATATTTGCTCTTAATCTTTATTGCTCAATAATTGTTAAAAGTCTGTACTTTTGTTGCTGTCTAGGGAAACTGATGACTCACCCTTCATATTGTATAATGGTTTTGCATGCACATATATGTGGGAAAGGCCCGGCACAATTTATGAAGCAGCACATAGGAGCTAGAATAAGATTTGGAGAGATTGGTTCAAAGAGAAGAGACTGAATAATTCAAAGAGTGGAAATTTATATGCACTCCTAAGCATTTGGAAGCATCAGCCCTTATGATTAATAGCATAATAAAGTATGCTAATTAAATTTCCTTAAAGGACGTTAAAGACCTAGTAATGCAGTAGTACAAAAATGTGGTCTTTAGGCTATGTGAAATAGGGTAAGAAGTGATCTTTCCTTGCTTCCCCACAGTCTTCTCCATCTACTTGCTGCTTTATCGGATCCACTGCTTGTCTTCTCTCTTTTCTATCTTTGTAACTTTTAACCTAATTTGTTTCATCACTAGACTTGTGATTTCTGTTTCCCCCCCTCTGTTTTCTATGTAATGCATTCTTAACAGAATAACAGAGTTGGAAGGGACCTTAGAGGTTTTCTAGTCCAACCCCCAGTGTTGAAGCACCCACAACTTCTGGAGGTAAGTCATTCCATCGATTCATTGTTCTAATTGACAGAATTTTTTTTCTCAATTCTAGGTTGCTTCTTTCTTTAGTTTCTGTCCATTGCTTCTTGTCTTGCCTTCAGGTGCTTTAGAGAATAGATTGACTCCCTTCTTCTTTGTGGCCGTCCTGCTATTATGTCATACCTAGTCATTTTTTCATTAAACTAGCCTTGCCCAGTTCCTGCAACCGTTCTTCATATGTTTTAGCCTCCAGTCTCCTAATCATTTTTGTTGCTCTTCTCTGCACTCTTTCTAGCATCTTGACATCTTTTTTATATCATGGCAACCAAAACTTCCCAAAGCTCAACTGATTCTTCTTGTATACTTCTCTAATCTTTCTAACACGTCCTCCTCTTCTTTGTCTGCCTTCTGCAGTTGTGTCTGTTTTCTGCAGTTGTATCTCTGTGCCTTTTTTGTGCTACCCATCTACTCCAGGGGTGTCAAACTTGCGTTGTCACAGCAGTGTCATGTGATGCATCACAACTTTTTTCCCCTTCACTAAATCAGGCATGGGCGTGACCACCGTGTGACGCATCTGTCCTGCAGGCTGTGAATTGACAGCCCTGATCTACTCCATGCTTTTCTAACTATGTTTCTCCCTCATTCCTCCCAATGCCTTCCAAACAACTATTTTGCAATGTTTCTAAGTCATAGCACTTCCATTCATTTCAGCCCCTGTTTAAAATTATTCTCAGCATTACCTGCCAACACTTTTCATAGCACCTCATTATTGGCTGTCTCTTGGCATTTCAGGTTCCCACAAATTGCAGGTTACAATCAAATGAAGGTCAGTAAAAAGTGCCTCCATGACTCTTACTTCTTATTAATAGCCTGAAATTGGGAATAAGTTGGTATAAAAGGGGTGATCATTAAGATTCATGTTAAGGGAGCAACCTTGTTTCATCATAATCATTAAAGTGATTCTCATGAAGAATGATCACATGCTTTTCTCTATTTGTATTAAAACTTTTCAGTAAATAAAAATGTTTTTTCTGCATGGTATATTTTTAATTTAGAATTTTTTTTACAACCTCTTCTAATTTGGGGGACAGTTTCCACTTTTTGGAATCTTTGGTAAGCTGCATTAAATTAGATGTAGCCTTCAAGAATACTGTCTCTCTTAAAGAGAGAAGATAAGAGACCAGACCTGAATGAACGTATTTTCTGTGTCAGTCTCTCCTCTCTGGAATACACTCTGTTTTGAGATCTATCAGCCTCCAATCTTTTAACCTTCTAGAAAGCTGTGAAATGCTGAGCCCACCCCCAAACATTGTGATAGGGTAAAGCTGGAGTTGGAAGCCAGTGTTTAGAATTGCATCAAGGGAGTCTAGGCATAGTGGCAGGTTTTTCCTTTTTCTGTTTTCATTGGGATTTTTTGCTTTTAATTTGTTTAAAATTAAACAAATTTAATTTTTGTTTAATTTTTTTTTGGGGGGGGGGGGATTATATTGCTTTTATTTTATGGTTGTGAGCTTCCCAGAGTTCTACTTTTAATTAAGGTGGGTGACATACACATATTTTAAATGATAAGTATTTAGAAATTAAGGTAAGAAAGTTCTTTGTTCCTAATAAGAAACATACACTATCACATGTTATTTACCCATCACCCAATTGTTTACCTAGGGGTTTTACAAGGAATCTGGTAGGAAATGGTAGGATTTTTTTTTCTAAAAGCTTATGCCATAGATGAAATATATATTCTGCCAGTATGTTATTTACTGCATGCATGTATGATTAAATATACAACAATAAAGCAAACACTTGTTACTAAATAAAAATGTTTTGCTGAAAGGATAACAAAACATAACAAAGTTCAACAGAAGTGTATTTAATCATCCCAAGAGTTCTAAATGAAGTATTTCATTAAAACTAATTGTATATGAATAAGATTAAGGGGGGTGGAAATTATATAAAATCACTAAAGGAGTTACTTTCTAGATACTGCTGTTACTATTCCTCTTGCTCTGGGAACATATAGTCTTCACCAAAATCAAGGGCAAAGCTTATTTATTTATTTATTATTTGTTTCTCACTTTTATTTATAATTGTGACCGGTATCTGAGCTACATCTATAGCTGCAGTGTGGAATTGTCTTGAGTAAAATATATGGCAGCCATTGTGAAAACAGTGGCTGCCATATATTTAGTCTAAGAAAAATAGGAAGGGTTGCAGAAACATACCCTTCCTAAGTTTTTTTGGAAAGACCATATTAATAGAATAATAGGGTTGGAAACTCTGTTATACTACTAAATGTTTGAGAACTGGCTTTGTCAACGTCATTACTGCTGCTGCACCACTCTACTAGCTATGTAACGGAAACTTCTCCTTTCAATATGGATAATCATTCAAGGACATGTTAGATTGAACTACCAATCAATGGGAAATTATCTATAGATTGTGCACTACACTCCCTCTTTTTTTTTCTCTACTCTTCCCTACCTTTGCTTAGACGACTGTCTTGAATTTTAAGTTGCTCCTGGTTAGGTATGCTGAAAAATAACCAAGGTCAAAGGTGGCTTGATGTAGAAAACTTAACTTGATTAAGGTTTAATTCTCTCCTAGGAAGACTTTTGTCTTCTTAGTAATGAAGATCACATTAAGGTGATTGAGCAACAATGTGGTTAATTTTATCTTATTATACTTTGTGAACAGTCATTGTGTTTAGTGACCAAAGCTTATGACTTAACGCAGGCCTGTCAAACTGGTGGCCCATGGTCCAGATGCGTCTCACACACAGGCCACGGCAACCCCAGCCCCAAAAAGGCAAAAAATGGTCGGGTTTGACACTTGTGACTTAATGCAACTTTGGAACTCAAGTAGTTTGGTTTACTAATCAAATCATAACAGAATAAAATGTGGTTGAATATGAACTTTAAACCAAGTATGTGGCTCCAAGTATGTTAAAAATAATAATAAAAAAGAGGACAAAAACAGAGAGGCAAGACATCATTGTTTTTCTTAGAAAAAAGGAAAAAAATGTTGAAAATTAAAAAGAACCAGTTTGAGGAAAGTGTTATTACTTACAGTTCTAAGATCTATCCTATGACAATTCCACTACACATTTCTTCTTCCAGATTTTATTTGGATGATAGGAAAGCATTACTATTACATTTGACTAAGTGCCCCAGTGTTTTGCTATGAGATTTAATTCAGTGATTATAATCTCTTGATCTGCCATCAGAACTAGCCATCAGAAATGGATAGTTCTCCCTTTTGTGAATATTTGTCTCCCAGATTTATGTAGGTAAGCAAGGGATAAAAACACATTTTAAGCTAATAATTCTTAATACTAGATTATAAGACTGTGTTTAAATCAACACCTCTCATTTATATTTAATGCCAAATCAGCAGCTGCTTTAGCAGCAACCTCCCTAAATGAAGAGAGGAAAGGGTGGGGGGAAAAGTTTATTAATTAAATTCAGATATTTAATGTGTCCCTCTTCCAATTTACTGTGTCTAAAATTACTGGCATACAGCATGGTCTGCAGATGGGTTGATTGGTGCACATATGGCTCTGAATTTCTAGCACATACCATTAAAGTTAATTTTGAGCTTGTTGAGTGAGCACATTCTAGGAATAAAATGACTCACATTTATTTAATAGTAATACAAAAAGAACATACTTTGCATAAAGTTCAATAATCCACTTCAAAAAACCACATACAGATCAATAATTCAGTAATAATGCATTATGCATCGATAAAAATAATAACATCATAATTGGAAACCTTCATACAGGTAAGTCAAAACCTCCATTACTTTTAAAATTATAGCTCTGACGCATTTATATTTCATGAACTATGATGAACACCTTTCTACTGATTGTTCTGGGGGAAATGAAAAGGCATAGCTCCCTGAGCAATTGCCTTTAAAAATGGTTTTAAATAAGTCTTAAAATTTCTTAAAACAAGTCTAAGCTTCTTTGCAGAATTTTGTGATGATTTTCTTTTTTTGCCGTGGTTGAAAATAAACTGGTACCTTTAAACTGTATAATCATAGGTACCCAATGGAAAAAAACCAGTATAGACATCAGATGGTTACTGAAACATGTGCTATGTTTAAAAAAAAAAAAAGCATTTTCTTCCAGGGAGTATGAGAGATGAATGAATACGGTGTTCATAGCTTTTGTGTTTATGGACAAGCTTGATGGATCGATGTCCATCAATTTGTAAGCCAGTACTTTTATCCTAATGCAAAGTTTATTCCGGATATCCCAGTGCATTTTAATTCATGTCAGTTTCAATCCCACTTCCTAATAAATAATTGTACATAGCTAAAGCCACCAGACAGCAAAGCTTTAAAAGCATAGGATGCCAACTGCCAGAAAGCAGTTGTGGCAAAGAAGGGGAGGGAATATCTAAGTGGGTTTGCAGATTTTCTGATTAAGTGGCATGGTAGATTTTTGATTGTGTGTGATGTGTGTATGGGAAGGGAGGTGAATAGATATTTTGGGCTGGGAGGAACATAGAAGGGGTAAGAAAGTAACCCTCTCCCATTGTCATCTTGCAGGATCCAGGGGCACCTTCTTGGTGATGGCTCCTGTCCTACATAATATTTCCCCAGAGATTCATACTGCTTCCCTCTTTCTGACTTTCTGCAAACTAGTTAAAATCTGTTTGTACTCTTAGGCCATATACTAAAATGGGGGGGAGGGGTGTTGTGTCCCTTTAGCCAGTTTTTTTTTTATGTTTGGCCTTATGGGTTTTGATCTCCAGACAGTTGCCTTCATCTTTTCTTGATCTATATGAAATATATGTATATGTATATATGTATAAATATGTAATGTATTTGTAGCAAACAAATTCTGTTTTCTTTTCATTTGTATCCGTAAAGTGCCCAGAATCACTATAGAGTCAGATAGTCTCAGTGTTCAAAAAATAAGTAAGTAATAACTACTGTGCAGCTGAAATTTGCAATCCCAAAACATTTGAGGATACTAAACTATAAAGGTTAAAGGTAAAGGTTTCCAGTCAAGTCCAACTTTAGGGGACAGTGCTCATCTCCATTTCTTAGCTGAGGGAGCCAACATTGTCCAAAGATATTTCTGTGGTTGGGGCTTCCAGCTGGGCGCTGCATTGATGCGGAGCTGAGGAGCGGATTGCTGTTCTGAAAGGCTCCGATTTTTGCTGTTTGGTGGCTTCCAGGAGCGTGTTGGACCTCGGAGGGGTAGACAGACGAAAGGGGAAGACCTGGAGATCTCGGGGAGGTGCTGCGATCCTGGAGATTACAAGAGAATTCCCCGAAAACCAGCAGCAGAAGAGGGAGATCGTACAGATTGGAATCATAGATGTGGCAGCCCAGCAGCTTAAAGAAGAAGGAAGGAAGCAAAGAGTGGAAAACAGCAAATTGAGTAGTGTAAAGGTGGACTTAAAGAAGATTTCCAGAATACTGATTTATACTACAAAGGGAAATTGAAAATTGAAACTCCAAACCGAACAGTGCAGCGAAGTGGCAGAAATATCAGAAGGAGTACAAACTAAAGAAATGGCAGTAATTTGTGCTGATTAATGGAGTGCTGAAAACTGAAGAGCTGAAGGGTGAGACAACACCGTTTACTTTTACTTTGGGAGTTGAAAAGGGGGTTGTATAACTATATTTTCTAGCGATTGATGTTTGAGAACTGTGGGAAGAAAGAGAAAGTGACAGTGACATGTCCAAGTGAGACAGAGAGATCGGAAGAACAGCTGAGAGTAAAAACTTGAAAAGAGAACAATTGACACTTTAAAAGATTTAAGGAAAGGATTGAGGAAAGAAACCTTATAATTGCAATATTTGTCTGATAACTGTGATAAAGGAAAAAGGAAGAAATAAGATAACTAAGATTTATAAGTGGAAGTAGGACTGTGTGGAGAAAAAGAATAAAGGAGCAAGAAGAAGAAGAAGCCAAAATAGAAAGGAGAAACGAAATGGTGGAAGTGACTGTTCAAATTTAAAGAGGACATTTTAAACTCGAACTAAGAACTGTAATAAGGTATTTATCAAAAAAGAAGAAGAAGAAGAAGAAGAAGGAGGAGGAGGAGGAGGAGGAGGAGGAGGAGGAGGAGGAGGAGGAGGAGGAGGAGGAGGAGGAGGACATGGACATCATTCAATTGGTCAATCATAGATATAACTAAATAATATTGGTAAACATAATCTTAATAGATATATATGTGTTAGAATATTGAGTTAAGAATACTGGTTAATAATTTTTGAATAACTGGACAGTTGAAAGTGTGTTGTATAAATATAGAACTCAGACCTTCAAATAATAATCATATAGTAAGAAATTGAGGTATTTTTATTCTGAGGTAAGCATATAATTAAGAACTCTAAAGAAATAGATTAATTGATATTTATATAGAGATAAGAATTTAATTACTTTAATGAATTAGCTGCTTTAAATTAATTAATTAAGCATATAAGACTGTTGATTTTGTGAGTAAATATATCTGTATTTAATATTGAATTCTCTTAAGTATTGTAATAGTTGAATAAGTTCAATAAGAAAAAAATAGAAAAAAGAGCTGATTGTGATTTTCCATAATAGAATTTTGGTAATTAATAATATAATAATATATGTACTAATATTACTATTGAACTGAAAAGGAGAGGAAAATAGTGCTCTACTAGGGATAGTTGATGGTAGATTGGAAAGAGCTGCTATAGATAGTTAAAATGGCGACAACATCAATTACAAATGTAAAATCAGGAAAGAAAACTACAACAACAATGTCTTCACCTATGGGGCAGAGATCTATAGATGCAATGCTATTGGCAGAAAAAACTAGTTCAGCTCAAAGCCTGCAGACAGTACAGGCAGCACTCACTATGATGCAGGAAATGATGGCAAAAACTGAAATAGGACAAGTGAAAAATGAAATACAAAATTTGAATAGTAAGATTAGAAAGATTCAGGAAAACGTGATAAAAAATGAACAGAAATTAAATTTAATAGAGGCAAGAACGGAGATGGTGGAGAAGAAATTAGAGGATTCAGAACAAAATTGGAAAGTGCTCTACTGCAAACTCCAGGATTCGAAGGTACACATTGAATTAGAGAAGGCATCATTTCATCTTAGGTTCCAAAATGTGGTGGAAGACAAAAAGGAAGATTTACGTGCAATTATGACGAATCTGATAGCGGCGGCTTTACAGAAACCCAAACTGGAAATTGAAAATGATGTAGACGAGGTCTACAGAGTATATACACGCTATGCAAGACATAGACTACCCCAAGAGGTTCATATTCGATTTGCGAGGAAGATAACACGAGACCTGCTCTATAGTAAGACCAGAGATGAACCACTTGTATTCAAAGATCATGAAGTGGTTACACTGAAACAAATACCTAGGAGAGTCAGAGAGCAGAGAAGGGCTACCAATTTTTATCAACTCAGCTTATTAGAAATGGTATTCCATTTAGGTGGCTCACCCCAGAGGGGCTTTTAGTTTCTTGGCAGGACAAAAAATACAAAATTGATACAACTGAAAAAGCACAGGAATTTTGTGAACGACACCTAGGACCTGAGGAAGAACAAGAAAGTAGAGATGACCTAAATACAAGAAGCCAAGAGGAACAACTCTCTGGAGAAAAAGAATCTGATTCATACTCGGAACCCCAAAATATTAGAGAAGAAAGGGAAGGCAACAGGCTAAGAAAAAGAGAGCCTAGAACAAGAAATGAAACAAGAAATGCCTCACACAGTCAGTGACACTGAGAGAGAAATCATTTTATTTTCAGTCAATATCAGTGGTTTAAATCTATCATCAAAAAGAAAACAGATATTTGAGAAACTTAAAAAACAAAATGCTGACATAACTTGTATCCAAGAAGTGCATATTCCAGACAATCAAGCAGACCTCTTAAAGAATATAAATTTGGGTAAAATGTACTTGGCACTTGCAAACAAAAAAAAGAGGGGTATTGTAGTATACGTAAAGGATTGGTTGCAACATAAACAAATATACAAAGATCAAGAAGGGAGAGTACTCTTTATAGAAATAAATGTAAATCAGAAAAAGATGTTATTATACAATATATGCCCCAAATGCAAACCAAAAAGACTTTTATAATAGGCTTCACCAAAAGATAATAGAATTTGAGTATGCTAATGTATGCATTTTAGGAGACTATAATGCAGTCCCAGACAAAGATAAAGATTATAGAACTTCCAAAAAAAAAAAAAAGGAAAGGAGAATACTCCCTTCATCTTTTAATAATATGGTAAGAGAACTTAATTTGAAAAATGTGTGGAGAGAATTAAATCCAAATAAAAAACAATATACTTTTTTTTCAAACCCCCACCACTCTTGGTCCAAAATAGATCAGATATGGATGGACCCTGGGTTAATGGAGAATATTGAAAGGATCGAGATTTTGCCAAATCTATGGGCTGACCATAATCCCATTCAAATTAAATGGAAAGGAAAGAGAAAAATTGGAAGATGGACATTTAACAATACCATATTAAGAGATAAAGAATATGTTGAAATGATAAAGAAAGAATTGAACGTAGTTTTTGAAATAAACAAAAGAGAACATACCTCTCTACAGAATCTTTGGGATACAGCCAAAGCCTATGTGAGAGGTCTAACTATTGCTTATAGTATTAAAAAGAATAAAGAAAAAAGACAGCAACAAAACATATGGAGGGAGAAACTGAAAGATTTGGAAATAAGTAGACAAAAGGACCCAAACAATTCAAACATTAAGAAAGAAATTGATCTGGTAAAACATAAAATAAATTTAAATGTACAGGAAGATTTGGCCCGAAAAATTAAATTAGCAAAACAAAATTATTTTGAAAACGCAAATAAGCCGGGGAGGTGGTTAGCCCATAAAATTAAAAAAGAACAAGAAAAGAGAAGACTCCAAGCTCTCCAAGATCAGGAAGGGAAATTATGCACGCAGACCCAGAAAGAAAAGAAAGAAATTGCTAAGGAGTTTTTTATGAAATTGTATAAACAGGAAGAAATACCAGAAGAATCTATTGATCAATATTTGAATGAAAAGAACTTGGCCAAAATTACTGATGAAGAGAAACAAAATTTGAATAATAAAATATCTTTAGAAGAAATTAGGAAGGCAATTGGAACACAAAAAGCAAATAAGACCCCTGGCCCAGATGGAATTCCTTCGGAATTCTACAAGGAATTCCAAGAAACAATAGAGAAGATATTGGTGGACTTGTACAATGAAGCCCTGGAGAATGCTAACATGCCTAAATCATGGTTGGAAGCACATATTACCCTTATTTATAAAGAACAATCAGACCCACAAAAAATTCAAAACTATAGACCAATATCACTTTTAAATGTAGATTACAAAATAATGGCTACCATATTGGCGGAAAGATTAAAGAGAGTATTAAGTAGAATTATCCACACTGAACAGAATGGCTTCCTCTCCCATAGGCAAATAAAAACAAATACAAGAACCATAATGGATATATTAGAATATTATGAAGTACACTCAACCAAGACAATGGCATTGATATTTTTAGACGCCCAGAAGGCTTTTGACAACCTGAATTGGAACTTTCTTATTAAACAACTGATAGGCATGAAATTTGGTGAAAATTTTATAGGATTTATTAAGACAATTTATAACATGCAAACCGCAAAAATATTAATAAATGGGGAAAATACAGATACCATAAAGATAAATAAGGGAGTAAGACAAAGCTGCCCCCTAGCTCCTCTACTGTATATATTGGCAGAAGAGACTCTCTTAGTACAAATTAGGCAAAATCAAGAGATTAGAGGACTAAAAATTAAAAAACAGGAATATAAACACCAGGCATTCACCAATGATATGGCATTTATACTAGAAGAACCCTTAGAAACGAGCCCTATACTACTAAGAGAAATAGAAGAATATGGAAAGGTGGCAGGGTTAAAAATTAACAAAGAAAAACAAAAGTGTTAACAAAAAACTGTACAAAGGAGCAGAAGGAAGAACTAGCAAATAAATTAGGTATGCAGGTGGTAAATAAAGTAAAATACTTAGGGATCTGGTTGAATGCTAGATGTTCGTCGATTAAAAAAGATAACTATGATAAGTTAATAACGCAAATAGTTAAATATTTAGATAATTGGGCCAAATTGAACTTATCGCTATTGGGACATATTTCGATAGTAAAAATGAATATTTTGCCAAAATTATTGTTCTTGTTTCAGACAGTGCTAGTTAAGTTGGAAAAGAATTTTTTTTGTAGAATTAAACAAATGTATATCTAAATTTATATGGCAGAGGAAAAAACCCAGAGTGAAATATAAATTATTACAGGATGCCAAGAAAAAAGGAGGATTTGGCCTTCCAGATTTTGAATTATATTATGATGCTGCTATAGTAAACTGGCTTAACGATTGGGTTAAATTAGAAAATAGAAGGTTATTAATATTAGAACGTTTTGATCTCCAACTTGGCTGGCACGTCTTCATGTGGGATGGAAAATCTAAACAATGTTCATATTTCCAAAGGCACCATGTAAGAAATATGTTGTTCAATATCTGGGGAAAGAATAAAAAAAACAAAAAAAAAACACTACCCAAAGGTTCCACTGTGGCTATCTACATTGGAAGCAGTCACATATCCAAATCTATTGAATTATGAAAATATTGTCAGGTATAAAGATTCACTATATGATACTGGAGAGCTTAAAAATAGGAACCAAATACAAATTCAAGGAAAGGAGATAACATGGTGGCCCTTTGCACAAATACAAACCCATTATAAAAAAGATAGAGAACAATTTGGCTTTAATATGACCCCACAAGAATTAGATAAAATATGGCTAGGAGAGGAAAAGAAAACAATTAGTAAAACATATAAATATCTTTTGGATTACAAATTAAAAGAAGAAATAGTCACAGAATCTATGATAATTTGGGCTAAAAACATGGGTCATAGTATTGAATTAGATATGTGGAAACACATCTGCCAAACAAATTACAAATTAACCATGCCAATCCCATATAAAGAAAACTTATACAAAATGGTTCATCGCTGGCACCTACCTCCTGCGAGACTGTCTAAGATGTTCCCCAACCTACCAGCCAACTGTTGGAAATGTAACTTCGCACAAGGAACATATTTTCACATGTGGTGGACTTGCCCATGTGCTCAGAAGTTTTGGAGGAATATTAGAAATTGGATTTTAAATATAACAAAACAAAATTTAAAACTTGAACCTGAAACCTTTCTGCTAAGTATGATAGATTTAAGCATGGATAAAAAATATCAATATTTAATTTTGCACATTATAACTGCGGCCAGAATAACCTACGTACAAAACTGGAAACTGTCTTTCATTCCTTCAGAGGATATGGTAATTAAAAAAATACATTAATGTACTGAGATGGATAGCCTAACCAAATTGTTAAAAAATAAACAAGATAGTGACTATTATGAAATATGGAACATTGGTTCCATGATTGGAAAATGATTGGTTAAAAAAAAGGGAATATTTGATATTTGGATAAGTTATGGAAATGACAGAAGACGTGCATTTAATTATAAACTATATAGAGAAATTAAAACATTAAAAGAATGAAGGAGTTATTGTAACAAGGCAGATCACGTCAATGATAAAGATAAAGAAAAAAAAATTAACCATTGCTCAATATATGCTGTAAAATGTATATATGTGTGGATAGATAGATAGATAGATAGATAGATAGATAGATAGATAGATAGATAGATAGATAGATAGATAGATAGATAGATAGATTTGTCTGTTTTAAATGTATGTCAAATAAATGTTTTTTTCTAGAATAATTTTTTTTAAAAAAAGCATGACTATATGCCAAAGTGCATGGAATGCTGTTAACTTCCCACCAAAGTGGTACCTATTTATGTACTTCCATTTTCATGCTTTCAAATTGCTAGCTGGATAGGTGCTAGGGCAAATAATGGGAGCTCACCCCATTGTGTAGTACTTGAGATCAAACCTGTTCTGTTAGTTTTCCAGTTGACAAGTTCAGCATCTTTAACCACTGAGCCATCATGCCCTCCACTAAGCTAAAGTACACTGCTCAAAAAAATAAAGGGAACACTTAAAAAACACAATGTAACTCCAAGTCAATCACACTTCTGTGAAATCAAACTGTCCACTTAGGTAGCAACACTGATTGACAATCAATTTCACATGCTGTTGTGCAAATGGACAACAGGTGGAAAGCATAGGCAGTTACCAAGACATCCCCAATAAAGGAGTGGTTCTGCAGGTGGTAACCACAGACCACTTCTCAGTTCCTATGCTTTCTGGCTGATGGTTTAGTCACTTCTGAATGCTGGCAGTGCTTGCACTCTAGTGGTAGCATGAGACGGAGTCTACAACCCACACAAGTGGCTCAGGTAGTGCAGCTCATTCATGATGGCATATCAATGTGAGCTGTGGCAAGAAGGTTTACTGTGTCAGTGTAGTGTCCAGAGCATGGAGGCGCTACCAGGAAACAGGCCAGTACATCAGAAGACGTGGAGGAGGCCATAGGAGGGCAACAACCCAGCATCAGGACCGCTACCTCCGCCTTAGTGCAAGGAGGGACAGAAGGAGGACTGCCAGAGCCCTGCAAAATGACCTCCAGCAGGCCATAAATGTGCATGTGGCTGCTCAAACAGTCAGAAACAGACTCCATGAGGGTGGTATGAGGGCCCAATGTCCACAGGTGGGGGTTGTGCTTACAGCCCAACACCGTGCAGGACGTTTGGCATTTGCCAGAGAACACCAAGATTGGCAAATTCGCCACTGGCGCCCTGTGCTCTTCACAGATGAAAGCAGGTTCATACTGAGCACATGACAGATGTGACAGGGTCTGGAGATGCTGTGGAGAATGTTCTGCTGCCTGCAACATCCTCCAGCATGGCCGGTTTGGCAGTGGGTCAGTAATGGTGTGGGGTGGCATTTCTTTAGGGGGCCGCACAGCCCTCCATGTGCTCGTCAGAGGTAGCCTGACTGCCATTAGGTACCGAGATGAGTTCCTCAGACCCCTTGTGAGACCATATGCTGGTGTGGTTGGCCCTGGGTTCCTCCTAATGCAAGACACTGCTAGATCTCATGTGGTTGGAGTGTGTCAGCAGTTCCTGCAAGATGAAGGCATTGATGCTATGGACTGACCCACCTGTTCCCCAGACCTGAATCCAATTGAGCACATCTGGGACATCATGTCTCGCTCCATCCACCAATGCCACGTTACACCACAGAATGTCAAGGAGTTGGGGAATGCTTTAGTCCAAGTGTGGGAGGAGATCCCTCAGGAGACCATTCGCCACCTCATCAGGAGCATGGCCAGGCGTTGCAGGGAGGTCATACAGGCATGTGGAGGCCCCACACACACTACTGAGCCTCATTTTGACTTCTTTTAAGGACATTACATCAAAGTTGGATCAGCCTGTAGTGTTTTTTTCCACTTTAATTTTGAGTGTAACTCCAAATCCAGACCTCCATGGCTTCCTAAATTTGATTTCCATTGATAATTTTTGTGTGATTTTGTTGTCAGCACATTCAACTATGTAGTGAACAAAGTATTTAATAAGCATATTTCATTCATTCAGATCTAAGATGTCTTATTTTTGTGTTCCCTTTATTTTTTTGAACAGTGTATACGTTTAACACTTAATTCATAAAATATAATTCATAAAATGACAGCATCATCATAGATGTTACAACCCTACATTCCAATCAATATACACAAAGATCAGGGAAAATAACTTAAAATTAATTCATGCCAACAACTAATTTAACTGGAAAAGTCCCATATAAATGTTGGAAATGTAATGAAACAAAGGATGGCTATATGCATGTAAGATGGTGTTGTGATGTTGTACAAAGATTGAGGTCAAAAATTATTAAAGAATAGGAGTATCAGAAAATTTAGTTAAAATCCTGAGATATGTTTTCTGTCATTATTTAATAAGGCAACTCGAAGAATTAATAATAACTATTCAGTTCAGAGGTGGTATTCAGCAGGTTCTGATCAGTTCTGGGGAACCGGTAACGGAAATTTTGAGTAGTTCGGAGAACCGGCAAATACTACCTCTGTCTGGAGATTTTACAGTATCCTTCCCCTGCCACGGCCACAGAACCAGTAGTAAAAAAAATTGAATCCCACCACTGATTTAATTCATAATGGTTGTGGTGAGGCTGGCTACAGCACATACTGGAAACAACCAGAGGCTACATCACTACATCTCTGTTATCAAACATCAAGGGGAATTGTTGCAATGGAAAAATTAACTTGTGGTGGGTTGGGAGTAGAGTATATATGGAAAAAAAATTTTTTTTTGAGGAAAAGTAATCCTTTCTGCAAAGCATAATGGGCCAAATTTCTCTTTTGTTTTCCCAATACAAACAAAAGTTGTTACTGGAATCTTGACTACAGTAGTTTCCAGATCTTTTTATTAGAGCTGATGGCAATATGAACAAAGTTTTTTTTTTAAAAAAAAAAGATGGCATAATAAGGTATAAAATACCTGATATCCTACCTTGCAATGTTTATGTATATACTAGAGCTCAGTTTTCTTTTTTAAATATATAAAATATTTCAAACTTGATGTTGAAGACCTACTTTAGGCATAGAAGTTTACTAAGTCATTGTTTGTCCGCCTATCTTTTTTCTAGTTGTTGTTGATATGAGGGTAATTGGGAGGTGTGTTATATAATTACTCTTGGGGGAAAGGCAAGATATTAATAAATCCAATAAAACTATAGTCTGTGAGATTACTGTCAGTTCTAAAACTTCTATTCCTGCCCTCCCTTTCTGCTGCATATGTCCGCAACCTCTTCAAATTGCTTAGACCCCAATCAGTCAGCTAACTCTATAGCAAACACAGAGGTTGATATTGTTTATAGTTCTCAACTTTAGTTACTCCTTTCCTTTGTTAGTGAGAGATGAATGGCTTGAGACCTTGTTTACAGGGCATTCAGAACTGGCATTCTGTTTTTGCTCTCGGGATTGACCTTCTCCTGAACAGCTTGTTTAGCAGTGATAATAGGGAGGGTACTTACCAAACTGTCAAGAGATGGCAACATGTCAGTTTTGCTTGATGTTACAAATGCTGGTGATTAAAGGAGCTTCAGAATGCTGCTGAGCTGCCTATGCTGTTTTCGGTAGTGACTCTTGTCTCAAAGTTCAGAATCAAAACTGATGCCTGAGAGATTTCTGCTGGGCTATGGTTAACACTTAACACTGTGTTGCAATTCCAGTTGTGAAATTGTCTCTGACGATGCAGAATTATATATATCATAGAATTTTGTTTCTGTATAACCTGACTGACAAAAATGTTATTTTACCCAATAGTGAGTACTCCTCAGTTTTAAAGGGAAAATGTTTTCTAGCCCTTCAGAAGTTATGTCTGGTGAAATATCATGAGCATGGTATAGACTTGGGGCATGGGTTTCAAACTTGCAGTGTCACATTGCTGTAATGTGACATTTTGCGATGTTTTTTCCCTTTGTGGAGCTGGGGTGGGCATGGCCTCCCTGTGGTACATATGGCCTGCGGGCCACCAGTTTGATACCCCTGACTTAGGGTGTTTATTGTATCATAAGACTTCAGCAATATAAGTCAGGAGTTCCACTCGTAGAATTTAAGAAATCATTATGAAAATCCTTATGAAGAGCTTGTCCCAAATAATTGGCATAAATTTATCTCAACCTGATCCTTCATAGGACAGTTGTTAAAAAGTGGAAGGGAACAATCTGTCAAGCAATGCTGTTATGTAACTTAATCTAAGCCAAATTAATAAAAATTCTGAGACAACTGGTTGGGAAATTAGGTTTTTTTTAACTCAATAATTTTTATCTCAGCAAGTTCAGGAATCTTTCTTGAGACTCCAAATTTTCTCCTATCAAAAGCCAATTGGGTTATCTTTATTAAATTTCAGATTATAAATTCTTTGTGGTCTGGAATGCTTTTTCCCTTTCATTGCTTTGTAAAGTGCTACATACATTGATAATAGTATAATAACAAATCAGCATGACTTCAGTTTTTTCCCATTAATTTTTTCAAGGTTAACATGTCCTAATCTAAAATAAAGAGAGCCTTTAAAGGCCGTGTTTCAAAACATATACATATGAGTACTTACTTGAAGCAGACTCTTTACTTTTAACAAACAGTAACCAAGGAACTGTGTATATTAATTCTAACACAGATATTATCCTTTATCTCTTCTTTTCTTTCCATTTGTTTGAATAAAGGCGTTTGAAATAACTATTCATTTTAGAATAAAACCCCAGCTTTCTTCCCTGTTCTACTTTTGAATTTATAGACTAATCAAATTGTTCAGTTCATCAGATCATATCACATGTGTTGCACCTTTTTGTTATACAGTACTGAACAAGAGGACAGGAATTTATTTTTAAACTGCTTGCTTTAGAACACGTCTCAAAGATCTAACCTCATGGGAGTATACTAGAATCACAACATACACAGGCAGCCCAAGACTATTGAGCAACAATACATGATTACTAGCATGTGTAATCAAAGAAACAACAATAATAAATATTCTATTCCTCCCCCCAATCGCCATCAAGATAAAAACCTATGTTATATTTGCAAATCATGATGGCTTGTTTCCTCACAAGTAGGACCATGCTGGTTACCGTAAACAGGAACACTTAGCACATCCAATGATATTGGCCACTGTGGAGGCACCACTCTTTGTACATCTGGTTCAAGGGTAGATATTCCTTGGGGTAACTTAAACAATTAGAGTTGGTGCTTCAACCACACCATTCTCTACTTCAGTAGTGGTCCATTTCTGCTGCCTCTATGGTATCTTGGTACTACAGAACTCTCTCTTCCATGGAGAAGTGCCATGTTTTAGTGTGAGGAGGTTGCTTAACTTACTTTAGCTATTTCTCCTGAACTCTTGAGTTTGAAAAACTCTAATTTCGAATATACTACTAACCAGAGCATACAAAACATTTGCTAGACCAATACTCGAATACAGTTCATCAGTCTGGAACCCACATTACGTATCTGATATTAGCACAATTGAGAAAGTCCAGAAATATTTCACAAGAAGAGTTCTACACTCCTCTACTCGTTGTAGAATACCTTATGCCACCAGACTTGAAATTCTAGAACTAGAAAACCTTGAATTACGCCGTCTTCGGTCTGACTTAAGCATGGTATATAAAATCATACATTGCAATGTCCTACCTGTCAATGAATACTTCAGCTTCAACCATAACAACACAAGAGCACACAATAGATACAAACTCAAAGTAAACCGCACCAAACTTGATTGCAGGAAATACGACTTCAGCAATAGAGTGGTCAATGTCTGGAATACTCTACCCGACTCTGTAGTTTCTTCCCCAAACCCCAAAAACTTTAACCTTAGACTGTCTACTATTGACCTCACCCCTTTCCTAAGAGGCCTGTAGGGGGCGTGCATAAGCGCACCAACGTGCCTACCGTCCCCTGTCCTATTGTTTCTCTTATTCTTTTATTTTTCTTATATGTACCCATTTCATGTATTCACAACTATGTATATATTTATACTTATTATCTTGTAAACAATTGGCAAATCAAATAAATAAATAAATAAATAAACTTAAGAAGAACAATTTTGGGATTTGACTTGTTATTGCATGTGCAGCCTTGCATTATTTAAATAGAATATTTGTAATCCTTGATTCACTGTGATAATTTCCCCAGGCATGACTTAAAAAATATTCTTGAGATTTTTCTCCTTGTATGCAGCAACAACAAAAGCCAAGTATAGAAATAGGCTACTATAGAAAAAATTTGCTATTATACTATTCATATAGTATTAATTGCTCCAGATATAGAACTTTTAGCCAAGAAAATGCAATCACTTCCCAGTTGTTGAACACTGATTTGGATGGATAGAACATGAACTGAAAAAACAATATATGCTGTGGATACAGGAAGTCTCACTCTGATTAGAGCATATAAGACTGAACAGTCTTTTCCCAGTTTCTCTTGCACAAGATGAATATGACAGCTTGCTTCCAATTTTCTAGCTTTTTGAAGCATGAGTGCTCACACCTCAGACTGAAAGCTTTTTTTTACTGAACTCACATTCTTTCACAATAGCAGTAGATATGCAGAATTTGTTGAGAACTTGTTTTTTCAGTTAAATTGTGTCCTATATATCCATAACACTTAATAGGAATTTTAACTTAACAGTGAACATAATCCACAGTCATAGTTATTGGGTTTTACTCAATAAATGAAATTGTAAAATCATACCTTAGATTTATTTATATATCTACCAGATTCTTTGCCTAATATACTGCCCATATGTCTAGCTTGTCCATAAAAACTGTTGTTGTTGTTTTTTTGTTATCTATTGTTGACCAGAGATACTGGACTTTAATTCTAAGAATCTGTAGTCTGCCTAGCTAGATAACCTGAGGTAAAATATAATATAGAAAATGAAAACCTTGAATTATTTTATAACAGTCTATATTTTTCTTCTTCATTTATGTTGCATATCCACTCTTATAATACCATTTTACTATACTTAATAACCCATTTTTATAACAGAAAAAAATCCATGCTTGCCATATTGTCACTCTTCTTACGTTCCCATGCACATCCCAAGTCCACTCACATCTAGTTTGCTCACTTACATTTCTATTCCTAATTTTCTGTGTCACACAAAACATTTGGATGCATTCTGCCCTGCCAGTCTATGGTATCATCTGCAAACAGAAACTGTTAATAGAAACAATAGACTAGAGTAAACTGGGGTTTTTTGTTATAGCTCAAATCTGCACTTTCTATTAAATGAATATTAATGAATTTGAACACATGGATCAAAATGGGAATGAGTATTAAAAGTGCTCCTCTCCTTTTCAGTTAGTATGGCTTGAGCAGAAAAAGCTGAGTGCTATCAAGACTCCTTTCAATTTCTGATTCAGGTGGCAGGCTTGATAAGACCATGGTATATTTGATAGTATCAATCATGATTTCCTTCTCAGTCATGATGGTTGTACCTCCCCCATTCCAGTTCTACCAGAGCTCACCAACAAACACAATCAATGCTTTTAGTACTGTGTTTCATTCAGTTTCAAATCTAAATATTTCTTATAAGACTTAGCAGGCTACAAATTCAGCCACCTTCTCAACTAGATAAAGCTGTTCCAGGGATATAGGATCTAACAATGGGTTCTTGAAGAGGAGGCACATTACCACATCTTTCAAAAGATGTGTAATTTGCTTCCCTCAAAAAAACTGACACTACTGCAAAGACAATCTACCTAAAAGTTCTGTAATTTCCAGTTGTTTTCCTGCCCTTTTACTACACATCAGTCCCATCTTGTTTAGCTTCTCAGATCAGCTAATCTTAGATCTGCTGACAGTTACATGACTTAATTTAAGTAGGTTATCCTATTAGCTACAATTTTGGCATGGTCTTGACTGGTAACCCCATCTTAGAAAACAAGTGTGGGAATGATATAAAGGTATCAAATGACTCTGTACACCTATATATAGGCTTTGATTTCTTCTATGTAATGTAATAGGCAGGTCTTAAGTTTCTAGTGGCTTTATTTTTGTATTTAATAAAAAGTATAGTCTTGCCAAAATTTGTCTATGAATCGTCTGGCAAATAAATCAAAGCCAGAATATAGGAGAATCAAGATTTACAATTGTGCTGATGTGAAGCCTGACAGCCCTTTTCAGTGATGTTACCTCCTCATTAAAAAGGCTCCTGCATCAGCTGAATTCAAAGGAAGTAGCCCAACACATTGTAGAATCATTCCTGGTACTGCATATGAAGTGTACATTCAGATTTCCAGATACAGTTTCCAGCATATCCAGGTAGGATTGTGAAAACCTTATCTAAAACTCTGGACAGTTGCTGCAGTCAGTGTAAGTGGTACTGATGCAGATTGATAGATATCTAACTTGATGCTACTAGTTTTGGTTCTGGTGCCTTCAATATTTTGTAAGCCACAAAATATAGGCATTTCACAGATAACTAATTTTAAATATCTCTTGAATTCTGTGTCAAAAGCCAAATTTGAAGGTTTTAAATAGAATTCTGAGTTTTGGATTGTAAGCTTGCAAGTTTTTATTGGTTAAATTTAAATTATCTTAAAAGGGAAAAAAGAACAAATTACCTGTCAGATATTTCATTTGCAAACTATTATCTTTCCCAGCCTCTGGAGACACACACAGATACACACATTTGTTCTATGTGCAATTGTAAATCAAACCACACAAATCCTCTGTGTATGTGAGAAAATAAGATCACCTACTGATAGCAAAAGCTGGTAACAGAAAGTTAATGTAGTGCCCTTTATTTATGAGAGAAAAGACTTTTTATAAGTGAAAATATGTGAAATATAAACAGAAAATTAGGAATTATTTGCTTTCATTTGCACAAAATAATGACAAGTGATTCTTTCTTCTTAATAACTTTATTTGAGGCTCTGTTGTAGAAAATTAGTATAACAGTTCAACCCATTGCTTACAAAAAATAAAGTTCTTTTTACAAAGTTCTTATTTATTGACTGGATATCTCTACATTTCAGTGTTACACAGTGCATTTTTGAACATATTGATAGATGTTGTGGTTAACGTTAAGATGTATTGAGCCAGTAGGTAAATAATTTTTCATCATAGTTATTTTCACTATTATGCAATGCTGCAAGAATTCTATACAGTATGGACTGAAAAACAGGATAGAAATCATAATTGCAATGGTTAAATATTGAAAGTGACTGATAAATTCACATTAGCATTATTTAGAAAAGCATTTCTCTACACACACACACACACACATAATTGTAGCAAATATGTTTTTTAGATCTCTTTCATGGATGCTTTTTATCAAGTGGGATCCATTCTATAACTGCCTTGGTCCACCTGCCATTAGTTCTTCTTGCTATATGACTAGCCTATTTTCATTTCAATTGTTTTATTCTCTTGGTGATATTGTATTCTTTCATTTGTTGTCTAATCCATGTGCAGTCTTTCTATCCTGTCTTCTAATGCCAAGCATATATCTTTCTATCGCTCTTCGCACCACTCATAACTTTTGTATCTATTATGAGGTTAGTGTCCATGTTTCACCAGCATATGTTAGAACAGGTAGCACACTACTCATCAAAATCTTTTCTCTTCAAGCATAGAGGGAAGTTGTTCTTGAAAATTATGCTTAGCTTGCCAAATGCATGCCAGCTACATTTAACACACCGTGCAATTTCCTTTATTGTATCACCTTCCATTGAGATCTGTTGGCCAATGTATATGTAGTAGTATTCTACTACATCTAGTATTTCTCCAGATATAATTATTATCATTATTTCTTCTTCTTCTTCTTCTTCTTCTTCTTTTCTTCTTCTTCTTCTTCTTCTTCTTCTTCTTCTTCTTCTTCTTCTTCTTCTTCTTCTTCTTCTTTCTTCTTCTCTCTTCTTCTTCTTCCTCTCCTCTTCTTCTCCTCCTCCTCTCCTCTCTTCTCTCTCTCTATCTCTCACACACACACACACTTTCAATTGTCCAGTTATTCAAAATTATTCTTCTTCTTCATATATCATTAAGATTATGTTTCAATATTATTTAGTTATTCTATGATTCAATTGAATGATGTCCATTCCTCCTCCTCCCTCCTCCTCCTCCTCCTCCTCCTTCCCCTCCTTCCCCTCCTCCTCCCCTCCTCCTCCTCCTCTTTCCTTCTTCCTTCTTCTTCTTCTTCTTCCTCCTCCTCCTCCTCCTCCTCCTCCTCCTCCTCCTCCTCCTCCTCCTCCTCCTCCTCCTCCTCCTCCTCTCTCTCTCTCTCTCTCTCTCTCACACACACACACACAACTTGTTGCAAATACGTTTCTTACTTTATGATCAAAAGGGAAAGCAACTTGAAGTCAAGTTACCCTTTCCTATTCCATTTCCAATTGGGCAGTTCTAAAAATACAGCTGCAGACTCAGGGTGGCTAATGTGAATAAACCATTCCCAGGCTTGATTTGGCAGCACTGTATTTAGTATCACAGAATTAAAAGCCTTTCATAAGTTTAAGGATCTGGCAACATTGGTAAAAATGCAAAATTTGAGGAAATACTGAGGAAAGTATGAAAACACTGAGACATGAAAAGTATACTATATATTGAAAGAGAGGTGCTGAAAAGTATGAACAAGCTCTAATACATGGTCTGATAAAGGCTATCTGCAGTTAATATGTTTAGGAGAGTAATATTTTCAGTGGAGAAAAGATTTCCCAGTAGAAATCCAGAAGCTGAAAATTATGAGGAACTAACATAAGAAGTCTACATACTTCAGCTTTTAATTACCCCACTGAGATGAAGGAAAGGGAGGTCAGTCAGCTTCAGTGGATCATTCTGGCAGAATTAGGAAACCGTGTTATGTGGTTAAAGTTTGCAACATGTTAATTCAGCAGTTTGGAAACAGCTGACACAATGCAAGAATAGCAAGAAAAGGGGATGAGGGACTCTTTCCATTCCTTGCAGCAGGGGCAAAGAACGTTGCGGAAGAGCCATTCACAAATAGGGATAAAGGAAGGCAGACAATTAATTTGAATATAGAATTTGTATTTATTTGTTGAAATGTATCCAAAGATAGAGAAGAAAATCAGAAGATAAGGTGTGCCATACATATATCCTACCTAGACTTTGAAGGGAATTTGTTTTTATGGTTTTGGGAAGCAGTATGGAAATATTTAAAGTCGCTGACTGCTAAGCAGCAGCAAAAAGGAAAAAAGAAAGGCTTTTGCTGGCTATAAAAAATATGAGAAGAAACATACTGAGAGAGCTAAATATTTTTTTCTACAGGAAAAAATAGCTCTTGTTATAAAAGGAACAGCCCTTGTTTCACACAGTGAAATTAAATATCTTAGAAAATTTGTCAAGGGTGTGCTGTTGCTGCTTACCTATTTCATAGTCGTGTTGGTTAGTGTCAAAATAGAGATTATTTGCTAGTCAGCAAAAAATGCTGTTTCCTGTGGCTATCATATGCTCATGTTGTTTGCTTCTCAGAAGGGATAACAGATTTCCACTTTTTTTTTCTTCATGCTTCCAAAAGAATTGGAAAAAGAAAATTGAAAGGACTGCATTCCTTGCAATTATCATTATAAAAGTGATGGTGACTATATTAAAAATAGCATAGACATCAAGAACCTTTGCCTTTTTTTGCACTTGTATCCATCTCATTTATCTTTCGATTGAATTTTAATGCTTGTGGAATTTTGGAGGCAAAGAAATCCTAACTCTAGTAAGAAAATGCATACAGTGGTGCAGGATCACAGGTATAGCATTCTTCAATAACATTTCCTGTCTAAAATGATACAAATGTATTGATGGGAAAGACATGTAATATTTAAATAATCAATAATTAAATTTTATGTTCTTAATATATAACATTTTGTATTTCATCTATGTGATATTATTTTTTTCTGTATTTAAATTAGTCAATTGCAGTTGCAAACACAACTCATTTAAATAATCTAGGTTTGACTTCAGAACTCTCTCACAAAGGGAGAATAATGTTCCAAGGGAGGTAGTCTTAGTCATATGAAAGTGTTTGTTTTGTCTGGCATGTTTAATTCACTTTTGCCAAAAATTTAACCAAAAGAGAGAAACCCACCTGTAAACAAAATGTTACAGGGGACCCTGAATGAGCAATTTAATTATAAGAGTGGGTTCTCAAATGCAGAATAAATGAGCATGCAGGTACGAAGTAAAATAATAAAATGGTACTCTGAATTCAAAGATGAACTTCTAGAATAGTGGTACGTTTTATGACTTAGAGGTCCTTGCAATCTCTAGAAATGCATGACTTCTCAATCAGGTCTTTAATGAAGTAGTAAAGCACACACTTTACATGAAAAAAAGTTCAGTTTTGATCACAACGTCTACTGGTAGATTTAAAATATGTCAAAGTGGCAATTATATCCAAGGTACTTTGAAAACAATTGACCTGATTTGCAGTTCTCTGATCAAGATGTAGGTAGAAATATAATTATATTTCTTAGAACATTGCAATACAGTTTTCACTAAAACAGATATGTAACATGGCTGAAGGAAGAATATTTTAGGATATAACATATCTGATAATTATGATTTTGTTTTTGTAAAAGCATGTATGCATCATGTACGGTAGGTAAGGCTTTTAATAATTTATTTAATAAGTGTCTTTAATTTACTGTATAAATGCAGCAATCTTTCCTGCTACCCATATTACCAAACATATGGTACCAATAGCAATAGCATTTAGACTTATATACTGCTCCATCCGGCTTTATAGCACTCTCTAAGTGGTTTACAATGTCAGCATATTGCTCTCTGGGTTCTCATTTTACTGACCTTGGAAGGATGGGAGGCTGAGTCAACCATGAAGTGGTCAAGATCAAACTCCAGGGGTGCAATACTGCATTTTAACCACTGTGCCACCAGACTTGGCTATCTCCTGTTCCTTCTTTTTATCTTGATATACCTTGGTTTTTATGATCATGCCAGTTTCTATTTAGTTTGTTTTTATTTAAACACTTGTCCTAGAAGTATCTTATCAAATGTAAGATAATTAATGAGAATTTTTTGGCTTGCATTGAAATATAAATTAAATAAGTAAAAATATGCAAAAATGAACGGTAACATGTCTCATATTACTATACAGCTTTCTTGTGATTTTAATATGCTGGTGTTGTGATCTACTGCATCAATTTAAAAGTTAATATATCTCAAATGCAAAATAAGCATTCTTTTTAAAGGAATTACTCATTTCTTTGGATGGGGGAGGATACAGAGTAAATTCAGAAACTTGGCAATGTTATTATTTTATTACAGCTTTTTATTGTACTACAATTTTATAAGGATTCTTTTAACGTAGTTTATGTGCATTTGTTTTCTTTTAATCCAAGTCTGGCTGAGTTATATTGTAACATTTGCAGCTTGACTGGCAGAGCCAGACATACTTTGAAATTGCCTTACAGTACATCTTTATAATTGATCAGTAGGGTGCTTTCATCTCAGGCATCCAGTCAGCACCTCCTTTACCATTTAGTGTGTCACAATTGCAACATTATTCATCACTCTTTGTAATGTACAAAGGTTCCTTCCCCCTTCTTAGGTTCAGCTCAGTATGAAGCAACGAATAAATTAATCTGCATTTTTTATTTTTACTGTTGGAAGGTTTCAGCCTTTTTGAGAACTCTGGATTCTGTCTCAGGAGTTGTGAATTAGCTTTGGGACACATGTGGAATTCCTGATCATGAGAGACGGGAAATGCCTTCCACACATATAGATTAATTTCCTGGAAAATGGGGCATGGTTGAGAAATGGCACCAGTAGTAAAAGCAGTTCTGAAACTAACCTTGATTTATGGTGCAGTGGTTAGAGTGGAGTATTGCAGGCTAATTCTGCTGACTACCAACAGTTCGATTTTCACCGGGCTCAAGGTTTCCATTCTTCTGAGGTGGCTAAAATGAGGACCCAAATTGTTGGGGACAATACGCTATTGCTATTGCTAACTCTATGTCACGGTTCCAAGTAATAATCCCATAGCAAACAAAACTCCAGAGTCAGTAGATTCCTCAAAGAATAGTTTTATTGGACATATCATATTGGCACAGCTCTGGTGAAAACTGACTGAAATTTCCAGAGGTTTTCACCAAATTAAAAGTAAAAGTTTTTCCCCTTTCCTAAACAATCAGTCACACGGTCCAATCAGGGTGCTGTCCGGTTGCCTGGTAATGTCACTTCTCCTCTCTCTCTCACCAGGTGTGAGATTGCCCTTGGTTCCCAGGAGAAAGTATTTTCTTTTGGCTACAAAACCCAAGCTATCTCTATTCCTCCCTTCCTATTCCTCAGCTCCAGGATAGCAGTGCTGAAGTTGCAAAATGGCTCCGGTCAGGTCAGCTTCAGAGTTGACACTCTATTCTTTTGTCTGCCTGATAAAATTATGCAGGGACCCTGGGCATTAGCAGTTTTAGCCAGTCTCTGTCCTTTAGATGTCTTGATGCAAAAATAAACCCATAATATTTAAAGTAAAGGGTGGTACCAAAACAAAGAAATTATTGAGTCAGTTAATTGCAAAAGAAAAACTGAATAACATAATATATATTAAGATTAAATTGAAATAAAAGATAATTAGCTAGTGAATGCTGGGTAGAGCTATACGTTATTTCTGTCTGGATGGGAGACAACTTGGAGAATTCAACATTTTGCATTTTCATTATGGAAAAAGAAAGGTGGATAGAGAAGTAAGACATAAACTATTAATAAGCAAGTTTTGAAACTACATTAATTAAGGTCTTTATTTGCATGCATACTTTCAGCTATTCTGCTATAATTTTAGATAGAGAATTATAGTGCAGTGGTCAAGCATATACAGGTGAAACTCAAAAAATTAGAATATCAAGCAAAAGTTCATGTATTTCAGTAATGCAACTTAAAAGGTTAAACTAATATATGAGATACATGCAAAGCAAGATAGTTCAAGCTGTGATTTGTCATAATTGTGATGATGATGGCTTACAGCTCATGAAAACCCCAAATCCACAATCTCAGAAAATTAGAATATTACATGCAATCAATAAAACAAGGAGTGTACAAAGAAAAATATCGGAACTCTGAAAAGTATAAGCATGCATATGTACTCAGTACTTGGTTTGGGCCCCTTTTGCAGCAATTACTGCCTCAATGCGGCGTGGCATGGAAGTTATCAGCCTGTGGCACTGCTGAGGTGTTATGGAAGACCAGGATGCTTCAATCGCGGCCTTCAGCTCTTCTGCATTGTTCGGTCTCATGTCTCTCATCTTTCTGTTGGCAACGCCCCATAGATTCTCTATGGGGTTCAGGTCAGGCGAGTTTGCTGGCCAATCAAGCACAGTAATCCCACGGTCATTCATTCAGATTTTGGTGCTTTTGGCAGTGTGGGCAGGTGCCAAGTTCTGCTGGAAAATGAAGTCAGAATCCCCATAAAGCTCATCTGTGGAAGGAAGCATGAAGTGCTCCAAAATCTCCTGGTAGATGGCTGCATTGACCCTGGACTTAATGAAGCACAGTGGACCAACACCAGCAGATGACATGGCTCCCCAAATCAACACAGACTGTGGAAACTTCACACTGGACCTCAAGCATCTTGCAGTGTGTGCCTCTCCATTCTTCCTCCAGACTCTGGGTCCTTGGTTTCCAAATGAGATGCAAAAATTGCTCTCATCAGAAAAGAGGGCTTTGGACCACTGAGCAACAGACCAGTTCTGTTTTTCTTTAGCCCAGGTAAGACGCTTCTGACGTTGTTTGTTCAGGAGCGGCTTGACAAGAGGAATACGACATTTAAAGCCCATGTTCAGGATCCGTCCATGTGTGGTGGCTCTTGATGCACTGACTCCAGCCTCAGTCCACTCCTTGTGAAAGTCCCCAACACTTTTGAATGGCCTTTTCCTGACAATCCTCTCCAGGCTGTGTTCATCCCTGCTGCTTGTGCACCTTTTTCTTCCACCTTTTCTCCTTCCTCATAACTTTCTATTTATGTGCTTTGATACAGCACTTTGGGAACATCCAACTTCTTTTGCAATTACCTTTTGAGGCTTTTCCTCCTTAGGGAGGGTGTCAATGATGGTTTTCTGCACAACTGTAAGTCAGCAGTCTTTCCCATGACTGTGATTCCTACTGAACCAGACTTTTGAGACCATTTAAAGGCTCAGGAACCCTTTGCAGGTGTTATGGCTTAATTAGCTGATTAGAGTGGGACACTTTGAGCTTGGAATATTGAACCTTTTCACAATATTCTAATTTTCTGAGATTGTGGATTTGGGGTTTTCATGAGCTGTAAGCCATAATCATCACAATTATGACAAATCACAGCTTGAACTGTCTTGCTGTGCATGTAATGAGTCCATCTCATATATTAGGTTCACCTTTTAAGTTGCATTACAGAAATAAATGAACTTTTGCACGATATTCTAATTTTTTGAGTTTCACCTGTATCTCTTGTATATTTATTTATTTAATATATGTCTATAATATACCTCTCAAGTTGGGCAATACAAGCAAACAAATTTTAGTATTAAATTATAAAATCGCCTAATTCAAACTATATTAAAATTCAGTTAAAGTTTCAAGCATGTAACATGAGATGAATATCAAGCTTCTTCAATTAGAAGATGAAAAGTTTTGAAAAGCAGACACATTTCAAAGCAACTGATAATAGGCCAATCTTCCTGTTATCTAATAACTTCCAGGCTCAGCTCAAAAATATACTGTATTAGTGTTATTATCTGAACATTAAAATTATTTATATAAGCCATGAAAGATGCTGGCACCAGTTCAGGGAATACAGTATTGCATACATTAAGATGGCCAAAGGCTCAAGAAAGGCATATATTGAACATGTATTGTTCAATAGATGAATTTTCTGACTTGCTTCAATAAAAATAATGTATTATTTTATACATTATTTTTAATCCAGGAATGCTTGCATAATTCAATTCATTCTGATTTCTCTAGTAGGGTCACAGCTGCATACCAATTACAGTAAAAAAAACAACATATTAATTAACTCTATATCAATGATTCCAGAATCAGTGTTAACTCCAGAAAAAAAAACTTGGAAGGTAACTCTTCCAATAGCATTTGGATTCTCCTTATCAAAATGTTTATCCATAGCACTTCTCTTTTATAAAAAGAAATGCTATGAGTAAACTTCTCTTTAAAATTAAACTTCTCTTTAAAATTCCTAAAGAAAAGAACAAGGCCCATGCAAAAATCCCATAAGTCCATGCAAAAAAATATCTTAGATTTGTTTTCTAATATCTGCAAGCAGAAAGAACATGTAGCAAAACAGTAGTGTCATGTAGCAAATAATAGAATGATACCATACTAGAATCCTTTTAATTAGCATACTTGTAATTTATTATTTAAACTTATTTTTCCCTGTCTAACAATGGGACTCAATGCTGGTAGATATAAGACAGATGGCAAGATTCAATCTTAGGCAGTTTTCTATGTTCATACAGTTCAAGTTGACCTTAGTTATTAATTTTGTATGCATTTTTTAAAAAATCACAGCTAATAACAGGAACCTGAATCACAAGAAAAAACATCTTACTGTTGTTATCTAGACTACAAGGCATATAGAATTCCAATTCATTTCTCACCCCTATTGTAAAAGTAATGCTGCTAACCGCTCTGTAATTGGATTCACTTCATGGTAGCAAAGATAGCATGGAAATGTTGTTAATATTTACTGTTGACTTATCAACTAATGCATATTAATATGAAACCTGGTTAAACTTATCCTGATTTTCCTCTCTTCCTCCAGGCTTTATTTTATTATCAGTAAGTTTCATGGGAATTGCTTTAACAGATAACAGAAAACCAGAGTTGGAAGGGACCTTGTAGGTCATCTAGTCCAACCCCCCCACCCAAGCAGGAGACCCTATACCATTTCTGACTGATGGCAGTCCAGTCTCTTCTTGAAAGCCTCCAGTGATGAAGCTCTCACAATTTCCGAAGGCAAGCTGTTCCATTGGTTGATTGTTCTCACTATCTGAAAGTTTCTCCTTATTCCCAGGTTAAATCTCTCCTTGTTCAGTTTTCATCCATTATTCCTTGTCTGGCCTTCAGGTGCTTTAGAAAATAGCTTGACCTCTTCCTCTCTGTGGCAGCCCCTCAAATATTGGAAGACTGCTATCATGTCTCCCCTGGTTTTTCTTTTCACTAGACTAGCCAGGCCCAGTTCCTGTAACCGTTCTTCATATGTTTTAGTCTCCAGTCCCCTAATCATCCTGGTTAACAGATAACAGATAATCAGAGTTGGAAGGGACCTTGCAGGTCATCTAGTCCAATCCTCCACCCAAGCGGGAGACCCTACACCATTTCTGACTGATGGCAATCCAATCTCTTTTTGAAAGTCTCAAGTGATGGCGCTCCCACAACTTCCGAGGGCAAGCTGTTCCATTGGTTAATTGTTCTCACTGTCAGAAAGTTTCTCCATATTTCCAGGTTAAATCTCTCCTTGTTCAGTTTCCATCCATTATTCCTTGTCTGGCCTACAGGAGCTTTAGAAAATAGCTTGACCCTTCCTCTCTGTGGCAGCCCCTCAAATATTGGAAGACCGCTGTCATGTCTCCCCTGGTCCTTCTCTTCACTAGACTAGCCATGCCCAGTTCCTGAAACTGTTCTTCATATGTTTTAGTCTCCAGTCCCCTAATCATCCTGATTGCTCTTCTCTGTACTTTTTCTAGAGTCTCAACATCCTTTTTATAATGTGGTGAACAAAACTGGATGCAGTACTCTAGGTGTGGTCTTACTAAGGCTTTATAGAATGGTATTAGTACTTCCCTTGATCTTGATTGTATCCCTCTGTTAATACAATTTAGGATTGCATTAGCTTTTTTGGCTGCTGCTGCACACTGCTGGCTCATATTTAGCTGGTTGTCCACTAGAACTCCAAGATCCCTCTCACAGTTACTGCTATTGAGCCTGGTTTCGCCCAGTCTATATGTGTACTTTTGGTTTTCTTGCCTAAGTGTAGGACTTTACTTTTCTCTACATTGAATTTCATTTTGTTAGATAGGCCCAGTGTTTTAGTCTGTCAAAATCCATCTGGATCTTGAACCTATCTTCATGGGTGTTAGCTATTCCTGCCAGCTTAGTATCATCTGCAAATTTGGTAAGTTCCCCTTCTATTCCCTCATCTAAGTCATTAATGAAGATATTGAAGAGTACTGGGCCTAAGACAGAACCTTGTGGCACCCCACTGCTTACTACCCTCCATGTAGACTTAGACCCATTAAGGACTACTCCTTGAGTACGGTTTGCCAGCCAGTTGCAAGTCCATCTAGTGGTGGTGCTATCTATTCCACCTTTTTCTAGCTTACTAAGAAGTAGGTTGTGGTCTGCTTTGTCAAATGCCTTGCTGAAATCTAAATATATTATGTCCACAGTATTTTGCTGGTCTACTAATTTAGTCACTGTGTTGAAGAATGAAATAAGATTGGTTTGGCATGATCTGTTCTTAACAAACCCGTGCTGACAGCTAGTTATTACTTTACTTGTTTCTAGATGTTGGCATATCTGTTTTTTTATTATCTTTTCCAGTATCTTCCTGAGTATTGATGTTAGGCTGATTGGTCTATAGTTTCCTGGGTCTGTTTTTTTCCCCTTTTTTGAAGATGGGAACCACATCAGCTCTTTTCCAGTCCTCTGGTAGTTCCCCGGTGCTCCAGAATTTTTGAAAGATATGGTGCAGTGGTTCTGAGATGACCTCTGCCAGCTCATTTAAAACTCTGGGATGTAATCCATCAGGCCCTGGTGATTTGTTTTCATCAAGATCAAACAGGTGTTCTCTTGCTGGGTTTTTTTTGCTTATTTTAATTTTTATTTCTGGTCTGTCTTTTAAAGTTATGTTTTTGGTGGGTTAAGCTATAGTTTCTTTTTGCGTGAAGACAGATGCAAAGAATGAGTTAAGCAGTTCTGCTTTCTCTCTGTTGCCTGTTACTTCCTTGCCATCTTCTCTCTTTAGTGGACCGACTGTTTCCTTGATTTTTTTTCTTGTTATTTATATGTTGGAAGAAACTTTTTTTATTATCTTTGACTTTTGTTGCAAGTCTTTGTTCGTTCTGAGCCTTTGCTATCCTGACTTCGTCTTTGCAGATTCTGGCTATCTGCTGATATTCTGCATTACTTGTATATCCTTCTTTCCATTTTTTGTACTTGTCCTTTTTTTTTCTTTCAATTTGCCAGAGAGATCTTTGTGCAGCCATGCTGGTTTCTTCTTGGATTTCTTGTTTTTTTTCCTCAGTGGTATTGTGCTGGTCTGGGCTTCTATGATCATATTTTTAGAGTTTCCCAAGATTCTTGAGTTGTTTTCTCCTTTAGGATTTTCATGGAATCTTTCCCAAGTTCTCTCTGAGTTTATTGAAATCAGATCTTTTAAAATCTAAGACTCTGGTGTTATTATGTTCTGTTGCTTGTGTTTGTGTTATGCTGAATTCTAGTATGACATGGTCATTCTCACCCAAGGTTCCTGCAGTTTCAACTCGCTGTATCACTTTTTCTCTGTTTGTAAGAATTAAGTCCAGTCCCTCTAGTTTCACCCTCTACCTTTTGGACAACAAAGTTGTCAGCTAGGTTGGTTAGGAACTTATTTGATTTCTCACTTGGTGCAGAATTAGTTTTCCAATTGATAACAGGATAATTGAAGTCTCCCATTACTATTGTTGTGTGTTTCCTGCATATGTTTGTTAGTTGGCTGGCAAAAAGGACATCTATATTTTCTGCTTGATTGGTTGGCCTATAATATACACCTGTGGCCATGTCATTTTTTTTCTTTTATATTGACCCATATGCATTCTAGGAGGTTTTCATCTTTGGTTTCATGCATTTTTGTAGCAATATAGTGGTCCTTTACATACAGTGCAACTCCACCTCCTCTTTTATGGGTCTGTTTTTTTATAATAGTTTGTATCCTTCTACTAGTATGTTCAAGTCATGGGTTTCATCCCACCAAGTTTCTGTTATTCCAACTACAGTATATCATATTTACCTTCATGTATTCGTAGTTCAAGTTCACCCTGTTTGTTCCCCAGACTTTGTGCATTTGTATATAGGCACTTGAGATCTTTATGTCTGACACTGTGTTTACTGTCTCCATAACCTGTGTTGTGCCTGCCTGCCCCTACTTTCTTGCCACCTGTTTGATTAATGCACTTGGTATGGCACTCACTACAGCATTTGCTTGGTTTTGGTTGGCATCAAGGTTGATAATCTTACTTGCACAAACATCTATTTTGCATGCACTGGTATCCTTATTAATTTTAGGTTGCTGGGGACAGAAATATTAGTAAATATTAGTAAATATTTTCCCAGTGACACCTCATATTTTCAATTTCCATTCTATCAATAATAGTTTCAGAATTTGTTAAACTGAGAATGCCAGTTTCTAATAGGATTACTTCCTTTTCTATTATTCATGGACAACTGCTAGATACAGCAAGAAAACATTGACTACTGTTAATGTGATCAAATTAAGATAACTTCATGTTATACACTATCAAAAATCAGTATTTATCTGTAGCTAAAGATATTAAAGACCCACCTTCCCTGATAAAATATTGTTTAAAATAAGATTTATGATCCATCTCCTTTTCTTCAGCCAAAGAGCCAGCGTTATCTGGAGATATTTCCATGGTCATGTGGCCAGCATAAAATCATGTCACAGTACAAACTATACAGCAAGACAGGGAACTCTATTACCTTCCTGCAGGCTTATATGTCCTATCTATTCTTCTACTTGCATTTGCATGTTTTCAAACTGCTAGGTTCGGATAAGTGATGGGAGCTCACTCAATCTCATGGCATTGAACTGCCACTTTTAGACCTTTAACGGTCTAAGAGTTCTAACCACTGAGCCACCATATCCCTTCATTTTAAAAGTCTAAGATAATGTCATCTAAGTATGTCACAAATTCCATTACCAGCAGCAATCTGCTTTTAAAAAACTGAAAAAGGTGTTTTTTTTTTTACCATGTAATTGCACAGGTGTTTTAGCTTCTTAAATTTGCCTTTTAGATTTCATTAAATTGGAAAGCATCCAATCTTTAACTGCTATAGGTTATATAACAGGGTTTTTTTTGTATGTAATTTCTGAAATAGATTTTATAAATTTAATAACATTATCAATATTTAAAGCTGCATAGCTTTGCTGTACTACTAAGTGAAAGGATAATTGGCATCAGAGAATAAGAATCATTCTTATTCTTTATAATGCAACACATTGCTGTAAAGGATTATATAAATCCTAACCTAAATACCCCTATGAGAGAGGCAGATGGGCAGCAGGGTTGTCAAACTCCTGGCTTGTAGGCCAGATGCGTTCGTGCTGGCCACACCCACACCTGGTATAGTGAAGTGGGGGAAACTCCCGATACGTCACATGATGCCGCCATGATGATGTGGATTTGACACTCCTGATCTAGAGAAATACTATTATTAAGGGATTGGTGGGGAAAATCTTAAAGCCATCCTTTATATAGTTTTCCAGACTTGTTAAATAAAACATATCACTTTTATTCTGCTACAGAAAAGGCTTGTTGGAATTTTAAAAAGTAAATTGAGAAATCTGATGTATGTCCTTCCATTTTCTAAGAAGTAGTGACTTTTCTTTAGTTGCCATCTGGTTAGGTATCTGATGATACCTGACCAGCTGTTAGATACCTGATGATATCTGATCACATGGCACTGGTCAGACTTTCTATGTTTTCCAGCTTAAATAATGGTCATTTTGCTGCCTTCCATCGCACCTTGTAGTAGAAGAAGACTTGCATCCTTGTTCATCCAGATGAGTGGGCAGAATCTACTTGGGAAAGGTGATCTCTTAAGTACACAAGTCCCAAACAAGTTGGAATTTACATGGTGACCAGCATCTTGATTTAACTTAGAAATATATCAGTAACCTATGCAGCTCCCATAGCAATAGGAGAAGAGGATAGTACTAAGGCTGAGTGACTGAATTTCGAACAAATTGCATTTCCTGTGCAGTCGTCTATTGAGAATAGAATAGAATACTTTATTGGCCAAGTGTGATTGGACACACAAGGAATTTGTCTTGGTGTAAATACTCTCAGTATACATAAAAAAGGTACATTTATTAAGAATCAAGAATCATAACGTACAACACTTAATGATCAAATCATACTAGGAAACAGTCAAGTAGGAGAGGATGGGTGATAAGGAATGGTGAGAAGATTAACAGTAATAGTAGTGTACACTTTGTAAATAGTTGAACAGTGTTGAGGGAATTATTTGTTTAGCAGAGTGATGGCTTTCGGGAAAAAAACTGTTCTTGTGTCTAGTTGTTCTGGTGTGCAGTGCTCTATAGTGTCGTTTTGAGGGAAGGAGTTGAAACAATTTATGTTCGGGATGTGAGGGGTCTGTAAATATTTTCACAGCCCTCTTTTTGACTCAGGCAGTATACAGGTCCTCGATTGAAGGCAGGTTGGTAGTAATTGTTTTTTCAGCAGTCCTAATTATCCTCTGAAGTCTGTGTCTGTCCTGTTGGGTTGCAGAACCAAACCAGACAGTTATAGAGGTGCAGATGATAGACTCAATAATTCCTCTGTAGAACTGTATCAGCAGCTCCTTGGGCAGTTTGAGCTTTCTGAGTTGGCGCAGAAAGAACATTCTTTGTTGTGCTTTTCTGATGATGTTTTTGATGTTAGATGTCCATTTTAGGTCATCTGATATAGTAGAACCTAGAAATTTGAAGGTCTCTACTGTTGATACTGTGTTGTCTAGTAGTGTAAGAGGTGATAGTATAGGAGGGTTTCTTCTAAAGTCTACCACCATTTCTACGGTTTTGAGTGTGTTCAGTTCCAGATTGTTTCGGTTACACCATGAGGCAAGTTGTATAACCTCCTGTCTGTATGCAGATTCATCGTTGTCTCAAATGAGACCAATCACTGTTGTGTCCTCAGCAAACTTCAGTATTTTAACAGATCGATCGTTTGAGATGCAGTCATTGGTATATAGGGAGAAGAGAAGCGGAGATAGAACACAGCCTTGGGGGGGGGGCTGTGCTGATTGTACAGGTATCGGATGTGATTCCGCTTAGCTTCACCTGCTGCTTCCTGTCTGTTAGGAAGCTTATGATCCACTTACAAGTGTGTTCAGGTACCGCTAGTTGGTTTAATTTACTTAGAAGAGTGTCTGGAATGATGGTATTGAATGCTGAACTGAAGTCTACAAAGAGGTAGGTATTTGGAGATTCAAGGTGTTGTAGGATGTAATGCAGAGCCATGTTAACAGCATCATCTGTCGATCTATTTGCTCGGTATGCAAACTGCATGGGATCTAACAGCGGATCCATGATGGTTTTTAGATGGTTTTCAGGTGGTAAAGTACAACAATCTATAAATAATTGTACAATTTCACACTGCACATTTTTTGTTGCTGTTTATAAAGATATAAAGCACAGGTCCTCAACTCCCAGGCCATGGCCCACTACCGGAACTGGGCTGCGCAAGCGGAAGATGAGCACACATGCTGATCCACTTACCCAAGCAGCGGATGCTCTCACACAAAGCTCCATTTGTATACCTGTTCTTGCACGAAACCATCCCCTCTCCCCCTCCCCACTGGTCTGCCAAGCAGGAAATATTGGGGACTGCTGATATAAAGGAATTCCATTCTTCAAATGTTGCTACATTTCTGGGAGAAAAATAGTAAACAATTTCTTAGGAAGGCTGTATTTAATTCTACCAATGTCATCTAGGTGAGTAATTATAACAACAATGATATAGAACTAATTCACAACATTAAGTTGTGCTAGAATGTGCAATAGCTTATTAGGAAAAACATAGATTTTTCTCTTGTTCAATCTATTTTTACTAATATTGATGATCTTCACATTTCTTCAAAGGGAAAGAAAATCTCCTGAGAAACAGCCATTAATATAGAGTATTTAAAGCTTTAATGCTTTAAAGTGGTTTCAAGAATCTGTTCAATACATGCCATTTTCAGTGATAGTTTTTGACTCTGGCAGGACATTTATCTGGTACAAGGGAATAAAATTATTGAAGCAAGCAAATGTGTTCTATGACAAAGAAATAAGAAAAAATATTGAGCATTTGTGAAAAGGCAATTATTTAACTATAAAATAGTATACTTGAAGCTTTGCATGGCATTTTAAAAAATTAAAATGTTAAAAAGTACATGATAGCCCTGGTTCCAAACTATGTCAAGCATCGCAGCTTAATTATATATAAGGATGCTTCAGATATAAGTGTATGTAAGATATAAGATATATTTTAAGATATAGCATTGGATTAGCAATGTTTTGGTGTAAATATTTAAAAACTTAAATAGTTAATTTCAAGAACAGCATATGGTTGTCATAAAATCATGTCATTTGTCCACATAGAGCTATTTGCACATTGAATATTATTTAATTAGGAAGTGGGAGATCCAGCCCTCAGCTACTGTTTTGTGGTCTGTCACAGGCCTCTGACCTTTCTCCACTCCTTTTCAACATCCATCAAATAAAATAGATTCTGTTTCTGTTGTATCATAATTCAGATTTATATTTTTTAATTTTAAAATTATCGTAAGTATACCTAAATGCGAAGCTTTCTATCTTCAAATGTTTTTAACCAAAATTCAGGCTTTATATCACTCAAATGCAAAAACTATTGGTTGAAACTATTCTGTTAATTTTGTTTTTACATTAGTTTTATAAACGTTTGTGAAAGTTCCTTGGTGGCTATGGTTGACATTCTAAATGATAAGGAATCTGCTGAATTAATCAAGAATTACTGCAATTCATCAAGGAGTGGTAAAGGTTTAGGCTTTTGTATAAGCCTGTAGGAAGCCAGGATTCATTCATTAATAACAGAGCACAAGGTCTGAAACATTTCTGAATAATCTTTAAAGTATGATATAGCAGTTTGAATCTACTTCCTTGAAAGTTATTCCTACAGTTTTAGAAAATGTATGTTTATGTGAACTAAGTCGCCTCAAATTTAAGATTCCCAATAAGTTTAAGGAACTGAATCTGAATCTATCAATTTTTAGCTAGCAAAAGGATTTTTTTAAAAAACTACATTCCTAAACTTTCCACTCTGATTTCTAATAAATGTATTGTATTTATATTTATTTTAGAATATATTTATATGGTTACCTATCTTAATTAGATAAATCTGAGTAGCTTACAATCAATACAGAAGTGAAAAACAGTGGGATAAAACCCCTAAATATAAACAAAACAAAAGCTTTAAATAATTTAATACAATTGAAGGAACTGTATAACAAACTCATAATATACTATCCCACATATTGGGCTCCATTAATATTCTGGACCTAATGATTGAGTGAAAAGGCAGATCTTCATGGCCTTCTGGAAGACCAAGAGCGTTGGTCTTCTGGAAGACCAAGAGCCCAGATCTCAATAAGAAAGTGGTTTCATAGGGCAGTTCAGAGGTGGTATTCATCAGGTTCTGACCAGTTCTGGAGAACCGGTAGTGGAAATTTTGAGTAGTTCAGAGAATGGCAAATACTGCCTCTGACTGGACCCGCCCCCATCTATTCTCTGCCTCCCAAGTCCCAGCTAATTGGCTGGGTCTTCTTTTGTTGCCCTGCACAGGAGAACAGAGCTGGAAAGCAGGTTAATGAGGTGGGGAGGGAATGGGGACTTTTCAGTAACCTTCCCCAGGAGTGGGGAGGGAATGGGGATTTTGCCTTCCCCTGGAGTGGGGTGAGAGTGGAGATTTTACAGTATTCTTCCCCTGCCATACCCACCAAGCCATACCGACCCCACCAAGCCACACCCACAGAACCAGTATTAAAATTTTTGAATCCCACCACTGACGCAGGTACAGAAATATGGAAGGCATGTTTTGTAGATGACACTATTTCGTAAAAGGGATCTGGAGCATGTTTACCCTGGTGGAGGCTGAAACCCTCAGAGGCAATCCCAGGACTAACCCTATAGGGCTTCAAAAGTGATAACCAAAGCCTTGAACTGTACCCAGAAAACGACAGGTGAAAGTCTGAGTTGATTTGCCAAATTTTGGGAAGTGTTCTTATCCATGTGCCAGAATAGTGATTCTCAAAGGATAAAAATGCATTGAGGGACAGCAGCAGACCTTAGAAATAGGCCTGAAAGAGAATGGGATGGGAAGTGTAGTTATGTGCTCCCTGATGTTGCTATATCTTTCTTTTATGCACACCACAGTGGATTCATGTATTCTAATTTTTGTGTACGTCTGGTACATTTTTCTTTTAATTGCTGATTTCTAATAATCTCTGTCATCCCACTTTGAAATAATGACTCAGTGAGGTTGGCAAAGAAATGTCTTTGAGGCTCTAAATCCTTTCAAATAACTTGGCACATGTTGGTGCTGTTTAATTAGTCTATTTCTGTGTTTCTTATTGGAAATTTGCCTTAGGAATTTTCAGTTATTTCTGTGAAATGATCTGATATTTTACCCTTGCCTGAGGCCTGCATCAGCTGTCATATTGTTTCCTGTTGTCATTTTGCATTGTATTATGTGCCCTTCTCTATAAAGTTCACTCTTACCAAAAATGCAAATTCTATCCCTATTATTCATATCTCGTTAAGGGTGTAGTAAAGCCCTTTTGAAACTGGCTACCTGTAGACGTGTTCTAAGACTGTTAATCATCGAAGTATCTTTTCTACAATTTTATGCCCTAGGGCAGGGGTGGGCAAACTTTTTGGCTCGGGGGCCGCATTGACTTTTAAAATTTGACAGACGGGCCGGGTCAGCACAAGATTTTTGGGAATCGCCCCCACCCTTTCCCCCACCCTCTTCTCCTCCTTCCCCTCCCCTCGGAGGCCCCGAGTCAGGAGTTGCTACCGCCGGTGCGGCTCCACGCGGCTCCAGTCCCGCGTTGCCTCGGGAAGGAAAGGCAAAAGGAAGAGCCGCAGCGGTGCTTTGCAACGGCAGCAGCGGCACCGGAGGCTCAGGCTCAGCGGCTCCTGGTTTTGCCTTTCCTTCCCAAGGCAACGCAGGACTGGAGCCGCGGAGCTGCGCCGGTGTAGCAACTCCTGACAGCCCCAGCCGGACACCTGAGCGGAGCCCGGGTGGAACTGCCTGTTGCTGCTGCCGGAGCACCGCCGGGTCGCCTCCTCCAAGCAGCCCACCCGCCGGGCTTCCCTCCGCCGCGCGGCTCGGGGCCAGGCACGAGCGCCCGCAAGTTAAAAGGAAGCCGAAAGTTGCTGGGAAGTTGCTCGGGTTTCCGGGGCTTCCAGGCTTAAACTTTGCACAGGCAAAGTTTGCAGGTGGGAGCGTCTTCCCGCCGAGGAGCGGGAAGGGTTCCGCCCACTGGGCGGGCGGGCTGCTTGGAGGAGGCGACCCGGGCGGTGCTCTGGGTTCCCCTCCGCCGCGCGGCTCGGGGCCCACGAGGAAAAAGGAAGCCGCAAGTTGCTGGGAAGTTGCTTGGGTGCTGGGAGCAGGCTTTAAAGTGCCGCCCGAGCAGGACCGCCGAGCCGGGAAACGGGGCACCAAGGCAGGGCAAGGCTCCACCAGCAGCGGCCTAGCTTTAGGTGGCTCCAAGCAGCCCGCTCCAAGCAGCCTGCCCGCCCGCCGGGCGGAACCCTTCCGCTCCTCGGCCGGAAGACGCTCCCGCCTGCAAACTTTGCCTTTGCAAAGTTTAAGCCTGGAAGCCCCGGAAAAAAGGGGGATCGGCGGGGACTCACCTTCGGAGAGGTCACATTCGAAGGTGATTTTGAACTCCCAGCTGAGGCCTTTGCAAAGTTCTTCTTTTCTTTCCTACCCCGAAAGCGCTCCGCACTGTTTTGCAGCTTTGGGGCCACGCGGCGCAGGGCAATAGCGCAGCGATTTTTTTTCAGGGGCGGGCCGGATTGGACAGACCAACGGGCCGGATGTGGCCCGCGGGCCCTAGTTTGCCCACCCCTGCCCTAGGGCCTATTAAAATGTGTAAATAAACAGTCCTTTGTTTAGAAAGAGAATGTTGGCATTGTTTTATGATAGAAATAGAAATCATAGCAATCAGCACTTGTTTGATCTGATAGGGATAGTGTCAGGGCACCAAAGTAGGTATAATAGATGTGGAAGACAGGCTGCTTGGTAAAATTGTAGATACCTGTGTTGTCTTCTTTCCATTCATTTGAGCCTTTCCCCTGAGCCGCAGTACTACAGAGTTGCCAATAAAGCAGCAACTTGATACAGGTATGGGAGAAAGATAGCTGTTTTGGAGCTCTGTAGCCACCAGCAAAAGAGGCATGCTGTCTATGGAATAGTTGGCTTCAAGAGGTCAGGAGAGTCAAAACGGCCATGATCTTCCCGAGATTGGAGATGTTATTATTGTTTTAATAGATTTCTTGTTGTATATTTACTTCTGTATGAAATCTGCAACACTGAAAGGTCATTAATGTGTTATTAATCAATCAATTTATGATTAATTCTTTCTCCAAGAATGGTCCATTTGGTAGAATAAACTGCATTTGGAACTGAAACAAGCCTTCTCTTTGTCACAGTTTAAAGTTTTCATTTGCTTTGGCTTTTATAACATATTTAAAAAATGTTTCAGGGTTTCTAATTGTATTTGTGTGGTTTTCATTATATAAGCTGTTCCAAATTGTTAAGGGCCAAGTAGCAGACAAATGATTAAATGCTCTATTTTATTTGTTTCCTGAGATTTAATAATATAAACTATTGCTCGGATAGGTGTAATGTTTTAATTGTTAAATATTTAATTTTATCGTTTTAAAAAATGAAGGCCAGCTTATCCTTTTATGAACAAATACAGTAAAATATTCATACTTATTCAATTATTGTTTTTGCATAGATATTTTATTTAATATGAGCTATATTGGGAGTTCTTTCATGGAAATATAAATTATGTTTATAAAATATAAATCTGTCTCTCTTTAAAATAAAATCTTAATAGAGTGTAGAGAATGACCTTGATGACTAAAAGGAAGATCTGTTTCCAAGGCAATAATCAAATAAACATGTGAGAGAGAATGTATTGGGTGGACAGAGGAAGTTGTGATTGCAGAGAATTAATATTCTGAGCAGGATATGTGAGAATGTAAAGATTAAGTGGCAACATATGAGTATGTGGCATATGCATGTAGTGGAAGTGTGGATAGTTTGCAACACCAGAAAGATCTAGAGAGGTATAGTCAATTGTGTTATATAAATTAGTTTTAGCCATGGTTTTTTTTCCCCTTCCATATTTCATCCCTTTAATTTATTGGCTTACTATTTCTTACATCTTTCACCCAGAGTCATAATGAAGCTTACTGTGAAATGGCATGGTATGATGGATATATAGAATCTATTAAAATTGAATTGAATACTTTATTTGGTCATATAGGAATTTGTCTCCGGAATAGAAGCTTTCTGTGTACATGCATAATGATATAATGATAACCACCATAATAACAAAACCAATAAGAGGGGAGAGTAAAGAAGGTAATAAGGATAAATAATACTACTACAGCCATACAGCAAGGATAAATACACATAGAGGTTAGACAGCACTGTGAGAATTAGGTGTTCAGCCGAGTGATGACATGAGGGGGGAAAAAACTGTCTTTGTGTCTACTTGTTTTGGCCTGCAATATCCTATAGTGCCATCCCAAAGGGAGGGGTTGAATAATGACAGATTGATGGCTATTTGATTGTTTTGCATTCCATGTTTTAAAACAAGTAGTGAAAATGCCTAAATTTTTAAAAAATCATTATATCCCATTTTCCATATTTTGGCAGTTCATACATTAAAGTTTAATCTGAAATCCACCAAACTGAAGCATGGACAAAATCAAACTTGCACTCAAATATTAATATACTACTTCACAAAAGGAAAGAGGAGATTTTTCTGCTCTAGAAAATAACTTTGGCATGTCCTGAAAAGATAATTTGGATCTCTACACAGTTTCAGTCTCATCCGTTGAAATAAATGGTCATTGGTTTTCTGGAAAGGATTTATAAGTACTCAGAAACAGGAAGGGAGAGAAAGAGACATTGAGCTATACGAATGATTTATTTAGTCATTTAGATTTTGAAACTGTGCTCTGTTGCTATATAAATGGAAGCATGATTAGTCTTTGAAATTCCCTACATCAGTTTTTCATGTAGTGTTTTCTGTGAAGACTAGCATTACCATAATACAGAAACAAGTTTGTAATTGTTGATAGAGGAATAAAATGCCTCCACACATTTCCTTGGAAATGTGAATATTATCTCAGCTTTGAGCTCTGTGGGTGTTTCGGCTGCACTGTATAATTTCTTTATCTGATTTTAGTAACTCAGAATTTAGATGGAGATGTGCAACGCATGGTACCCTATAAGAAAAAATAAGCTAGAAGTAATTATTAGTAATTATTATTATTCCTGTTTTCAAAGTTGAAAGGAACAGAAAAAAGATACGCTAAAATTGAAACTGAAAAGTAGAATATTTACATAGCCTCCAAGTACAGATGGCATATCTTCCTTGCAGGTTCAATCAATATCAGATTGAACTTGGTCATAAAAATTGCCAACCATCTCTTTTTCTGCATCATGTGTTAAATAAACTTGGATAACATCACATTACAGAGTTGTCCACGATATCTAATAGAGATTATGCAATCACTGATTGTACTGTATCGGAATACTGTCCTTTCTGTATCTTTTCTGACTATGAAAGCAATAGCAGTTGTTTCATTACTTTTCATTCCTGACTAGCAAACAGTATAATTTTATGAGTTACAGGGAGCGTGCATAAGAGCACCAACGTGCCTACCGTCCCTGTCCTATTCTTTTATTTTTCTTATATGTACCCATTTCATGTATTCATAACTATGTATATACTTATACCTATTATCTTGTAAGCGATTGACAAATCAAAATAAATAAAAAATAAATAAAAATAAAAATGTTCAGTTCCAGTTCATATCAATTCACTGATGCCTAAGATGACAATGTCTATTTGATTGATTTTATCTTTCCCTGTGTTGAGCTTTTCCATGTTCATGCTTGTTGTATTCTATATTTCAACAACAATTGTCTTTGCATATTTACATTTTCTTCTCCTGCATGGCAGAACCAACAAGTAAATGTCCCGAAGGCTTTAATCTAGCCATATCATAAAGCCCTTTAGAACTTCAAAATATCCTAATTTCTTCTTCAGCAGCATGTTGAGTACCATTTCACCCAGGGGACTATTCATCCTGCACTATACTGTCATTCATTTTATGTTTTCTAACCATGTGGTTTTCTTGGTAAAATACAGGAATGATTACCATTATCTTCTCCAGTGTAATAGGAAATTATCACTATTTTCTATAGTGATATCTGGCCCTAGCATCTTCATACATTATTGATATATGTTTCTAGTATATGGTTTTTGTTTTAATTATCTCAATTTCTACTTTAAATACCTGATTTTTATATTTTAAAATGCTTGTTTTTCTATATCTACTGTTTTTAATTGAATATTGTATGCCACCCAGGGTCACCAGGGTCACCCTATCAGTTGGCCAGATATATAAGTTTGATTAGCAAATAAAATAAACAAAATAAATAAGTATATTTTAGTACATTTTAGCTGGAGAGCTGGGTGACTTTTCTTGAAGTATATATTCTTGGTATACACACCCATAATTCGTTGCTCATTGTTCCCAGGAAAAAAAACCACACACACACACACACACACACACACACACACACACACACACACACACATCATTTGATATCCATAGAAGATTTTGCATGGATTTATCATATTAATTACTACTACAGACCAATTTTAATTCATTATTTACAAGTAAGTAAATTCCTCCTGTTAATATGCATGTAGCTAAGAAGATAATGCAACTTATCATCATATCTAATTACTTTTTGCAAAATTCAGTGCATTCTTGCATATGACTGATTTTTTTCAACATAAAGTACAGCCGCAACAACCTCTATACCTGTTGATACACCATGCATTTTCATTCTATATGTGTGACTGAGCATTTTGCAAGATCAATTTTAAACGCTTGTAGCTACTGCCTAGGGTAGGATAATATTCATCAGGTAACAGTTTTCATTATTTTTGCTGAAGTTTAGATTCTTAAACCTGATAAATCTGCTGTTTAATTTTCAGTAAATGATAATGGACTCAGAGTTATTATTAAGGACTTTTTTTTAAGAGTCACCAGTTGCTTGTAAGACTGGAAATTAAATATTCAAATTGTTCATATATTTTCAAGAGATATAACAATGTAAATAAAGACTGCCAAGTGGCATATAATAGCCTTCTGCAAAAGCTGTGCAGTCCTGGAGACAGATGTGGCTGGTTTAATCAGCTGATGTCAACTACTGTTTGACATATGTATGTTCAAAAACAAAGCAGATCTTCTAAATCAAACTCAAAGCATTTTATACACTGCTAGATATTATCTAACCATAGCAGTTTATTCCAATTGTAGTGGCTGCAATGATACTGTGCTAAGCTATTTTTATCAGTATATTTCGATTCACATACAGCATAAGCCATAAAATATCTGAATTCACAGATACTGCATTATGGCTTTGTATGGTATAGGATCCCAAGAATAGTAAAGCACTCATATGTAGTATTCTGATATAAATTTTCTGTTTTATTAAGTTGATACAAGATGAGAATCATAGGGAATATGTTTTCTCAGAATAGTCTTTATGAAGAATAGAGTCTAGAGCAAAGGTGGTATTCAGCAGGTTCTGATCAGTTCTGGAGAACCAGTAGCGGAAATTTTGAGTAGGTCGGAGAACCGGCAAATACAGCCTCTGCCTCCCGAATCCCAGCAGATTGGCTGGATCTTCTTTTGTTGCCCTGAACAGGAGAACGGAGCTGGAAAGCAGGTTAGTGGGGTGGGAATGGGATTTTGCAATAACCTTCCCCCAGGAGTGGGGAGGGAATGGTGATTTTATAGTATCCTTCCCCTGGACTGGGGTGGGGATGGAGATTTTACAGTATCCTTCCCCTGCCATGCCCACCAAGCCACGCCCACAGAATCAGTAGTAAAAATTTTTGAATCCCACCACTGGTCTAGAGGCAACTTCCACCCAAAGTGGCTGCATTTAACTACTGGTGATTTCCAAAAATATTTAGTTTTAAACAAATTGTGATATATGTTTCATATACAATAAAGAAACAGAAATATTTAAAGTCCCAGAAGTATACTCATCAGTGGTAAACAGAAATATGAATCATGCTAAGCTCTTTTCCTCACTGGATTTTTAAAAGATTCTTTTGACTTAAAAAAAAAAAGAATCATGAAAGCTGATAACAGAGCAGAAATGAGGTATGAACTTCTGGTATCGCCTCTGTTTGGCCCACTTAAAAACCATAGGCATTCTTAGAAAATAAGACTGGTATTTGTTTTGGAAAGGCAATAAGAAGTTGTGACTTTGATGCAATCCCTTCTGTTGTCTTTATGGTAAACAATTGGTTTTGTAATTGGCTATGTATGGCAAATGGAAAAATAGATATACATTTTGAGAAGACACATATGGGTAGCATAAACATTGTTCTCATGAGAAGCAGAGTCAAAATCCAACAGTTTAAGTCATTTCTCATTTGTATTCTCTATTTTTCCTAGAGTTAAGAATTGAGTAAACAGCCTACCACTGTCCTTGATTCAAAGCTATTTAGTTTCAAACAGAGTTTGGCCTTGAGCTTATCAGAATATGTGGAATAACTACCAGAGAGAGAGAGAGAGAGATGCATCCAAGAATAAATTATCTTTCACAGAGAGCAACTGGGATTTAAGGGACCAAATGCTACAGATGTCAAATTATAGATTATTACTAAAAAGAATAATCTTTGCATCCATTAGTTAAATATTTTCATTTAGTACTTGGGGTTGGCTACAGAAACAGTACCTCATTTTAGGATATTATATTAAAAATTCTACAAAGTTTTTTTTGTCAGCTACCATGATATTAATTGGGGTTATTATATAATGTAATAGTAAAATTAAGGTATCAACCTAATAAATGCTGTAATACCTCATAAGATTTTCCAGGATGCAATGAATGGGTTTTAGGCTACCTGTTCTATCCCAATTTCTAGAAAACACTCTTCATATAAGAGAAGATTAAAAATTTCTCTTTTTGATACATAATTATAGATAGCCCTCTACTTATGACCACAGTCAGGCTCTGAATATCTGTTACTTAACAAGTCAGTTATTAAATGAGTTGTGCTCAATTTTAGGATTTTTTTTTTTTTTTTTTTTTGCAGTGGTTATTTTGTGAATCTCTGCAATTGTTCAGTGAATCTAGTTTTCCCCATTGACTTTCTTTCTTGGAAGCTGACTAGGAAGGTTGCAAATAGCTATCGCGTGACCTTGGGATGCTGCAACTATTATAAATACATTGCCAAACGCTAACATTTTGATCATGTGAATGTGGGAATGCTATGATGTTACAACTATGAGGGGTCATTGTAAGTCACTCTTTTCAGTGCCATTGCAACTTCAAATGATTGCTAAACAAATGATTGTAAATCAAGGATTACCTGTTTGATGTATCTAAATCTGCAGACATTTATTCCCAAGAAGAAAGAAGCTCTGCTGAACAATTTAATTTTTTTTAATTTGTAAATTAGCTTTATATACTGTTCACTCAAATGTCCAGTAGTTTAAAATAGTAATATAACATTTCCATAACCAACACCATTAATTCCCCACAAAAATTAACCCAGTTGCTCCAAATATAAAAATAACAGCAAAACATAGTCACTATGTATTATGAATTAATTTCTTACGAGCCTGGTTTTTCTTCTCTCACATTATTTATTTTAACTAGGAACCTTTGTCAAAGAAGCTGCCATTATTCAATTTGTTATCATTATTATAATATACACTTGAAGGGCAGTTATTTTACAGTATCTTGAGGCTGGATATCTTCTGGTCCCATTGTATTTCAGCTTCGAATGTTGACTTTGAAAAGTGCCAATGTGAATGGTAATAAGTACATTTTCCTTGGTATAATTCTTCTGTGTTACTATCATATGCTGTAGTTTATGTAAAGACAAGTACCGTAACAAGCAGATATTGTTTGAAAAATTCTGAAAGGAATAGAAAGCAGTCAGTGTACTTATTAGCTTCCACATATAGAAGGTGCATTAGCAAACAAAGTAGTAAGAAATGTGGTGGAATATCAACTTTTAGTTTAGAGTCTTGAATTTAAGGGAAACTAAAATGTGTTTACAATATGTACCTGGGCTTCTTAAAAAAAACCTGATCTTAATCTCAGGATAATAATGCAGAAGGCTAGATTTTGTGGCAGGAAAAACTCATGGTAGAAAGAACTCTGGACCACTGGGATTTTCTAAAAAATACATGATACTGAAATTGTAAACACAAACAGCTCTGTCAAGCAAAAAAATAAAAAGGAAAAAGGAAAAATGAGTGAAAGTGCACAAATGGTACAAGGTATTAAAGAAAATTGCTTATACTCCATGAAAAATCCTGAAGTTTGAATGGTGTATCAGATGTCTAGAAGAGAGAAAATGTTCCCTTAATCTGCAAAATAGGGAGAAGTAGTATCTGGAGAACTACATGGAAAGATTGTAGAGTAAATAATAAATCAGTCTATAAGCACCTTAAAAATAATGCAATGACTCTAGAAGTCACCATGAGTAAGGTTTTTTTTTTCAATATGCATTTTATTGTGCACCAACAGAAGTGCAATTTCCAAACCATAGAAAGTAATAATTCCAGTATGTTTTGAATTAGTAAAATCCATCTCAGGTGGGTGCCAGATATTAAGAAAGATTAAGCAGATACAAACAGAAGCATACAATCAAAATGAGATGGCTCAGATATTTGGAAAGTAACTTGCTCAAGGGATTTAGGAAGAGGAAACTGGATGCGTTTAGCCTTGAGAAAAGATGACTGAAAGAGTGTGTGATTGTTCTTTTCAAATATAGAAATATCTCAATGGGAACTTCACTGAATAAGGTCATGAGCCGTATTAAAGTATAGGACATACTATCCATTACAGAAAGGAAAGTTGTACTTTGAATGTTAGGAAAAGCTTCCTAATGACAGTAATAGTTATCAATGTGACCAGTTACTGAGAAATATAAGAGATTTATTGGATTTATTGGAAATATTGAAGTGGAAACTGAACAACCATTTGTGCCTAGAACAGCTTAATCCAGATTCTTGCACCAAACACTGGTTTGAACTTGATGGCCTAAAACATCAATCTTCCAAGGATTCTAAGATTGCCAATATTTTAAGAAACTTATTTTCTCCTAAGTAGGTTTATGTCAACATTTTCTATGCAGAGTTTTCTCATAGGATCCATTCATATAAAAGCAAGTTGTTGAAAAGGATTATCTTTTATGTAATGGGATACATTGATGTATATGTCTATGCTATGTTAGGAGCAGATTAATATAATATATAATATAAGCAGATTTATGCATGTATTTTGACTTATACAGTATTCTAGGATCATGATATATCAGACAAATGACAATTTTACTATGAAGAAATTTAAAGCCACATTGACTGAAGGGTTGATCTGCATGGATCATAAATATATTATTGAATCATATATCATAAGAGAATAATAAATGGAGCTGAATCCTGTTAAATTCAACTTTTATGACTTTTTTTCCTCACTAGCCATAATTTTCATTTTTATTATGATTCTTCATCTATTACACATTTATTTGGATCAGTTACATACTTGGGTAATATGATAAAACACAGGATAGACATACATATACAAAATTCAGGCCATCCTTAAAAGCCACCCAGAATGTAAAATAGAATGCAGTGGTGCATGCAGTCATGGGTGCCTATCCATGTAACATCTCAGTTGTGCAAACTGCATTAGTTTCTAGTTTCCTTCTGGGTGAAATTAAAGTGCTGCTTATTACTTTTAAAGCCCTATATGGCACAGTGCCAAGTTATCTGCAAGACTGTCTTTCCCTAATGACATCAACAAGTCCCATCAAATTAGGTAGAGTGGCCACACTCAGGGGTGGGATTCTACCAGTTCGCACCTATTCGCTAGAACCAGTTATTAACAATCTAAGCAGTTTGGAGAACCGGTTTTTAGAAGAAATTACTGGCCGAATCCTGTATGAAAGGCAGGAAGGAAACATTCTGGTGTTGTTGCTTACAGAAACTGCCTCTCCATTAACCCTTATTATATTATTGACAGGACTAGACTTCCTGTCTCAGGAATATCTCTGGAGTTTTTTTCCCCTCCTTTGCTGGTACTTTGCTTGTGTGGAGTGACCATTCAAAGTTACAATGGCATTGAAAAAAGTGACCTATGACCCTTTTTCACACTTACGACTGTTGCAGCATCCCCACAGTCACGAGAGGCCAGGTGCCGCGATGTGAGTGATGTTGAGTTGTCCACGCCCACCCAATCACATGACCACCAAGCCATGCCCACCCAGCCACATGACAATTAAGCCACACCCACCACCTAAGCCACGTCCACAGAACCGGTTGTTAAAAGATTTAAATCCCACCCCTGGCCACACTCCTAGTTGCTTCCTTTAAACATTTCCATTTTATGGGAGCTAGGAAGTGTCTCTTTTCTTTGGCATCTCCTGCCGTATGGAATATCCTTTCCCCTGAAGTTTGGCAGGTCTCTCCCCTCCTAACCTTCCAAAAATTACTGGGATAGGATAAGATAACTGCATGTTGGAAGCTTATCTTGGTGCCAGGGTTTTGTTTTAATGTGTAGGGTATAATTATGGTTGTTATGTTGTTTCATTATTGATACTGTTGTAATTCTTGATTAGGTGGCGCCCATAGTTTGATATGAGTAGCTATATAAATGTTTTAAATAAACAATCTAATTTTGGTGTTTTGGACTACAGTTGACAAACTGACTTAGGATTGGAAAGCAAAAATATTTAGTGAGCATATAGCATGTTTTTGCTATAAAGTCCATATAAGGTTGAGCAAATTATAAACTTGGAGGTAGAAATTGCAAGGGAATAATAGGATAAACCTTAGAACAGAGTTCACAAAGTAAAGATAACACCCAATTCCCACAAAAAAAAAAAAACCTTGGGAAAACAAATAGAAGATTATACCATGTATGTGATGTGGCAATAATCCTTATGTGATTTCCATGCCTGTTCTAATTTTCATTCACCATGAGAAATAGAATAGCAAATTGTCAGAAACAGTTATCTATCCTACTTGACATAAGGGACAATTATATCTCCATACTGCTTTTTACTACTATTTTTTGGCTTATATATGAATCTCTCTGTTTCTGACAAGAATGCTGAGCAAATTTTACCTTTTGTTGGGAAGAAGGCCAATTGCTCAGATGGTTCCTCAAGAGGAACTTAATGTTTAGCAACTTATTCAAATATGATGCTTAAAATGCAACAGCCATTTGGAAAGAATGAATTGTCATTTACCATCACTTTTCCTGATAAAAGAGGCTTATTAAGGGCTATTAAAGTTTTGGGAAAGTGTTTCCAGACAGAAGGAGCAGAGACACAGTATTTTAGTGTGCAAGTATTTTTTTCTGAGTATATACAGACTTATGACAATTCAGCAACCTTTCAAAATTATGACTACCCAGCTTCTTCGCTTTCCATCCTGCCCGCCTAGGTTCCTTGGGTGTATTTCTCATCCAACAAGGGTTCCCACAGCCCTTTGGCCTGCTTCCTATCGCACTGTGTCCCATTCCTTTGGTTCCCACACCCCATTTATGTCTTCCAAAGATCACCTTTTCCAAAGGTGAAGCAGCCCTCCTATACAGAAGCTGCTTTGTGTCATTCTAGAAGCAGGGATATTTTGGGAATGGCCACAAGTTTTGGATCGCAAGAATCATAACCATTTCCAGGATGGCACCACAAAGCTACTATGTAGAGAGGCTGCATGACACATCAGCTGCTTCTCCTTGAGAAGGGAAATTTTTGGAAAAGTTAAGTGGAACAAGGCATGACAGGCAAAGGAGGCTTAAGAATGTGGGGCACAGGACTGGAAGCTGTGCAAGTGGTGCCTTGCGGTGAGGAAGGCCCTGAGAGTTGGGGAGATGCTAATGGTCTGAGTCTGTGCCAGGCCTCCCAAGGCTTTTCTTAGCCCCTAAAGACCCCCGCCTACTTTGCTTAATGACTTGCATAATCAATTAACTACTTAATAGGGAGAACTGGGATAGTGGTTGTTAAGCAAGATGATCATGTGGGTACAACTTATGATCATAATTCTGGGCTCAATCATTTCATAAAGCAAGGACTATATGCAATATCTGGTAGCCGGCAATTGCTAGAATTAAATATGCTATGTGTTGCTACAATCACATGTTTGTAAATAACTGGAATGTGTCCGTGTAATTTCTAGTCTCTAAAAACCAACTGGCCTCCTGTAAGAGAACATTAATTCTGCAGGGAGGTCAATTTTATTAGACTCTTATACTACATGAAAATATGTTTGGTTTTGAATATTCATGGTACGTACTAAGCTCAGTACTGAAAATGAAGTGTGTTCACATAATGTTGTATTGTCTTTAACAGTCCTTTTAAGTAGCAGCTTTACTGAACGTTTGTGAGGTTGCACTGATTTAAAATAAATAAATAAAATGGTGGCTGTGAAGCCAAAGCAAGTAAATAAATCACCTTGAAAATACATTATAAAGTTCTGCTGACATCTATTCTAGAAAGCCTTTGGGAGTATTTATTTATTATCACCCTCACATGAATGAAGAATAAATTTTGCAATGTTATTCATTTAACACATGACCTACAGCTACGGTATAGACTAATGTTCCGAGTCTCCAATGGATTTCTACCATTTGAATTTGAGAGTTTTTCTTTCAGTTCATATGTCTTATTTCATAGTCCTGATCCATAAATATGAAATATAATAGAAAAATGTCTCAACCACTATGATTAGTTCTTTCTCACAGAGTTCAGTTCAGTTATAGCATTTTGTGATGTCCAAGGAAGAATGGACACAGGAATTTGGATTAACCATAGCAAAATGGTCTGTTGTCTCTTCATAGGAAAATAATTCATAAGACAGTTCTGTAATGTAATGGTGTATATTGTGTATGCAGATACATATACACATACATACATATTTCCATGTACTGCTGCTGTGGATAATATGTACTTGTTGGTCTTTATTTCCCAGTTAATTCAAGAGCTCTGGGAAGAACTTCAGAGGATTTATGGGTTTAATAAAAGGCTTAGGAAGTTATGAATAATAAAAGGTCAGCTAGAAAACAATGAAGAAGAAACACTCAAGTAATGGGTGAATTTTACGTTTTAATGTTAAAGTAAAAAATTTCGAATAAATTGACTTTAGGGAGAAATTTGACACATGCAAGATAGCTGACCTTTTCTTGGCTTTGAGCCAATGGTAACACTCAGTAGGTTTGGGTAGACAGAAAAACTGTTTTTGGTGAGTTGTTGATCTTGCTTCCATCCTTGACATATTTGTGATTTTTTTCTGATGGCTGCCATCTGTTACAACATTTTAGATATTTATCTGGTTGTATTCAGTGAGATTTCCTTGACATGGCAGCTGTATATTTGAGATGAAGGGTGAGACAAGTTGACTCTTTGAAAGACATGGGTGGTATGTCTTTCATGATGTGGCTCTATTTCCTACCCACCTCCTTATGACTTTCTGGTAGGATTTATATAGCAGAAATTTTGACATCCCAGCAAAATGGAGTTGCTTTGGAGGCCTTGCACCATCATACGCAGCTGGTTCTTTGCACAGTGTAGCTTTGCTGGGAAAAAATACCTGCCTTATGTTTGAATTAGAAAAGAAAATCAAAGAACTTGCCAAGCTGAGAGAAATGAAAGGTTTTATTGTGAACTTTTCTGGATACTCCTCTACAGCTGCTGAATGGAAGTGGGGTTGTAAGGAGCCTATTTGTTGTGACAGGAGGGAATTGGTTGAAAGATAGATGAAATGATGGGTGTATAGCCAACAACAGAAGTTCTCCTTGTATAAGATATATAAAACAGCTATGAAGTGTTTCTTATATCCCTGTGATTTGTTTAAGTGGTCAGACAAGGAAATCCAAATTGTTTAGAAAACTGAAACAGTTTTCCCATGAGGAAATACCACAAAATGTTGGGCCTTCTTACCTTTTTTGGGGGGGGGAAGATGAGGAAGAATGTTAATATAATTATGGAAACTTACCATCATATTATTATTATTATTATTATTATTATTATTATTATTATTATTATTATTATTATTATTATTATTATTATTATTATCTCCATAAGACACACTTATTTCCCCCCCAAAAAGTGGATGGAAATGTCTGTGCGTCAGTGCCGGTTTTTTGGTAAATAGCAACCGGGCCGCGATGGCAGAGTTCTTTTACAGTGCTGAACCCCACCTCTTCTATCTTTGTCACTGCCCTCCTCTTCTGTCTCTTTTCTGCAGTGCAGGAGTCAATAGACAGAGCTGGCACATGAGAGGACACCTACTTGTGGTCCTCTCAGGCTCCGCCTGATTTTTTATGTGTGTAGAAAGTACCAGAAAAATAGATTCTTTACAAGTAGTTGGAATAACAAAACACGCAGTTCTACATACTTAAATTGTGCCATGTGCTACTTCAAGATGTTGGCAATGGGTACTAATTTTAAAATTTATGAAAATTTATGAAAATAAGGCTACTGTTGGTGAGCACTTAGCATGATGGGTATAACTACGGTGATGTTTCTCACAAATCAGTTGCTTGGAGCAGGGCAGGATGTTGTTGTGCTTCGTTGTTGTATGTTCGCCTGATCCAAAACATTGATTTCATATCCCTAAAGTCTTCTGTACCTTACATGTACAGTTGTCTTTGGGCCCTTAGCAGGGGTGAAATTCAACCACCTCGCACTACCTTGGGAGAGGTGGTAGGGACTATTTGAATTGGTTGGCCCCACCCACACCCACCCACCTTCTTCCTTTTAGAGACTGAGTCCCACCAAGCCACAACCACCAAGTCACGCCCACAGAGCTGGTAGGGAAAGTTTCTGAATTTCACTCCTGGTCGTTAGGGTACTGAAATGAGAAAACTAAATGGAAAGAAGCCAGACATAAATTAAGATCTGATACTGGAATAGAAAACACAACATAGCTAAAGATTTTTGTCTAAGGCTCTGCCATATTGAGTCATTAAGTGCTCTGACTTCTTGCTTATTTGAAACTGAAATTAAAATTGGCACGAAAATTAGTATGGATTGGCCTACTTGCAACAGGCTGTATTTAATTAGGTGGAGGGTTGGATGTCCCATGTCCTGGACACACTTCTCCAATGCACACTAAGAATATGCTGGGACTGAAACTTGCAATATTTCTAAGCCACCTTGTCTTGTGCTTGTCTACAGATATAAAAAAAAAACCTGTTCTATTCTGACAGCATCTGACTAATCATGTATCTAATGGTGACATATACAATTTCCTTATAGAGGATGATGGTCTCCGCAAAGGCAATATGCATATCAATGGGGGGAACCTTCTACGGATGTGGGGAGGATAATTAATGAAATCCCAGTCAATGTTAAAGGGCATTTCTTTTGTGTGAGATAGCAAAATTTGTTCCTTTTTTTGGTAAGAGTAAAGATAGTAAAGAAATTGTAGCAAACTATGTATCATAGCCAGGATAGGTTGCCATGCCATCTCATAATGGCACTTACCTGCATTGCTGAGCAAGACCTGCATGAACAATTGTTTCAGCTCTTTTTTCCCCACTTCGTACTCTGCATATAAATTTTCAAATGTTCATGTCAGAACTTTCACACTCAGTGTTTTCAGTTAAAGAACTGGGATAGCAAAATTCAGGATTTCTTTCTCTTTCATCTTATTCCCATCATCTTTCCCAACAGATGATGAACATCGGCTCCTAGTAAATGATTAATGGAGAGTAATTTATCATTACCATATTTCAAAAAAATATATCTTAGGTTCCGTCATAGATGAGGAAGATGATGTGTTACTGTTTTCTATATCTGTACCCTAGCATAGTCCTTCAAGGTGTAAACTACCAGTTACTATTAATCCTATGAAAAGTAGACCATTATTATTTGCTTCTGTCAAAGCATATCCCAGGCTAAGGAGATATAATTTAAGTTTATGTTCGTTGCTATGCTTATGCTTACTTTTTTTTAAAATAAAGTTTTATTTGGGTTTTCACACAAAATACAAACATCTTTTTTGAAAATAGCATGGTCCCGGGTTGAACTTCTTTATATGGACACAAAATTCAATTTCACGCTCCTTTTTGTATTCTATTCCATATCTTATACTATTTTACATTTTCTATATAGTTTTTCCCCTCTTTTAATTTTCTCAATTTTATTTTGATTATCTCATCTCAATTCAAATCATTATATTTATACTTTTGTCTGTTCTGTTTCAATTTCATATTATCTTTTCTCATTAAACACATTTTCTCCTGTAGTTACTAATTGGAGTGTGACCCCTTTATATATTTTAACTACATCCATTCAACTCTTATTTAAACTTCAATATATACCTTAAGTTTATGACCTTCAATATAATACATAATACATAACTTCCAATCGAATTCTGCTTGGTGCATTCTTACAATACACACTATATTCTTTTTTTTTTTTTAAAGATTGTAAATATATGTAATTATAAACCCTCATTCCATTCCAGTTCAGTTCTTTCGTTAATAATCATTAAAATCTTAACATCTTTAACACTTCTTTTCAATTAAATATCATACTTCCTTAAAAACACATATAATCTCCATAATTAATTTTTCCCTTATTTCTCTTCACATATGTTTTATAAATCATTAAATATACCTTTTTATTACATTTATTTATTGACAAGCATTCCACTGAATTACGATAGCTTTTTTATCAGACATTTTAATCATACACTGTTTCATATTTTCTAAAATTATTTCTGTTTCTAATATAACCATACTATCTTATGTACCTTTGCAGAATCCCTTTTTCCATTAAATTTTCACCCATTATCTCTAAATAGGCCCTGTTTCTCTATATTTTGTTTCTGTTCTTTATGACTTCTTTTCCTTTCTTTCTTCCCTCTCATCTTCTCCTTCCCCTTTTTACCCCCTTGTCTCTCTACTTCTAATTCTCTCTTCTGCATTTCCCTCTTCTGTTGCTTTCTGATCTTATACTTATTTTTCACTCTATTTTTTTTTTTTTTGGAGTTGTTTTTCCCAATCTTAAACTTTCCATTCTCTTTCCCCCCTTTCCTTTTTTTCCCCCATCTAAGATTACTTGTTCATTAAAGATGGCTTCTTCTTTGTCGCAATCTTCTTGTTCTGCAGGCATTCCTTGTTGTTTCTCATAATTCCAAATCTCTATTTCTAAAAACTGAAATATGAAGCCAAAAGAACCTCTCCCTTCTTGTGCATCTTCTTTGCACTTGTTAAGTTCCATTTTCAGTTCTTCTAAAAGTGGAGCCATTTTAAACAGTTTTAAACAACCACCTGATTGATTTTAGTCATTCAAAACAATAACCAAGAATCCAGAAATCATCAAGTAATCCAGATAGTCCCGAGTTATATCTTCTTATTTCTTTTTTGACTTTCTCTTCCTGGGGTTTTTGTTGCAATATTTCAGTTAGAATGTATCTTTTGGAAGTCTTGTTGAGATTTTGCTGTAAGTTTTTTTTTAATTCCAGGCAGTCTCCTCCCTTCCAGATCCTGCCCTTTTATTCTTTTTCTCTCCTTTCCTGTTTTCAAAAGCTTTTAATTATCCAGAAATCTTTATTATCTCTTTGACTTTTTATTTTCAGCATTAAATGCCTATTGATGTCAAAGTGGATTTTTTTCCAATTTCTTACTTAAGTCTCTTAGCTGTCAGTATAGGAAAAGGAGAAAAAAAAAACCAAATCTTTTCCCTTTTCTCTCCCCTTCGCAGCTTAAAAATCTTCTTAGGGAACAATGTTATTGTTTTTTAATAGTTTCAATTCCAGGGGACCTTATTTGTTGCTTTTGCTGTTTGATCCAGTCAACCAAAACTTTATCCTCTTATCTTCCTCCTGCACATTCTTTTTCAGTCGAGTTCTTTGTGGTGGCCATTTCTGACCACCGCTGCAACCGCCTTCAGGAAAGGGAGTAATGGCCAGCTGGGGATGAGAGATGCAGCTCTCCTCAACCCTGCAGGCAGTCTCCCCCCTCTTCACCACCTCTACGGGGTGGCTTAGCCCCGAAACCAGCCGGCTCGGGGCGCTCCAGCGGCAAGCACAGATTGAAGCCTCGCAGGGACGAGGTTTCAGTTTGTCGCTGAAGAAACTCAAACCGGAAGTCCCTCTATGCTTATACTTACTTATGCAATAGAACATGTAGCAACCAGCATGCAATTGACATAAATGTTTAATGCCTTCAAAGTCTATGGAGATATGATTGTGTTACTTATTAGTTAAACAGCTGAATGGAAACTATTTACCAATAATATATTTTGATACTTGACATGGCAGCTGTATAGTTAAGCTGAAGGGTGAGAAAAGTTGACTCTTTGGAAGACATGGGTATGAACGTTAAGGCGTTATTTCCTACCCATCTCCTTATGACTTTCTGATAGGCGTTATACAGCAGAAATTTTTGACATCCCAGAAAAATGGAGTTGCTTTGGAGGCCCTGCACCACCATATGCAGCTAGTTCTTTTATACAGTGTAGCTCTGCTATGGTAAATGCCTGTTTGATATAGTGCTTTTGAATTTGAATTTGTATACTTATGATTTATATTGACTATTTCACAGTATGATTGATTGCTTATTGTACCCTATGATTATCATTAAGTGTCGTACCTTATGATTCTCGACTCCTGATGAATGTATCTTTACTTTTATGTATACTGAGAGTATTTACACCAAGACAAATTCCTTGTGTGTCCAATCACACTTGGCCAATAAAGTATTCTATTCTATTCTATTCTATTCTATTCTATTCTATTCTATTCTATTCTATTCAATAGAACATGTACCAACATTATGCAATTGACAAATATGTTCAACGATTCCAAAGTCTATGAAGACATTGTAATTTATTAGTTAAACAACTGAATAGCCATAGCAATAGCACTTAGACTTATATACCACTTCATAGTGTTTTACAGCCCTCTCTAAGCGGTTTACAGAGTCAGCATATTTCTCCTAACAATCTGGGTTCTCATTTTACTCACCTTGGAAGAATGGAAGGCTGAGTTAACCTTGAGCCTGGTGGTATTTGAATTGCCAAATTGCAGGCAGCTGGCCATCAACAGAAGTACCCTGCAGTACTGTACTCTGACCACTGCGCCACCACAGCTCATATAGAAACTATTTACCAACAATATACTCTTGACACTAAATACTGGAGAGTCCAGATACTAGAGATAAATGACAAGAAGGGCTTATGCATTTATCAAAGTTATATGGATACATGTTAATTGAAACAGAGTGCTGAAGAAGATATGTAGTCTTTTCAGTCCTAGAAGTCACTAATTATGCAACCAGGCATTCAAGGACCCTTAACTTCATTGTTATTACATATGCCAATAATGGTAGATTTAAGACTATGGCGATTTTACAATTATTTATATTCTGTTGTCAGTTATATAAATCTAATCAAAAAATTTTACAAGCAATATCAACAATCATAAATAAGAACAGCAATGGCAACATTGTTCCATACATCCCACAGGAAGCTGAGCGAATGGTCCTGTGGAGTTATATTATGAAAGGCAGAGTTTCTCAGGGCAGGCTTTTATATCAACAACCAATAACTGCCTAGCTTCAGGGCTCAAAGCTGCAAGAAAAACCCCATTAAGTCATGGGAAGTGCAAGAGGAGAAAAAATGCCAGTATTAAACTGCAGTGGGTATAAGAAATGGCTATATTTTCATGCTGACCAACAACTGCCTGAAGTGGCTTCATCCTAGCATGGAGTGAAATTTGTTGTTTTCCTGTGCTGTGTTGCATGTCTGAAGTCCTTAACTCACTGATAGAAGAGAATATTTGTAGCACAGAGTTGTATCTCAGAGTTGAATTGTGGGTCCCTCGTACTCTCCAAGCTTGGTTGTTTTCTTGCAGACATTTCATGACCAAACCATGATGTTACCTAGTTTGATAATGAAATGTCTGCAAGATCACAACCAAGCTCAGAGAGCACTGTGGACCCCACCATCTTTAACTCAAGTATAATCCTACAATCTATTTAATCCAGTGTCTATGAAACATTGCACAATTCTTACCAGTAGACCTAACTGTTCTGACCCAAATCTTGTTCCAAGAAAACAAACACGAAACAGAAGTAAAAGCAAAACCTTTTAATGCTTCTTTATGAATTCAATTCCTTCACAGTTAAAAGGCTGTTTCAAACTAATTGTCTCTGATAAGAACAAGCCTTGCCAAGGTTGTGCAAGGCTGCTAAGAATACTAGATAAAGTTACTAAGAAGTATTTCAAACACAAAGAGTCTCCAAACACCAACCAAGATACTCTGAATGTCCACAAGGCTTGAGTGCAAAAACTTATTTGCTTCCTGCAAAGAACTCTGGTTTCTCAGCTGGCTTTTACCTCTTAAGGGAGGGGCCATTACCTTGTAGCCTTACTCCCGAGTCTCCCGTGCTGCTGCAGCTGCTCTTTCCTTCGAGCAGCCCTGCGCGCACGCACACTGGGCACAGGCTCCTTGGGGACCTCTTCATCACTGCTGCCAGCCTCCACAATCTCCAAAGGCAGCATTCCACTCCCTGATGATCCTGGCCCCATCCCTGCATCACACACAAGCCCCTCATCTGAGTCCTCGCTCTCTGAGACTCCAACTGTCTGCACCTGCTGCCAGCAAACCACAACACTAACAGGCGTAGGGTCCAGCTGAAAAAGGCTTCTGGGATAGTCTTCACTGGCCTGCCTTCCTCTTGTTTTGTTGTTGTGTCTTCATTCAAAATGTAGTTTTACAAGCATAGAAGAGCTAACAATATTTGACTGGCTTTCATATGCATTTTTTATTATTACTTCCTACACTAAAGATCAGAACACAGTAATGCATCAATTTTAACAATTCCCCAAGTTTTGTGATTTATAATAGTGAAAAATGCATATATTAAAAACTTGCAGATGAATTGAAAAGTGGAATAGAATGCAACTCTGCTTAAATAATGCAAATGTTTTAGAGTATAAAATTGCCAAACTTGGCAATGTGTACAACTTAATAGTGAATCCCAATTGTAGATTAATGGGTTAAATGAATCTGTTATTCAGTTAGGTTAACTCAAGTTTCCCCAATCTGTTATCTTCCATATGTGTTGGGACTACAACTCCCAGATTTCCGAACCAAGAAAACTAACAAATCTGGAATACAGCTGATTCTTAAGAAATTTAATCTTACAATTTCAGTGGTATTATGCTGCACATGAGAGCAGCTTACCCTCTAAATGCTGCTTTTGCTGCTGCTAAGGGGTATGGAAGTAGTATAGAACTTATTTATGATTAAATACATAAATTAAAGTTCCCTTGTTTATTCTTGTTTATTAGACCTCTGAATTAACTTCCAATATTAGTAAACAGGAATTTAGTCTAAATGATAATTTGAACATTTGTATATTGCAGATTTTAGGACCTTTGTTAGTATGTGGATCCAGCAGGTATTAAGCTACATGTAATTCCTGATTTGAAAGACCTGAATATTTTTATGTAAATAAAATGGTGCAGTTTAATCTATCCACTCTGGATTAGTTGTTTGCATTACAATTTGGATGGTCACCAGGTTATCCTTTTTATTAGTTCATCCTACTAGAATCCATTTAACTCATCATGAGGAAAATAGTGCTACCTGCTGGCTGACATCCGTACATGCTTCACCAATGGCTGAAAATTGAATATTTAGCTGAAAGGAACCTCTGTATATCCAAGTCTTCCAGATCCCTGATGTCACTTGATATGTGCAGTATTTGGATTAGAACAAAAGTTGCTTTGGAATACACAGAGACATTCATGGCACCAACATATAACTTCTTAAAGCAATTGCATCTTTTCCTGGGATTGTATCACTGCCCTTTGCAGATGCAGCAAGATTCTGGGAAAGCTGTTTGGTTTATGTACTTGCAGATAAGTGCAACCTTCCCCGCCACACTCTGTTCTAGAGTCCAGTTTTCCCTTCTTGAAGGAAAGGAAGGCAGTCCTACTGAAAGTTCAGTTTCGATGTCTAAACAGCAAAGTTAGACTAAGCTCAAATCTCTATTCAATACAGATAGTCTGTCAGTCGGATCTCCAGCATGGGATTTTCTTCTCATGCATGCTTGCTATCACCTGCCATAGTAACTGGTGTGGGGCATAGCATTTGGGTTTGGGAAGAATGCTGGTGAGGTGAAGGCCCATGTGAACTAAAAGGGAGGTTTGCTCTCAAGAATTACTGCACTGCTGAGTGGAGTTGTTTACACCCAGTCAAGGCCAACTGTCCTAGAACTCCAGGTGGGCAAAATACCTGAAGATGAGCTTCACATGACATTATGTGGGACATGGATTGGACATTCAGCATAGGATCCTGGGGCGAGGGATTTGGGAAAATTTTCACTCTGTAGCTTTCGTACTTTTTGAATCAGATCTTGCCTTGCTTTCGCTGCTATCATTTCAAACTCAGTAAAAGTACCTCTTCTTTACTTCAATGGAGTCGGGGATTTTCTATCTTGGGTTTTGAACAGAGGCAGGCCTGACGCAGTCTGTCAACATCCAAGATGGCAACATCAAGGCCACGCCCCTGCGTGCCTTTTCAAAGTTGTCACAAGGAAGGCGGGGGGAGGGAGTCACACGGGCTACATGGATGGGTGAGGGATATTGGGCATTGCAAAGGACTCACAGAGGGGTGGGACAGAAGAGTGAGGAAAGAAGCAGCAGCATTTGAGGCTGGCATGGAACTAAGGAGTCCAAGGCCCATAATTCTTTGCTGGAACAAGCCTTCTTAGAGGGCAGGGCATGCCAAGCCCTCATAATCAACTGGAAGGTGGAAGAATGTAATGCTGACTAAACCTGTGTCACGACATGACAAGTTGAGAAAAGGTAAAGGAGAGTTTCTCTACCAACAGCATGGTCTCTTCCTTACTGGCTAGGCTTGGAACCATGATACAGGAACTTACGACCACAATTTGGATAAGAATTTCTATTCCTAAGCAATAGAGTTAAGTCAGTCGTGACCAATTTCACAACCCTTGTTGCCACAATTGTTTAGCGAACCACTATAGTTGTTAAGAGAATCACATGGTCAATATGGCTTCTCCCACTGACTTTTCTTGTTGGAAGCTGGCTTGGAAGGTCACAAATGGCAAGCATATGACTCTGGGATGCTGCAATTGTTGTAAATACTCTGTGAGGGAGATAGGAAGTTAATAAGTTTGGTATATAAGTAAATCAAATAATGTGCTGATTGTGAAATGTCTTGAACTTGATCATGTGACATTGAGGATACTGCAATGGTCTCATGTGCAAGGACTGGTCATCAGTCTCTTTTTTTCAGAGCCATTGTAGCTTCAAAGGGTTGCAAATTGAGGATTACCTGAGAATATGCAAGGAACTTTCATAATATCTAGATGGGTAGTAAATGATTGTTTGATTATGTATCATCAAGTCATTGTCAACTCTTAGCAACCACACAGATAGCTTTTCTCTATCATAATTTGTCTCTAACTTAGTCCTTCAGCTCTTCCAATTGTTTCTTTTCTTTAAAAAATCTGTATTGGTAGGGAGGTTGGGTTTTGTGAAATGGATGATTAGAATGCAGTATTGCAAACTAATTCTGCTGACTGACTGCAGTTTGATTCTGACCAGTTCAAGATTCACTAAACTTTCCATCCTTCCAAGGTCAGTAAAATGAGGAACCAGGTTGTTGGGCTTAAATACTGACTCTGTAAACTGCTTAGAGAGGACTGTAAAGCACTTTGAAGTGGTATATAAGTCTATTGTTTTTGCCATTTTTTGACATTAACCCATTTAAAAAATAAATACATATTTCAAGAAGGTGCTAATGTATCTTTTCATTTCAGCCCCTTTCCTAATGACATGTTTCTATTGTTGTTTGTGTTTGAACTCTGTACCCTAAAGGTGTAGCATAAGCTAAATGAACCATTTTATATTAAACCTGCTATTACAATACCAGCAAAACATCAGTAAGTTGCTATATCTGTCAGATGTGACAATATTTTAATTACCATGTATTGGGGAAAATCCAAATCAGTGGCTATTTTTCTTTCTCTAAAATTAAAACAGTAGGCCAAACTAAATACAATACTATTAATTACACAAGCCCAATAACAATGTAGTGCTACAGTTACCATAAAAATAGTATTGTAACACAAAAGTAATTAATTGTATTTTATCAATAAATACAGTATTCATGAGTTTGTGCGTATGTGTATGTATGTATGTATGTATGTATGTATGTATGTATGTATGTATGTATGTATGTATATGGTATTCAGCTTTGTTCGGGTATTTTCCCATGTCATTATAGTTGTGCTTTTAAAGTTGTAGCAACGTTTCGGCAGAATCTCATCTGCCATCATCAGGCTTTTGTATTGTGTTCGTCTGTGAGTCAGGCTTCACAGCCGTTTCTATTTTAAATTTGGTGCTAGCCTACTGCTGTGTTAGAATGGTTTTTTTCTTCATCCTGATTGGTTGGGAGTCTTGGTCTGTGTTTATTGGTCTTGGAGTTTGCTGTGCTCTGCTTGATTGGTGTTTCTAATATCTTCTGTCTGTTTTGTAGCATTTTTTGATTGGCTGGCAACATTGTGTTTCCTATATTGGAGGCTTTTAGTGCGGCTTGGCTTCAGGTAAAAGGACGGCTATCATTTATTAGGAAGCTAGGTTTCATCTGGGTGCCTGGTTGGGGTGTGTTTGAGCTGGAGGTATCAAGGGGGTGTCTGTTTATGCCCAGGTGTTTGCTTGGCTTGTGGTGTGGAGATTTTTTTGTTTGTGAGTGCAGGCTTCCAGATAATTGACAGTCTGGTGGAGTCATCTCTTCTATTCATGCTTTTAGGTCTTTTTTCAATCTCTATGGCTTCTCTGATAATTCTGTAGCTGGGGTTTTCTATAGTGGTTAGGGTTTTGTTGCCATTGAAGTCGATGCTATGACCTGTGGCTTCCATGTGTTGGACTAGTGATGAAGTGTGTTCCAGCTTTTTTACTGCATTTTTGTGTTCATCCAGGCGGGTACTTATTCTTCAATTGGTCTGTCCAATGTATGTGGCAGGGCATGATACACAGGGGACTTCATATATGCCTTGGTTTCCAGGTCAATCTTACCTTTGGGGTTTCTTAGGATGGCTGCTATTTTTCTGTCTGTTTTGAAGACAGTCTTGATGTGATGCCTGTGTAGTATCTTACTGATTTTGTCTGTAGTGCCTCTTATGTAGGGCAGGACAGCTATTCCATAGGTCTGTTCATCTTCTAGGTCTCCATTATGTCTCAGTGTGTTTTTGTGGATCGGGCCTGTGATTTTGCTTTTGTGGAAGCTGTTGGCTGTCAGTACTTTAGTCAGGGTGCATAGTTCATTATGTGTGTCTTGTCTGCCAGGCATTTGGTTCTGGCAATTAATGTTTTGGCCATGGAGTTTATCTGTGCTGGGTGGTGGTGGGATTGGGCATTGAGGTAGTGGTTGGTCTGCATTTTCTTCTGGTATATGGTGTGTCCTAGTGTACCATCTGTTTTTTTGTAGATTAGTACATATAGGAATGGTAGTTGTTTGTTTGTTTCCATTTCCATGGTGAATTTGATTTTTGGGTGTGTGCTGTTTAGGTGTGTTAGGAAATTTGTTATTAGGTTTTCTTTTCTATGGGGTCGAATAACAAATGTGTCATCAATGTATCTTAGCCATAGTTTGGGTTTGTGGGTGGTATTGGCTAGGGCTCTGGATTCGAATTCTTCCATGAACAGGTTTGCAATGACAGGTGACAGTGGTGATCTCATAGGGGCTCCTTCAATTTGCTTGTATCTTTGTCCTTTGTATATGAAATATGTGTTGGTTAAGCAGTGTTCTGCTAGTTCCATGAGGTGTTTGGGTGGTTGGTATTTATTTTTGATGATTTCTAGGGTTTCTTTTATCGGGACTTGAGTGAATAGTGAAACCATGTCAAAACTTACAAGCAGATCTTTTTGTTCCACGTGTAGATCTTTGATCATTTCCAAGAGGTGGTATGAGTTTTGTATATGTGAAGCTGCTGCTTTAGCATGGGGCTGTAGCTGCTTTGCTAGGTATTTGGCTAGGTTTTGTAGTGGTGCTCCTCTAGAGCTGTCTATGGGTCTGAGAGGTATGCCTTCTAGTGTATTTTGGGAAGACCATATAGTTTGGGGCATCTGGAAGATTTTTCTCTTGGGATGATCATCTGTTGGATCTCTTTGCTCATGTGGCTGGTTATAATTTTCTTCTTGGTTATTTTTTCCAGATATGTGGTTGGGTCCGTGTTTATGGGTTTGTATGTGGAGTCTTGGAGTAGGTCTGTCAATTTTGTTTCGTAGTCTTTTCTATCCATTACTACTGTGGCATTACCTTTATCTGCTGGAAGTATGATTATGCTGCTGTCATCCCTTAGGGCTTGCAGGGCTTTTAGTATGTATGTGTATACACACACACACACACACACACACAAATTTCAAATATTATTCGCTAATGAAGGTAATTTTTAAGTGTATTTTCAATAAGGATAGTATGTCCACTCCTTACTAAGGTTTGTGTGTCGTTCTAGCACTAGATGAAAGTGGAATGTTATGCTTTGGTTCATTTGAGAGTTATGTCAATAGAAGAAAAGCATATATTTTAATAACACAAAATTGCTAAACATTCACGATCAGGAATTGCTATATATTTAATTACACAATAGTAATTATTTAATACCTTGGCATGTAATTGTTATTTCAACAGATATAGAAAAAAATTACGCAGGCCAGTATTCTATGCATGACAGGCTTGAGGAATTCCATGTAACATTCTTCTTTATTAACATTAGTTAAAAGCAATTCTAGGATGCCAAAGCTTAGAAAATTGAACAGTGGAACTGATAAAATATTCCCTGTAATTTTGGTTTAGGATGATGATAAAATTAGATAATTTTTTCTTCAGGCCAGATCTATCTTATTTTTTAAAAAAATGTAACATATTTCATTGTCTAGCCATAGGAAGAAGGCAGTGGTAAATGTCTTTTGAACATTTTTGCCAAAAAAAACCCAAAGCCCACAACTTCTCTGAAAAAGTAAAATCTGACTTGAAGCATAGGGCTAGCTTAAAGCCCAAATTAATTAGTTTAAAAGTTCATTGAATGACCTTGACCAGATGACAATAGCTGAAGAATATTCATCACACAGAATTGGGAGGTCAAATGGGTTAAGTACTTACAGCATTTCAAAAATAGCTGAGAAGTGGTTTTGATTTTTAACTCCGTATTTTGAATGAATGAAAGGGGTAATCTTCTAAACAACTTCTTTGTGTCTTATTTTTAATAGCCCTTGACCCATCGAAAGATCCGTGTTTGAAGGTAAAGTGCAGCCCTCACAAAGTGTGTGTCACTCATGACTACGAGACAGCCACTTGTGTAAGCCGCAAACAGTTGGTACACAGGTAAGAAGCTGTGATTTATGGTTTCAATTAAGTATCTTTGTTCAGAACAATATCACATTTCTAGGTGATAATATTAAGTGAGGAAGAGAGAGAAGAAAGGAATGTTCCCCAGTCACTATAAACTGATTTACCTTGTGAAAAGTGCTACAGTGCTAAGCACTGCTGAAGTTTTCTATATTGGGCTTGTAGCTAATTGCCTCCCTGGTACTGTTATTTTGAAACACAGAGAAACCGTATGGCAATGATCATTTTTGGAGGGTGAAAAATATTTTCCTAGGACTGGAGCTACAGTTGGGTATTGAGTAGAGCTGTGCGTTGAGAACTTTTCTGCCCTCAACAAATGATTTCCAATGAAATGTGCTATTCGCAAGCAGAGGAGTCGATGAAATGTCATCGCTTCTGGCTCAGTTCTGTTTTAAAGCACACTTTCTCAATGAAAGAGGTTTCCAGGCATAATACAGGAGATTTGCCAGAGGTTGCAAGAACTGAACTTCCCTTGTAGTTCCTATTCCCTATACTGATGCAAAACAACTGAAGCTTTCTCGGAGACCAAAAGGCAAATTCACTGAAGATATGTTCTGTGTGTTTATTCACGTTGTACACACAGGCATATTAAAAGGTTTGGCTAAGTTCCCAGGTAAAATATCTGTCTCTCTCTAAAGTAGAGATCAGAGCTTTCAGTTTACATATAGATAGGTGTTTGTTAGAAACTTCAACAAAGGGGGAAAAAAGGCAAAATGTTTGTGGCAACATCACAACACAAATCCAGCTTTTTGTACTTGTATCCTGATGTACTTGTATGTGTGCCAAAAACAAATTCTTTGTGTGTCTAATCACACTTGGCCAAATTAGTTGTGTGTCTAATCACATTTGGCCAAAATAGTATTCTATTCTGTTCTGTGTCAGAGGCAAGCACATAAGACTTGGGATTTGTGCACATGCCATCATTTCCCTCTCTTTGTGGCATCTATGACAGCAACACTGACAGTTACATTTATCTAGAGAAGTGGAATATTTTTTTTTCTCATTCTACTTGTTACTTTCCTATGGCAAACAAAATTGGTGAACATGCAAAATATTTCCATCACTCCCAATCTTCGGGCTATCTGATATCCACTCTGTCTTTAAAAAAATCAACAGGGTACAATGTTGAGTTCATTTTTAGTCCTTGTCTGCTTTTAAAAACAGAGAGTTTGTGTATTACAAAGCCATATCTATATATTCTTTCTAGATCAGATTTTAAATGTATGTTTTCACTTAGCATTTCCATACATTCAGTTTTCCGGTTAGAAGGTCTAACTCTTTTTTCCTCTCTCTAAATAGTATGTGTAGCATGCCAGTAATACTTGAAATATGACAATAACCTATATTCTTTTCTTGATGCTGTAATATTTGAGAATGGTAATTATTGTGTTAGATGATGAAAATGGGAGGGGGAGAGTGGAAAATGATGAAAAGCAAAAAGTGTTTGATTTTATGAAAGCCCAAGAACTGGAAATTCCTTTGTCAAGGACATAGCTAAAGACTTTTGGCATGAATCTCTGTTTGATTAAGGTCAATTTGATTTAATATTCATTATCTAAAAGCAGACAACCAGAGGCTTACAGAAGCCCACTAATATATTTCTCTAGCAGCATCCTTCTTGTCACTTTTTTCAACTCCTAACAATAGTTTCCCAGTGATATAATGCTGTGAAACCAAAGATTCTATGGAAACATAATTATTTTTTAGCAATTATAATCCCATAAATTTTCTAATCATTATTTGAAGGCATTCAATTCAAATGCTTTCTTTAATATTTCAAATTCTCATTCCATACAATTTCATTATTTCTGGTTTTTAATACATGTCAGAGAGGCAGGGGATTTTCACCACACCATGCATAATGCTATACTTAATTTAATGTATTATACAGACATTAATGAATATATTTAATTATCATTCATGATCATGTGAATAGAAGTTAACATCAGGAAGGGAATTAGGTACAAGTAAAAAAAATATAAGAACACCATGACTATTAATCGTTGAAAGCGTTGTTCAGCAATGAAATTTGGACACTTATAAAATTTTGGAAAAAAAATAATTTAATTTCGTTAAGTGCTTTCTCTAAACCCTAATAACCTGGATAATGGTTTTTATGGCATGAACTTACCAATTCCAGACCTTTTCTGAATTTTCAGGTTTTATGTGCATTTAAGGTATACATCATGGTAACAAAAGATACGTCTATTTAATTTCCTACTATCATCCCTCTAAAACACACAGCAATGTATATCTCTGCCATTTGGTTTAACATTTAATGCAACTAATATAATAGTCAATGAAAGTTTACACTTGGAGTTAATATTAGAATATAAATACAATATTATACAATATGTTGTATTACTCATTATTAGTAAAGCAATGAAGCCTAATATATTCTATATCAGGGGTTCCCAACTCTCAATCTGTGGACTGGCACTGCTCCGCGACATGCCGGGAACTGGTCCATGCAAACAAGTGAAGCTCCATCTGCAGGATGCAGGCAGCCTGCAAAACCACACCCCCACTGGTCCATGGAAAAAAACCCTTCTCTGCAGAACCAGTCCCTGCTGCCCCGAACATTGGGGGCTGCTGTTCTATGTGATCATGAGAAATTTGTTTTGGAGTCAAGAGTGGGGAAAAGGCATTGGCAGTTCTATAAAAATAAATAGATCAAGGCAACAAAGTCAAAAAAATTTAGAGATCACAAATGTGTTAGAGTAAAATATATTTATTTTACAAGACAACCAAGTGATTTATTACAATCACTTTAGTTTCAGATTTTATGAGAAATAGTCACCTGGTAGCATATACTACTAGTAAGAATCTATGTACATTTGTAAGAGGGGGAATGTTCTGTCAAATGAAACATGATGAACTTATCTTCGGACAGATGGTGATGGAATCTGATCTGGATTCCCAGGAGGGAGGAAGTGCATTTCAGAGGAGCAAGAGACAACTCAGTTCAGATCGTTTGTTTAAGAGAAAAGGGTGAAAACAATGGAAAGTACACAACAATGTTGGATTATGTAGTGTTCTTTTAGCATATTTTTGCTTATTGATCTGGACAAGTTTTTTATTTCAAAATTACTCAATAGCTTGTTTTTTAATCATACCTAGGATATGACCAAGAAATAAAAGTATGTATGTATGTTTTTATAAATCTTTTATAAATCTTCCATTTATTTATTTAGCAACTTAAATGGCTTCCCAACTTGAAAACACATTCTAATCAACTAAGTCTAAATGTCTGTAAATGTATTCTATAATTCTGGTGTTCCTAGTTCTTTTCTGCCTTATTCACTTCATGTTTTGGTAGTAAGAAAAACCCATGTAAGTCCCTTTCAGGTGAAACACGCATTAGTGTCTCTTTTCAGACGAAGTGTGAGCCTTCCAAAAAAACCCACAATAAAAGTGTTCGTTTATTTTTTTGCTTAAATGTACACTAAAATTCTTTTGCAGATTCATTGTGTTTTAGAAAAGGTATAAAGAAGACAACTGCTGCTAAAACACAGAAATTTTATTGAGTTATAAAATCTTGAACAAACTTCATATTTCCTTATTGTATGGTTTGAAAATATTGCTATTATCATCCTCAAATTAACATCACACATCAGTACCCAGGATAAATATAAAGACCATCATAATACAATCTTGAAGCTTCAAATCAAATCAAATCAAAAGTTTATCCTGAAATATAGCATCCTACGTTTTATTTATTCCCAGTATACCTATATATGTACTACCTTGTTTAAAAAACGTATCAGAATAGCAATGTTGGACAGCACTTTTGAGGTCTTCTAGTCCAGCCACCTGCTCGGGTATTCCAGGCAAATGGCTGTCCAATCTTGAAAAACTCCAGAGATGGAGCACCCACAACTTCTGAAGGCAAGCTGTTCCACTGGTTTATTGTTCTCACTGCCAGGAAATTTCTCCCTAGATCTAGGTTGCTTCTCTCCTTGATTAGTTTCCATCCATTGCTTCTCACCCTGCCTTCAGGTGCTTTGGAGAATAGGTTGACCCCCTCTTCTTTGTGGCAGCCTCTTAGATATAGAAACACTGCTATCATGTCACCTCTAGACCTTCTTTTTATTAAACTAGACATACCCAATTCCATTTCTTCATATATTTTAGCCTCTGGTCACCGAATCATCTTTTTTTCATCTTCTCTGCATTCTTTCTAGAGTCTCAACATCTTTTTATATCGGGGTGACCAAAACTGGATGCACTATTCCAAGTATTGTCTTACCAAGGCATTGTAAAGCAGTACTAATACGTCTAACCCTCTGTTAATGTAGCCTAGGACTGTGTTGGCTTTTTTTGGCAACTGCTGCACACTGATGGCTCATTTTTAAGTGATTGTCCACTAGGAGTCCAAGATCTCTCTTGCACTTATTACTATTGAGCCAAGTACCTGTGCATTTCCATACCTGTGCATTTGGTTTTTCTTGCCAAAATTTAAAGCCTTACTTTTTTCCCATTGAATTTAATTTTATTAGAAAGGACCCAGTGTTCAAGTCTGTAAAGATCCTTCTATATCTGAAGCCTACCTTCTGGAGTGTTAGCTATTATCTACACTGGACAGGCATGACTCATTGATAATCTTAGAAATACAAACTAATATAAAATGGATTATGATGCATGTTGAGGAGTTTTTATTGGAAATGGTTTGGTGGAGATTTAATATCATAACCTGCTTAGTATATCTTTATGAATATAAGCACTACTTATAGTGGGATAGTAATGTATGCAAAATAGTCATCAAGAGTCTAGCAGTATATAAATGTAATAAGTAATCATAATAAAGTGTGGATAATTAATGTGGCAATTCTAGGAGACAGTAGGATAGAAGTAAATGAATTGAAGAAGATCACAGAGTATCAAGGTTTGAAAAATGCAGTTTGAAAGATTATGACATAAAATGCCTGGGTGCCATATCAAAAATCATAGATGTCACTTAGAAAAATTGTGCATTAATAAAATTTCTATCTATCAATTACAAAAAGTCACAACACTTAGATCCATATATGTACTATGTTGATACAGTACAACGTCCTAGGTTCTTGGGAAGGACTTGATGTGTAAGAAACCAACATCAGCTAAAGAATTAGCAGTATAATTTTTCATTATTGGTTATGTAATTTGTTTCTTATCCTAGGATATGTATATTCACCTTAATTAGTGCATTTGTTTCTTACCTAATTATTATAAATATGGAACAGGGGCAAGTACTATTAAATTCCCACAATAATTCCTTATTTTTTCTGTTTACTAGCATCTTCAATTAACTGAGCAATCTATTCAAACAGAAATTGTTATTTAATATGAACAACTCATCAATAATATTGTTTAATTATTTTTATATGTATACGAGTTCAATGCTGGAGACACTAAAAATCATGCCCTATTTGGAATAAAAGCTATAGGAGATAAATGTGGAATAGGAAAATGTCCTTAGTACTAATAACAGTTCAAGCTTTCATAACACTAGAATTTGTTTATTGGGGAAAGGTTTTATTAAACCCTTTCTTCAGTTTCTAGTATCCCTATTTCACTTGGGGAAAGTGTTAAATATGCAGCCTTGGAAAAAAAGCAATTTTAAACGGGGTAGGATGAATTCCAATCACAGAGTATATTATAAACTTGAAAGAGTTTATATCATGTTTTCAGATTATCTTTTTAAAAGGGTTGAAGCTAATTTGGAAATGATTAGTATATTAAATTCTTTCTGCAATCCTGCAACCATTATTAATTAAATACCCTAGTGACTAATATTTAGAAGACATTTGTGCCTCTCATTGTTAATATAATCAAATGGAAGCAAAACTTGATTTTACCAAGCTGCTCTGAAGCAAAAAAAAAAAAAAAGGGAAGATACTCTAAACAAAATAATATGGCTGGGATCTTTACAATGGCAATTTAATATTGCAATGGCACATTTTAGGCAGCTTATTTCAGCTTAACTGGAAAAGACTTAAATATTTTATACCTTGCTTCTCTAATTTGCAGAAAATTAATCAATAGCAAGTAAATCCCAAGGACTGGGCTATCTACATAGACTGCCACTTATTCATGGTACCTGTCTCTCCAATAAGTGCTATCTATCTTCTTCTGTCTTTATTCCTGGAGGGTGTTGCCATATGGGAATATGAGGCACTGTCTGTATGCAGACTTTCCTATCACTGCTCCATTCTTAGACCCAATAGTGCTTTTTCAGGAGGCAACTGGACTTTCTTGTTTTTTTCTTTGAAGACATTTCGCTTCTCATTCAAGAAACTTCTTCAGCTTTGACAGGATAGTGGGGATTGGAAGGATTTATATTCCTTGTAGGCAGCTGGTCATTTGCATACCTTTAGAGGGCTGTTGAAGCAGTCGGAGGTTTATCTGTGTCCTCAGGGTCACCTGAGTACTGCTCCTGGTTCCTGTAGTATGCAATTTTTCTCTGGAAATTCATTCCTACTCTCACACCATTCAAAGGGTGTTCATCCCAAATTGTATAGCTAAAACCTGCAGAGATTTTCAGTCATGCAGGTCATAGTTATCTCAATGGGGTTTTTTCAAGAGGAAACTGGACTTTCTTTTTCTTTGTTCCATTCTTTGGTTTCCCCCAAGATCAAATCAGTTGCAGTTCTATTAGAGTCCAGGAAATAGACTAAACCTTGTATATCAGGGATCCCCAACCTTTTCGACGCCGCGGCCCGGTTCCGGCATCAGCTGGGCGCCGCGGCCCGGTACCGGCGTCAACTGGGCGCCGCCATCTTTTTTGACGAAAAAGGTGGCGGCGCTAGCGCTTCCAGTGAGCTTTTTCGGGTAGAAATGGCTTTCTACCCGGAAAAGCTCACGAGCGCTGGCGCCGCCATCTTTTTGACGAAAAGCGCTTCCGGTGCACTTTTACCAAAAAGATGGCGGCGCCCAGCAACCAGCGGCCCGGTAAGGCTTGTTCCATGCGCCGGTACCGGTCCGCGGAACGGCAGTTGGGGACCCCTGTTGTATATTACAGAAGTCCTTGAAGCTACACTCTACTTTGGGTGATTTCAATTTTTTAGTGTCTTCATTTTGTTTTGTTTACTATAATTGGGAGGGTGAGCCACTGACACTCACACATAATTGAAGCATTATATAAATCAAAGAAATAACTAATAAATATGTTCATAAAAGGAAAAGGCAGTTACATATTTTCAAAAAGAAGTATGCCCAAGTTTCCTTTAAATAAAACTTATCAACAAGATGAAAACAAAGTCTGAATTCATTGGAAGGCAAAACAAGCATACAACCGAGCAAAAAACCTTGCTGCATCTTGGGATTAAACTGAGCATCTAGGAGGCAGAAGGTTGAAGGTGACCCTAGTCTCAAGTGACACAGTATCGTTTCAATCTCATATGATGCTGTCCAAGTGAAAAATTGTTATTAGACCCTTAGGACATATGCTCTCATTCATTTGAATTCATTACCTGATTATATTATTATACATTAACCCTATTAATATTCATTATTTCTCATTTGACTTAAGGAGGTGCTTAAGTCACAGGAATTTCATTAAAATTACCATGGTCTATCATTTGTAGATAATTTCTGGGTGGGTTTTTTTGTTTGTTTGCTTATTCTAGAGCTCACATCATAATTGTTAGGAATATAAGTCACCTAACAGCTATTTGGGTTGGACAATATATAAACCAGGATAGACATTTTAAAACTGTATCTTTAAGAGAATGCAAAAACTGCAATTGGCTGTGGTTCTGCAAATGGCCATAAGATGGAGCCAGAAACCTGGGTTGTCTTAGCCTTAGTCTCAGAAGAGAGTGTGAGTGAGTCTCTGTTTCCTTCTGTTGGAAAGTATTGCCGTTCCTCCATTTCTTCTAATTGACTGATATTACTGGATTTGATGTAAGTCTGATACTGAACTGTTTTTGACACTGCACTTTGTTACTGGATTATCCCTGAATTGAAAACTGACTGATTTAACATGTGAATGACTTTGGATTGCCTATTTTGAACTTTGCTTAAATGTTTCTGGAAGTAAAAAACCTACATTTACTGTACGGTGTATCTGTGTGCTGTGTGTGTATTATTCCAACACTACTCTCAAATACGTCTCCCTGTATGCGCTCATTCTCCTAACGGGGAATTAACTCAATTAACTCTTTCTCTCTCTCTCACTCTCTCTCTCTCTCTCTCTCTCCCTCTCCCTCTCCCTCTCTCCCTCTTTCTCTCTCTCTTTTCTCTCTTTTCTCTCTTCTCTCTCTCTCTCTCTCTCTCTCTCTCTCTCTCTCTCTCTCTCTCTCTCTCTCTCTCACACACACACACACACACACACACACATGTTTACAGGGTGAAAAAGACTACCATACCTATATTGGTTAAGGTGTATACAATAATCTCTAATTTTGTCCTTATTCTAGAGCAAGAATTCAAATGTACACAAAGCAGAAAGGAAATTTGTCAACAGTACTTACAAGGAGGGACAAATCAAATTCGGTACATGTGGTCTTCAAGTGGTAGGAGTGACATAAAATGTTGGGGTAGTTTAAACCCAGGAATCATACAAAGGAGAGGTGGTGTTTCTCATTTCATGCTTTCTGCAATGTGCACATTATAGTAAAGCAAGATAAGGAAGTCTTAATTTTTGTGTGACTGCCGTCTCAGAAGGCTTCATCAGCAAAAATTGGGTTAGTGTCAGAGCAGGCTTATGGTTTGGGATTATGGGGGCTCAGCAATAAATGTTTTTCCAAAAGCTCAAATGCCTATTCCAGAACTCGCAGGGAAAAGTCAAGGACGTGTTTCATACAGATAAAGTTGTTTTCATTCCAGATACAAGAAGCCTGATAGCAGCCTCAGGGTTTAAATCTTCTTTGTTTTTTCTCCTGCACTGATGCAGTAACAATCTTCTTGACACTTGTTTGTCAGCCTTGAAAACAAAATCTTCCTTGTCTTTTGAGAAAGGTCCTGTCTGATCTCATGGTCTTTGTTTCATCCTCCCCAAATTCAGCCCCCGGAAATTGCTTAAGGTCTTTTCCAACAGTTTGTTATTTTTTCAAGAGAATGTTCCAAGGCAATGTTCATAATGTAATGGGATTCCTAGAAAATTCCTAGAAAAATAATGCTTGGCAGGGGCCAAATATTACAAAGCTGATGCTGGAATGTTGAGTTGTCTATGTTAAAATCAAATCGTGTGATATAATAAATATTTCCTTTTTTAATGCAAGTGATCTTATTTCATTATTTCTTAATCTGTCACTTCCTGGTGCTTTCATTTTTCAGAATCTATTGTTCCCCTTTTCCATTAATAAGTCTACAATTGCCTGCTTAGCATTCTGCCAAAACTAATCAAGAGTTCAACCCACAGATTTTCAATTTAGTCATTTTCTATCAGCTTAATTTGACCAATGAACCACGAATGACATTATTTATGGGCACCAGCCAAATAAGTACAGTCTGTTTCAGGCTCACTAATGCTTGTCTAAATTTAACCTAAAGATTCATTAGAGTGCTTTAAAAATGAATTAATACAGCATTATCTGGTTAAATGTGTTTTTTTTTTAAAGACAAATAATCCACTCTGAATCCTAGGCAATCAAAGACAGAGAAAAGGGAAAATAAAGATGAATAAAAATTGTGTAAAATAAATCAAAATTACATACTCTTTCAACAACTTGCCCTCTGAAGTAGTGGGCATTAGAATTCTGTCTTCTGACCATTTGTAGCTATGACCCTGAGGACACCATAGACAAATCACAAACTCCTATTTGTTATGAGATGTAGGAGCAGAAGGCAGAATGCCAGAAACCCAAGTTTAGGGCTGTCTATAAGTTAAAATCCAATTTTCATAATGAATTAATTGCAGTCTGAGAAAGGAACTTTATGAAGGATCCTTTCTCAGAGAAATGCAACTGATGAAGTATTCTTGAAGGCTTTGTATGCTGTTGCAGCCTACGCAATATCCAAGCCAACTTATCCACAATGTTCTGTTCTGAGGAATGAATCTTAGGAATGAGGTTTTGGCCTTAGTGAGACCGTAGGCAGCAGGGGCACTGTGGAAAGAAGAATCACAAAAGTTAAGATGGAATACTGTGCAGTTGAAGCTCAACCCCTTTTTTGAGCAGATATGGGCAGGGCCCTGATTTTAACTTAAGATTTAAAAATCATATATTTAGAACCAGAAATGAATATTTTTATCAGATACAAGGATGCAAACAATGAGGTACAGCCTTTTTAAAGAATCTGACAAAGAGTCCCCTGGAAAACTCAGTAAAGAAATGGACAAGATGCTAACATTAGACAGATAGAGAGCTAGTCTGGATAACACAAAGATGGAGGAATAGAAAAGGCATTAAGAGGGCTTTTGGGGAAGATGGCATATTGAAGAATATGTCATTTGTGAAAAAACAGAGGCAAAAATGTTCATCCCTTTAATAAGTATCTGATCTATCAATCTACTTAAGAGATGATGCAAGGTCAACCAAGCTGTTCTATTTATGGTTGTTCCTCACAAAGAGACTGCATGACAGCAGTTTCTGGAGATGAGGGAAATCAAGAGATGAGGAAATTTGCTATAATTGCTCCAGCCACAAAAAAAGCCTTTTCAAAGGACATTAAGTTTGCACACTTCCCTTGCTAATCATCTTCAGAAATTCCCTATTAACTGCAGCAAAGAAGTTAGACACCGACAAAGAGACAAAATTGCAAACACTGGATGAATGCCTTGGTATAAAAAATGTAAATCTATTTCTACAATTTTTCAGAAATTAAAATAAACAGCAAAAATCAAGACAAGAATTTGGTTACAGAAAAGTTTAAATTGATGAAGAGATCAGAAAACATTGGAATATTAGATTTTGAATATTAAGACTTTGAAATTATTTTAAAATAATAAATTCATGTTTGAAAATTGAAAAAGGAAAAATGTTTTTGATATTGGAGACATAATAAGATAAGTAAGATATAATGGCACCTAAAGTTATATTTGAGGAACTACACCAAAGTTTTGAATCAATTATGTCAACTACCTTGTGTCTTCTTGGGAACAGCCTGTGTTCAGAACAAAGATATGCAACAAATTCCACTTGAGAATAACAGAAATGAGACTCTGTAACAGAATTGACAATCCTAGAGAGCAATTTGAACGATTTCTTTCTGCTTGATCCACAGTTGCTTTTTGCTTGATTTACAAAAGAGGCTGCTTAAAGTATTGCAGAAATTTGCAACAAGTTTCGACAACTATTTATGTGGATCATAGAGAAAGATTGCTCTGTATAAAAAGGAATACAAAGTTGGTCTATTTTACCAAGTTTAAAATGGGATATGTTATTATGCTGGTTGATTCCATTTGGATTTGCTGATATATTATCTTGAAAAATGTGTTATATACTGGATCTGTTAGTATTTAATATGAGTTTAAACTTTTTATTCTATAACTAATCTATGTATCCTAATTTATGCAATTGTTTTTTAAGTTCAGTGATTAATCTTTTTATTTTTATCTTTTTTAAAGGAGAAACTATCTCTCTGTTATGTTAATATATTAGGATGCTGGTATTACTTTGTGTTTGTGATATGTGGATTTGTTTATAGTTTAGGACTGACATACAGAATATTGAAACAAACAAGGAAACAGAAAACAACATCCTAATCAAGGAATTACACCCAGAAGAAAACATAATTCCCACTTACACTGACAGGGCAAGCCATTGTATTTAAACATAGACCACTCCCTTTTACCACTGAAGATGCTATCTAGTTAGGTAATGAAATGTCTGCAAGAAAACAACCAAGCTCAGAAAGCACTAAGGATCCAGAGTTGAACACTCAGCTACAAATATTCTCTTCTTGGGACTATACAGAAACATGATTGCTATCTTCAAATATCCGAAGGGCTGTCATATAGGGACAAAATAGATAAAGGATAAAAATAAAATAAAAGATAAAGATAAAAAATTATGTGAAGTGTTAATGCCTTGGTAAGACCACACTTGAAATATTGCATTCAGTTTTGGTTGCCACACTATAAAAAAGATGTTGAGACTAGAAAAAGTGCAGAGAAGAGCAACAGAGATGATTAGGGGACGAGAGGCTAAAACATACGAAGAACAGTTCCAGGAATTGGGTATGTGTACTTTAATGAAAAGAAGGACTAGGGGTGATATGATACCTAAGGGGATGCCACGAAGAAGAGTGTCAGCTGGTGCTCCATTCAAAATCCAAGAAAGAAATACTTAGACTCCTTTAATCAGAGAAAAGATATCTTTTACTGGAAATCAAGTGGTAGCAACAAAAGAATTCTGAATCTGAGAAAATGGGCACGTAAATCACATATACAAAGTAATGGCAACGTTCCCACCTCCAATAGTTCAATTGGCTCATCCAATTAAAGGTTGTGTATATCATCATGTGGGCATCTCCAGGTGGTGATGAGGCTTCTGTCCATTGACCTTGACATAAAGAGTTGCAGCTGCGCATAGCATAGGATAGAAACCTAAGCAAGAATGTACCCCCCCCCAGCTTATACAGTTCTGGTTTGTAACACCTCCAGCTCACTTCCCATAACCATTCCCCTCTCCTCCTCTCCCATTACTTATGACACCCGAAGATGCAAAGCGAAGGGAGAAAATCTTGAAGGCTGACAAAAAGGGTGTTAACCTATTCTCCAAAGCAGGGGTCTCCAACCTTGGCCACTTTAAGCCTGGAGGACTTCAACTCCCAGAATTCCCCAGCCAGCAAAGTTGGCTGGGGAATTCTGGGAGTTGAAGTCCCCCAGGTTTAAAGTGGCCAAAGTTGGAGACCCCTGCTCCAAAGCACCTGAAGGCAGGACAAGAAGCATTGGATGGGAACTACTTAATTAATTCTATTCTAATAGAATTACTTAATTCTATTCTACTGAAGAAAAAAAGCAACTTAGAACTAAGGAGAAATTTCTTGAACAATTTAGAACAATTAATCAGTGGAACGACTTGCCCCCCAGAAGTTGTGGGTGCTCCTACATTGGAGATTTTCAAGAAGAGACTGGATAACTATTTGTCTGAAATAGCATAAGGTTTCCTGCTTCAGCAAGGGATTGAACTAGAAGACCTTCAAGATCCCTTCCAATTCTGTTATTCTGTTATAAAACAAGAAACAGGGTTGTTTCTTAAAATGAGAAAGGTTTCGATTGGACAAGAAGAATTTTCTAATATTAGAAATTGTTCAATATTGAAATAATCTGCCTTGAAAAGTGATGGGCTGTCCTTTATGACAAACATTTAAAGCAAATTTGTCTGTCCATCCATCCATCCAGAGTGCATCTTCTCTTCCTTTCAGTTCATTTACTTGTTGGCTCAGGAAACAAAATACCAATCACTGTGTTGGCTCCATACATCATATAGGGCAGTAAAGAAGACTACGAGCTAGTCCTAATCACTGCAAACCAGACACATTCTATTATATGTTGCCAGTGTATGACCTCTCTTGTGGATGAATTATGCTGTGCATGAACTTTGTAATGCATAGCCTACAAATGCAAGCCATATTGTAGCCCAGAAAAGAACAATAGAATACACCTTTGTATTCCTGAAGACATTTCTAACAAGGATTGCAATTTTCTTTAAAAAGGGGACATATATTAATTAGTCATGATAGTTTTGTTCTTGTAAGCCTGTCATAACTTTATTACTATAATGGTCAGATGTAAAACCTATTAAATACATTATGCAGCTAGGATGACAGTTTGGAGTGTTGTCCTGCTAATTTATTTGACCTCTATCTCCCATCTTTTGATTACCATGGAACCTAACTGAGGTTGCCTGAATAATTACTAGTAACCATTAAAGTCAACTATCAAGGATTAATTAACTTCAAAAGCAAATGAGGATATTAAATTTATTGTGAAATTCCATTTTTGACAAATGAGTTGAATGTCAAATGGATTACTTAAGAAGTAATGTATATTTTCCCATTGGTAAAATAATAACTCTTTAGGATTCTTCAGTATTTTAAAGATACAAAAGAAAAATGCTAGAAATGTTGAACTTTTGAATGATTTTCCATTTCCATTCTTTCTGCTTTCCTAATTCATTTTGTTAGAACTACAAGAAGTCTGAACTATGCCTTTTGTGTGCTTTCAATCACTTTCATTTCCAAACTATGAAAAGATTGAAAACAACTTAGCAACTGGGTGATTTTCATATTTCATATTAGTTTTATTGTATACATTTCATATATTGTTATGTATATTTTTACTGTAAATTATGAAATCATGGTAAAGTTAGATATTACAAAGTGGAACAATGCACCTAGACTAGAATATTTTTGGTCTGATAATACACAATGTTCCTAGACTATTGTGAAAAGTCAATTGCCATTCTATTTACAGCGTTTAATAGAAAAAACTGTGGCAATGGTTTATTGACTGTAGGGACTGTTTATCTAGAAGTGCCCCTGGAATTTTAAGCAGCAAAATCCAGTGAAGTTTCAATTGTCATAACCTGTTGTGTTACATTTTGAGGCTCAGGAATCTTAAAAGATTTGAAGTAGGGCCCTCCCTGATGACCCAACATAAGGGGAGATTTAGAAGGGATTAGTAATGTCCTTGAGGTGTCTAAGACCCAACTATTTAAAATTGTAACAAAAAATAAAATAAAATTATACATTGGGTTGAAACCAAAAACTAACTCTGAATTGAGAAAGGCTATTGACAATAGCAAAAATGGAAATGAAACTAAACACTTGGTCAAAAAGTACTGATGCCTGAAGCATATGAAATGTTCGTAGTGTGTAAAAGCTACACTTCATCACTGTTGAGATGACTAAAATACATGGCAAAGGGAATCTACAGATATGAGGAGTTATAAAACAGCATATTCGGGAAGACCGTTGAAGAAACAGGAGTCAGAAACACAAAGGACAAAAATATACTACATAAATCCAGTGAAAGATAAAATTCTTAGAGAATATTGAACATAACAATATTCTTTATCATATGTGTCCATTCCCAATGCCTACAGTTTCTCATAATGTTGAAGGCTATTAATTTAGATTAACTATAAGCACACAGATTTATCAGTTATCTGTGAAGAAGTATAAGCAGCTACTATATCAGAAGTTAGAGCTGCAGTGGGGAAATCTAGATACACAGAAGATATTCTGATAATATAAAGCTTTCCCTGAAGTGTATTCCAGGCATTTTTGATATTATTATTTCAGATAATCCCATTATTCACTAATAAGATTGGGACTATCTGTGCTTCAGGAAGACAGTTTTCATAGAAGTGCCACCATTGTATAAAAGGGAATATGATATTTTCCCCAATGGGTGGAGAGAAAAGAGTAGTTAGTGTATAGGTAGGTATATCCTTGAGGGTTATCCTTGCAAGTAGACAAAAAAAAAAACAAGAACTAGAATAGCAGTGAACCTGGTAAAAATAATATATTTGGGGCTTTTGAATGTATAGTCACTCTTTTCCTTTAACTTGAGAGTGACCAACTATTTTTATGATGCCTTCCAAAGATCTCCAGCCAATAATATGACCAAACCATTACTTTGGGATGGAGGCACTTGCATTACATTCTGTCTTCTTAAACATATTTTTAAATTCTCAAGATTATTGTTTTAATTTTCAAAAAAAAAAAATCTGTTTGCCTTTGTTTGGATTTTTTGAATAACATTGGTAAATGAAATTTCTTACTGGTGCTTCTGAAGTAAATGAAAAGTTAGAATAATTTATGGGATGCTGGGATTACTTCCTTCTGATACCATGGACTTTTCCAAAAGAGTTTCCTTGTGATTGATTTAGCATGGACACGATGTCTCAGTGTCACCCAGTGTTTTATCATGGTTGGTGGGTGCATAAGAAAACAAGAAAATTCTGGATTCTGAAAAGCACCTCATTATTGAGAGACATGCATTACAGATGAGGACTGGCTCATTCCTAAGTATGCAGGACCAGTCAATAGCATGTGCCATTTATTATCATTATGGTGCCTTATTAGTACTCATTAAAATAGCGATCTTTGGAAATAAGTGGTACCGAATACTAGAAAACTCTATCTAAATATATCACCAATTCATAGCTTCTTTTGGTACAACACAGTATGCCTATGTGAAAGCTGTTAGAAAGAGCAACATGTTGAGTGCATAAATATGGTAATATAATATTTTGACAGGATACAATATTTGTAACATTATAGTGACATCTGTAGCCACATATAATAAAATGGTTATGATACTACATTAAGACATGGTGTGCCTAACTTCAAAGTCAAAGTCTGTTTAATAGTTTGACAATGTTTCACTTTGTGAATAGAAATTTTGTGTTATTGGGGAATATTCTCATTAAAATTTTCATCGTCTATTCTCAAGTAGTGAAGGTGTAACCTTTCCCCAAAGTTATAGTAATTTATACTCAGGATTCATACGTAGGTTTTCTAGAAACATGATACCCTAAAGCAAAATAAAATAGGACCTTTGGGATTAATGTTAGCTCAACTTTCTTTGAAATGTAAATCAAACCTATTGCATATCATTTTTGTGGGAAATCCATACTGTAGCTGTATTTTAGAAAATATTTCAGTATACTTTCAAATATATTGTCACCTATTGTGAACTAGTAGGATGCAGTAAAAAAAAATTGCAGAAAATTGCAAAAAGCAGTTTTCTAATGACTAACTATGCCAATTTTCTGCCAAAGCCTTTGATAATTTAACAACTAAAAAGGTTATCAAAAATTAGCAAATTATTATTTTGTATTTTTCACATTTTACAAAAAAACAGATTCCTTTCAATGTAACAGGATTAGTTTATATGATGTTGATAAATGTTCAAAATAATAGGCTACAGAATTATGGCAGACATAATTATAATTGAAACTGATGTAAATTTAAATAGTTTCTGCAATGATATTTTGTAATTACTTTATTATTTCTAAACCAGTGGCATTCCGGTTCTGTTTAATTAAAAAAAAAGAAGAAGAATTACGGAAAAGGATATAATCGGATGAATTTTATACTTGTGCCATCTATCTAAACTCAATCTTTGTTTGAATGGAAACGTCTTCATTGAATGAAATCTCATTCTTAAATGGCTGGATTTTTAATTTAATCATCTGAACCACTGATGGAGAATCATGTGCAGGGCCTGTAATCTAGCATTTGGCATGTCTTGATTTTTTTTGCTTCTCAAATGAGCTGTGCCTCTAAACCAGTATTTCTCAACCTTAGCAACTTTAAGATATATGAACTTCAACTACCTGAAATCTGACTGGGGAATTCTGGAAGTTGAAGTCCATATATCTTGAAGTTGCTGAGTTTGAAAAACCTGCTTTAGAGTTTGCAACACAGGGGCAAGCAACCTGCAGACTGCAGAGTTGTGAATTCCTGTTGGTTGCGTTTTATTTTACAAGAAGTGTGTTTGTGCATGTACAATTTTCTTTATAAACACCCCCCGCTTTTTAAGTGTAAGGTACCCAGTCATGTTGGAGTTAGGTGGCCTTTAAAATTTATACATAAATGAATAAATATGACCCACCCACCATCCAAATTGCATGAGAAACTCATACATGTTTATTCCAAATTTTAAAAGTATATCTGCAGTCCTGAGAACTAAGCAGTGTTGTGGACATCCTATCCCAGTATTTGGAAATTCTGAATGGGGAACAACAGGCTTCAGCTGTAGTCTGAAAGCTACAGTGGCTTTGGATTTTGAAGCCCTCTGATTCTACGATTGTACCATTTCTGGTTCTGGGTGGGATTACACTGCCCCAGTGTACGATCTGGGGGTCCTCCTGGATTCCTAATTCCTGCTTGATGATTCCAGCTACTATGGATTCCTGCTATCCACAGTAGCTATGGATAGGAAGGCCATACTGTGCATCAATCATACCTGTTCTTATATCAAGGGGCCTACTCAGGTTACTCATGTCCTGATCACCTCCTGGTTGGACTACTGCAATGTGTTCTACATGGGGCTGCCCTTGAAAAATATCTGTGAACTTCAGATGGAGGAAAATGCAGCAACGTAAGCATCTGATAGAACACACATTACATCTCTGCTTCGCAAACTGCATTGTTACCAGTTTGTTTCCAGGTCCAATTCAAGGTACTGGTGTTGACCTTAAAGCCCATCATAATATAGGAATTGGGTTACCTAAGGGATCAGTTTTCCCTAATTTCATTTGCCCATCCCACCCATCTAGCATAGAGGGTATATTATGAGTTCTATAACCCAGGGAGCTACATTTGGCAGGTCTTGTGTGATGGGTCTTTTCTGTTAGGGCACTGTGGAATTTTCTTCCTCCTGAGGTGAGGCTGGATCCATGACTTCTGAACACCATTATTATTAACATCCTTTCATCTGCTATTTCTTCATTGTTTCTATTCTCTGTTTCTATACTCTTTTTATTATTTTAATGCTTTTAAATAATTAATAATGGTAATATTTTCAGGTATTTACTGACTGTTTTCACTTTGTTGTATGCTACACAGAGTTGCTTATTTGGTGAGATGAAAAGCTATATAAATTGAACTAATCAATAACAAAAAAAATTCATTTCCTAAATTGAACTAGGCAACAAAACCTATCTATTTAAAGGAGGGGGATAGAAGAAGCAGTTGATGGCAATCAATGTTAGCATTTGCAATCATATTGATAGTATTCATTTTATAGCACATTATATATATAATTATATACAGTATGTCTTGGCATGATGGCCTAGAGGTGGATCTCTCATCTCACAATTAGAAGGTAGCAGCAGATGTTTCTTTCTTTGGGTGCAAAGAAAAAATATCTGGCCAGTAAATACTAATCTCCCTTCAGTCACACCCAACTCCACCCCGATGCAAGGGATTAAAGGGTTGTTAAAAGGAAAAAAAATATGTCTTGGATAGCAATAATTAATAGCAAATACATAGCTTTTCTTAAATCTTTGTTCATAATTCACAGTGCTTTGTTGATAATCTCAGTCTTTTGCTACCTTCACACAAAAAATAAAGTTCCTGGGAAATGGACTCTATTTAAACAAGAAATGTTTGGACAAAGTTTAGACTGTTGTCAGTGTATTCTAGTAGCAACCACATTAACCTCATTAACAGACATAACTGCCATAGGGACAGATGCTAACATTTCCTAAACAGTACAAAACAAATACACATCTTTGCCAATATCCTTAGGAGAGGTATACAGTACATTAGATTCAACCAGACCCCACATTCCCTAGTCTGAACCTACTTATTCAATGTTTGTACCTGCACAGAACTTCAGTCCTGATCTCTTGATATGCTGTTTTGTATGACACAAAGGGTGAAGAGGAAAAAGCAGCAAAGTTAAATAAATCATTTTTGTTGTCAAGGCCACAATGGTGTGAGGAAGGAAAGAAAGGGGAGTTCTGGATTCAATTACTGCCCTGAAATGCAGCATCTAGGAAAGTGATTCAGCCTCTGACAATCAGCTCCATAGCACTAAACTTGAATTTGGCCATAAGGTTGAGAATTAGTTCTACTGCTTTCAGGAAGGTCATTATAATTTCTTTTAAGTACCACTTTTCTCAGTACAAAAGCTATTAAATTGGCCTATTTGAAATTTCATCCTCTTCTGTTCCCAAACAATGAAATTAAAGCTCTTAAGAACAAGAGTTTTAAAAGAATATAGCTCAAAAACATCTGTACCATTTTCGGTGGAATGTGCCCTGCTTGTGAATGTCTATTCTGTTGATTTCAGTCAATGAAAAATCATTACAAGTGTCCTTTGTTTTCCCCATATTGCAATATCACAGAATGGAGTCCTGTTCTTCTAAGTCCCTTGTGAAATCTGGTGATTAAATTGAATCAGATAACATCTAAAGCAGGGGTCTCCAACCTTGGCAACTTTAAGACTTGTGGGCTTCAACTCCCAAAGCTGGCTGAGGAATTCTGGGAGTTGAAGTCCACAAGTCTTAAAGTTGCCAAGGTTGGAGACCCCTGATCTAAAGGAATGACATGAGCTTGATTTAGCTACTTGCAAAGCTCTGGGTTAGAAGATCACACACCCTTGTTCTGGATCAGTTCAGATACTTAAATAAAGATCTGAATAATAGTTCTGGTGCATTCATTCTTAGAAGCCAGATTATATGAATTCAGAAAGTGTGATAAAACTATTCATTTTGTTATTGACCATCTAACTGATAATTCCTTAATACTGAGATCAGTATGCATCTTGATCAAAATACTTAAAACATTGGTGATAAACACTATGATAAACATTAGAACATCTCTACATGGCAATTGCCCAATTGATTTCCAATACAAATAATTTCTTACATGATTTCCAAAGATTTCAGCATTATTATATAAAATTGCAGGACACGCATAAGGAAGTCAAAAGTTAGTGTTCTTACATGGATTCTGATGTTATATTGCCAATTCATCATGAAATTTGGCATATAATGAAAGGGACAATCATTATTCTACACTATAATATTTAACTTGGTAGTCATTCCAGACAAGGAGATAAGAATTTAAGAGGACCCAGATTGTTGGGGGCAATATGCTGACTCTGTAAACCGCTTAGAGAGGGCCGTAAAGCACCATAAAGTGGTATTTAAGTCTAGGTGTGATTGCTATTGCTATCTATGAAGAGTAGCCAAGAATTAGAATGGAAATGTATTCATTTTCTGATTGCCAAGGGAAAAAAATTGATAACATTTCATTCTTAGAAATGAAATATAGCGATTCCTGCAGGATCCAATCTGGGTCAGTCACTGGGTACCGGAGGTTTTGGATTCTGACCTTTCAGATTCACGCAGGAGTCCATCTTCAGGGAATTTCTCTCTACCCAGGCTGCAACATTATCCTGGGACACATATATTCACTTTCATTCCATAGCGATACCTATGCAGCCAGTTATCTGCTGGCACTTCTTATCTACTCAGCCACGCTTTATCATGAAAGTTGAAAAATATAGGTTCATATCCTTGCATGCATCCATGGATATAACATCCAGCCTCACTATTATGGAATGGTCTTTTGAATTTATTGTAAAAAGGGAGTTAAAACAGATTTCAGCATTAATTATTAATATTTCTCCGATCCTTCAATTTCCTTTGAAATTGTAACTCTGTGTGGTATTTTTCAATAGTTTTGTATTTGAAATTCTCTTTTATGTTACTGTAAAAGTTACGATAAAAAGAAAACACATATATGAGCTCCAAAAAGTTATGAATTCATGCTGGATATTTAATGGACCACAGTCATATGAAAAGGCAAGATTTGGTGTGGGCAAAGAAAGTAATTAACCTCTTTTTAAGGTTTTGAGTTTCTGAGCATAAATTGATCCTTTAAAAGTTACAGATCAATAAACCACAAAAATGCTTGAGATTTTAATTGAACAAAGTAAAAGTCCTTTTAATAAAAAAATATATATATGTTTTGTTAGACCAGAAGACAGAACTATAACTAGACTAACAGAAGTAGCCATGAAAACCAATTATAATAGACAAATTAATCCAGAACTATGGTGTATAAGAAAATGACAGTAGTCATTTGTTAAGTAGCCATCTGTTACATCTATGTTAATTATATTAAAATTTTGTGGAAATTAACAGTTGCAGTTATGATTCACATTGACAGATATCTTGAACTGACTATGGGAAGAGATGGGCTGATTTTTTAAAATCGCTTCAGAAATACCAATATGCCAATTTTTTCTATACTAATAAGAGAGGCTTTTTGTTTGCTTAATCTCTTTGGAAAATTTGTGGTTCCTTGGGTAATGTTCCTGAATTCCTAATATAACTTGTATTCTTCCTTTGAAATCTGCTGTGCTCTCAGAAAAGCTCACACTGTAGTTATTTGAGGAAATATCTGCATTCTAGACTGCCTCAGAGCTCCACTTTGGGTAAAGGACAAAATGGGATTTAGGCTTGGGATGGGGGAGGCTTTGAATCTGAAAATCCTTTCTTTTAAAATGTTCTTGACTGATGGAAAACATAAGATGAGATATTGGGATAATCAGTGGGAGGGCATTTAAAACAATCTGAACAGAGGAAGAAAAAGCACAAATATACCTTTTCCTTCACTATTGAGAGGGTGGTGGACAACCTCTGCCTCTGGAATTTTATACAGTAGAATTGTCCAAAGCAGTGAGCACTTACACACCACTTTTTTTTAACCTGTGGAATCCTACACTTTCTCAGTTTTGAAAAACAGATGTAGATGGAAGTTGTTCTTCAAAATTTTAACTTCCTTAAGGTGTCTTCCTTTGAATCTTGAGTAGGGCAAAAGAATCTCTTTAACAATTCAGTGACCCATAGTCAGCCCATAATCAGAAAATATAACTTACCTACCTACCTACCTACTTACTTATCAATTTACTTATTATATGAATGTATGTAACTGCCCAACTTAATCAAATGTCTCTGGGGGCCTAACTGACTGTTGATTTTGTTCACTGCAGATCTAACCAATTGGTGCAATTAAGTATGGATTAATTAAGTGAAGATAGATGATAGATAGATGGATGGATGGGGGCAAAGAGCTGTGGTGGCACAGTGGTTAGAATTCTTTACTGCAGGCTACTTCTGCTGACTGCCAGAGGTTCGATTCTCAAGGTTGACTCAGCCTTCCAGCCTTCCAAGGTCTGTAAAATGAGGACCCAGATTGTTGGGGCAATATGCTGACTCTGTAAACTGCTTGGAGAGGGCTATAAAGCACTGTGAAGCAGTATATAAGTCTAAGTGATATTGCTATGCAGCGATACGGATCTAAAACACAAATGGAGAACTCACAGCCCCAAAGATTCTGTCCACTTCCTCAGTGCAGAGGTTCAAACTCTTCCCAGATAATCAAGATCTCAGACTTTGGATTACTGAGCTGGAATCCAATTCCAAGCAAATGTAAGCAACTTTATCTGACATAAGCTAAGAATAAAACTCATAAAAACCCTGTAGAGATTCTACCACATTCTGATGTGGGGTTTATGTATTTGTTTACACGGCTGGGAGAAGTGCCTGGATACAATAGCCTGCTACACACATCTCACAGTGCAGAAAGAGTAAAAAAGAAAGAAAGCTGGACGTGCATGCCATATAACTTACTTTGAATCATTACATTATGTGATATGGCCACTGACAGGTGCATAGTTCCATCTTTAGTTTGAACCTTAACATTTTAAGCTGCCTCCTCAATGCTTCATATAACTTTGATCTTATGGTTGAACAGAGGGAAAATCTCACAGTTGGAGAGTGAGTGATAGGGAAGGCTACCCTACTCATCTCTTTCCATGTTCTCATTTGGATTAAAAAAAACCCCTTCTTAAATATATTCTTCTTTCCTTCAGGCTATTATCTGAGCTTGACTTTCTCTTACCCTTATCTGTTAAGCTGAATAAATATGCTTGAGAAACATCTGAATAATCCTCTTCATGTTAGACTAGCATGTCATTTCAATCCCATTTATAAGCTTTAAGCAGAGGTGCATTTGGTCTGTATGCCACGTCTTAGAAAGAGCAACCACAGTGCTAATCAATGATTTACTCTGGTTAAAGCCATTCTAAGTTATTGGAAGTAATTCATGTATCCACTAATATGCATGCTGTTCATTATGCTAGACATGGTTAGGAGAAAATACAAGTTGAGTATTCACTTGCCTGAAAGCATTCTACATTTGCAAAATCATTTGTCCCAAATAATCATGGAAATTGTCTAGAATGATGTGGAAAACCAAACTAAATCCTCCCAGTCTTTTTTTATAAATGCTAAAGTTTTTTTTAATTTTAAAAACAATTTTATTTACAAAATTAAAAACATACAAATTCAAAAATACAGAAATATTAGTATGTGAATAACACATGATTCTTTACATTTGTTATTGAATTTGATGAGTCCTAATGATCAATATTGACTAGTACTAGCCACATCTTCATTCATTATCACATCCTAAACACTAAATAGCTCACAATATACTCTATTTATTTTCACGTTGGTTTATAACTACTCTTCAATTACAAATACATTCATATTATTTAACTATTAAACAAATAATAATAATAATAATAATAATAATAATAATAATAATAATAATAATAATAATAACAACAACAGAGAAAAGAAGGTTTAAACCTTTAGTTGTTTTTATACATTTGGTATGAACAGCTGAATATAAAATATTTCTTGGGTTCATTTACATGTTTTCCCTTTTATTATCTACCCACTTATACCATTTATCCCATATCTGGTAGTAATCTGTATCCTCCTTCCCATTGATTTTAAGCGTGAGCTCTCCAGTTGGGCGCACTTATAAGTTTTCTGAATAGCAACATGTAACGGTGGTACATTTGGGTTTTTCCAATATTGTGCTAGTGAAATATGTGCCGCAGTTAATAAATGGATGGTCAGATATTTTACTTTAGAGGGGTAATCCCCTTTGATCATTCCCAACAAAAACAGTTCCGGTTTCCACTCCAGCCCACGCTCTATGATTTCTTCTATCCACACTTTTATTTTTAACCAATATTTCTTTATCTCAGGACAAGTCCACCATAGATGAAAATATGTACCAAATTTCCCTTTACATTTCCAGCAGCAAGGGTTTGCTGTCAGAAATATTTTGGCCAATCTAGAGGGTGCCAGATGCCATCTATACATCATTTTATATAGATTCTCCTTGTGTGCTATTGATTTGGTTAATGTCAGGTTTTTCTGCCAGATTTCTTCCCAGGCATCCAGATCGATACTATAGCCAAAGTTTTTTTCCAAGCTAACATAGGACCTTTCACAATTTTCTCGGCCATTTCATGCTCTAGTAAATAATTATATAATGTAGAAATCAAACTTTTCTCAGGTTTTGAAGTATTTTATCTAAATATGATTCTTTTACCTCTGTTCCATATTCCTTTACGTCTTTATTATATCTCAGTTTAACTTGAAAATATGACCAATTGTCGATGACTATCTCTTGTGTTTCTAGTTCCTGTTTCATTTTAATTCTTCCCTCACTATCTAATATTTAGTGATACTTAAGTTTTTTACTAATGTCCATCGTATTTAATTGAAACATCGCCTCCATCGTTGAAAACCACCTCAGGATTTTAGTATAATAATTCCTCCTTATATCAGTCCAAATTTTAATTAAAGATTTTCGGAATACATGTCTAGTAAAGTATAGATTGTTTTTACTCTTTGGGTTCCATAAAAATGCATGCCAACCTAACTGTAGGTCATGACCCTCCAATTGTAAAATCCTGTTATTCCTCAAATCAATCCAATCTTTAATCCACACTAATGCCACTGCTCTATAATATATCTCCCAGACAGACAGTTCGAATCCACCTCTGCTTTTATTATCTTGTAAATAAGTTTTTTTATCCTTATTTTTTTCTTTGCCCAAATAAATTTCATCACAATTTTATCTAATTCTTTAAAAAAAAATTGTCCAGTAATATCAGAATTGTTTGAAACAAATATAGTATTTTAGGTAGAACATTCATTTTGATTGTTGCTATTCTACCTAATAATGAAATTTGTATCTTATTCCAATTTTCCAAGTCCTTTTCAATCAGTAACTTAGTATAATTATCCTCTCACAGATTTAATGTTCTAGCTCTTAACCAGATTCCTAAATATTTAATTTTATTTACAATTTGTAATCCCATCTTTTCTTCCATTTTTTTTTTTGTTTACTATTTGTTAAATTTTTAACTAACATTTTGGTTTTTTCCTTATTAATTTTTAATCCTGCTAATTTACCTAATTTACCTATTTCATTTAGTAAAGCTGGTCCTGAGTCTATTGGATCTTCTATAGCAAAAACCATATCATCTGCAAAGGCTTGTAATTTATATTCTTGACTTTTAATTTTAATTCCTTTAATTTCTTTATTTGATCTAATTCTGTACAGCAACGTTTCCAAAATTGTTATAAAAAGCAGAGGTGAAAGCGGGCATCTCTGTCTAACCCCCTTCCTTATCTTTAAAGATTTGGTAATTTCTCCATTTAATAATACATTGGCCTTTTGTGTGGCATAAATTGCATTTAACAGTTTTACAAAATTATCTCCAAAATCCATCAGATTAATCTGCTTTTTCATAAAGTCCCAGTTTAGATTGTTGAAAGCCTTTTGTGCATCCAGGAAGACCAAGGCCACTTGGATTCCTGGATGTTTTTCATAATATTCCAATATGTCTATTATTGTTCTTGTGTTATATCTGATCTGCCTCGTGGGAAGAAATCCATTTTGGTCCAAATGAATTTTATTACTAAGTACTTTCTTTAATCTTTCCACCATTACCGCCATAAAAATTTTGTAATCTGAATTTAAAAGGGATATTGGTCTGTAATTCCTTGTTTGGTTGGCATCTGCACCCTCTTTCGGAATCAATGTTATGTATGCTTCCTTCCATGATTCTGGAATTTTGGCTTCCAGTAATACCCAATTGCAAACCTCTAATAGCATTATCTCTAGTATATCACCTATCTCTTTATATAGCTCATTTGGTAGCCAATCTGGACTTGGTGTTTTGTTTCTTTTTTGAATCGCCACCTTTAGCTCGTCTAAAGTTATTTCTTTATTAAGCATCTCTTTTTTGTCATCGATACTTTATAGAGAGTTCCTTCTTTCAAATAATCTACTTTATTTAAATCAACTACTTCTTGTTTATAAAGGTCTTCAAAATACACTCTTACGATTTCCTTTTTTTTCTCCTCTTGATCTGTCTCTGTTATTCCATTTTTGTCCTGTAATTGATATATCATTCTTTTCTGATTTTCTTTTCTTAATTTGTATGCCAGCCACCTTCTGGATTTATTTGCATGTTTGAAATAATTTTGTCTTGTGTATAGTAATTTTTTAATTAGTTCCTCTTGATCTAAGATATTCATCTCGTGTTTAACTAATGCTAGTTCATTTCTAGTTTGCTCATCTTCCGGGGTTTCCATTTGCTTATTTTCCAATTTCTCTATTCTTTTTGTTAGGGCTTTCCGCTTCCTCTCTCTTTCTTTATTTCTATTTGCTATAAAAGCTATCGATATTCCCCTTAAGTATGCCTTCATTGTATCCCATAGATTCTGCAATGAAGCATTTTGTTTTTTATTGAATTTAAAAAAACTAGTCAATTCTTCCCTAACTTTTTGAATATATTCTTCCTCTTTCAGTAATTGCGAATTAAGTGTCCATCTACCTTTTTTATAGTAACTATTTTTCCAGACTATCTGTATTGGGTTGTGGTCTGTCCACGTGTTCGGCAGAATTTTATGTCCTGGATCTCTTTACATAGCTCACTATTTACCCAGGCCATATCTAACCTGGACCATGATTTGTGTGGGCTGGAGTAGAAAGTAAACTGTGATATTCCTAGGTTCCTTTTTCTCCACGCATCCACTAATTCTAGTTCTTCGACCATCTCTATAAATTTCTTGGGCAATGTATTCCGTTTCTTATATTTTCTTTGTTCACAAGCATAATCTTGTCTATTGTCTGCTATTGCATTATAGTCTCCTATAATACAAATTCTTGGGTTGCCAAATTCTATTAGTTTTTCATATAGGATTTTGTAAAATCACTCTGGTTTTTATTAGGGACATATATCCCCACTAATAATGTCTTTTTATTTTGCATTACCACCTCTACCATTACTATTCTTCCCAGTTCATCTTTATAAATCAATTCTGAGGCTATATCTTCTTTTATATATATTACCCCTCTTTTTTTCTCTTCCGCCAATGATGAATACATTTTCCCCAACTTTTTATTTAATAAGTACTTTCTATCTCTTTTCCTTATATGCACCTCTTGAATACATATTATATCCGCTTTTTGTTTTTCTAACTTGAGAAATATTCTTTTTCTCTTAACTGGATTATTTAACCTATTAATATTTATGGATATCAAATTCACTCCTTTATCCATTTCCTTTCTTACTTCTATCCCTCAATGTTTTTACTCATTGTTTGACTTCTCGTCCTCACTCCTATTTCTTCTCTTCCCAATGTCTCCTCATCTCCTTCCCTCTCTTTCTCCTTATCCCTCCCCCTGCTTCTAGGTTGTAGCTCTTCTTGACTTGAGATTTCATGGTCATCTCTGCTACTCAGTTCTTCCTCTATTCCTCCTATTTGGTCAAAAAATTCTTGAGCTTTGGTTAGGCTATCTAGTTTCACCCTTTTCTCCTTCCATATTACTAGTATACCCTCTGGAGTAATCCATCTAAAAGATTGTATTTATTTATTTCAATAATTCATGAGAAATTGATAGTCTTTGTTCATTAATTCTCCTCGGCACCTGTTTTAAAACAATCACTTCTCTATCTTTATATTTTATTCCTTCATCTCTCATAGCTCTATAAATTATATCCTTCACTCGCCTCCTTGCAAATCTAATATGCACTTCTCAGGGGAGTCTATGCCATCTCACGTAACTCATATACACTCTGTATACATCATCCAGCTCATTCACCATCTCATCCCTCTTTCTGTTCAAAAGCTCTGCCAGCATCTCCGCCATCACCAACGATAAGTTCTCTCCCCTCTCTTCCTCCACGTTCTGGAATCTAAGATAATAGGAAGCCTTGTCCCTCTCAAGATGAGTCAGGGTCTCATTGGTCTCTTTATTCTGCTCCTTAATTATTTGTTCCATGCCTTCCAACTTCTTTTCTGTTTGATTAGCTTGTTTTACAATTGCTTTAATCTTCTCTTCATTTATTTTAATCAATTCTTGGATCTGGCCTATCTTTCCATCCAAATTTTTAACTTCACTTCTCATTTCCCCTAACTCATTTTTTAATTCTTCTTTCATTGTTTCTCTTTCTACTTTACTTTTCGTATGGTTTTTAGACATCGCTTCCTGCATTGTTGACATCATGCTTTGGATAGTTAATAATGTGGTTTGAACCAATTGCATGCTGGTTTGGGCTGTAGATTTTTCTGGCGCCAACATCCCTTCAATCGTTTTTTGAATCAATGTTGCTGTGAGGGTGGATGGTGTTACTGTTGGTGCCGGTTGTCTTCCTACTTTTGTAATGGTGGAAGATGTGCTGGTCATAGCTTTAATAATTCTTTGTTGTTTCTCCACTATCCTAGCTATATTCTCCCAAGTCGTATTGCCTACTACTATCAACCTTATCTGTATTTTACAATTCAATTTTCTCAATTCTCTAAGCTTTTATATTACTGTTTGTCTGCTTGATCTAATTTCTTAGCACCGTTAGGCAAGGATATTATTAACAGTTAATTAACTATATATTCAAACTTTCCAGCCCACCTTATTCAATATTACTCTAATTGTTCACCTCAAGTTATCCTAATATTGCAACTAATCTTAATAGATTCAATAAATCATCAATTCTTAAATCATCTAACAAGTCAAAAAATCATTCAACTATGTTTAAGTATATAACAATGTTATAACCCCAGTTACTTCCTTAAATTAAATACTATATTTCGGTTAATATTTCCTTAGATATATAATAAAAATTTAAATTCCTAATTAATATTTTATATATTTCAATAATTCATGATATCTAATATAAGGAGGGTATGGGAAAGAGAGGGAAGGATTGGTTAATTATCCTATCATTATATTAGTCAGTATATTAAATTCATTAATCTATAGTCAATCAGATATATGTAGAGAGGGGCAGAAAAGAAAGATATAAAATATAATCCAAAGGGGTTAAATATCACTTACTCAAATTAAATCTTATATCAAAATAACCAATCAATCTTGTTTTCTTATTATTTAAATATATACCATACATAAATAAAAAATGAAACTATACCGTTCCAATCAGTTTAAGGGAGAAAGAGAAACAAAACTAATGCTAAACAAGGAAAGAATTTACAATCTCCTTCTTTCCTAATATTTCCTTGGTAATCCTGTTATATCCAGTAGTTAATTCAAGTCTCACTTCTCCTTCTCAGTTCTCAATTCAGTCTGGCACTTCGGCCGCTTTACTCCACTCTCCCAGTCACAATGTCTGCCTCCACGAATTGCACTATCCCTCCTCTACTCACTTTCAAAGATTTCAAGGTTTTACGGTTCTTCTCCGCCTATAAAATACTCTTCGCAGTTTGTTCATATGACTGGAAATACAGAACTTTCATCACCAATAATTCCTCTTCTTTCCTTTCCACGTTCCTTTTTAAGAGCAAATTTCCACTTTATCCAGAGCTATGGGTAAACAGCCCAGTCTTGCCGCTACAATCCGCTTTCCCCTTTCCGCTCTGGAGTTTCAAACATGTACCAATTACCTTTGAAATTTATCCGTTAGTTATAATCCAACACCAATTTCCCTTCTGTATCTTTCCCGGACTCCAAATTTGATCACGTCTCTCCGCTTCCTTCTCAAAGTTGTTCCATCACGTCTTCGGGCCAGCCTAACCGGCTGACTTCTTTTGCCCTGTGCTTCGGGCTCCCTTCTTTACCTCCAGGATTGCAATTTCCGTTTCAGCTCCAAGATTTCTTCCTCATTTACGTGATCCCACCAGGATCTAACTTCAACTCAAACGGCTGCCCATGAGCAAAAACCCCGATGTAAAAGAGCAGATCAAAGTTTTCCTACCTCACCATGCCACAACGTCACCAAAAGTCATAAATGCTAATACGAGGACTATCCACAAAATAGATTACGTTTTCGTCTGTAGCAAGAAGGGGCGGAGCTAACGCGGCCATCTTTGGTCTGTGCGTCCGCTGCTCAGTCTGCATCTAGTCGTGTTAGTGGGAGGTTTGTATCATTGCCCGTTATTTCACAGCAAACGTTTGAAATGTGTGCTGCAATTGAAAATCCCTTGAGTTGTGAGATGTGATCAGTGACCTGGCTTGGAACACAGCGCTTTAACGATGACGCGGAACTGCGGGCGGGTGTGACTGACTGGCTCAAATCTCAGGCATCAAAGCGCTGTGTTCCAAGCAAGGTCTTCATCCTCGGAAACAAGTGGTAGTCACTTGGTGCAAGATCGGGGCTGTAGGGCGGATGAGGAAAAATCTCCCACTTGAAAGCATACAGGACTTCTCAAGTGCCGTAGTTCGGCCATTTTTAAACTTAATGCACCATTGGCGCACTCCACCTTCAGTGATGATGTTGTCCCCATACACTTCACACAGTTGCCGAAAAATTTCAATCGGTTTATGGTTTTTTGCCAACAAAAACCTTATCACTGATCGAACCTCCCACTAGCACGACTAGATGCAGACTGAGCGGCGGACGTACAGACCAAAGATGGCCATGCTAGCTGCGCCCCTTCTTGCTACAGACGAAAATGTAATCTATTTTGTGGATAGCCCTCGTATTTAATCCAAGTAATGACTGATTTGTACCCTTCACGTTGTAAGATTCATTTTAGATGAAGGCTTTGTGTCATTTAATAAAAAGCTTTATTTCTCAAAATATTGCTCTAAATCCTTTTTTTCCTCTCATAAAATAAAATTTCAGCGGAAAGCCTATGCTGCTTGTGCTAAAAATAGGGAAGAATGTAAAATATATTTGCACCAGTAAATGTTCTTAATGCAGTAAATTTGTGATGTATATAGCAACAGAATACTGCTTTGACATTTATTTTAGCAAGTTCAAAATCAATCATTTCCTTTTTAAATGATTATAGGAAACCTTATATACAAGGTAGAAATAGTCCAGGCTGCTGGTTCTGTTCTTAGAGAAGTGTCTGTGGAGATTCTCAGTCATCCAAGTCATGGTTGTCCCAAAGGTGCTTTTCCAAGAGGCAACAGGACTTTCTGGTTTTTCTTTGAAGATGCTTCACTTCTCATCTAAGAAGCTTCTTCAGCTCTGACTGGGTGGTGGGGAATGGAAGGATTTATACCACTTTTTAGAGAAGTATATTTCCTTGCAGGAATATACAAGCAATAGAGATATGATTTAAAACTTTGCTGCTTGTATAACATTAAACCTCTTTGCTGATAGTGTTTCAAGTTTCAAACATTTGGATAGTTTCAATAAAGAAATACTTGACAACTACAATAACTTCCTTCCACTTTAAAAGTTTGTGCTTTATTTATAAATATTGAGATTACATGCATTTTTGCTTATTAACATTTAAGTGTTCTTTTATAAGGTAGATTCAATTTATTCTTTTTTTAAAAAGCTAATGTAATTGCATTTTTACAACCCTGCATTTACAGGTTTGTTGTTATTTTGGCTATTTTGAAGTCAGGAAGTGGAAAGGAATAATGGAAATATTTTTTATATTATTTGCTATTTCTGTTTTCTGATTGATCAGAAGCATTGTATTGAGGATGAAATTATTTACCTTTTAAAATATAATAAACTCATGTTATATGGTAAGCATTTCCCCCCCAAATTGAACACTTATTGCTGGTATAACGTATCTCTAGGAGATGGAGCTGAAGCAGCAACCTTTCCCAATGCCTTGTCAACTTGCAGTTCTTCCCTTTTTAATTTGCAGTTTTATTTCCTTCCTCCCTTTGATTTCATTGGAAATTAATGGAGTATATCTTCACAAGACTGATACAGTCCTTCATTTATTCTAGGTATATGTCAAAGCTTTTATTTATGGAGGAAAAGTTCAAAAGATATAAACGGAAAATTAAAACTTAAAAGAAGATCGGGAATAACAGATACACTCAGATATATTTCAGCCGCCTTGAAGTGCTACACAGCAACGTGCTATGAGTGTACTTTGCCTATTTGTCTCTTTCTAGTTTTAATGGAACATTTGAAAAGAATTCATTTTTCACTCAGATGCTGTTCACTTTCATCCTTAAGTTTGGGAGCTAACTGACAGGGGAGAGGTGGCAGATGGATGCCTTTAGTTTTTCCCTAATTTTCCCTGCAACATACTATTCACAGCAGCATATATGTGTAGAATCTGAGGGAAAGAGCATTTGTCCTATGGGGTCATATTTCTACTTAACATGGTGAGATCCACAGCATATGTATACAACTCCTCTTCTCTGTCTCCTTTTTCTAGCCTTTTTCTTTACATTTCCATTTTGACAAAGAATGCTCTGTGGCTTTGGTAACAAGGTAGTTACTTACTCCAACAAGACCAACTTCCTTCAAGGAGGCTCTCCTGGATGATGTTATTGGTATTGCCACATTTTTGTGCAGTGAGGTCTAGAATATATCTATTCTTCAAACATCCCACCTCTAGAAGTTAGACTTTTCCCTTTGGGAATAGCCTTTTAGAAGGTAGCAAAGCCGAACCTTACCCAGAGACAGTGGGGAGGCAATGCTTCATCATCACTATTTGTTTTTCATGGTTACCATTATGGGTTCATTGCACAAACAGTCAGGTGTTTTAGACTGGATTTGACATTTTTATCCAACTATCGATTCCTTCCCAAGGACCTGGGACAGACAGAAGAATAATTGTGTTAAAAGTGTCATCACAGGATATAAGCTGTTCCAAGTAAACTTACCTTTTGCAGTTGACCAATAGTGATTTTGTCAATGCCAGTGGTGTTCAAGTGATGTGCCATATGTTTTGGATCACACCCAAGGGGCCTGTTGTTATTGGTACAACCTTTGCTTTCTTTTGCCACAATACTATTTGTATAGGTTTTTATATTTTGTGATATTTTTCCTGTTCTTTCTATTCTGTTCTGCTATATTGCAATGTTCACTATCTAGACTTTTTGTCTTTCTAATCAACAGTTGTTAAGTCTGGGGTGTTATGTGCCTCAGAGCACTTTAGCTTCTTCATTTTCTATTACTTTTTCTGTTTTGTGGTCCCACCAGATCTTACTTCCAGGCATATTTCTGCAGATATTCCAATGCACCATTGTTGCTTCTTTCTCATACTGTAGATTATCATTAGTTTATGCAATCTTTTTGCAGCAGCTAACTAGGTGATATTCATTCAGCTTCTTTGCAAAGGCAGCATCTGCTGTCAGTTGGCACCATATCTTCTCAATTCTGCTTTACATGTATTTGTTATTAAGCTTGGTCTTGTGCAGCCAGAATTAGCCCCTATCTCTCTTTCTTCAACTTTGTTTCTCTTAGCCATTGTCAGATCTTATAATTATCTGTTTTGCTTGCTATTTGTGTGTGTGGGTATGGGTGGGTGGGTGAGTGTTCTGGCCGTATAATATTTTTGCCTTGCCATGTCAATTTTCTATTCTTCATTTGGCATTATTATTATTATTATTATTATTATTATTATTATTATTATTATTATTATTATTATTATTTTGTTTCTTACCATTATGATGATCATTGGTTTCTGTTGTTTTGGATTTGAGTATTATGATGACTATGGATTATTATTAATATTATTATTTTTTCTTATGGTTTCATTATGTTTTTGGTTTTCTTATGGTGGATGTTTTAATTGCATTTGATTTTATGATAAGCTACCAAGAATCAGAATAATTCAGCATCACACAATAAATACACAATTTAATTAAATGGAAGATTCTGGTGGAAGACAATTATGAGAGATGAGCGATGGGAGATTCTGCTGGATAGAGTCTGTTGTTATTTTGCTTGTTATTATTATTACTATGTATAGCAATGTGAAATCAGAGCAGCCAGTTTTTTAATTGATGTTGGCCTTCCTATGCATCAAGTTCTTATTATTTAGTTATTATTTAATTAAATGTTATGCTATCCAACTTCTAGCAATTCTGGGTGCTTCACAGGTAAACAACATTAAAAATAATTTTAAAAACCCAACATAATAAAAAAGAAATAAAAGACAGCAAACATGACAGGAGCAAAAACAACCTAAAAAGACATTCAGCTGCCCTTGCCAACCATGATGACTGACTGTTCTTGGGACAATGTTGTGTCATTACAATTCTCACTTCCACAGTTTAAAAAAATACATCATAATCCTTTATTTATCTTTTTTTTCCTGTATGCTTTAATAGATATTTAAAAGATAGCACTAAGAGGATATGTGGACAAGAAGAAGGAAACAACTAGAAAAGAGACAGAGAAGTTGTATAAAATTAAATTAACTTTGTAAGATGACATTAGTGATTTGAGAATCATTATTAAGACTGAGACAATCCTCAATAATTAAATATAGTGGCCAGTAGAATGTGAGTCAGAATGAGCCATCAGCAAAACTTTCTGTCTAATCTAAAAATGCTATGGCTTTTTAATGATTCAAGCAGAAGCTAATGTACTACGCTCCCATCGCATTTCATGTGGCAGGAAAGCAGTAAGAATACAATGGTCTTGGTTTTCTTTTTAACTCATGAAATTTTTCATACTGAATAGTGGGTAATACATTTTTCCAATATTGATAAAATTGAAAATAGATTGACTAAAGATAAATGTACAGAAGTTATTAGTTGCTATTGAAAGAATTTTTCCGCTCATCCACCTGCTTATTTGCAAGCATTTCCTGCTGAAGATTAATCTGATCTGATACCTTGATCTGTTTGCTAGTCAACATTGTGCTTCCTAATGAATGACAGTAGGCCCTTCAGCTTGTGGATTTTGAAGTAAAGATTACAGGCTGTTACATTTACAGCAAAATAAAGCTTCATTTCCCATGCCCTGTGACGTTCCTGTACATTTGCTTATATGCAGCATGAGTGGCATACATTAGTAGATTCACAGCATGTGTTTGCCCTTCCATTGAGAAGAGATTTGCAGTCCCAGATTATTGCAGCTGGCATTTCAGATTAGATCTTAATTTGTTTGTTTGGAATTTTGAATTGCTGTAAGAGACTGGATACTCAAAAGGCATCCCCCCAAAAAAAAATTCAAGACATCTGTTCTTCTCTAAAGAGAATGTAATATGAGACACTGTTTTTTCCTTCTTCTCCAGAAATTTCTGCCTAGATCACAGGAACATAAAAGAAGTTTGTCTTCCCTGCTATATTTCATTTCTATATTAATGACATCATATTGGCCCTCACTAAAGTAGATTTTCATCCTCCATCTCTGATTCATAATCCAGTCTCCATGTTAATGTATGCTGGCAATGTGGCTACCCCATTTAAATACCAAGCACAGCCAAAATAAAGACTATTCTACCAGGCCAGCAAACTCCAAAAGGAGAGTGCACTATTCATTGTCATACCTGCAAAATTAACAGCTACCAAACTGTACCAATGAAAGACTTCCAGTATATAGGCATTTATTGCCAATTATCTTTGATTGATTGATTATGCATTGTCAAGTCAATGTCATATTTTAGTGGTAAAATTAATAGACCTTTCAGTGACTCAGTTATGTATCTCTTGGAAACTCCGAGCTTCTAACATATCCTGAAATCATAAAAAGCTTCTGTTTTATTTTTTAATGGTAAGGGAATAATTATGTGCCTGGAGAAATCACATTATTTAAATCTCAAGGTGTTTTCTCTTTGTAATGCATACAGTACATATGAGTGTGCAAAACTACCCCTGTATTAGAAGCAACTCAATCAAAATTCCTGAGATCTACAGATCTGTAAGAATTATTTGCAAAACCCACCTGCATATATTAACCCATTGTAAACATTCTTTCTAACATACATACAGAACTAATACCTTTCTTTTAAAAACTCTGCTTGTGGAAGCCTAAGAGATAATTGAGGCAGTAACAATAATTTAGAAGATTCTTCACCCTGTAACAGTATCGCACCTTGTCTATTGCAGTCCTGGAGAGAAAATTCAAAACTGTCTCTTACAATGATCAATTATGTCTTTGTAGAAATAGTGGAGCCCTTAAGTGGTGTTTTATTACATTGCCTCATATATAGAGATATTAGTAAAAGGTATATTGCACCTGTTTTGGCAAAATTCCAATGGTCATATATTTATTCATATGATTCTACAACCTTCACAGTGGCCAAATTCTATTATGCTGCTTTCAAGACTAGAGTCAGATTCTGACCCAGCAGCATAAATAGTCAGTTCCTGTATAAGAATTTGAGTTTCTCTTTTTGTCTGACTTTTCCACTATCCTCCCACCTGTGAGGCATATTGGTTTTTTCACTTTTGCATTATTCAGTCTGTGATGATAAATTGAATAAACTCATAGAGACCATTCACACATACAGATACACAAACACACGCACACACACATACACACACACATTCTCTTCTCCCTTTCCAGCAGAAATAGAAGAAGAAGAAGAAGAAGAAGAAGAAGAAGAAGAAGAAGAAGAAGAAGAAGAAGAAGAAGAAGAAGAAGAAGAAGAAGAAGAAGAAGAAGAAGAAGAAGAAGAAGAAGAAGAAGAAGAAGAAGAAGAAGAAAGAGAAAGAGAAAGAGAAAGAAGGGATGGAGATGAAGGAAGGATAAAGAGTAGCTGCACTGAGGAAAGAAAGAAGGAAGGAGACAGCAGGGAACATATACTGCATGTATAAAAGTGAAAGATATGTGGGACAGAAAAGGAGTTACAGTGGTTTTTAGGCATTATAAAGAAGCTAAATTTATCATAAACAGGCTCTCCAGTTCTTCAGATTAATCTTTAAAACCATTCTTATGTTTCATCAGTAGGTTCTGCACTTATTTGCACCTCTTGCTTATTCCTTGTTTTTAACAGATGCTTTTATCATCATATTTGAGTAACCTCCATTCTTATTTGGAAGGGAGTCACACACTCCATGAAACGTGGTATCTGGGAAGTCAGTTTCCCCTTCACGAAAAATTCAGTAACCAGGAGCTCAATGGATTTGCTGCCACCCAGTAACCATTTGGCTGTGCTGTATAGACTTGCTGACAAAAAGTCAAAGCTGTATCTTTGGTAATAACAGTTAATAATGTATTCCAAATTATATGTTGTATTCCTTAAATCAGTTTGCAGGGTCAACAGGTTGACGTCTAATGCGAGAAAGAGCAGGCTTTTAAAAACATGTCTTTGATCTGACTAAAATAAGCTTGTCCTATCTGGGCTAAAGAAATCTGGGCAACCAATAGGTGGTAGCAGATAGAGCTTCCTTTGCTTCTTGCTACCTTTAAGCAATGTTTGGGGTGGGCAGGTGTTTTTCTTTCTTTGTTTTGCTGTATATTTCAGTCCAGATCTGATAGATCCCAACCTAAAACCACAATAATTTGAAAAAGTTGCACTTTTCTAAAATAATATAATTAATAAAGGCTGTTCTAGAATCAGAAATTTAGAAAAAAAAATCAGGTAATACTCAAGGTTTTCCAAAGTCTACCCTTACTTCAGAAACTCAGGGAAAACCTAATTATTTCTTACAAATACATCTGATGAATTTCTGCCTGATGCACTGTGACATTAGAAATAACATAAAAAAGTAATTGAATGGGCCCGTAATTGATACCTAATGGCATACACCTGAAGTCTCTCTCCATAATTCACTACAAGTTGACATCCCAGCACTGTAGAATGGAACATACAATACGTAATGTTCATTGAGAATGTCAAGAAATGAAACAGTATCATTTACTAGTTTTATAGTGAACTGTTCAAAATCATAATTAAAATTTTACTTTCCTAAGTACTGTATGAATTATGGAGAGATCAGATATTGCCTTCTCAGAATTTGTCCTAAGTTTGCCCTATAAACTATATTAAACCTTAATGACAAATATGAAGCAACAACATTGCCCATTGATATACTGTGCAACTACTCCCAATTCCCCTAAAGAACTTTAGCTAATTACATATAATAATATATAGAAATGTATTATGGTTCTGGTTTAATAGATTAAATTCTAATAAACTATTATTCATTTCAGTATTCTCACCTTAAGTATGCATCAATGAGTTATGTTTTCCAATATGAATGAAGTCAAGATTATTGTAGTCCAATTCTAATGAATCTCAAAAAAACCCCTAAAATAAATATTAGCCTTTTTTATGTGACTAAAATACTCTAGATGATAAGCAACTGAACTCTATATGACTTCAGTTGAAATAAATTAGTTAAGATGAGAAACAATTTCCCCTGCATGCTGAAGCAGACTTTTGTCAGTAACAACTTCCTTCAGAGACTTTCTAAATTAATTTTATTCTATTGATGATATTTTCGGCTTTTCAGTGGGATAATGTGAAAAAATGTCAGTAGTATGCATCAATGGAAATCAGAAATAGAGATAGATGGATGGATGGATGGATGGTAGATAGATAGATAGATTTTGTGTGTGAGAGAGAGAGAGAGAGGGAGAGAGCGGGGAGGGAGGGAGAGAAGAAGTGATTATAGATGGAATACTAGTTTGCTGTTATTATATTTAATGAGTTTATATTTATGCTTTTTAATGTTCCTAATTATATTAACCACCAGCATTCCCTGTTTACAACAAGATGCAAAAAAGAAATAAATCAATTACATACAGTAACTTCCTTATAGACAGTTTCTAGCAAAAAGGTGAACAAAAATAATTTCTGGTGATGTAGGTGTTAAACATGTACTATAATTATGGAAGCACTGCCTTTTCTTTGTTCCTTCTGCTCAGAGTGATGCCTCCTTTCCCTGTCTAGAGGTGATGGATCAGCTTGTAAGTGCAAATGTTCTTACAAAGCCATACAAAGAGGAATAACATTGAAAATGGCTTTTTATTTGATCCTGTCCTTTAAGGTCAACACTCAAGGTTTGGGGTAACTTTTTAGTGTTCTCCAGTATAAGCAGAGAATCAAAGAAGAATAAGAAGAAAAGGGGGAGAATAGATTCTTTAGTTTAGAAAAATTCTACAGCTCCCTTTTAGAAAACAAACTTAATTTTATGATTCCAACTAGGAAGCTTTATGACTTAAGGAGAGCTTGGCAGATTCTTCACGAGCAATCTGGGAGAGGTTTTACCAGCAAAATCAGGCAGACTAGAATTTCTCTACTCTGAATCTAATAGCAGTATCTGCCTTGTCACATCCAGTCTAGAGAAGTTCTTCCTGCAGCAATATCTAGCTTCCTTCCTTCCTCTAGCTCTACAGAGAACTCATTTCCCCTTCCTTTTGTTCCTCAATAGCCTTGTTAGCAGCTGTCAGCAAATTAGTGGCTTTCTGTTAAAGGTCTTCTTGCAAGTGGCTAAAGAGAATAAAGCATTCTCATGAGTAAGCTAGTGTTTGACCTCTTCACAGATGATTGGTTTCAAATTGCCATCATTCCTCTCCTCTTGGCTATGTCTTCATAAGGTGTCTGTGTATTTGAGAGGGTTTGTTTCCTGTGTTTTCCTGTCCCTCTTTTTCCAGCCAGCATTCCAGCTGACTATTCCACAGGAACCGAATGATGAAGATGGCCAAGATTAACTACATATGTACTTGGAATTCAATCTGATGAATGCAGACCACATATGTCCACCAAAACTGGATTTACAACTGAGCTTACCATGGGAATGAAATTCACATTTTTATGACTCTGCTTCTCTATCAGGGGTGTCAAACTGGCAGCCCATGGGTGGGATGCATCACACACAGGCCACACCCACCCCAGCTCCGTGAATGGGAAAAACGTCATGAAACATCATGTGATAGCAATGTGATGCCTGAGTTTGACACCCATGCTCTAAATGCTCTTCTGTGAAATAACATCGCCTTCAACAAGCATTGCATACAAAATCCAAGATACACTAATATAAGATGGTTCATATGCAGCCCCCAATTCTCTACCTGGCCCTCCTTAGAACCCTGAAATTTGTTGTAAAAAATAATTTTTTTATAAAATAAAATATTTTTATAAATAAAAGCACAGCTTGTATTTTATAGTTTCTCCACTCAAAAAAAAATGTAAATGAGAGGCAACACTCCCTTCCATGGCCTCAAATCATATCAGGAAATTTCAGTGATAAGTCCTATGACTTTCCAGTTGTCTTCTTTCAGCTCCAAGAAAGTTGCCACCTTGTAAGTTCATAGCCAACTTCAAGATACAGTGAATTAATTTATATATTGTAAACAGATATGCTTGCCTCTGTATCTTTCTTTCTCTCATATACATATTCACTATAGAAAAATTGAAGGAAGTTTAACATTTTCCTCTTCTTCATGCACTTACACTTTCTGTCTTAAAAGGAAGATGGCTTACATAATGTGTTATGGAGAATAATTATTTAATGCTGTGTGCAGATTACTTTCATAGACATGATCTGAACATGTGCACCTACATCTGGCCAATATTATTTATTCCTGTTAAAATGGATATTTTCTAAATCAACTGCCATTATGCTTTTGAGAAGCTTCTTTTATTATTCCCTAGGACAATGTCTCAGGGCTATTTTATCTACCTTTTGTGAACCACTCAGTGTTTCTACATAAAAGAATAATAATACACTATTAATAATAAACTATAAATACATAAATTTTAAATAAATATATACATGAGAAGACCACAAAGAATCAAGATCTGAAAATTGAAGTTGAAAGATTATGGTATAAACTTGCCATGATGGTCCCAATGGTTATCTGCACACTGGACGCCATACCAAAAAATATTGGACAGCACTTTAAAAAACTATGTATTGACAAAATGTCCATTTTTTTATTACAAAAGGCCACATTACTTGTATTCACACATACAATATACTATGCTGATATGTATGACATATATCTATGACATTATAAAATTCTAGGTTCTTGAGAAAAATTCAAACCAAATGAAGAGCAATAGCAGCCAAAGAACTGGAAGCTGTAGTTTTGTATTATTTATATAATAATAAATAAAATTTATAAGAACTTTCATTAACTGAAAAGCAAAATAAACATTCAAATTCTTTCAAAATTCATGTGTATTAAACCTCATGAAGCTAAAATAAATATGCTTATGACTAATAAAAAATGAGAAAATGTGTGGCATGCTATTGAAATCCAGAATTCAAAGAAAGAAGTAGGACCATGGACAGTTCTAAACTGAACTGATGAGATTCAGTCTGCAATTCAGCAAAATCTGGAAGAAAAACAGCTTCATAAGTCAGGAGTTCAAACAGAAAATAAACAAAGCAGAAAAAGAAATGACTTTAGGTTTTTCTATCTAACAAAGGTTTTTCTGGCTTGTTCTGGTCAAATAAGTGCTTAAAGAGCTCTGTGTCACTTTTGTTTCCACTTCTGTCTGAAAAAAAGTGCTGTTGCTTAAAGAGACAATATACTTCAAGCCCCTTTATAAGAGAAGAGTAAGTCTGATCTCTTTAGGCTAAAGAGGTAGTGTTAAGACTGGATCAATTGTACACAATCTGCCTCGCAAAATATTTGACTTTCTGCAAACATTCATCCTTAAGAAAGTCTCTAACAACACTTTCTACCTCTGTCTCATGGCAGCCTCTTCCTTTGGGACATTTCCTTGCAATTTAGAGCAAGATTCTTAGTCTCTGTTAGCGAGTCCCTACTAATCTTCTTTAATTAAAATTTTTGTGACCTAACCCATCCTACAAGATGGGCTATTCACTGTTGTTAACATCGGTGCTTCTATATTCTTAAACATTCTTTCCAACAGCTTTAGAAAGGCAGTTCAACCTCCACTTTTATTCTTTATTCTTCTTTATTCACTCTTACTTTTTGAGAAAGATCTTCAAATTTAGTGAACTGTTCAAATGGTTCCAGATGACTCCTACAACTGTATTTCAAAATGACAAGAAAGCCAGGGGAGAGAAAATGTTATTAGATTAAAGTTCATCTATTAACAGTAATTTCTGAAATATAAACGGGATGGAGCATAAATTATAAATTAGGGTGTATGGGGGAGGCTGTGTAGGATTAATTAAATCACCAGTAGAAATAATCAAAATCATTTCAGTTAGGTTCAAATAGTGTTTTGTTCATTTGTTAAAAGACTTTTATGAGATGTAATAGAATGTTGAAGCTATGTACAGTAAATTACATAGATTGTGGCTGAATTAATATATCACTCTAAACCACTGTTAATCATGATCCGTTATATCAGCTACTCTTGCTTGGATTCATACATAAACAATAATTTTTAAACCACACTGTCTGGGTTCATACAATGTACTAAATCTAATCTAAAGACTAGATTTATAACAAAGCAATTTAATTGGCATATAAATAAAAGAAAACCAAGTGAAAGTATCTATGCACAGTATAAATACAACAGTCTTAAGCAAACGTAAGTCATGAAAAGTAAGCTAGTGAGTCATCAGGAATAGAGATTTGGAAATTAGAAGAATTTGGGAGAAGTACTTTTTACTGGTGCTATTATGATTACTGATAAGCATCAATTTAATGTTAGAGATACTTAATAATGTCAGTCAACATATTTCTAAATAAGGAATATTTCATGATTTAAAGTGGAAGTCTCATTGATTGTTCAAATTCAAAATTTCTTAAAGATGGGAAAGCCTTGTTCTCTCTGGTCTGACTTGGGTAATGTTGATAACCTTAGACTGGCTGCAAATTTATGTAGTCTTTTTATTAGGTCTGTTACAACCTTCTAATTTTCAGTAGAAGTATGTGGAACATTATTAATATGAAACAGTTGATCAGAGTTTGAAACAGCTTATTCTGACCTACTTGAAATGTTTTGAGCTCAGAACAAGGCTTCTTATTGTGATGTTCAGCATTTAAAGCTTTTTTTGCTTCTTAATGTTGTTGGTATTGTTAGATTCTTGAGCCATTTCCCCCCATTTAGTTGAATATAATTAGAAAGACTGTACTCATAGTGGCAAATACTAGGAAAATGGAAACATAGTTGAAGAAGACATCACTGCAGAGTTTCTGGTTTCATTAAAAAACTGAAGATAAAAAAACAAGTTCCGTTTTGTAGTCCAATGATTCTTGTGTAGCTTATTTCAGTGCTACACAATAACTCATTCTCTACTTTCTTGGAGCTACAGTATTGCAGATGTGAACATTTCAAGGCGTCAAGTTGGTCATATGTTTTCCTAATAATACTCCCATTTACTTTAAAAAGAAACTATAAGTTGAATGCTAACTTTTTGTTAAAACATGCAGTAGGAACCTGCAATGGGTATCTAAAAATCTAGTCTAAAATTTAAAGCAGGAAGATAAGGTGAACACCCCAAAGGCGATAAAATTCAGAGACAGACAGAAGTAAGATAATAAGAACAAAAATATATTTTCTCTCCCTGGGTTTCAGATTTTGACAGGTCATACTTTGACTCAAAGCACTTACATTACTATCAGTATGCAAGCCAGAAAGATAAAGGCAAAATGAGCACACATTTTTGTCAAGCTGAAAAGACAAAACATTTATAATACGAGCAGCATTAAATCAGCTGTTACAGTTCTGAAAGTTTTGTTGGAAAGGATATTAATGCCATTTTTAATTAAAAGACTTGCAATTTTTTTTCCTTGATAAAAGTCTCTCGTTAGTGAACTGAAATGGCTTCTCAAGAAAATGTTTAACAGCGGGAAAAAGTACAATACTGAGGAAAGCTCTATGAAAAGTTTAAGCTGAGTCGATGCTTTATGGGTTATTATTTTAAGCCTGAAGTGGGAGTCAAGAGCTGATCTTCTGCCACAAGCACTGCAGGGTTGGTTGCATTGAAACATAAAAATCCTTAATCTAAATATTTAATTTCAGATTAGATGGATTTCTACTAGAAGGCTGTGAAACATTTCTGATGAAGAGACTCAGAGGACACACTAGTAGGCAACTGTAGCTGGATTTTGCTATATTTCTGCATCTGATTTCTCTCTGGATTAAAATGCCAACAGCATGGGGGATGTAGTCCACGATGCTAGAACATTTGCTTTACTTCATTTTTTTTTAAAAACAAACAAACTTGTTTTTAATAAAACAGAAATTTTGATTTTCCAGTCAAGCACACACAGAATAATTAGCAAATGCTATGCAAATTGTCCCCCAGCAGGGTGTCACTCATCTTGTTTCCCTTTTCCTGCATCCAGACTGCAACTTGGCTGCATTTTCTTATAGGTTCAGCTAGGATATGCTATGACAATATCCATCTTTGATTATCCTTGGGTGTTCAGAAAGCCACATTAACATAAAAAAATGATAGATTAAAGGAAAGACCAGAGAATAAGCAGCAGACAATATAAGTAATGGCAACCATTGTGATGCTGAGAAAGAGATGGATGGTGCATAGTAAGAGTCAATCAATCCTCACATTGACAATATAGGTAGAGGGCCAGGATCCTTCACAGCTGGATTTCAAGAGATAGAAGCATTCAATTTTAATCTCTTTAATATAAGACTACCCATTGCATTTTTTTCCAGTTTTAAATCATGTTGGAAACAAATGCTTTCCCTACACGTGGTCATATTCTGATGAACATCTATGCACACATGCAACTAGTTTATCAAAGATCTACCTATAAAAGTCTTCTTCTTTCCAGGTTGCCACATGAGAAAACCAATCAGAGATTACAAACATCTTGCCAGGCTACAAGGTACATTTGACTGTTTGCCTTCCCAGCCCCTCCTCCCCCCCACTTGAAAGAAACTAGATTACTCCACCATAAAACTAGACTGCTCTGCTAGTATTTGGAAAGTACAACTTTTTAACTACCCAATTATATTTTGTGAATGTTATTCATTCCATCCCTGCAATCAAAGGAGCTAATATTTAATGTAAAGAAAAAAAGGTTTTGTGGTTTGAATAAAAACCAAATGTTCAGGTTAGATTTGGGAACTGTGTGTGAGCTACAAAAATGGGTTGTAAATACTTTTTTTTCCCCAGCAGAAAAGCTAATTACGCTCTTGCAATAATAGAATAGAATATGGGTTTTATTTTTTTTATTTGTAAAAACATCCCTTACCGGTATTTCCAGGGAGAAAATATATTCTAAATAAAATGTTTTAAAATAACTCACCCTAAACTCCTTGATTTTAGATCTATAGAAGAAGGGGCAGAACCTGGGGAGGTAGAATCAAGACAGGAATCAGCCTGGAATCATTAACGTTCCCACAAGCTATCCAAGTCCAGCACCCCCTTGAATTCTATTAACTCTTAAATAGCATCAATTTAGTGCTGTTAGTTGACCTAGATTCTTCTTTATGGCTTGAACAATAAATCAGTTTCACTGTAATTTAAGACATGATCTTGATTTTTCATTCTGACAAGATCTACCTGACAAAGTCACATCTTCATTAATAATAGCTTATGAAGAAAAAAAAATCCTGCTGTCGTCTACTGAGAGAGTAAAGGGTGAATGGCTATTTGCAGGCATTCAGTTTATGATATTGTGAGATGGTTTCATATGTGGACGCAAGCTTCTAATGGTGCTATTTATCACTATGACAAAGGCTGGAATAGAGGAAAGCTTGAACTGAAGTGAAGTAAAAAAGTAGAATTTTGATTATTTCAGCCACTGAGTATGATATTATCTTATAAAGGCAGATTGTATAGGTATGATTTGCACCTTACCAATCAAGTTGATCTTGCTTTAGAAAACATCCCTCTGGGTGTATTCTAAAGTATTTTAGTTTATTGCTACCTTAAAATAAAGTTTTTGTCTATCCTAGATTACTCTGATGAGCTATTAGGGCTATTGCTGAGATTTTTCCCCGTCCAAATGCTTGTTATGACATTTATATTAACCATTGTTATATGCTGCCTTCCAATATCATAAGGAACATGTTTGTGAGTGTGTACATATGTACGTACATAAATACATACATATATGGCAGGAGCTGGGGCAAGTAACTGGGAGTTTACCCTGTCACACAGCACTCAGGTCTTGAATTAGCCTGCCAACTGAAAAGGTCAATGTGGATCCATTGTGCCCCTATATATTACTTAATCTTCCACCATCAGAAACAGAAACTGTAATTCAAGGTAAAAACATAATATCCCAAAAGCAGATCAAATGTGCTGATGTAGATGAGTGGAAATTGGAACAGTAGACTATGCACTCTGTATAAGGCTTTGCAGTTATAGAATACAAACATTTATTATTATATATTCAAGTAGGCCAGAACACTTTTTATGGCTTTATGAGTGATATCAATTTTTTCATATGTGTCAAAGGAATTTGCAATATTTTTCTCTTTTGCCCTAACATATGTGGAAAATCCAAATCCTATATGATGTATTTTTAACCCATTATTTTTCATTTAAATGTTTTATAAAAGTTGATTTTTCATTATAAAATAGTGGCTTATTTTACTGTCTGATTAATTGATTTTTTTTTTACCAGTAACCGGGGTTACTGCATTTAAATGTAACTGTTGATTAACTGCCTTTTAAGGATTGACAATCAGTTCATTATTCATGTCATCACAAGTATTTTTTAGTAGCTGGATGGAGAGCTACCTAGAGCTCTAAACTTATAGGCAAGACTGGGAAGGTAAAAGGTTATTCCAGGAGGAGACAATGACCAAACACTCCCATATGGCTGTCCAGAAAACTACTTGATTTATGGAGTTACGATAAACTGAAGGAGTATTTATTTTCAAGACCTGAAAAAAGGAGAAAATTAATTGCACAAGATTGAGTTTTATGGTGGAATTTAATACATTTAATACATAATCTATGATACAGATTTATGAAAATTTTATGTATAAATTATATAAATTATCAATACTAAGAGTTTAAAGGAATTCCTTAGCCGCACAGTTCTTTTACATTTATGAAACCTTAAGAATAAGAACAGAACATTCTGGAAAAGTCTAGAATCTTCAATTTCTGCTCCTATACTTTGTGTCATTATGAGTTCAATTGAGCAGTTTCTGAAAGTAAATTGCTGATAAATATCAAACATGCCATTCCAATTCCAAGCAGGCCCTAGGAACACTTCAAATAGTGTCCTGTTTAGAAAATGTTTACCTACATGAACTGCTTTTCCTGATCACATCATTAGAAAATCTGGAGTAGGAACTTCCGGTTTGAGCTTCTTCAGTGACAGACCAAAACCTCGTCTCTGCGAGACTTCAATCCGTGCTTGCCGCTGGAGCACCCCGAGCTGGCTGGTTTCGGGGCTAAGCCACCCCGTAGAGGTGGTGAAGAGGGGGGAGACTGCCAGCAGGGTTGAGGAGAGCCGCATCTCTCCTCCCCAGCTGGCCATTACTCCCTTTCCCGAAGGCGGTTGCAGTGGTGGTCAGAAATGGCCACAACAAAGAAGAACTCGACCGGAAAAGAATGTGCAGGAGGAAGATAAGAAGAGAAAGTTTTCGTTGACTGGGTCAAACAGCAAAAGCAACAAATAAGGTACCCTAGAATTGAAATTGTTAAAAAACAATAACATTGTTCCCTAAGAAGATCTTTAAGCTATGAAGGAGAGAGAAAAGGGAAAAGATTTGGTTTTCTCCTTTTCCTATACTGACAGCTAAGAGACTTAAGCAAGAAATTGGAAAAAAATCCACTTTGACATCAATAGGCATTTAATGCTGAAAATAAAAAGTCAAAGGGATAATAAAGATTTCTGGATAATTAAAAGCTTTTGAAAACAGGAAAGGAGAGAAAAAGAATAAAAGGGTAGGATCTGGAAGGGAGGAGACTGCCTGGAATTAAAAAAGAACTTACAGCAAAATCTCAACAAGACTTCCAAAAATACATTCTAACTGAAATATTGCAACAAAAACCCCAGGAAGAGAAAGTCGAAAAAGAAATAAGAAGATATAACTCGGGACTATCTGGATTACTTGATGATTTCTGGATTCTTGGTTATTGTTTTGAATGACTAAAATCAATCGGGTGGTTGTTTAAAACTTTTTAACATGGCTCCACTTTTAGAAGAACTGAAAATGGAACTTAACAAGTGCAAAGAAGATGCACAAGAAGGGAGAGGTTCTTTTGGCTTCGTATTTCAGTTTTTAGATATGGAGATTTGGAATTATGAGAAACAACAAGAAATGCCTGCGGAACAAGAAGATTGCGGCAAAGAAGAAGCCATCTTTAATGAATAAGTAATCTTAGATGGGGAAAAAACGGAAAGGGGGAAAAGAGAATGGAAAGTTTAAGATTGGGAAAAACAACCCCCCCCCCCCCAAAAAAAAAATAGAGTGAAAAATAAGTATAAAATCAGAAAGCAACAGAAGAGGGAAATGCAGAAGAGAGAATTAGAACTAGAGAAACAAGGGGGTAAAAAGGGGAGGGAAAAGATGAGAGGGAAGAAAGAAAGGAAAAGAAGTTATAAAGGACAGAAGCAAAATATAGAGACACAGGGCCTATTTAGAGATAATGGGTGAAAACTTAATGGAAAAAGGGAATCTGCAAAGGTACATAAGATAGTATGGTTATATTAGAAGCAGAAATAATTTTAGAAAATATGAAACAAGTATGATTAAAATGTCTGATAAAATAGCTATCGTAATTCAGTGGAATGCTTGTCAATAAATAAATGTAACAAAGGGTATATTTAATTATTTATATAACATATGTGAAGAGAAATAAGGGAAAAATTAATTATGGAGATTATATGTGTTTTTAAGGAAGTATGATATTTAATTGAAAAGAAGTGTTAAAGATGTTAAGATTTTAATGATTATTAATGATAGAACTGAACTGGAATGGAATGAGGGTTTATAATTACATATATTTACAATCTTTCTTTTTTTAAACGAATATAGTGTGTATTATAAGAATGTACTAAGCAGAATTCGATTGGAAGTTATGTATTATGTATTATATTGAAGGTCATAAACTTAAGGTATATATTGAAGTTTAAATAAGAGTTGAATGGATGTAATTAAAAGATATAAAGGTGTCATACTCCAATTAGTAACTACAGGAGAAAATTTTTTAATGAGAAAAGATAATATGAAATTGAAACAGAACCGACAAAAGTATAAATATAATGATTTGAATTGAGATGAGATAATCAAAATAAAATTGAGAAAATTAAAAGAGGGGAAAAATTATATAGAAAATGTAAAATAGTATAAGATATGGAATAGAATACAAAAAGGAGCATGAAATTGAGTTTTGTGTCTGTATAAAGAAGTTCAACCTGGAACCATGCTATTTTCAAAAAAGATGTTTTACTTGTATTTTGTATGTGTAAAAACCTAAATAAAACTTTATTTTAAAAAAAAAAGAAAATCTGGAGTACAAATGAAATGTTCTGTGCATTTCTGCTGAAGAAGGAGTAAATAAACAAGTTAGACAACTAAACTTCTCTTCTGTTTGCAGCAAGGTAGTTCTAAACATGCCAACCTTTGGGAGACCTGTAGACCTTTCCTTATGGATGGGCAGTATGCTGTGTGAACCTCTGATAATGTATATTTAGAACGTATTTCTCCCTGTCATAGTATTACTTTATTTAAATAAGACATTTTTTATTTTCTTTTTTATAATGATAGCTGTTTTTAAACATTTAAGTCAAAGTTGCTTGGTGAATGGACAACCATAGAAATCAAATAAATAAATAACAGAGAAATTATGTATATATTATGCTAAATACTCCCATGCCCCTTTTCATCTTATCAGGATATAAAAACAAATGTACTGTATAACTTTACCTCTTCTACTTGCACCACCAATATTTTCTAATTCCCTCTTTTCTTGAAAAGGTAATAAGCTGTGTCTGGCTCGGTCATCTTGTCACATTCAAGAACATCATTAATAACATGGGGGTGGCTACATTAACAATAGCTACCAGGTTACTCTTTAATTCTTTTTCAAATGTACTTGAAGAAGTCAGGATTTGAAATGGATATTACTTTACACAAAATGCGGATTGTTTTCAGTTATGTAAAGAGTCATTTTCAGTCTCTAATCTCTCTTCTGCATATCTTTCACAGCCTTCGGCAAAAGAAAGGAAATTTGCCCCAGAGGCATTGGGCTGGATCATCTAATTTAGTAAAATGCAAGCCATGTCCTCTAACACATGCCAGCTCTGTTTGTGGTTCTGATGGACACACTTACACCACCAAGGTAACATCATTTAATAATGAAAACGTACATGATAGTTCATGCATGAAAGTGCCATGAGAAATTTAAATTTACAGTATATGTATGTAGCTTTTTCTCTTGAACTACTTGAAAAATTTGTTTTTTGAAGGATTGGAGATAAGGAAAACCTTACCTTGCCACTGCTCCTATACCAGGCTACTGAGTGAAGTCAGTGTTTCACACTATTTTTCATGTTTCTAGTGGAAACATTAAATTTTTGGGGGAGGAGAGGGGAGAGTTTGCAAAACTACCAGATTTGATGCCACAAGAATAATATTGATGCAAAGAAAGAAGAGTTCACTGAATGTCCAAGTTATTTGAATCTTTAACTTAGTCTTGTGCTACATTTCATTATCTTTCTGATGCAGCTGAATGTATTTATAGGTATGATACTGTACTGCATTCATATTGACCATATGCATTGCTGTTGGAGATTAAAAATCTTGAAAATATAAATATAATCTGGGAGTGGAGAACATAGCCAACAGTCCTTTGCCATTGCTCCGTCAATCTCTGATAAGTGTACTGCTTTACTGGCATTCCCCCTATCCATTCAGTGGGTTAGAACCTATTAGATCCCAGGCAACAAATGAACTTTAATGTGTTCCATAAGAAAGTTGAGATTTCTTATGTATCTGGTAGGCAGATCAACCTAGGTCTTAGTTGTCACTTGGACTGGGTATTTTGCAAAGAGTTGGCTTGAATTTTCTAGACATCTGGTAGATAAAATTCATATTCACTTAGAATTGGACTGTGATTAAGCCAATACATTTGAGGTGATGGATGTTTTATGTGGTTGCCTGGTAACTGTTTGAATGTGAAACTCCTAGGAAGTAGACATGATCCTCAGGACTGTTAACCTGACTGCCTGTTTGTTTGGTCATTACCCTCTTGATTTATGAAGTTCTTTCAGGTGGTGTGTAATTGATTCACAATTACGGAGTTGGAAGGCATGATGGAGTCTTCTCATCCATCACTCTACTCAAGCAGGAAAATGTATACCGTTTCAGACAAATATCTTCTTTTTAAACCCCCAGTGTTAGAGCACCCTCAACTTCTGGAGGCAGGTCATCCCACTGATTAATTGTTCTGTCAGGATATTTCTCCTTAATTCTAGGTTCTCTCTTTGATTAGTTTTCATCTATTGCTTCTTGTCCTGCCTTCAGATTCCATTCAAAAATACCAGTTTTTCAGAAGGATGGCCTAGTTCACTCGTGATATGCTTCTCCTGTTATGTACTTGTTTTGCTCATAATACTGCATTCCTATTGGACAGATACTGCCGCCTAGCAATTGGTAGATAACAACAGTTCTAATTGGCCGCCTAAGTGGCGGGAGTTTTAAATAAATGTCATTGGTTGCGAGCCGCAAGCAGCCGCTATAAAAAGGGCTGCCGCAGCTCGACTTTAGTTGAAGTTGACAGTTTAATAAAGAGCTGAACTCAACTCCGGTCTCGAGTCTACTTTGTTCTGGCGATAGAACATCTCCTTTAAGAGGTTGTTGCTGGATCCAAGAGTTCTGCACAATTTTTACCCACTCTAACCTTCCTTTTCTTAGGAGGTTTGCTAAGAAGACAGTTTTAGAGGGCTCTGAAGGAAGCAGATTATTCAGGACTGTTTCAGTCTTATTTCAGGTTAGGATATAGTACACAGATAGCATCATGGTTGATAGTTTATGGATGGCCTCTTGCAAAGCCAGGATAGCATGTTACTGTTCTGATAATCCCTGTTCTTTCAGTGGATTTTAATACTATCAGTCATGGAAGCAGGAAAAAGATTGACACGAGGCCCTAATGGGTGATGTGATACAGGGCTTCCTTTTCCTGTTTAATATCTACATGGTCTACATTATTTTTTTACTGTGGTTGTAAATTTGTTTTTAATATTGTGCACCAGCCAGAGTTGCTGTGGAGTTGAGCAGCTTTACAAATATGATACATAAATAAAAATGAACTTTATAGTGAGTGTAAAATTCAATACTAGTATACACTGTGTATCTGTTTGGAGTTACATTAGGGTTGCAGTTAGGCATACAACAAATAGGTAATCAACTAAGGAATTTCATAACTACAAACAGATTGTCCAGTAGATTATTTAAAAACAACAAAATTATTCATGCCTTAGGTATTGATTGAGCAAAAGAAAATCATTTTCTTAGTAATATTTAATTAATGCACTGGTATGTTATTTACAAAGGGAATTTTGGATTCTCTGCTGTATCTAACATTGGGTTAATTATTCAATAGGTAATATGTATGATTGTCCTGTTTACAAAGTTTTTCGTTGTATACAGTTCCTTGCGATAATAATTTGGATTCCATAAAAATACAGATTTAAAAGTAAAATGTGTAAGCTCAAGCAACACAGAATGCCTCCATAAACTACTTTCTCCCTATATTTGAGTATCAGCGGTTGTCTAAAAGATTAATTCCATAACATATATCACACTGTAGGTCTCTGTGTGAACTCCAGGTTGAGAAATGAGCCATAACTAAGAGATAAAACTTTTGGCTTGGCAAGCAAAAGTTTAATTCCCTGCTGTTTTTACTCCCACTCTGAAAACATCTAATACATGCCCCCCCAAAAAACAAATTCGCCCAGAGGTATCTGCAGAAGAGAATCAAAACAGCAAAGTTGGTGATTGGAGCACATGTACACATGTGTGACACAGAAACATGTGCAAATGTATTTATTTTTTTGTATTGGGATACCACAATTAGCTTGCTACCTGCTTTGAGTCCCCACCTCCTCATCCCTTGTAAATATTACCAAATCTACTCCTTTCACTGAAATAATAATATTACACTCATTGCCTTCTGTAGCTCTCCAGAAGGTTGGGAGGCTGAGTTGCAACATCAGACTCCTCTGCCTTTAAGGCTGTCACAGAACAGGAGTGGAGCAATTTTTGGTTGTTTAGAAACAAAAAATAAAGACCTGAATGAAAAAGTAATCTGTACAATAATCATTTTAAAATTTGCTAAGCTATCTGAGCAGAGAATCAAATAAACCTTAATTTGGAGAACTAATTAACACATTTGGTGACTATGCTCATGACAAAAATGTTGTTATCTCATGTTAAATTGGCCCATCAGTTTAGAATTTCTTGGTCCTATTTACCAACCTCCTACCCTTCTTCTGTTACATTTCTTTAGGATAATACTTAATATGTTAAGGAATTAAGTTTCCGAGCCAGTAAATTATTTTCTGCCTCAGTAATCCTTATTGTAAGATTATTTAAAGTATTTATTTCAGTCATTTGTCAACAGCTTTCTTACCCCAAACTTTATTCTTTTATCTGCATTATTGGGCAATACAGTATCAATTTCAGGTTCAAAAAGCTCCATTTTAAAAAAAATAACAGCTACTCTACTATGAAAGGCATATCAGTTTTGATTACTGCAATATAAATCATAATCGCCAAAGAAATTGCAGGTGTTTTTGCAATCCCACCAGCAAACCACAAAGAAAATAGAATGAAAGATAGATTTCTATTCTTCCTTAACTATCTCTGTTATCTTCAGAGTCACTTAGTCCATAATCATATAAACAAGTTGAGACCAGCTTGATAAATTCAGAGCTTTTGTTAGGCACTCAGGCAATATGTTTCCCAGACTGAGTAGATCTTTACTTGAACAGGTTGGATGCCAGATATTTTAGAAAGCTTTTTGATTATTTACTTATAGGATTTAATTTCTTTGTTAAATACAGAATCAATGATATTGTTTCTCCAGCTTAGTTTTGAATCCATAATCATTATAAAGCATATATTAATTCATGTTCTTCTCCTGTTTTGTATTTATCATGTTAGTAACTGAAGTAGGGAATATTATCTGGCAAGGTGAAAATGTTGCTAGAATAATTGTGGAAACAGAAGGTTAGCATTACACCTATTGGCTACATAAGTCTATAGATTCTTTCTGCACAGTCTTTGTAATATCTCTGTCTTCAAAATTAGTTAGACCAGCAAATGCAAAACCCAGTCTGTGCATGCTGTTTCTATCACAATACAAGGCTGGGGCTTCATGAATTGGTATGTAATAACAGAGCTGAGTTTTCAGTATCTGTATACAATTCAGTTAATTTCATTTCAGTGATTTGTGATACCATGAAAATTGTAAAGGAACTCTTGGTGAAACATTTGTTTTATTACCAGTGTTTGCAAAATGAAGCAAGGATAAATCTCCTTATTCTCTTTATTATTACCCTATATTACTTCCCATCTGTTAGCCAATTGTACTTTTTATTGCTTTCAGTGTAATCAGACACAGAATTCTTACGTTGTTACTTGTTCTTTCTTCTGTGTCACATCTGCAGTAATTTCCCTTAGAATTTGGTTTTAATTTTTCTCCTCATTGTAACGAGTATGTAATGAGTAATAATCTCCTGATGAATATCTCAACTGCAGCTATCAACTGTTAACATTTTAAAAAACGCATCAAAAAAGATTGCATGGTAAACTGGATTTCTGTTTAGATTGTCCTCAATTTATAACTGTTCATTTAAAGACAATCTGAAGATACAACAGCATTGAAAAAAATGAATTATGACCATTTTTCACACTTAGGACTCTTGTCGCATCCCTATGAACATGTGATCAAAATGTGGCTGCTTGGCTACTGGCATTTATGATAATTGCACTCTCTCAAGGTCATGTCCTGACCCTTTGTAACCTTCCCAACTTCTGACAAGCAGAGTCAATGGGGAAAGCCAAATTCACTTACTGACTTCATGATTCAATTAACAATTAACTGCAGTGGCAACAAATGGGGCAAGATTCAGTGAACAACTGTCTTGCTTAGCAACAGAATTTTTTGGCTCCATCGTGATCATAAATCGAAGACTACTTCTAACAACATTGGTTATAGATCAGGGGTGTCAGACTCGATTTTATCGAGGGCTGCATCAGGGTTGTGTTTGACCTCGGGAGCCAGGATGGCCTTGATGTTACTTATATCAGAGATGTCTATGGTGGTCGAGCACTCTGCCAGAGAAAATGGGCTCCCAAACTCTATTTTCAGCTGAAACAGCCTCCTGAGGCCTTCTGTCAGAGAAAACGGAGCTCGGGGGCTATGCATGCCCCCCCAAATGGCAGGAGGCCATCGTGACAGAAAACAGAGCCTGGGAGGGCTGCACACGGCCCTCTCAAGCTCCATTTTTGCTGGTAGAGGCACCACAGGCCGGTACTTTACTGTTTCCAGGATGGTCCTTTTGGCCAGATCTAAGCACCCCACAGGCCGGATTCGGCCTGCGGGCCTTGAGTTACCCCTGTTATAAATGATACCACTGTTATAGATGATGCAAACTGGACCTTAATGGTGAACAGTAGTCTTAATTTTCAAAGTTACAGAGTACTCAAAAAAACTTACCTATGACTCATCCTCAAAGTTATGACTCCTGTTCTATCTCTGTGGCCATGGGATTGCATTTCAGGCACTTGGAAACTGACTTTCATTTTTGCCCAGTTATGGTGCTCGCAGTCACATGATCATGTTTTGCAATTGCTTTTTGTCTCTTTTTGGGGAAAAAAACCCACCCATCAGATAACCTGGATTCTGACTTACAACCATGCGATTCATTTAACAACTGTCGTAAAAAAAGTTGTAAAATTGAATCCAGTCATGTGGTAACTCAGTTTATGACTGCAAGAACTTGTGACCAAAATTCCTGGCTCAATTGTAACCTACATTGAGGCATGCATTTGAGTGTGCATTGTCAATAACACTGTAATGTCAATATCTGCAAAAGCCCATGCATCTTGCAGGCATCTGCAAAAAGAAAACCTTAATTCATGTAAGATGTACATACATTGATTCAAGACAGGTTTTCTCTCTGTGTGCATCCTCACTGAACACACTTGATGTCTCCAGGAGCTCAATGTCTTTTCAGTAAATGGACAAGAGTGCAGTGCTCCAGGGAATTGCAAAAAATCTGCAAGTGCAGTTTGCCAAGGAGAAATTGCAGAGCTTGATTCTGTGTTGGATTTAGAGGTATTATCCCAGGAGTTCTGGATTGAAAACACTCTATAGACTTTGGAAATGGATTGTGACATCTTGGCAGTTTGAAAATGTGTGGACCTCAGCTTCCAAAATTTCCATCCTGGCTGGGGAATTTTGGGGAGTTAAAGTCCACACATCTATAAACTACTAAAGTTAAGAAACACTGCAGTAGACTGAAGCATATACAGTACAAATCTTCCCTGTTCCTCAGTTCCACACTCAAGAGGAGACCTGTGTGTAACATCATAATTCCAGTGTTTTCCAAATGCAACCCAAGAGCAGGTAGTTTCCTGACCATCTCCACTTCCAGAAGGATTATTATGATTCTCCCATATTCTGCTATACCTTTGAGTCATTATTATATTCTAGTACTTTTTCCTAGATCATAAGTACAGGTGAAAACAGTAGATTGTTCCTGATTTCACACAGATTATCAATGATCCAGTGCACAGGAACAGGAACTTTAAAAAGTGGCATCAGGTTCTCTCAAAACATCAAATTTGTGCTTGGTTACTAAGGATTTGTGCATACATTGACATGACTGTTCCATTTTCTGGGTGAGCAAATTCTATTAAGTCTCAGAAACTGTCACCTGCCATTTGAAGATTGCAATGAGTCCATTAGTAAATGGACTCAAGTCCGTATTTAAGGCAACTTTCGTCAACCTAATTCCCACTGGATTACAACTCACAGAATTTCCAATCAACATGTCCTGTAGCTGGGGTAATTAGGATTCTAGGATTATAAACCTCACATAGTTGAAGAGAAACAATTTTGGAAAAGCTGCACCAGGAGAAATGAAAAGCTGATGAGGGAAATAGAGCCTCCCCCACCCCCCAAGTTACGCATGTGAGCCTCAGAATTGCTAACTTTTATGAAGTTGGCATTTATTTCAGCTGTTTGACTTCACACAAGGTTTTATTTTCCTGCAATCTAAATTGTTTCAAACAACTGCTGTGAAACTAAAGGTCAAGATTTAATGTCCTAAGCAAATAAAATGTTGATGATTGTAAGTAATTATCAGGTAATTCTAGTGCCTGCCCAAAATTTCAGGGAATGTTTTAAGCTTCAATGAACGAAGACCTTAATGAGCCTGAGAAAATTCACAGCAGTAGAAGTGGCATTTATGGATTATTACTGTTTTGAATTCTAACCCAGAAAAGGCAGTGCATCTGACCTGGTGAAGATAACACTGTAGTATCAACAATGAATGTAGTGTCCATGTAAATTCTGGTGTGTTGAAAATTAGTTGCCCCATAGAACCTAATCTTATCAGAAGATTTTTTTAAAAAATCATAGTCACATTTTTAATACAAACTCTAGTGCAGATCTTATTTATGAAGAGGTCCCACAGGTTTAATATGACTTTGGTTTTCTTTAAAATTTCTAGTATCCACCTTAAGAAGAAGGAATAGTCTTATTGTCTTTTAACCCTATTAACTCTCAAGTCACAATGAAATTCTTCTACAATGTCATAAAATACAATTTTCACTCCATCTTTTCTGATATAAAGTATTAGATAAAGTTCTCCCGATTCCATATCTAGAAACAAAAATTAATCTGGCCCATCCACTTTCATGTAGTTTCTGATATCATGGTTGTACCCTATGACTATCATTAAGTGTTGTACGTTATGATTCTTGATTCTTAACGAATGTATCTTTTCTTTATGTATACTGAGAGTATTTACACCAAGACAAATTCCTTGTGTGTCCAATCACTTGGCCAATAAAGTGTTCTATTCTATTCTATTCTATTCTATTCTATTCTATTCTATTCTATTCTATTCTATTCTATTCTATTCTATTCTATTCTATTCTATTCACATAACAGTTTATCTGTTTCCTTATTATAAAAAAAAGGAATTCCACATGTACTTAATGTGTGAGCCAGTGTGATATAGTAATCAAGCATTTGATTACAACAAAATGATCCAGGATCAGGTCCACCCACAGCTATGGAAACCTGTTGAAGACTTTTAACCAGCTTATTTCTCTCAGCCCCTAATAACAGATAACCGATAATCAGAGTTGGAACCTTATAGATCATCTAGTCCAATCCCCCGCCCAAGCGGGAGATCCTACACCATTTCTGACAAATGGCAGTCAAATCTCTTCTTGAAGGTCTCAAGTGCTCCCACAACTTCCGATGGCACTCCCACAACTTCCGAGGGCAAGCTGTTCTATTGGTTGATTGTTCTCACTGTCAGAAAGTTTCTCCTTATTTCCAGGTTAAATCTCTCCTTGTTCAGTTTCCATCCCTTATTCCTTGTGTGGCCTACAGGTGCTTTAGAAAATAGATTGACCCCTTCCTCTCTGTGGCAGCCACTCAAATATTGGAAGACTGCTATCATGTCAGATTGGTCAATGCTGGCGAAACACTGGTCATCATGAAAGAAAATGGAGAGTTTTTGACAATCCAGGGCCTACAGAGTTACTGGCTGTCTAATAATAATTTCTCTGCTCATTAGCATTTTGTGCCTGAATATTTAAAAAGAAAAGGTTAAGAATTCCAGCTTAGACATGGCTTCACTGATGGATTCCTTTGGAATGGCTTTCAGGAAAACATCAGCTCTTGTAAGTAAAAACATCAGCTCCTGTATCTATAATTATGACTAATGAGGTTCTAGCAAATGAGCTGAATAAGCATGTAAATGTAAAGCTTTCCTCACTTTTTTTAGTTCTCTACTTAGTGACCATTCAAAGTTACAAAAGCACTGGAAAAGGTGACTTGCTGTTTCACACACATCTCCATGGTCATGTAATTGTAATCAAAACAGTTGGCAGCTGGCATGTATTTATGGTGGTTACAGTGTCCTGGGGTCATGTGATCACCTTTTGCAACTTTCTGACTAGCAAAGTCAATGGGGAAGGCAGATTCACTTCACGCTTAACCATATTACCAATTCAATAAGTGCAGTGATTCACTTAACTGTGGAAAGAAAGATCATAGAATGAGGGAAAACTCACTAAATAACTGTCTAGCGATGGAAATTGTGGGCTTAATTTAGTTGTAAGTCAAGAACTACCTGTATTGTCTTAACTTTTCAGATTGTCAAAACTTTGTGCAACCTGCAACTGATAAAACTGGTAACTTGAAGGAAATGGTTGTTGTTCATGTAGACTCCTCCCAAGGAATTAAAAACAAAGAGTAAAACACTTTAAGCAAATTCCCATGCCAGAAGGTAGTCAGAAAATAACAAAGGCAATGCTGCTGCAAGCCTATTTTTCCCTGACTTATCAACACAATTAACTACAGGTAATGCTTATTTAGTAACTGCTCACAGTTATAGTGATAATGGAGAAGTAACTTGCAATCAGTTCTATATATTGTCTACTGTCCAGAGTAATTTTCTGTGAGATGGATGTCCATCCAAATTTTATTAATAAACAAAATATTCACATTTACAACCTTTGCAGGTCTGTAAAACCAAAAAATAAGTTGAAGTAAGATCATAAGCAAAATTGTGGTTTCACTTAGCAACCACTTTGCTTAATGACCAAGTTGCCAGTCCCCATTGTGACTGCTAAAATGAGGACTAACTGTAGTTATAGCTGTTTTTAATAACATTTAAAAAGCAGGAATATAGGCTACTAGAGACTTCATTTGTTTTTCTGTAAGCCAATTACTCCACTGCCAGCTTTATTTTGTTGATGTTATGAACATATTAATTTGTATATTAATTTGCTCCCCAATATGGTGGGAAAAATGATTATTTTTAGCAAGTTATTAATATAATCAATGGAATATTTTGGAGTTTCCCCTATTTATCTGTTCATTGCCTTAATTGTGAGACCTCTTAAAAATATTGTAACATCTCAACTCAAACTACTGTACCTAGTTTGAACAGCTACCACACTTTTTTCTATCTTAACTCTGTCCTTGGCTGCAAAGGGTACATTCAAATGCTCAACCAACATTAAGAAAACATTGCTTGTCCCATGTGAAAATGACCCAATTCTTATATTACAAAGGCCAAAGAAGAAAGTCAGAGATTCTATCTAAAACTGGAAGATTTGCACAAGCAATGAAATTGATTCAATTGACAGCAAAGCTTCTTCCTGCTTCAGAGAATTTAAGCATAGTTATTAATCCTGTCCACAATAGAAAACAACAACTAAAAACATCAGAGAAAAGCTCACCAACCAATGACTTTGGGTTTTCTTTACAACAGTTACAAGCAAATGTATTTTCCCTCCTCCCCCTTTAAGGTTATATTACATAATTACCACCTTCTTCACAATCCATTGTTCTATTGTGGGTATTTCAGTATTAAGAATAATTATGTTTTTCTCATATATATCAAGAATCTAGTGGAAGATACCCAAATAGTCACATCACTAAAATCTGCACGGAAGATGCTTACCCTTCCCCTACTGACATCTTTAGAATTCAAGCATGCCTTCCCCGCTTTTGAGCATGTCAATAACATATGCCACAGTCAAGCATGAAAGATAACTTCATATATGAGGCATACTCAATAGCAAATTACAAATCTAGACAAATTGATATTCACCTCAGCCTACAACCTGACCTTATTAAGGGTCCTTTGAGTAATATTCACCAGCTGATCTACACTAACATTTCCATCTCAGTCTGGCCTCTCAGCTGATATATTATGTTTTGGGTTTTTCTACTTCTTTTTCTCAGACAGATCCAGGCAGGTTTCCAACCCAATGCTCCCCATCAGTAAAGAATATTTGTGAAAGTCCCTTTCCTCACCAAATATCACATTATTCAATAAATTCTGTCTTCTTCAGATAGATAGTTCTTCAGTAGAATAGTTTAATAATCAATCGGCAGACGGAGTAAAAGCTAAAAGGGTTCTTTTGGAACAGAAAGATTCCATATTTTTTAGATTTGATTTATAAATATAATTCAATTTTGTTGCAAGAGACCTGGACTCTACAGCTTCCATTACAAGGTTATATAATGCAGTATATTCCCTTAATGGTGTTCCTGGTCCTGAAAGGGCTGATCTCAAGAATCTTAATATCTTAAAATGCAGGTAACCTGTAGTCTCCAGTTTCTCAGTTGGGACACATGTGAGCAAATGGCATTAGCCTCTAGGGCCAACTTAACGAAACATGCTTTCCTAATTATACACATTTATTGACCTCCTTGCAGGTTGGTTTTCCCAACAAATGTCACCTGGGACAAATCTGAGAATTACTTGACACAGTTTGCCTAGGCTGACACAATTCCTGGTGTTCTATTTCTGGGTGACCTAAATGTCAGATTTGGTACCAATGACAAAGCCTTTCCTGCCAAACTAATAACCATAATTGCCTCTTGCACCCTCAGAATCACAGAGGCCAACTATATCACTCTGGGGATCAGAATGACACCTACAAGGTATTACAAGAAAATTCAGGCTTTGCATCCGTGGTGGGATTCAAATATTGTTGCCACCTGTTCTGTGGGTGTGGCTTGGTGGGCGCGCTTTGTGCACGTGCACATACTTTGCATGCACACGCGCGCCAAATGCGCACTTTGCATAGATGCAGAGGCGTTTTGCACAGGCGCAGAGGCATTCTAACTCACCTCCTGCAAGCCTGCACGATCCCGTTCACTTCAGCAGCTGCCACGCAGCACTATTCTGTGCCGTCCAAAGCAGCTGTGCTTCAAATTAGAGGATAAAGGTGAGTATGGGAGCCTGGGTGGGCAGGTGGGCCCAACAGCAGAGCGGCAGAGAGAACCGGTTCGGTCTCCGCTGCTCATCGCGCCTACCGGCTCGCCAGAACTGGGCAAAACCGGTCGAATACTGCCACTGCTTTGCATACTAAATGGCAGAATAGGCAATGACTTTACTGGGAGTATGCCTATAGGGGAGTAGGTCCAATAAATTCAATTTTACATTTAATATTCTGATTTCTAACTATTTTGTTTCATTTGGTATATTCTTTACAGTTGAACTATGGCTGAAGAACATTCTCCACTACTATTTCATTTGGGCTTTGGGCATAAACTCAACTTTTCAGAACATTAAAATTATGACATGGGCCCAGCCACTCCAAGGACTGGATTGTCTGACAAGATGGTGAGATCAGCTTAACATCTTGCCCAAGATCAGACCTTGGAGCTCTATAGCTCCTGACTGAGAGCTCAAATTCTGCAGAAGCTGTTACTACATATAACCTATTGACAGACAAATTTCAAAGGTCATTATTAATATGTCAGCATCCTATGAACCATAACCCCTTAAATCAGGACTATACATAAGCCAGGGCAAATTTAGTAGCAACCTTCAAATTGTATAAATTCAGTAATTGCAATGTTACTAAGAATCAACTTCTAGATCATAAAAGAAGTTATAAAAAGAAAAAAGCAGATGTACATATAAAATAAATGAGAATGATTTTTTCTTGCAACAAGAAACAAAAAACCTGCTGTCTTCTGGAAGATAATTGCAAGCACTTCATCCCATAAGTCAGAAACTAAGGTTCCTCTAGAAAAATGGGTATGAGTTTTACAATCAGTTTTATCAACCCTTCAACCTATCTGTGTTTCATTCCAACCTACCTCATTAAACAGTCTCCCTCCTTGGCCTTCATATTCTTGGTCACAAATTGTCACATTTATTGATCAGCTAAAAAGCCTTTGGTACTGATTTGATACCTATCAAATTGTTAAAAAATAATAGCAATGGAAAAGATATCCAGATTCCCTCTGACACACTATGGAAGCAAAAGGTGGATCTTGAAGAAGAAGTAGGATAGGAAGAGTATCAGTGCTTTTGAATTTAGGCACAAAAACTAGGTGGAAATTGTCCTACTTTATACATTATGCAAAGTCTTAATGCAAAGAAGGCTCTAATGTAGGGAAGGTGGAAGGAAAGAAAAGAAGACAACCATCAGTAAAATGGATGAGTAAGTCACAGTAATTGGAAGTCCTTAAAGACCTTATTAGGGACAGATTATTAGAGAAAAATTAGGTTGTTATGTAAGAATCAACACCAACTTGATAGCATATAATCAAATTTCGATTAGTGGGTTAATATTTTGTGTCATTTATCCAAATTAATAACTTCTTTCATATGCCCAAGAACTAGAATTATTCAACCATATTTTCACTCTTCCAGAAGCCCACTAGCACTAATCCTTTCAATTATAACTCAGTTATTTTCTTCTATTCCCAATAAATCACATACACTATTTTTTTGACGTAAATACTTCATCGGGCAGAACAAGAGAAATTTCTTACCAATTTAGCCATCTTTTTCTTACATATGATTTTGGTTGGCTTACAAGATTAAACACACAAGCAAACTCATAATCAAAAATAAATAAATATAACAATACTATTAAAACATTAACACTAACAACTATTTAAAAAAACCCAAAACTATGGGAGAGTACAGTCAATTACACTAACAGTACAACCATTTTTCATGCACCATAACACCACTATTAGATCTTCAGGCCAGATGACAAAGCCATATCTTCTGGCCCTTCCAGAAGGCCAGTAAGATCAGATTAACAGAGTTGGAAGGGACCTTGTAGGTCTTCTAGATCAGGGCCTGCATGACCGCAAGGGGAATGATGTTCCATTGGGGAGATGTCACAACAAAAAAGGTTATCCTCCCAGGTCCTGTCAAATGACATTTCTTAATGGAGATGACTCACAACATGCCCTTTTTGCTGGACCTAATAGGATAGGTAGATGTGATTGGAGACAGGCATTCTGTCAAATAACACAGCTCTATGCCACAAACAAGCAGCCTTTAGGGAGGTGAGATCAACTATGAATCATTGTTTTATTCTGAAGTTTGGGACTTAGAAAATACATATGCACATTCCCATTCCTTTTCTCCCACCTTTATTGATTTAATATCAACAGAGAAGGATCTAGCAAAAGCTGTCACAATAAGTGATAGACTGGAGGCCAGTCTGCTTAATTAGGATGCTGCAGGAGAATACTGTCACACAAGTTCGAAATGATAGCAATGGTCTACAGATATTCCTATCTAAAAAAGAATAAAACAGGACAGTATGCTGAACTATTTTTCTCTTCCCCACCCCCCATTCTAACAGTTACTTCTTTAACTAAAGCAGAATTCCATTACCACTCAAATTTAACAACAGTGTTGGTTGTGTGTTTCTTTATGCCATCAAAGAAGCCCTTCTTTCTCACATACCATGAGGTCCTTGTGCACAGGTTTTTCCTCCCATGCCATGGCTTCTTGTACTCTATTTTTTTATTTTAACAAATCAACCATTTAATTTGCTATTCAGTCACTGTAAAAAAAAAAAAAAAAGATTATCCCTTATCACTCTTTCCACAATGACTCCTTCCAGTCTTCACAGAGCCTGTTAAAAGATGTTGGCCAGAATCAGGGGGAGGATCAACTTCATCTGCAGTTCTTGTACTATTTCTGATTTAAAATGTTAATAGCTGGGTGAAAGAAACTCTGGTGATAACGATAACACTAATAATCAACTACCATCCAATATATCTTCATGTCACTAACTTTCTTGGCATCGACAGATTGTATGCTTTGCACTCACTTTTATTGTTGCAAAATGATGTCAACAATAACAGAAGAACAGAATAAAGTAATAGAGTTGGAGGGGAGCTTGGAGGTTTTCTAGTCCAATCCCCTGTTCAAGCCGGAACCCGTATCCCACTTCAGACAAATGGTTATCCAACATCTTTTTAAAAACTTCTAGTGTTGGAGCATTCACAGTTTCTGGAGGCAAGCTGTTCCACTGATTAATTGTTCTAACTGTCAGGAAATTTGTCCTTAGTTCTAGGTTGGTTCTCTCCTTGATTATTTTCCGTCCATTACTTCTTATCCTGCCTTCAGGTGGTCTGGAGAACATTTTAATTTGCTAGGCACTTGTAATCAGGCTTTAGCTTTTGATGACTTATGAAAAATAAAGCATTTTCCAAAACAAAATGTAGTAACAAAAATAAGGTTTGTATTCCAGAGATTAAACTTGTTTTACACAGTTACTATTTAGGAATATTTATGAAAATATTATAAAATGCACAAAAGAACAAAATACCCCAAATTTATCTTTTGTTGTGTTTTTGTATAGTCCATCACATTTGTACCTATAGATATATTAGGCTATTATGACCAAGATGGCCATCTGCTTATTTTTCAGAATGACATTTTTTTATGGAAGCAAAGTGTGTGCAAATATCATGAAAGTGAGCGGTAACATAAGAAGTAGTAAAATTGGAGGTTACCGGTTGTAAATACAGATAGACAGGTATTAGTGATGGTGCTGTTATGCAGGGGCTGAAAATGGGAGAATAGGTATCCAAGTGCTCTTCTGATTGCTTGAAAACTGTTCTCCTGTCCTCATCTTTGTTCTGTTGATATTTGTCATTTTCATTGCTCTCATGTTTTTGTTACATGAGACAAGCATGTGACAAAACATTGTATTGTTTGCATGACTGCAAGGAACATTCAAATGCAGACGTTCACAGGCAGTACTATTAAGTTAACAGATTTAACAGATAATCAGAGTTTTAGTCTCCAGTCCCCTAATCATCCTTGTTAAGTTTGAGGCATGGGTTTAATGAACGGAGACCAGACTGTAAACCGTGAACTTCAGCTCTTTATTCACAAGCATAACAGAGACAAAAAACCCCGGCTAGCAGTCACTCTTTTATAGCGTAAGCTGCTATCCGGATAACCAATGGATAGAGTTATAGCGTTTGAATCTTGGCGCGGCCCGCCAACAGCCAGTCAGATTGCTCGGAATGGACCAATCACAACTTGCCATTATATAGGCCAATAGAACGTGCAGGATTACGATCCTGCTAGGCAAATGAATCTTTATTAATTACATTTCTTTCATTCACAACAATCCTGGTTGCTCTTCTCTGTATTTTTTCTACAGTCTCAACATCTTTTTTATAATGTGGTGAACAAAACTGGATGCAGTACTTTAGGTGTGGTCTTACGAAGGCTTTATAGAGTGCTATTAGTACTTCCCTTGATCTTGATTGTATCCCTCTGTTAATACAATTTAGGATTGCATTAGCTTTTTTGGCTGCTGCTGCACACTGCTGGCTCATATTTAGCTGGTTATCCACTAAGACTCAAGATCCAATTTTAGGGAGATAAACTGAACTGATACAGACTGCTATAATTGTATACAAATTTTGGTAAAATCTAAAGAACATGGTTGTAAATAAATGTATTTAACTAAAGTTACACGTCTGTGGAGATTCCCAGTCATGGTTGTCCCAAAGGTGCTTTATTCAAGAGGCAACTGGACTTCCTGGTTTTTCTTTGAAGATGTTTTGCTTCTCATCCAAGAAGAGCTGAAGAAGCTTCTTGGACGAGAAGTGAAACGTCTTCAAAGAAAAATCAGGAAGTCCAGTTGCATCTTGAAAAAAAGCACCTTTGGATTAAATAAAGTTAGTTCCACATAATCCTGTAATAATTAATTGTGTCAGATAAATCACATGCATACCTTATGCATGTGATTTAACTTATCTCACATCCTGATCTAAAGCATGTGACATACTTTATCTCTCCCTTTGCTTTATAAAATCATTGCAGCACAACAAGGCCTCGCACCTGGCAAGCAATTCTTCTGTATAAATATTTCTAGTAATCTGTATCCAAGAAGTGCCCCTCCTGATACCTTCCAGATATGTTAAATTTTAAACACCAAAACCCCCAGTCTGGTCTTTTGCCCTCTGCTTCAAGATTGGAACCTGTTTGTTTACTTGTTTGTTTTTATGATATGGCTGTCAAATTAATAAATAAATAAATATATCTATTCAGTGGAATCCATTTTTTATATGCATGCAGCATCTTGATGCATAGACAAAGGGCAGGGCTTGCATTACAATGCTGCTTTTGGTATTTTGACCTCCCATGTAGACCTCCTGCCATCTCTGGGTCCATGGCCAGAGGCAGCATATGGCCGCCATGGTAGCTACAGACCTGAACCAACTTATTCAGAGATCTACTCACATGGGGGGAGGGGTCACACATTAGACTTGGTGCTTGCCTCTAGGAAGTGGTATCATGATCTGGATTTGGGGGATATTAACATTTCCTTCCATGAATGGACCACTTTTCTTGACCCAAGAATTCTCCATAGCCATTCCCCACCACAGGGAAATGGAGCCTATTCAGTTGGGCCACCCCAGGTTCTAATGGACCCAATGCAGTTTCAGAAGGCACTTGGGGTTTTTCCCAAAACTCTGGGAAACCCCCAAGTGATGGGGACAGTGGACCAGTGGTGACAGGGATAGGTGACGGGGTAGGTGATAGGGACAGTGGACCAGTGGTGGGCTACAACTGGTTCAACAACTGGCGCATGCAGCGTTCAAAAACCACCCACTTGAAGCTTAAAAACTTACCTTCTATGTCAGTGCTGGTGAGTAAAACAGCTGAGGCACGGCAATCTGCTGTGCTGCATGAATCAGCTGAGCTAGAAAACAGGGAAATATAGGACAGGAAAGGGCAGGGGCGGGTGGGCACAGCCAACTGCTCTAAGGAACTACTGGTTTGCTAGCAGCCCACCACTGCAGTGGACCAAATCATACCTATGCAGAGTCTGTCTTCTTATGGCAGCTAGGAAGGATGCCTATGGCAGCTCCTGATCTGTGAAACACTCGGCTGCCTGAATTTCAGTCTGCCTCTAAGTTCCTGTCTTCAAGACCTGGCTTTTCACCCAAGTGCTGGGATAAGATTACATGATCAAACATTATAAGTTTCACTTGGCACCAGGTTTTTGTTGTTTTTAATGCTTTATTGTTTTTTTAAAAAATTTTTAATTTTAAGATGGCTTTGTATCTTGTTTTAACTTTTGATTTGGAACTGCCCAGATCTGGTCATAAGATGGACAGCTATTTAAATAAATACCAATGTGTCTGTTTGATAGGGCACAATCTTATTCTCTGTAATTAAAAATACAAAGCATTTCTTTGAAAACAATTAAAGCAATAAGTCCTCTACCCTTATAAAAACTTTGCAAGCAATTATTTAACACTTTTTCTTTAGCTGCACATTGAACAGAGTAACTGCATAGCTGCCAGTTTTACAGGATGTGTAATTAAGGTAGTTAATAAAGCAATTACCTGAACATGACAATGACTGTTCTTCACTAATCAGAAAATGAAAATAGGGGTAATCTTAAATTGCCAAATACTTCCTTAGTGACTAACAGCCCTTCCAGTGATTGGAAGGTACATATAATTATTGTGTAAGCTTGCAAGTATGTACATTGTTTAGCAAATTTAATTAAATCATTATAAACAAATTAATCCAATTATCAACTTTCTGGTTTGAAAATAGGGACCAAAAAAGTGTCAGTAGCTATAGCAGTCATTAATTGGACAAGGAAAAAACAAACAAGAAAAAGAGGATTTTCAAAAAATTAGGCAGTATGGAAAAGAAGTTGAAGCCTTAAATGGAAATGTTTTGTTTTCTTCTGAATAACACCTAGTGACCTTGCTTTGTCTATGATCGCAGTTTGTGAATACACAGACATACCTCAAAATAACACAGGCAACTCAATGTGTCCTTGATCACAATTATTGATTGCTTTGATTTAAAAAGCAAAGGTGAATGGGATGTCAGGGTTTTAACGGTATATAGAGGGAATTTCAGCTGGAATAGCTCTCCCCTACCCCGGTGAGAGGTAGCCCGTTTAATCCTCCCAAATAGGGAAAAGCTAGAAGCTATTTCTTCTCAAGCAACAGCAATTGAAGCTCCAACTGCTGCTAGATAAACCTATACCTTCTATATTTCTCTTATTCACCACACAGCTTTCATTTCTAATTCCAAGGGATTCAAGACGCCAAGCATAAGGCTTTCCCAGAGCATCTTCTCAATTACATATATTTCTGCCTCCATTACATATATTTCATAACCTAAAAACTAGTACTAGACTGCTCTGAGTTTGCATCCATTGTAGGAATCCACGGGAAGGAGAAGAGGTGCAAATGATGACATATATATGATGGCATCATCACATGTGGTTAGTCTGCATTTTGTTACAGATCTTGTTGGATTCAATCATTTAAAAGGAAAAAAAAATAAACCTACAGTACAGTAGCTGGTTTGGTTTAGTGTGCTACATGAACCTAGATATGTGGTTTATAAATCCTTACTTTTAACCGAGTTCAGAAATAACAACCTGGGGTTTCATCCCATTTTTCAAATATCATGTTTCAGTATCTTACTGCATTTATGCAATGTCATATTTGGTGATAAATGACAAAACTGATAACGGAAAAAAGTTTCTCACAGATAACTCAGCACGTTAGTTGAACCCTGACAATTTACATATAGAATAAAATATGTGCTGCAAATTAGAACTGTGGTTTCTATTATTTTCTCATTTTTTTTTTAGCATAACTCAATGGATGTGAGGGAATTTCAGAAAGGGAGAATAAAACCATCTAATCGTTTTTAGTTTTAGCCACAACACAGCATATCTTTCAATATATATCCATTCTATTCAAATTAATACCAGAAATTATACCAACTCCAGTTTTTGAAATCTTGGTTTGCATATGAAAACAAAATTTAACTGGACTGGCAAATATGAGATGCCTCCAAATGGCCTCATTATAGCAAATGTTATTAGCACAAAATAGGATGGGATATTGTGTTCATGTGGTAAATGTGATATGCAATACTTGGAAATAGGAGAAGCGGAAATTAAAAGCTAATCCATTTCAAGCACTGTATATACAGTGGTATAAAATTTCAAGTTTATTGCCCAACAAAACATTCATTTTAACAGAATAAGAGAATAACAGAATTGGAAGGGATCTTCTAGTCCAATCCCCTGTTCAAAGAGGAAACCCTATACCATTTCAGACAATCTCTTCTTAAAAAACTCCAGTGTTGGAGCATCCACAACTTCTGGAGGCAAATTGTTCCCATAATTAATTGTTCTGTCAGGAAATTTCTGCTTAGTTGTAGGTTACTTCTCTCCTTGGTTCTATTGCTTCTCCATCTATTGCTTCTTGTCCTGCCTTCAGGTGCTTTGGAAAATAGGTTGACCCTGTCTTCTTTGGTGCAGCCCCTTAGATATTGGAACACTACTATCATGTCACCATAGGAAACTAATCAAGGAGAGAAGCAACCTAGGACTAAGCAGAAATTTCCTGACAGTTAGAACAATTAATTGATGGAAAAACTTGCCTCCAGATGTTGTGAATGGTCCAACCCTGGAAGTTTCTAAGAAGAGATTGAATAATATAGGGCTTCCTGCCTGAGCAGTTGAACTAGAACAGTGGTTCCCAAAGTGAGCGGTACCACCCCCTGAGTGGGGATGCCTTAGGCAGGCGCTAAGAGGCAAGGGGGCTGGCAGGGGGATGCTAAGAGGTGGCAGGGGGGTGCTAGAGGAGTCCAGCCACACCAAAAAAAAAGTGGCGGCTGGAGATTTTTTGCAAGCACAGGGGATCAGCGCAGCGCTGCAAGCGGGATTCACCCTTCCCATCCTGGAAGCACTGCCTGCACTGAGCCGTGACAGGTCCCCACATGGGCCGGGTCAAGCCGGCTGCAAGGAAGGTCTCCCCAAGGAAGCGAGGTAAAAGCGCATGTGCCGCCTCGTAGTTGTGTCGCAGGAATTATGTAGGGCGGGTCTTTCAGCATGTTGAGCGTTCTTGGTGGAGTCGAATGTCGGGAGGCTTTGCTTGGTGGGCCAACGCTGAGAAGTCAGTGCGAAGCGATGTCGGGGATTATGGGAGGAGGGATGGGCTCTGCTCGGAAGCAGCTGCTGAAGGGGGGTGCTAAGAGGCGGTAGGGGGGCATTCGAGGCGCCAGTACTGCAGGCTCATCCCATTGACTGTTGTACCGGAGCGGTGCAAGGGGCTGAATGGCATCAAACGCAGCGGCGGCAGCACATTGGGAAAGTCACTCTGGCTTTGCTCTACTTTCCCAAAGTGCCACCACTGTTGCATTCTGTCTGTCCATCCATCCATCCACCCAAAAGGTCTGTCTGCCTGCCTGCCTGCCTTCCTACCTAGTTTAGACTGCGGCTCTTTTCCACATTGAAACCTCTTTGGCTTCTATTAAAGGTTTTGTGGATGAAACATGGTGAAGACTATGAGGAAGCTCTCACATTTTGTTGAGGCTTTAAACAGGATCCATTGGACCAGATCTCCACCCTAAAAAATTACTTTTCCCCAATGTATTACAGTGCCAATTCTGAAGAAGGCAAAACCAAAATGTACTGGTAAATTACAAGAAAACACACACACACACACTCCCTTCTAACCCTGCTGGAGCAGGTGATTGGACTAGAATAGATATCTCATTATATTTCTCCTCCCTCCCTCCTTTATTTCTTTTTCTTTCTGTCCCTTCCTTCCATCCCCACCTTTTTCTTTGTCCCTTTTTCTTTATTTCTTTTTCTTTCTGTCCCTTCCTTCCATCCCCCCTCTTTCTTTGTCCCTTTTTCTTTCTTTCCCTTTTCTCTTTCTCTTCTTCCTTCTCTCTCTCTCTTTCCTCTTTCTTTTTCCCTCTCTCAGGCTCACCCCGTTGACTTGGTGCACCGCTCCATTTGGACTTGCTTGGGCAAGTCCCTCCAGTGCAGTAGGCTCAATGGGATGGACCTGCGGGACCAGCACCTAGAACGCAGCAGTGGCGGCACGTTTGAAAAGTAGAGCAAAGCCAGAGGTCAGTAATTTTTGCTGCAAAGAATCACAAAAGCTGGGCTGTGCACAAGAAGGGACACACATGTCAATGCAATTCAATAACATAAAATAAAGAAATACAAATAAAACAAATCAACAAGAATCATCAAAGCATCTCTGATTAGATTCTATTCACTACTAGAATCTAATCAGAGATGCTTTGCCAATTCTAGTGCAATGCTCCAGCAGGGTTGGAAGGGAGTGTGTGTGTGTGTGTGTGTGTGTGTGTGTGTGTGCATGGCTGTCAAAACTCTAAAAACAGGTCAAGTAGCTCTGGAGAGGCCAGTCATAAATTAGAACACTTGCTAAACAACCAGTCATTAAGTGAGGACCACTTGTATTTGGTTTGCCAGTTACCTGGCCATGCTCACCCAGTCACATAACCACCAAACCACACCTACCCAGTCATGTGACCAGCAAGCCATGCCCAGCCAGCAAGCCACACTAGCCAGTCACGTGACCAGCAAGCCACGTCCACCCAATCACGTGACCAGTAAGCTACGCCCTCAAATTAGGTCACGCCCACAGAAATTTGAATCCCACCCCTGGGTGGGGGCACCGAGGATGAGTTTGTAGCACCAAGGGGGTAGTGGACTGAAAAAGTTTGGGAACCAGAAGATCTCCAATGTCCCTTCCAACTCTATTATTCTGTACTTTGTAGTTCTTCTTTTCATTAAACTAGACATACACAATCCCTACAAATGTTCTTCATATGTTTTAACCTCCAGTCCACTAATCATCTTTGTTGCTCTTTTCCACACTCTTTCTAGAGTCTCAACATCTTTCTTTATATTGTGATGACCAAAACTGAATGCAAATTCCAAATCTGGTCTTACCAAGGCATTATTAAAATGGTGTTAACACTTCACATGATCTTGATTCTATTCCTCTCTTAATGCAGTCTAAGACTGCATTTTGTCTTTAACAACTGGGTTGATATAGTTCTTTTACATCCAAATGGCTACAGAAGTAGGTGCAACTATATTATCATGTACTACACACATGGACATCAGTAGCTTGGGCGGGAGCAGAGGTGGTATTCAGCAGTTCTGACCAGTTCTGGAGAACTGGTAGCGGAAATTTTGAGTAGTTCAGAGAACCAACAAGTACCACCTGTGACTGGAGATTTTACAGTATCCTTCCCCTGCCACGACCACCAAGCCACACCCACAGAACCGGTAGTAAAAAAAATTGAATCCCACCACTGGGCAGGGGGTTGCCATTACCCTATTAATTTCTTTCTTTAAGTGTCCCATATTAATGTTTGAAGATAGCACCAGTCCCTGGATAAGTTGCTGAGGCACAATATTGATCTGCGATGAAGGCAAAGCAAAGTAAGCCACCATTCTTCTACACTGGTCAAGGTTGAAAAGAAATCATATGAGTCCATCAGGAACAATCCAAATCAGAACAGAAGTTTAAAAAAGGAATAAAGGAAAAATAATGTTGTCCTGGAAAGGGATTTCTTAAAACAAAATTGTTCCTGGGTTCAGAGAAAAATTGAACATTCAGAGAATCAATATAAAAAGACAAATTGATTTCTAACTCTGTATGATTTATTGAAACAGGAACAAAATAACCCTTGGAATTAATTCTGAAACTATCTCTTTAGCTATTCTTTAACTTGTGCTAGTATATGAAAAGGCAAAGAGAACACACTCCAAGGGTATGGCCTTAGAAAAATCATTTTTTAGCAGAGAGTTATTATCTAGATTATATGAATTATTTCTGGCTTAATATGCCATTTCTGTAGCTTGATAGTAAAGATGAAATAGCAATTATCTTAAGAAAAACTAAGTTTTGGAACACCAACATTAATCTATTTAGCAGAGAATTTTGACCAATCCATCACCCAGAAGAAATCTGTACTTTTTCTTTTCTATTATTCATATTATGTTATCCAGCAAGCACTGATAATCATGTTAATATGGCCACATCACAGACTGAAGAATGGCTCTGTATCTTTGAAAATAACACTTCTTGGTATAGTTTTCCTTTCAAAGCCAGAAAACATTAAAAAAATAAATCAAACTGTGTGCTTTGTTATATGACTTGTACAGCTGTCTACCAACAATGCATATGTGTGTGCGCATGCGTGCGTGTAGAAATGCCAGCAGGGAACACTAACAATTTATATGAACTGTACTATATGATTTACTAAATCTGTCAAGTAAACAAACATAAAGAAGAATTTAAACAAATGTCCATGAATTTTTAAACAACAATATATAAGAATAATAGTTGATTAAATTTCAGGATATAGGATTAAAAGTTTTAAGCAGGAGAGCAGCTCAAGTCTATCCCAATTACCTTGCTACTTAAATTTTCCTTTATAAATGTAGCAGTTCATGCACACAGAGACATTAATCATATTCAGTTGATAAATCTATTAGCCTATTAGTAAAATATTCCACCAATATAGTGGTACCTCAGTGCTGGTCATTAATTGGTTCCAGGAGGTGCAACAAGTACCAAAAATGACAAGTACCAAACAAAATTTTCCCATAAGGAATAATGTATTAGTAGTGAGGCAATCAACACCAACAAGTTCTAGCTTGCATGTACTAAGTACCAAACAAACTTGGAGTATTGGATCAAAATTTTCATGTTAAAATGCATTGAGTACCAAATTCGACGAATTTCAAAGCAGTTGAGAACCATGGTACCATTATAATTTATTTTATATGCTGCAAAACTTCAGGCTAAGTGAAAATGCTGGTTTTCTCAGCTTGTATAGCAAGAATGCTTTTGGTGGGATTCTAATACATTTATCACTAGAAATTCTTTAGATTGCACATTGACTTAATGTTTCTTTAAAACTGAAAACACAGGTGAGTTTTCAAATAGATGATGGCTGTTTTCAGGAGATCATTCCCTAAAAATCCCCAGGCTGGTTGCAGTTCAGATGTTACATTTTTCACATGGTTAGTTTTGGCCACAGGAGTCTGTGTTAAAGAATGTAAGAGCAATGCTTGTTGGTTTTATAAATTTGCAATAAATCTAAATCTATTCGGCAAGGCTCTGGGTTTTTTTTCTACTCTATTTGATGTTACACGCTTGCTTAACATAGTGGTATTATTTTTCATTACTTCCACTATTTCACCAGATTAGTTTGATACATGTGTGAGTAAATGTGTATGAGTGCATCCAGCATTGCCCATCAGCATTGCCATTCAGAATACAGAATTATTGAGCAATAAAGCTTGGAAATGTGGACATGGTTTGCCACAAATTCTACCTGGAAACTTTATCTAGACATATAGGTTAAATTCTAATGAAGCAAATAAAGCATCAGTATAGGAAAATACGTATCTTCTTCCAACTCTTAACACAATTGTTCTCATTTTCTTCTATTTTCTTCTTTTAGGTTTTTACTATTAGCAGTACATTATCAAAATCCAAACTGTAGATTTTTATTTCTAGATTCATTTTAAAATACTTTCTCAATTTACCGATGCTTACTTTGTCAAAAAGTTTTACTTTAAAAGTAAGCACTTACTCATAATTATCTACATTTAATTATAAATGTAAGACCACAGTATTTCAATCAAATATTTTGCAACAAATGGTAACTTACTGTTAAGTTACAGATGGCAGCTTGAACAAAACAAATGGACTCTAAAAATATTGTTAGCTAATAAGGTCCCCTGCCTGCCATCCTCATACACTTTTTGGCAAATGGTTTTGGGATTACTGTCATTTTTCGGATGTATCTGTTTGCCCAAAATGTATACTGTATTTGCCGGCGTATAAGATGACTGGGCGTATAAGACGACCCCCCCACTTGGAGGCATGTTTTTCAGGGCAAAAAAGTCATCTTATACGCCGGCAAATACGGTAACTAATCATCCAATATTTACACAGTGTGTATGTTATTCTGTGTTGGGAGTGAAGGATGTTTGAACTCTCTTAGATGGACTGTCTAAAGGAGCGTGTCTCGGAGTAGGCAGGCGTTACTCCAGAACCCTGGCCCTTCCCGGCGGAGTCCCTCGGGCTTTCCCGCAACAGAGTCCTCTTGCAACGCGTCCGCTAGGTCAGCCAAATGATCCCGGCGGGGTCACCGGAAACGCCCTCCAGAAATCCCCGGGGCTGCAGCGGCAGGGCAGAGTGCCAGGGGCCGTGGGAGGAGCAAGAAGGCGGGCAGCCTTCACATGGCCCTGCCTGGGGCAAAGGAGCGACCCACGCTCTCGCTCCCCCCAGTCGCTGCAGCCTCAGGCGGAGCGAGGTGAGCGGGATTCGAACCTGATTCAGAGACGCGGGGAGGCTCTTGGCGGAAGCGACGTGGGGGATCCGGGAAGCCAGAGGCGCCTTCGCTGCGTCCCACAAGCATCCGAAAGCCGGCAGTGGATATACCATATTTGCCGGCGTATAAGACGACCCCCCCACTTGGAGGCATGTTTTTCAGGGCAAAAAAGTCATCTTATACGCCGGCAAATACGGTACTTGGTTTAAGGAGATTTACATGCTCCAAAGCATTTTTCTTCAGATCTGAAGTGCTGCATGCAGCCTTATTGCATTCTAATTTTAATTTTAAGATTATTGGTCATGTTTATCTCCGGCTATAAGAGTGTTTGTTCATTCCTATACATGGTATTGAATCATAGGCACTCTGGAAGTATCTCCTTCTCACTGAAGGACAAAAATAAAACATATACACACAAACATACATACTTATTCACTGCTATTGTAGCAATGGATATGTAAGTAAGAGGTGACATAGTGTTAATACCACTTTATAATGCCTTGGTAAGACCACACTTGGAATATTGCATCCAGTTTGGTCACCATGATATAAAAAAATATGTTGAGACTCTAGAAAGAGAGCAGAGAAGAGCAACAAATGAAGGGAATGGAAGCTAAAACATATGAAGAATGGTTGCAGGAATTGGGTATATCCAGCTTAATGAAAAGAAGAACTAATGGTGACATGAGATCAGTGTTTCAATATCTAAAAGTCTGCCACAAAGAAGATGGAGTCCACCTATTTTCCAAAGCATCTGAAGGCAGGAAAAGAAGCTATGGGTGTAAACTAATCAAGGAAAGAAGCAACCTAGAATTAAGGAGAAATTTCTTCACAGTTAAAACAATTAATCAGTGAAACAAGTTGCCTCCAGAAATTGTGAGCGCTCCTACATTGGTGATTTTTAGAAGAGATTGGATATCAATTTGTCAGAAATGGTATAAAGTTTCCTCCTTGAGCAAGGAGTTGGATTAGAAGACCTCCAAGATCCCTTCCAACTCTGTTATTCTATTAAGGCGGTGGGGAAATTTTGCAGAAGAAAGGAACTGGAAGAAGGGCATATAGCTGCAAACAAAGGGAGAAATAAGGTCATCTGGAAAGCTGAAAATCAGAATGAACTTGGGAAGAGGTAAAACAAAGTACATCAGCATGCTTCTCAGAATGTAATATGGATCTCTTAGCAGTAGTGGGATCCTACCGCAGTTGCTACCGGTTTGGTGGGTGATCGTGTGTGTTAGGGGTCCATCCCTAATGTATGCACCGCTAACGCACCAATCAGCTAAGAGGATGAAGAAATGAAAAGCTAGGAGCAACCCTCCTACCCTCCCATGCACTTTTTGGTCTTTTATCCTCTCAGCTGATTGTCAGCTTTTTTTCCATCTCTCAGCTGATCGGAGGCTTTTTTTTTTACTACTGGTTCAGCCCAACTGGTAGTAATTTTTACCACTGGTTCGCTCGAACCGGGCCGAACCGATAGCATACCACCACTGCCTCTTAGTATTATTATATTAGCATTTTATTGTTAATAATTGTCACAATACTATTACAGTGCTTTTAAAAAGGATTCTGGATTGGATCAAAGACCTATTCGAGTTTGTTCACTCTAATGAAGGCATGAATGCAGTTAACCTGCTACTGTTCATTAAATAACGTTCAATGTTCATTAAATAAGGCGCATAAAGACTCTGATCCTCATACTAGCATGTGATATATAAACCTCTATGAGTTTTATATTTTCTGTCATACTTTCCTCTCTGTCTCTCCCACCTACCCCTCAACTCCTCTATACAGGTAGTCCTCAACTTACGACCACAATCAAGCTCAACATTTCTGTTGTTAAGCAAGACATTTGTTAAATGAACTTTGCCCCAATTTACGGCCTTTCTTGCCACAATTGTTAAGTGAATAATTGCAGTTGTTAAGTTAGTAACATGGGTGTTAAGTGAATCTGGCTTTCCCATGGGCAAATATTAATAATAATAATAATAATAATAATAATAATAATAATAATAATAATAATAATAATAATAATAATAAATAAAATAGCAAAACATGATCACCTGACCCCAGGACACTGCAATCGTCATAAATATGAGTCAGTTGCCAAGTGTCTGAATCTTGATCACCTGACTATGGGGATGCTGCAATGATCATAAGTGTGAAAAAAAGTCATAAGTCACTTTTTTCAGTGTCGTCGTAACTTTGAATGGTCACTAAATGAACTGTTGTAAGTTAAGGACTATCTGTACTCTACATTATTACTGGTTGCTTCCCGTGACAGTGATTGGTGATAGCCTCTGAATTATTTGTCTGATAGTTGTAAGGAATATTAAATATATCATAAGAGGGAAAGCATAATTATAGAGTCTGGAAAGGCATGGAAGAGGTATACCTCTAAATGACAGCAGGCAAATGTGTTTCCTAATAGCCCTCTGCATTAAAATTACAGTGGTTGCATAGGGAGAAGTGGCAGCAAATAGTCTGTGCCATACATACTTTGAATTAGTATGTCAGTAATGATGGATGGAGTAAACAATAAAATTTGACCTGTCATGTTATGATTATGAGTTGGCTGCAACCAGCAGTTTAACAAAGAGGAAGTGGAAAATGAGATTATTGGAGTGGTATAATATTAACATTTTTATCATGCAAAAAGAAAAAGCTACATACTTTTTTCTTTCAAAATTTCAGTGCGCTCCCTTGAAACCCTGGAAATAGAGCAATGAAAAATTCATAAGTTATTTGTTGCTATGAAGTTGGGTTTTATTCTGAAACTGTATAGAAAGTTAGATATAAAGCTTCATTTTTTGCCAAGACTGAGGCTAATGTTATGTCTTTTGAACTATATTATCCATAATTCTCCTAAGTATCTTCATGGGTTTCAGTGTCAGTTGAAATGGCTGTTTTACTCTGAATTTGTAACATGCAAAAAAGAAACCAAATGGGCAATGCATATATGATTTTCTGTTAAAAATAAATAAAAATTGTTGAATGATCATCACCACTACTATTAACTTCTAAAAGTCTGCTTATCACCTTTAGTAGTGAAGATGTATTAATACAGAGACAGAAGAGGCTAGGGAAAAAAAAGGAAACTCAAATAGTACTGCATATATTTCAAAGTAAGTGTAAATTATACATTTCAGTCTTAATTCATAACCCTTCACTGTCATCTAGAATAGAGTTTTTGTCTTACGATGCAATCAGTTTTGCATTATGTACAGAAAATATTATAAATAGCCATTCTGAAAGAGACCTGTGGAGTTTAGAATTTGATCCCACCCAATGTTATCTGTAATCATGTGAATGATGAAGCAAAGTTTTCCTTACGATTTCCCAGACTTCCATAAAGTTTGGGGGGTAGAAGAGTAATCTTCACACAGATTTGCTGCATAGTGAATTGTTGGTAAATTGCCTGATAATCTCATATAGAATATAAAAACTGTTCGCTGAATTGTCCAGCTGTAATAGTCTATGTTGACAGATATAAGGCAATTCAAAAGGACAAAGAGCACCTGCAGCTATTAAATGAAATTATAATCATTTTTGTTATGCTGCTAGTGTATTTCCTATCTTGCTAAATTGGTTTATCCTCATTGTAACATTAATTAAGATGAGCATATAGGGGAAGGTATCCTTAAAGCATATAAGATTTATTAGGGAAATATAAGAAGATTTATTTTTCTTACCACAGTAAACTACAGCTTGTTCTTTAATGTTCCCCAATACTCTCTGACACTGTAGTGTCCTGTTCAAGGCTGGAGAAATACATCAGCCACAAATTGCAATTCAATTAATGAGAAATTGTAGTTCAGAGACAATAAGGGGCTCTAAGCTGGCTGAGCAGATGTACACATCCTGCGGGAAATTATTCAAGAAAGGGAGTTCTTGCCTGTTAGCCTGGCACTGTGTGGGTGGCACAGAGTCCAAACCAGAGACAGAACTGATGGTGATGACCTAGAAGATGGGCAGCCAAGGTGGCGTTGGTTCAGGAAAATGGAGTAAAGCAGCAGCAGCAGCAGCAGGCAATTCTAATTTGTGTTCCTCTCTCTTGCCACAGTTGATACAATTGATACACTGTGAACTTGAGGAATCACAACAGTGGTGGGATTCCAATTGTTTTACTACCTGTTCTGTGGGCGTGGCTTGGTGGGCGTGGCAGGGGAAGGATATTGTAAAATCTCCAGTCAGAGGTGGTATTTGCTGGTTCTCCGAAGTACTCAAAATTTCTGCTACCGGTTCTCCAGAACTGGTCAGAACCTGCTGAATACCACCTTCAAATCACAATATTACTCTATGAAAACAACCATATAAATATAAACCTCTATTTTCTAGACATTTGTGGTTCCATTTGAAATGGAAGTTGTCCATCCTATATTGCTATTTGTATTTTAATAAGGAAAATCATGAGTGGGACTGACCTTTGCATGGATTTAGCCATGTGTTCATTATGAGGTCAACATCAATTTTATGTAAACCAGTGCTTTATTAAATTTAGACTAAGTGATTAGGATTGGAGCAGGAGGCCCAGATTCAAGTCTAGATTTTGTCATAGAAGCTTATTGAGTGACTTGGGGCCAATCTCTGGATATTATGGGGAGAAAATTTAAGGAGGCAGCAACATATTGGTCATTTTGAGCTCATGGAGGAAGAGTGAGATACAGTGTTTTAAAAATATTTGCAAGATTCATCAATCCACATTAATTTACAAAAAAATATTTATGTAGATTTATGAAAGTAAATTGTCATAGCAAGTTTTCTTTGGATCTTTTTTTCAGGGATTAATCCAGGGAAAATGACATGAAGACAATAGCATATACCTTCTGTTTTAAATATAGCATTATAAATCATGCATAGATATACTCAGAAAAGTTCTCTGGCTTGATTAAGCTAGAGAAAAATAAATCATCTATTTATGAGGATGCCAGGCCTACATTTTCCTATCAAGATCTCATTTCCACAGTAGGCTGTCCCTTTGTAAATCTTGGAATTATATTGGAAAACTCTTACCATCCCAGATAAATATGGTAACATTACAAACAAATTCTGAAATGAATTCTTTGGTTGCAGTTCATAAGTATTAGAATGAAAAGACTAATAAGTTTCCCTAGGTCACCAAAAGAATAACCTGACAGTTATCATAGTTAAAATAAACCTAATTTTTCTAAACACTGAAATGAATGTTCCATCAATTTTACTTCACATTCTTAATGTAATCCTTTTACAGGTTTTATTTAAATAAATATATATCTTTACAAAGCCAGAATCAGGAATCAAAATATGATTTTTCATCTTCTATCTCAGGGATAGCTGCTATTGAAATTTTGTCTGCTCTGTTGTTATTCAGGCCAGTAACTGGTTGAAGTATTCATGGGCAGTTGTTTTGTGCTGCTTTATATTTGTAAATATAAATCACATTAATTTTAATTGTTATTTGCAAGATGTAATCTCAATCAATGTTATAATTTATTGTTAGTAAGAAATATCATAAAACATGCATAGAAAAAAAATCTGAAATACTAAATACTACTGAAATACATACTTAGTATGTTTAGAGACAATTACAGTTTGTGAAGGAAACAATACCCCAAATATAACCTCCACTGAATATATTGTATGTGATTCTACAGTATATGTAAACACCACTAACAGACATTTGTTGTGTTGACGGTTATCTGTCTTGTCTTGTGTTACTTCATACATATATTGTGTGTTGATTTGATTGAATTATGTTATACCTTTTCTTCAGAGCTCAAGCCATATTGCTTAGAATTCCCTCCTTTCATTTTTCCCTACATCAACAATCGTGTGAGAAAGTGATTTCACAACTGAAGTTCTGCTCATTCCACATGCATTATGTGGAATGAACAATACAGTTGGGGCTTCAGTCATCCAGCTACCATCTTGACTCCCTCTTCCCACAGACCCTTCTGGATCAGAGAAGTGACTACAATTCCTTTACAGGAAAAACAAATACTTTTTTTTTTGCAAAGAAAAATGTGTTCCCTACCATAAAAATCTGTTGTAATATGGGGGATTTCTTTACTGTTTTCAGCCTAATTTTCAGTAATATCCCTGGTACTGCAGGCTACTTCTGCCAACTGCCTCCAATTTGGCAGTTTAAATCTCACCAGGATCAAGGTTGACTCAGCCTTTCATCCTTCCAAGATAAAATGAGGAGCCAAACTGTTGGGGGCAATATGCTGACTTTGTAAACCACTTAGAGAGAGCTGGAAAGCACTGTGAAGCGGTATATAAATCTAAGTGCTATATTGCTATTGCTATTAATCAAAACTTTTGAGCTAAATCTAATAAATTTCAAGCAATTCTGCCTTTCATTCTAAACACTTTGGGGTATCATGGTTTTTGTAAATTAGATGAAGAAAAAAAAATACATTTTCTGCTGATTATTCAATCAACAGCGCAAAGAGAGCCCCATATGTTTTACAGATAGATACTAGATAGCTACTAAAATTGGGCTGCAAAAATCAGGTTAATTACTAGATGATAGCAAAGAGTTGGAATTGTTTATGCTTTTTTGTTCTTTATCTAGTTGTTTTTCATTTTTTTATAAGTCAGATTTGATAGCCCTACTAGTAACTCATCAGAAGAAGGTAGGACTTCAGTTTTATTTTTCATTATCTGGGTAATAGAATGCAATTTGGCACAGCTGGCAGTTTCTGCTAAAAAAAATGATTCATATTAAGTAAGAATTATGTGAAAAGGCCAGGAAGAATGTCAATGCTGTAATAGCTCTCTGTAGAAAAGCTTGCATATTGTCTTTTTCATGCATTAATATTTATTACTGATTCAAACTTAAAGAAATACCCAAATATTTAAGAGGGGAAAATCAGGAATAGCTTATTCCTCCTTCATTTTCCCTGGAGCACAGATTGGAGTGTAAAAGCAATAGCCAGAATAATTAAGGCCTAGAGAGATTAAGGCCTGCTCTCTGTTCAGAATACATATCTATGTGTAGTCCATTTACTCTACCCACTGAATGAGTTTTTGGTTTAAACAATCAATTATTCCTCAGTATCAAGTAGGTCAAAGGCAGAAATCCACCAGTAGATTAATTAGTTATTAAGCTAATTAATAAAGCCCCATCAAGATTTTTTTTTTTCAAATGACTACACACTGAGAAACCTCTGGATTCTGCTCATGGTTGCCCTATCTTACCAGATTCTATCCATCTCTGATTCTGCTCTGTCCTGACTTTTCCCTCCACAGGCCTTCATGCCTGCAGTAAAATGCTGACAAGTACTGAAAACTAGATTGTAATAAATAGAGTCAATCACTGGCAGCTGAATCTTTTGGTGCTTCATAGAGAGAAACAAATGTTGGAGAGAGAATAAGACTTAAAAAGTGCTGTTGGAGAAAGGCACAATCTTAGGGAAGTTATTAAGTTAGAGCTGCGTAGCAATTTTACTTTGATGGAAACAAACACAAATGTCATTGTATTATATTATTCCAGTTTGTAGGGATCTGATTTCTTTTTGACTGAGACAAAAGTACTGTGTTATTCCAAGTGCGATTTGAATTTCGTCTTACTAAAATGAAATTTAATGAAATGCAACCAAAGAGTTCTCACTAATACGTTTGAATTATCACCATGTATTCTTAATACAATTTAGCAGCAAAACTTGTCAGTGGTATTGCTGCAATTGTCCTTTACTTAAAAGTTACTGATGCTGAGAAATATAATAACAGAGCACATGTAAATATATGGAAGACCTTGAAAAAAATAGGCTTTTAATTTTTATCTTAGTGAGACCCAGATTCTTTGAGTGATTAAGACATGAAAAGCCGAGAACCGTTGTTGAGAACCATGATTTCCTAAGAGGACAAAAGAGAAGATTGAATTAAATATTATTCACTGGAAGTTTTCGGGAAGACACTACCCAATCATTTGTCAGGGATGCTTTAACTTGGATACTGGCACAGAGTAGGAAGTTGAGTATTTGACAAAGTAGCCACTTTCAACTTTATCATTCTTTGAGTTTTCAAAGACAAATTCCTTGTGTGTCCAATCACACTTGGCCAATAAAGAATTCTATTCTATTCCACTCAAAGTAAGCATTATTCCAGAGAACTGATGTATAATTGGTAGGCATGACTTCCATTCTGCTTGCTGATATAACTGCCATTTATGTCCTATGAAAATAATGCATGAAAGTTAGGTGTATATTTTAAAGATACTAAAAGAACTAGTATGTACAGGAGTACTCACCTTATGGCCATAATGAAGCTTGCCCATTACGCTTTCAAGGTGCTTGAACTGAAACAGCTTTGTTTGATGACCTCAAGCCCCTTGCTCCTCCTGATGTGATTATTAAGCAGAGCAGGGTTGGGAAAGGCTCTGGGAGGCCTAGTGAAGGCTCAGGCACACCTACCTCAGGCCTCCCTCTCCCTCTAGTGCTCTCTGAGACAGCACATGCTGTGATTCCTACTCCTTGGGGTCCCTATAACCCTTGGGCCTGTTTTCCTGCTCCCTCCCTCCCCATTTCCCACAGGCCTTTTTCCCAATCCACCAGATCCCATCAGGACTTGACCTTACACTCCATTGCATATTGTACCTTTTGAAGATGTTTGGAGCTTTCTGCCGGACTGCACAGGGAAGCAGAATGGAGCAATCTGTCCCTGGGCTACATGGGAGCCTCCCATGGCATGCTAAAAATGGTGACTGCTTCTGTGCTGCACGATTCTGTTCTGCTTAACACAGCCTGTTGTCACTGAAGAAAACTCTAAATAAATTGTTTTCCTTTTGGAGTTTTTTGTTTGTTTGTTTGTTTGTTTGTTTAGTACTGTATCATTTTCTAGAAAAATCAGGATTGGCTAATAAAACAATTATATCGATATACTTTGTGGTCAAAATCTTGCTCCTTTGATGTGTTATTTTCTTTATCAACCCTGCTGAATTGTGCAGCATAGAAATTCTATTAAATAATGTAACAATTTAAAATAAGCAAAAATATTTTCTATGTACAAAGGAACATTATCAAAGGAGAAAAATGGAATCCCTGAACAAAAAGTACTTGGAATTTATTCTTATGTTCAAAAATGGATGACTAACCCTTTAATGGAACTCTCTGAAACAGTTCTTATTTTGTTCTCTTCTATGAAACTAATTTTCTTTTTTTTTATTTTCTTTACACAAACCAGAATCTTTCTGGAGAGAATTATTCAGCTCACATTACTTCCTACTTCACAAGCTATAAAAGCAAATGCCTTCTGTCAACATTTGCTTCTGTGTATTTGAATACATAGATTTTTATGTAAACGAGTTAGTTTAAAGGCAATATTGTAACTTCATCATGCATTTTGCCTATCTCTTCTTTTCATTGCTTTGCTAAAAAAAAACAAAGCATAATGCAAAATAATTAAAATAAAGTTTTTAAATATCATCATGGTAATGTAGCTTGGCAGCCATTGCCTTTTCTGCAAATGACAGAGCTGGCTGCAGAAAGCACAGACATTGTTGTATGCAGCAGACAGGATTATTACCAAGACAAAATGGTTATACAGAAAAATGTTGCTCATTTTCATTTCTCTGAAATGTCGCAGAGCTATACTTGTGCTTAGTCTTCAATTTAAACACAGGTTTACTAAGGGGTGGAGCGGGGAAGCTGTATCTCCCCTGTAGAATTTATTTCTACATTGACCTGCACTATTGACCTTGTCAAACAAATTTCAAAAATCCACTTTTAACATTTTTCTTTTCATACTACTGTGTGCTGGTTAGTGGATTGGGAAACATGCTGAAGTATTTTTATACACAGGTGCTATAACAGTTTTTAAAAAGAAGTTTAAAAAGAATGGTTATGGTTATATAAAACAACCCTGTGTTGTTTTAAGTGTCCTCATAATGGTTATTGTGGTGGTAATAATAGAAATTGATCAAATTGATCATAAGCAGTTACACTGTGGTCTTATATATCAGTATTCCCCAACTGGCTACAATACTGGTTAGGAATAACATTAGTTGAAATTCAGCATAACTGGCAGTCTCAAATTTGGAAAGTGCAAGTCAGTTTGATTGGGCATTGTGGAATTTATTTTGGAAGATATATGTAAAATCGTATTGTTAGTCTCTTATCCCCATGCTAAATATGCATAGGACTGTAGTCATATATAAATGAGTTGTTTACATGGCATTCTTGAATATTCAGAATGCTACACAACTTCCTGTTCATGATTATTACACTAGCTCTCTTGCATGTGGGTAGTTTACAACTCTAATAATTTCTAATAATAATCTTAATAAGGGTTGAGTTCCTGGCATAGTCTCCTAACTACAAATAGTCCTCCAGATATGACAGTTTACTCAATGAATTTTCAAAGTTACAACATATGTCCCCACATTATATAATGACCCTGTTTCAAAGATATGACTGCTGCAGTGCCCCTGCAGTCATTCACCATTACAACTCACTATAAGGATGCTAAAGTACCCCCTCTCCTCTTTTTGCCCATCCCATCCTGACAGGACCCTGTAATGCTTTGGATCTGCTCCCCACAGGCCCATCACCCATTGTGCTTACTTTTTAAAATTAGGTGAGATACGATCACAACATGTGACCGTAATATGCAGACTCCATTATAGTCGTATCTTGAGGTGTAATAAAATCTATATTGCAAACTTTTTAAAGGGCAGATCAGGACAGATGTATATTACAGAGCTGACCTCACCAGCTATATGAGGTAGAACAGCTGAAAATGTGGCCTCAATAGCTATAGAATTTCAAAATACTTTTGCTAACTGAGAAAAAAAAAAGGCATGGATTGAGATGTAAGGAGAAAAAAATAACATTTTTATCTCACTAGGTGGTTGTTGAAGATTTTTAAAGAGCAGAAGAGCTGATGGAAGCTTAATATTGATAGAGGTTCACTCTTTAGGTAATCCTTAACTGATCACCATTCATTTAGTGACTGTTCAAAATTACCTGGACTTCGACTCCTGCCTGAAGTTCTGAGCAGCACTTCCACTGTTACGTGATCAAAATGTGGGTGTGTGGTAACATATGCGCCCTTACCAGCAGAAGCGCTGCAATTCCATCAAAAGCAGCTGTGGGTCAGGAGCCACCTGCTTCCTCCTCTACCACTCCCAAGAGGCCTGGTCCTTCTCCCTGCCCCCTGACACTTGTGTCCATTCACTTTTCCCTTTCCCCTGCAGCTGTTGACGCCCAGCCAATGTAAGGTAGAGCTAGAAAGCTAGCAAAGGCAATGTTCCTCAAGGGTAGAGAGGCAAATCTTTCTCAAGGCTGGCCCGGAACAGGAAGTTCCTATTCCTGGATGGTCTTGGGAAAGATTGCCTCTTTAGCCTTGAGGAAAATTGCCTTTGCTAGGTTTTTAGCTGTGGCTCCCATCACCTGGGCATATCTGTCAACAGCTGCACTCAAGATCCCAGTCAGGATTATCTGAAGCTTCCTTATATGAAATTAATTGGCAATGTCACTTTGTAGCAAATTTCACATTTGGAACAGAACGTCAATATTTCACAGCAAAGATTCACAGAAAAGCTTAAAATGCTGCTTCTGATCAGAGTTAAGCTTCAAAAATCACTGTATAATATAAACACTTGTGATTATCAAATGTTCTATTTTCTATTCTTTCTGACCCAATAGAAAGAATAATGGGAATTATATAAAAAGGCTTGGGACTTTGTTTATTTGTCTTTCTAGTGGTAACTGGACATCTTAAACCCAACCTGTGGGCTTGCGCTGCATGCATACACACAGATGTCATATAAAGGTAAAGTAGAAATACACAGAAATATATCACTATATAGAAATATAAGGCACTATATAGTACTTTAATACATAGAGAGAAATGTGGTTACCTTCTACAATCACTGTCTCCAAATAAGCGTTTATGACTATTTGAGGAATATTATTGAAAGATCTTGTTTTTCCTCTTTTTTACTCAAATAGCTGATAAAAGTTCCTTTACAACTTCCTAATTGGTTTGCATACCAGTGTGAACAGTTTTGCCTTACCTGTGGCCGAGACAATATGTCAAAATTACAAGTGCAAGCATTTTCCTGAACTTCAATTTTCACCACTGATCAAACCTTAGCACATGTATTCATGGGGACTATAGTCTCAGCATAATATATTCTATTTTAAATTCTACCTCGGCTATTAATCTTAACTCCAAGGTTTAGAAAATGCTTGTGTGTATTGGTGGTAAGATTTCTTCTTTCTTTAGTTCAGTCAAACTGTTAGCTGACCTTGATCTGGTTAAAAATCCTTTCACAATTAAAATCTTTCAGACATGGAACTATTCACATATAACGCAATGGAAAAATGGATGGTGACATGAATGGGATTGGCAGAGATAGTGAAATTGACTGATTTGATTTTTTTTTTAAAAAAAAAAGCTTTATATAGCTTCTTTTCTACTTTCTTGGATTTATTTATTTATTTTTTGGTTCAAAACTGAAAGAAATGAATTTTTAACCTTGGATTTTGTTGATTAGATTTATTTATGAAAATAGACGTGCTGTTTGCTATGATTTATTCTAGTTCAAAGGGTCATTGAGATTTAGATTATTTTTTTCCGATCAAAGTCAGAAATCATTTTTTTTCTGTAGCTTTTCCACCCTTTTATTTCCCTTCTCCGATATTCCTTTTCCCTAGGCCTTTCTCTTTCTTTGAAACTTTTTCCTTTTTCTTTTTATATTTTATATTGTTTGACATTTAATAAAACTTTCACTTTTTTTTCTTCTGGCATCTTAACATGCCTTCTGCTTTGTATGATAATTTCTTACCACCCAGATAAATAACTGCCTCACCTGGAAATCTTCACACTACTTCAGGTAAATGACTGCCTAAACCGTACTTGAAAACCTCTACTAATGGACTCCCCATGACTCCAGGCTGTTTCATAGATTTATAGTTTTCACTCAGAAAATTCATCCAAATTTCAGTTTGGGATCTCTCACTATTTCCAATAATCAATTTGTGTCCTATTCTCAAGTACTACAGACAATAATGTCAATTATCTGAAGATTAGCAGTACTGCAGAGATGAGAAGCCTGAAATTACCACATTTGAAAATTACAGTTCCCATCATTTTTTGCCATTAGAGTCCAATTCTGGAAGGCTACAGATTCTTGACCATTATATAATATGAAGTTAAGCAGGTGTGTCCAATAACTGATTAGACAGTAACTCAAATCAGTAGCTCTAATATGATATAAATTTGGTACCTTCAAACTGCATTTAATCACACATGGACAAAACAAAACTGGGCTATCATGTACCATCTGAATCTGTTTGGAACATAACTCATATGATGAGAAGTAATCCTTCTTTCTGCACTGAATATACATCTATACAATAGTGATATATGAATCATAAAACATAAAGTTAGAGATATGAGCTTAGCCATTGTTTTTTCCTTTATAAGTAGTAGAATTTGGGACATCCAACCATATTACAAGAGGTGTTTATTTTACTAAAAGGACAATAAATAAAATTCATATCTCACAATAGCACTGTAAATAAGTGGGAATGAGTTATCCTTCTGTTTTATTTGCTTCTCTTTAATTGGGACTTCTGACTCTCATACTTGTTGAGACACATGAACCCCAGATGGCATCAGAAGTCCTCCAAGAATGAGAGCTATGTGATACCATGCAGTTCCCTGCTGTTCTCACCAGTATTTCTTCCTTTCCACCTGGAATGAATAGATGACTGTCTCTAATAATTTGCTTCCCTGCCCTTGTCATTGCACAAGAAAGAGACTGAGTCAGGCTGAGGACCTCATGTGGTTTTAATTAATGAGGCCAGAGGACTTGACTGCTGGAAGAGCTTTGGGAGCTTTGATTTTTGTATCATAAAGAGGCCTCCCCAACTGTGATAGCTTCTTCTTCTTCTTTTTTTTTTACTGATAACTGTATATTTACCCTTTCATTTCTTTCAAGATGCCACAAAGGTTCTGTATAGATCTTTAGTATTTATTAAGAAGATTAATTCAGACATGCCGGGCTGAACATAGTGCTTTCAAGAATGAGTACTGTTCCAATTGGGGACAACAGATCATTCAAGATGCTCCATGAAAAATCATAGTCAAGGTCACCAACTAAAGACTGATGTGTTGATTTAGAAATAGTGATTTTCCATCAGAAAATGGTCAGTTTTTGAATGTCAGTGGGAAATCCATTTTAAGCACCTGTGGCTAGAGGGACCATATGTGGCCCAAAGCATTCCTCAACCTGATTTTGAGGCTTTTGCAAGTGAACAGTTCATACCTCTGTCAAATGTATCTACCATATCCCAGACAGAGTCCTGGACAAGGGATAAGAGAAACAGAAGAATGTCAGCAAAAGAAACAAATGATTTTGTATGCATTGTGTTCTGGTTCTACTTACCATAACTATTCCTACCTGGTCCCGTTTATATTTTGTCCTTCTACTCCTCTGCCCTCTTTGCAATGGTTCTGTGGATATATTCTGAGATCATGGTCAGATGATATGATGCAGCCCAAATTAAGCACTTTTGAGTCCCATTATTTCAAGCCAACATATTTTTGCATATGCTTGTTTGAATCTTCCCCATTAAAATCAATAGGTTTTAAATTACTTCATTATGACCGTGTGATAGACAAACTGTAGTATCTAAATCAGTCTTGTAAATGAATGCATGTTTTCTTGCATGTATAACGCTACACATTATTTAGACGTGCTAATCTTTAACATTGAAATGCTATTTTTTTCCCTTGAGGTGGATCTTTACATTTCTGCTCTCTTGTATTTTCTGTGTGTGTGTGTGTGTGTGTGTGTGTGTGTGTGTGTGTGTGTGTGTGTTTGCAATATTTGTTTTCTTTGATTTTGACCACATTTCTTATCAACTAGAGACTATGCAAATGTGTTTTGCACATTCTTGTTATGGGGCTTTCTAGCTAGTAAATATTTTTAAAAGAGGTTTGTTTGCCTTTTTATTCACATTTGGTAATATAGTGTTTTAACTAAACTAGAAGAACTGCTCTTTTCCACTCCAAAGCATCTATTAATATGTATGAGGTCACTAAACAACTTATTGCGATGAAAACTTTCAAACTTCTAAGTCTTGGAATTTCTCAAGGGATTTCATCTCATTACTTTTTACTAATTATTGACTGTTTTTCAAAAAAAATAGAAAAAAGATATGTACACTAAATTCAGTGTGCACACTGATATTTTACAGTTTAAAGAAATTGCAAATCTCTGTCACTGCTGATACATACACAATATTGACTCTCAGTTAATACATAGACCCTACTGTATATTAAAGCAATATAATCCACTTAACAATGGCTTATTGCATCAGATGAAGGCAATATTTTAAATTAAAATGTCCAGAAAACACTTTATTTCAGTTTGTATGCAAATTCTAAATGCATTACCCCTTCAGTTTTGTTTTGTTTTTTCTTACTGTATTCATTACATTCATCTCCATGGCCTCTGTCTTGCTCTTTTTGGATTCAATTCTCTTATTTTTCTCAATCGGTTGATTAACCCAGTCTGTTACTGACACAATTTCAATCCAATCCAATCAGGTTGCTGACTCTACAAATTTAAAAATTCAAGTCAACTATTTTGAGAAATCAGCAGAAAATGGTTCTAATTGAGGTAGGAACCGATAAACAGCTGACCATAGTGGGAATAAGAGTAATTTTCTTTCCCTTATGTGGTAATTTTATTTGGAGACCCTTTTTCTAAAATAATATATATCCTGCATGACTATTTTGTTATGATGATCTTTCTACCAGCCTTGTCCAACTCACTGCCACTCAGATTATTATACAGGAACTCCCAGAATCCCCAGTACTCATAATACACACTGTCTGAAAATTCTGGACTTTGTAGTCCAATATACCTGGAGAACATTAGATTGTGTAAAGCAACTTTGCTATTCTGCTGCCCAAAATCAATCAGATTGAGATGGGTGACTTTAGAAATTGCATAAATAAAATAAATACAGAAGCACTGTAGGGCTGTCTGTGGAGGCATGATATTTTCAAAACAAGCAAGAGTGAGAAGGTGTGTGTGTGTGTGTGTGTGTGTGTGTGTGTGTGTGTATGTTACATATAAATAGACCTGTTGATTAATGTGCATCTTTTAATATGGAAAAAATAGCATGAATTGTTTTTAGAATATATACAATTCTACAAAGCTGATTAAAGTACATTTGATAACTGTCATTCACACAGTTATTTTATGCTATACCATAAGTATGATTGTTTTTCATTAAAAATGATATTAAATATTGAATCTCTTAATAGATTTATCCTTGACCCACAGTTAGAGGAAAGGCAGAAAAAAATGAATTGCAAAAGGGCTTTAATTTAGAAATATGCCATCTACAGTACACACTAGTATTGATATTGTCAAACATCTTTGCCGAGGTAGTTTTATTTTCAAATTCCTCAAAGACTGCAGTTTTTCCAATATCTTGGCTGTTCAAATCCATGTACCCTTGTTGGGGAGTAGAAGATATTGTATGTTTCACAAAGAAATAAAAAAAAAAGCCTGAACTCTCTAAGTAACAAAATATCACTTTTATTGAAATCAAATCAAATCAAATATTTATTACAGTCCTAAGGCCACCATACAGATAGAAGAAACACAAGTTACAATGACGTTATATAAAACTAAAAAAAAAAATCCAGACCCAAAGAGAGAATGGGTCTAAATATAAACATGCAAAATTGGGCAGCCTGAAAAGATTTGAGCAATTCAAATAGGAATTCAATCGGAAAATAAGGCAATGCATCCAGCTTGGCCAAACTAATATTTCAATCACATGTCTAGGACCAAAACCAAGTTTCAAGAACATTCTGGAACCCTGGGATAAAGGATGTAATTCTGGGTGAATGATTTTCCAGAAAGTGGGGACTATGACATAGAAAAGATGCTTTCCAAGGCCTGGAAGATGATGAAATTTAAATAGAAGGGACCTGGAGTGCACTCACTCTGCCAGAATATGTATGAGGAAGACGAGGCAGCTTGGCAAAATTACCGGCACCAGTACTGCCTTCTTTCCTTCCCAATTGAGCCTGTTTCAGTACAGCAGAGTTGCCAATAAAGCAATAAACTTGATACAGTTATGGAAGAACACAATTGTTTTGGAGTTCTGAAGCCACCAACAAACAGAGATGTGCAACAGTCAAAAGAAAGAAGGTGTTTTTTTCTGCAGAGCAAGTAGACAATCCTAAGAGGGGAAAAAAAGAAGTATAGGGGTCCGACAAAGCAAAACCACAAGAAAAAGGTGCAAGAATGCTACATACTGGTCATTAACAGAGGGGGGAGGAAAGCAGAAGTAGTCCCAGAGAGAGGAATTAATTAATTAATGTCTTTATTCTTTTTTACAAATAACTCAAGGTAGCAAATGTATCCAACACCTTCCTCTTCTTATTTCCACCACCACAACCCTGTGAGTTCAGTTTGGACTGAGAGAGAGTGATTGGCCCAAAGTCATCCAACTGACTTTCATAGCCAAAGCAGGACTTGAATGCATGGTCTTCTGCTTTCGAGCCTGCTTTCTAACCACCAAACTGGCTCTAAATTCTGTCTTAATTAAAATCTGAACAGGGTCTGTAAAAAGGAAATATTGCTATATATAGTAGTAATAATATAAATCCAGGTATAAAAAAATGCTCTCTTTAGAAAAGTGAGGTATAAGTGCATATCTACTCAATATTACATTCCCATTATGAGATGAATGATAACAGAGAGGATGTCAATGATTGAATTAATAACTACGTTAAAAAGTAGAGTAGCACAGTAAGAGTGTAGTTAACTTACCCTTGTCTCTGGGTAGTGATAGTTCCAGGGAGATATACCATGGGGAGCATTTGACTCTCAAAACTGGTATTAGGATGGAGGGCTTGCAGGAGAAGAATCAACTTTTTTATAACTGAGAATCCCTTAGGGCTGTCACTTGGAATTAAATCACAAGAAGATTTAAAATTAAGAAGGCTGAAGTTATTGAAAAATAAACAAAATACTCCTGGCATTTAGCCCATTGAACATTGTTCAGTTGTCATTTCTCTATCAAATTGCTCAGGGAACGCTGACACATACAGTAAACTAGCATCATGTCTTGGACAACCTTGAGAAAAGGAGGTTAATGAGAAGTCTAAAAATATAATGTAAAAAATAATGTGCAATAATCCAGATGGCATCTATAGGGAACTAAAATAAGCCATAGTTCAACTTGCTTACAACTCATATCTCCTTTTGGGAAATATACTTCCAATGCTATCATACATCTTTTTAGATATGTATTTGGAAATAGTCACACTGGGATTCTTGTAAGAAACAATAGCACTAAAAATAAAATCCTAGATTTGGAGGCATTTGTGAGAACTCCAATATCTGTATGCAGTAAGCCCTGTCACCACATAGGATTATAATAAGAAAACAAAGTCCTATGTCCAAGGTTAACATAAATGTGTAGAATTATCAGGGGTGGGGAGCTGAGGCATTGAGGCTCTCTGCCCAGTTTTTCAGGTCATTTGCAGGGCTTGGCCACATTAGAGAGGAGAGTACTTAAGATTTAGATAGGGGCCTTTCATGGTGACTGATCAGAGGTAAAAGAGGTAAAAGAAAAGAATGGATGTAGAAAAAAAAATCAAGAGCAAAAATAAGTTGGATGAAAAACCATTTGTAGTAGAGTATCTACAAAGCCCATGAAATTATTCCTGAGTAATCTTGGGATTATCCCCAGATATTGAATTGTGAAAGGTAGTTCTATAACAAGTAGAACTGCTGTGGAGGAACAAGAAGCTTAGCAGTGACAGGCTGCATGAGAGAGTATGCAGAGAGTATGAAATAAGCAGAGAAAAGGGTAGGGTTTTTTCCTTTCCTTATTCTCCACCATCAAAGTGCAGCTGGCATCTTTCCAATTGTATTTACAGATGGGGTCAGAGTTCAGAGAGCAGTGCCAGTTAAAGAAGAAGAGCACTAATGAGTTCAAAACATACTTTGAAGGTTACCAAAACAATCACTATTAGCCAGCTGAGAGAGAGAGAGAGAAAATAACTTCAAGAAAGACCAGTAGAATAGGCCTGGTGGCATTATAGAATATATAAATAATAAGAGAATAAGGATGGAGGGGCATAAAATAATTGCAATAGCACTTAGACTTATATACCATTCCATAATGCTTTACAGCACTCTCTGGACGGTTTACAATATCAACATATTGCCCCCAACAATCTGGGTCCTCATTTTACCATCCTCAGAAGGATGAAGGGCTGAATCAATCTTGAGCCCTGTTAGGATTGAATTCCTAGAGTTAGTCTGCAATACTGCATTCTAACCACTGTGCCAGCAATAAATTAAGATAAATGCACATGTAAAACACAGAATGAATTGTTAGGCTAAGGAATTTAAGCTAAAGTTAGGCAGGAATGATAAAAAGATAAAGATTAGCTGGGAGTTGGTATATTACTATATAGAATCTGCTGAACATGCATATAAGATATGTAAAGAAAATGACTCAGAATTAAGTGCAAATATAACAATAAGCTCTAGGATAGATAGCAAATAAGTGAGAATAAACATATAGAAGAAATAGTGAATAAACATATAGAAGAAATAGTGAATAAACATATAGAAGAGAATAGACATATAGAAGATAGAGAATAAACATATAGAAGAAATACTGTAAATAACTATGTACCTAACTGTTCAATTTACAAAGTTTATTTTTATAGTGCAATTGCTAATAAACACAATTATTCACCAAAGACATTATTTGTGTCCTGCCTGGGGTATTTCTATCCCAGAACAAATGCATTATATGGGAAGCATACTAATTATTTGAAAAGTCTTGAAATTAACACATGTTCTCCAGTCAGGGTACACAACCTGTGAATAGTCCAGACTAATCCAGTAACACACATGCACACGCACACACAGACACACACCAATACCAGTATAAATTTACACACACACACTAATATAAATCCTCCACTGAATAGAGCTACTAATGCATTAACTTAACCTTATCATTTAGCTTCACAATATTTTCATGACCAGTGATATGCTTGCTCTTAGCAAGGGGGAGGGAATAAATATATTCCTACAATTCTTTCCTTCTAAAGAAAGCTTTTATCTTTTTTTGAACAAAGTGTCTAATATGGAACAAGGTACTTAGTTGTGGTCCCAGAAGTAATGAATATATGTTATTTCTAGATAATGGGATTATGATCTTGTATTTAATCAACAATAAAACTATAGGTCAAAATTTGAAAACCTGAAATCTATTTACTACTAAAACTCTCTGCCTTTTGTTGCCCAAATAGTACATCATAGTGTAAAACTAAGTTATCCCAAATAGTACATCATAGTGTAAAACTTTTTGAATCAAAATACTTCAAACCATTATCATTATCAGAGCCAAGATGGCACAATGGTTAGAGTGCAGTACTGCCTCTGACTGCCAGCTGACTTCAGTTCGAGTCTCACCGGCTCAAGCCTTCCATCCCTCCAAGGTTGGTAAAATGAGGACCTAGATTGTTGGGGGCAATATGCTGACTCTGTAAGCCACTTAGAGAGGGCTGTAAAGTATTGTGAAATGGTATATAAGTTTAAGTGCTATTGCTATTGCTATCATAAGGAATGCATACAAAATCCAGAACCCATTACTCCTGTGTAATTGAAATTTAGTAATTTAGAGAGCTTTAGTTTTTTTGTAGGAGAATCAGTGTGGAAATGTTTTATGAAGATAGTATAGATAATTAGAAAGAAAAAATGCAAAACATAGCACCTTTACAATGCCCATAAAAGGTCCAAGTATGCGTATGTGTTAATTTATTTTCTCCTATAAAACAGCAAAGTGTTTGGTTTGAAACGAATATGAGAGATAATTATTTAACTACTAGTTAAAGGTTAGCCTCTTCTCAAAATGTAAAAAGGTCTTTAGTGGCCCTTGAGATTTACTCCATAAAACAAGTGCTTCAAACGCAGTCATTATACAAATTACAAAATGTATACAATATTATGAGAGCATCAGAACTATATAACCTTCTTTCTAAAATATAAGCAGAAATTAAAAGAATCGGAATTCATTTCTATTTTAGCAGTGCTCAGAATTAGACCAACATATTTTCACAGCAGAATAACACTGAGCGCTTCAAGACTCTTTCATTCTTTATGCTCTCTCCCTTTGATGTATTTTATAAAATAGTTGCTTTCACATTTCAGTTCTACATTTCTTTCTGACAAATTTGTAGACTATTTGCTATCACTGTGTTATCTCTGTGAAAAATACTTTGGAACAGTGATTAACAGACAATCCTACCTGCAGGAAAAATACTTTAAATCTTTCTTCCAAGAGGTAGCCTTTAGAAATCTTTAGAAAATCATTATCTTCCGATATCACACCAGGAACATGAAGACAGTCATCTAAAGAAAACATATTATGGACCAAGCATGTTGAATCTCAATAGAATTGGCTGCAATCTACTATATGGGATCCACTATGACTTTTATTGATGTCTTGCCCTTTTTACAGTCTTAGTTCAAGCTGAGTTGAGGACAGAATTAGACTTGATCACCCAATACCTTCTGCCATTTGTTATTCTGATAGACAGGATAATAGTTGACTAACAAATGATCCCAGAAAAATATGTGGCTTCTTTCAGGATCTACAGACAGGAAGACAGTTTGGAGGAGAAAAGTGTGTTATTTATTTATTTATTTGTTTGTTTGTTTGTTTGTTTGTTTGTTTGTTTGTTTTTTAATTTACTTATTTACTTATTTACTTACTTACTTACTTACTTACTTACTTATTTTATTTTGTCAATTGCTTACAAGATAATAGGTATAAGTAAAAAACATAGTTATGAATACATGGATACATATAAGAAAAATAAAAAAATAAATGTTCACCACCTTGAATTATTTATAAAAATAATTAAAATATGATTAAAAACAAATAAATAAACTAGAACTTTCAGTTTCCTAGTTTGTAAACCAGCATTTTTTTCCACTACACCAAACTGGATCTCATCTAATAGGATGATTCTTATGACAGGAATACAGCAATGGAAAGATACCATTTGCTCAAAAGAACCAAAACAAAGAAAGAGATGAGGAGTTTCTCTGTATGATATAAATGTCCACTCCTTCACAGAAATCCAAAATAATTAATTTGGTGATACCACTGAGAGGAAGAGGAAGAAGAAGAAGAAGAAGAAGAAGAAGAAGAAGAAGAAGAAGAAGAAGAAGAAGAAGAAGAAGAAGAAGAAGAAGAAGAAGAAGAAGAAGAAGAAGAAGAAGAAGAAGAAGAAGAAGAAGAAGAAGAAGAAGAAGAAGAAGAAGAAGAAGAAGAAGAAGAAGAAGAAGAAGAAATTTATTGTCATTGTACAAGTACAACGAAACTGTGGATGCACCCCAGCAACTGTTCACAATACAATAAAACCAGAGCACTTAAAGATGAGGATAAAAAAAAACAGAGTACCCGCATCTCCATTTGCAATTAGAGAGTACAATATTTGCAAATATACACAAAATATACATCCAACACTGACTGTGATGCTTTGTCGAGTGTAATACACAAGAGATGGATTGTACTGTAATATGTTATTATACATCTGAATGAGGTATTGCGATTTCACATCTTTTCACATCTTAATAAGGTAGTGACTTTGTATTTATTTGTGGTTCGGATGGCCCAGGGAAAGAAACTATTTGTTAGTCTAGTGGTGTGGGATTTTATTGACCTAAAGCACCGTCCAGACGGCAGCAGGTCAAAAAGATAATTGCCAGGGTGTGAGGGGTCTTCTATGATGGCCTTGATTCTGCTTTGGCAGCGGGACCTGGCTAAGTCTTCCAGGGAGGGCAGAGAACAACCAATGATCTTTTGAGCCGTGTTTATCACCCTCTGTACAGGGTGGATGGAAGATTAAATAAATATAGTATTGTTCCAGATGCTTATTACGGCCACCTATTAAGAAGATGTGGATGGTGTTTTCCAAAAGTTTTTAGCAGCTCTATCAAAAAGTCCTGAAATAGTATTTTGGGAGAAATTCATTTTTCTGACATCCATTGGGGAATATCTCTCCCAGACATTGGTCCTTTTAGGAAATATCTGATTTGTATGGTTGATAACTTTCTCCTTCAGAAGACAGAGGAAGACAAGAGAGGATGGGTTGAAATCACTAGCCCCCAAGAAATAAGAAAAATAATAGACCAAGAGCAAGTAGTGGGAACTTCTGGGAAAATAAGCATATAATTCTGGAATTCTTATTGTTACAAGAACCTAATTATAGTCAGAGTCATCCCTTGTACTTCAAGAAAGCAGAAAATAATATATTTAGGACTACAATATATAAAGAATGTTCCCTTAAAAGGAGAAAACCTAGTGCAAAAAAGATAGGAATTCCATAACAAGCATATATTAAAAGCACAACTGCAAACAATTCTTTTTTAAAAAAATAAATTTTATTGATTTTACAATTAAAACAAACCAACAACACATACACAAATGAAAGAGAGAAAAAGAAGAAAGGGAGAAGAAAATAGAAAGAAAGAAAAAGAAAACAATTAAAAACATTCTCATCTTCAACAGTTTTATGCCATATACACACACCTAATCCTTACATATATCTGTGTATCACTACTTTGGATTTATCCTATCCTCGTTTGCCTTTTAGTGTAAAGTCTATCTTTGGTCTATCCTTTTGTACCAGCAGTTCCAGCTGTTGTAGTATATTGAAGTGTCTTTATTTTTTAATGCCAAAGTTAATTTGTCCATTTCTGCACAACTTGAAATTTTTTGAATGATCATCTCCTCTGATGGAACATGAGGCTGCTTCCAACATTGTGCAAAAGCCAATCTGGCCGCTGTCAAAATGTGTATTATTATATATTTCACTTTTTTTTATATTTGTTTATCAAAGATCCCGAACAGAAAGGACTCTGGTTTGAATTCGATCTGTTCTCTTGTCATTTCTTCCAGCCAATTTCTAATTTTCTGCCAATATTTTTGAGCTTCTGTACAGGACCACCACATATGGAAAAAAGTTCCCTCTTTTTTTTTTTTTTGCATTTCCAACAATTCGGCCTCATATTGGGGTGCATCTTCGCTAATCTCGAAGGAGGAAGGTGCCATCTATAAAACATTTTGTAGGCGTTTTCTTTGTATGCTACCGATTTTATAATTTTATTATTTCTACCCCAGACCTTTTCCCATTCTGTTATGGTGATGCTACGTCCTATATTCCTACTCCAGGCTATCATGTTCCCTTTTACAATTTCTTCTTCTAATTCTACTTCTAATAAATAATTATAAAATTTTGTTATATATATTTTTTGCCTAATAAAATTTTATCTAATTGCTGGAGTTTATTGTTAATTCTGAATTCTTTCTTGTCCTGTTTATATTTACTTTGAATTTGAAGATATGCCCACTGATCAATTTTTAGTCCCCGCTCTTGAAGTTCTTGCCACGATTTCAAATTTCCTTGTGTATCCAATAGGTCCTTATATTTAATCATTTTAGTGATATCCAGATTATTTGGGTGAATCGTCGCCTCCATTGTTGAAATCCAAATTGGTATTTTTAAATAGTGTTTTTTCCGTATTTTCTTCCAATTAGTTAATAATGAGTCTCTGATTAGGTGTCTGTGGAAATATTTCTGGCTAGTTTTCCCTACATCCCATAAAAAAGCATGCCACCCCATCTGCAAGTCATGGCCTTCTAAGAATAATATTCTCTTATTGGTTAAATTCACCCATTCCTTCAAACATACTAAAGAGGCTGCACTATAATACAACTCCCAATTTGGAAGTGCCAGCCCTCCCCTGCTCTTCATATCCTGCATTGCCTTTAAATTTATTCTAGGTTTTTTCCCTTGCCAGATAAATTTTACAGTTATTTTATTAAGTTCTTCAAAAAAAATTTGTGTACTTTGATTGGGATTGTCTGAAATATATATAGGAATTTTGGAAGAATATTCATTTTAATAGCAGTAATCCTGCCTAATAATGAAAGTTGCAGCTTACCCCATGTTTCTAAATCCTTCTTTACCTGTTGCATCAATTTATCATAATTATTTTCCTTAAGTGTCTTACAATGTGCTGTCAACCATATTCCTAAGTATTTAACTTTCTTTATCACTTGTATTCCCATAACTTCTTCTAATTCTATTTTCTGTTTTTCTGTTAAATTTTTAGTCATTAATTTTGTTTTCTTCCTATTAATTTTAAGTCCTGCTACTGCTCCAAATTGTTCTAATTCATTCATCAATTTTTGTCCTCTTTCTATTGCTTCCTCAATGAAAAAAATCATATCATCCGCAAACGTTTGAAACTTATATTCTTCTTTCTTAACCTTTAATCCTTTTATGTCTGGGTTCTGTCTAATTCGCATTAGTAATGTTTCTAATGATAATATGAAGAGCAGGGGTGAGAGTGGGCAGCCCTGTCTGACTCCTTTTTCTATTTTTATTGGGCAGGTATATTCCCCATTTATTATAATATTAGCCTGTTGTGTATCATAAATGGTTGTTATAATATTTTCAAATTTGGTGTCTAAATTCATATTATAAATTTTTTGGATTAAAAATTGCCAATTTAAATTATCAAAGGCCTTCTCTGCATCTAAAAACATAAGTGCAATTTGTTTTTCGGGGTGGGCTTTGTAAAATTCTAAGACATCTAGTACTATTCTTAAGTTGTTCCTGATTTGTCTGGTCAGGAGAAATCCATTTTGATCTTCATATATATGCTCATTTAGCATTCTTTTTAGTCTACTTGCTATAATAGAAGTGAATATTTTGTAATCAGTATTTAACAGTGAAATCGGCCTATAATTATATATATATATCGGGGATCCGAATCATCCTTCGGGATCAGTGAAATCAATGCCCCCCTCCATGAGTCCGGCATCCTGGCTGGCAATAAGACGTTGTTAAAAACTTCCACCATAAGAGGTCCTATTTGTTCTGCTATTGCCTTGTACAACTCCCCTTGAATCCCATCTGGTCCCGGGGATTTATTGTTTTTCTGGTTCTCTATTGCTGATTTCAATTCAAACCAAGTAATGTCTTTGTTTAATAATTCTGCCGTTTCTTCCCCAATTGCTTTATCCTTCACTTCATCTAAAGAGTTTCTTATTCTATCTTCGTTAAGTTCTTCCTTTTTATATAACTCTTCAAAATACTTATGGGCAATTTCTTTTTTCTGTTCTATCTCCTGTTGTATATCCCCCTTTCCATCTATTAGCTGGTATATCAATCTCTTTTCTTTCCTTTTTTTAGTCTATATGATAGCCTTCATTGTATCCCAAATGTTTTGTTTCATAGTTGCTCCATTATCATTTTCCTTTAAGAAATAATTTAATTCCTCCTTGAGTTTGTTGGTGTATTCTTTTTCTCTTATTAACTGAGTATTTAACTTCCATCTTTTCTTGGGTTTTTCCCTACCCATCCATATTATCTGAATTGGATTGTGATCTGCCCATTCATTAGGTAAAATTTCAATCCCTTTTATCTCATTTGCTATTTCCCCATTCATCCATGCCATATCAATTCGTGTCCATATTTGATGAGGATTTGAATAGAATGTAAATTGTTTTTTCTCAGGGTGTAATCTTCTCCATATATCAATCAAGTTTAACTCCTTCATCATTTCCATACATATCTTGGGAAGCTCTTTTTCCCCCCCTTTGTTCTTCCCCCCATTACTGTGGTCTTTTTGATGATCGGCAATAGAATTAAAGTCTCCCATGATACAAATATTTCTTTTTTCCAATCCTACTATTTTTCCATAAAGATGCTTAAAAAACTCTTTTTGATCTCCGTTCGGGGCGTAGATTACCACTAAGAAAATTGAGATGACATTAATCCAGATCTGCAAAACCAGAGTTCTTCCCTCAGAATCTGACCATATTAAATCTGCTTTCAAATCCTCTTTAACATATACTGCAATCCCTTTCTTTTTCCCCATGTCTGCTGGTGTGGTAAATAGCTTCCCTAATTTCAGACATTCTAGGTATTTTTCATCTGTTTTCTTTATATGAGTTTCTTGTAGGCATATTATATCAGCATTTTGTTTGATTAGTTTAGCTATTATCCTTTTCCTTTTTATCGTCGAGTTTAAACCATTTATATTAATTGATAGTAGTTTCTTTTCTTCTTCCATTTAATTAATTCTGTTTTGCTCCTTGTCTTGTAATGGCTCCGGTCTCTCCTTATGCCTGAAGATGTGTCCTACTTTCTTCTCTCTCCTGATGTAGATGAGTATTTCCTTGATTTCCTAAAGTTCCATCTCTGTTCTTATGATAGCCTTGATCTTCCTGGGAGTTTGTTTCCAGTTCCTCCTTACTGCTCTGGTCTTCGGGACCTACCAATTGCTCATAAAATTCCTGGGTTTTTCCATGGAGTCTATTTTAATTTTCCTTTCATTCCAAAAAACTAACATCCCCTTTGGGATTACCCATTTAAATACGATTCTTTTCTGATTTAGGTAAGCTGCTAAGAACTTGTAATCTCGTCTTTGTTCTCTTACTCTTCTTGGTATTTGTTTGAGAATCAAGACTTCTTTACCTTTATACGTGATTGTTTCATCTCTTGACATCCTATATATGATATCCCAGACACTCCTTCTCACAAATCGTATATGGACTTCTCTTGGGCATTTGTGGTGTCTCGCATAATTAGTGCTAATCCTGTAAACTTCATCAAACTCCCTTAAGATGTCATCTTTATCCTTTTCCAATAATCTAGCCAGTATTCCCGCCATTAGTTGTTCCAGGTCTTCTTCTTTGGATTCCACTACATTTTGGAATCTCAAATGTAGCAGCCTTGTCCATCTCTAGGTAGACCAGTGAGTCCTCCATTTCTTTACACACATTATTTAATTCTTCATCTACCCTTTCTAATTTCCTTTCAGTTTGTTCAGTCCTTTTCTCTACCTCTTTTATTGTTGCTTCATTTTTCTCCAAGGCCTGCTGTAATAATCCAACTTTGTCCTCTACTTTGGAGATGTCCGCTTTCATTTCTGCTTTTAATTTGCCCATCTCCTCTTTTAGTTCATTGATATCTGCTCTCGTCTCGTTATGGTTTTTCATCATTGTTTCTTGCAGCTTCGTCATTGATTCCTGTAAAGTCAGCAAAATTGATTGGATGTTGGCATTCGAGATGTTAGCTTGTTTCTCCACTGGTAATGTTTCTGCTATGGTTTTTTGTACCATGGGCGAAGCTGTTGCCAACATAGTTGTTAATGTCGGGGTGACCTTTCTTCCAGTTTTCAGAGCTGTAGTAGTTGTGGAAGTCATTTCTTTTAAGATTTGTTTCTGTTATTGTACTATATTAATTATATTGTCCCAAATTAACATTCAGTGATAGAATCTCTGTATTAGGATTGACCGGCATCTAATTACTTAATCTATCTATCTGCTGGATAGCTGTGCTCTTAACTGGTTATTGGAATATAATTACTTATATATAAAAATATTATCACTGTATTATTTTAAATCCAAATTCTAAATCACATATATAATTTTGTAAGGTCTATGCTCAGCCTCTATACATAACTTCATGTAATATTTATATATATATATGTGTGTGTGTGTGTGTATGTGTGTGTGTGTGTGTGTGTGTGTTTTCTGAGGTTCTCGCGGGTATTTGTATGTGTATCTTTGGTTATTTGGGTTTTCTCCGGTAAGATTGGAAGTATCTGAAGCAGCGTTTCGATGAAGTCTCATTCATCATCTTCAGGCTTGTGTCTTCAGCTCTGTGCTTCTCAGAGTAAATCTGAGTAAATCTTACTCTGAGAAGCATAGAGCCGAAGACACAAGCCTGAAGATGATGAATGAGACTTCATCGAAACGTTGCCTAGATACTTCCAATCTTACGCGGGAGAAAACCCGAATAACCAAAGATACACACACACACACACACACACACACACACACACACACAATATCCAAATCCAACTATATTTAAATATTATAAATAAATATGTGTATTTATCTAACCTTATTTTAAATATTCTTAAACACAAACAGTATTACATTCGTCCCCAAGTAGATTAATTGTGGTCACACAATAAATTATAATATTAATACATAAAATCCTATACTTATTAATTAAATAATACTTAATGTTCTTACTATTTTCCCTATATATCTAATCAAAGTATAACTATCACTATTATTAATAAATCAATTAAATCAATTAATTCAATTATTTAACAATCAGATACAACAATCAATTTTCCTTTCCCAGTATGCATATTTATAATCATTATAAAGAGAGAATAAAGAAGGAGATATAGTTCATCATAGCACCAGATGCTGAGGGAAAAAGAAGAAAAAAACATTGAGCAAATGTATACAAAAAAAGGGGAGTAAAAAAGGGGGGGAAGGAATTTTGAAGTAAGTTTTTAGCTTTCCCTCTCTAAGTTTAAGAGCTTTCACTCCAAATGCACCGGAAGTGGGGAGGTAAAAAATGCTGAGTAGTGACTGCAATTACATGGTATCTCCACACATTCAGAAGCTTCCACTTTTACTTTTTGTCTTAGCATTCCTAAGTTCAATTTTCCTGATTTTCTTCAGATGGAACCACCTCCTCAATTAGATCAGTATGCTCCCTAAGAGCTGTTAAGTGGTTTATATCAGTTATATTGTTACGATAACTTCAGGGTTTCTAAGTATTGCCTGTGGCACCACACTGTCTCTGTTCTGTCAGCTTCGATCTTCTTCCTGTCTCCGCTTCAATAAAGTCTATCAGAATAAAAATCAAATGAGATAGTCCAAATCCTCCACAACTTCCAGGCACCTTACAGACGCTAGTCTCCCAACCTCATAAACTTCCCTTTTTATTCGTTATTGTCTTCTCTCTCTCTTCTGTCTGCCAAGCCCTTTCACTTTCACTTGCCTCGCATCTGCTTTTTGGGCGCTTTCTTTTAGGGCTCCAGACAGACACTTGTAACAGCCTTATAAAAGTCTATGGCATTCCAATCCTCCTCTCTGCCGCTAATTATCTCTGCCACACTCTTCCCCAATGATCTCACAAACTGTCACTCACTCACTTCTTTACATCGGTGGCAGTCCGGACTTCGGAGCCGCCATTGATAGGGGACTGTTTCTTGCTCATTGGGCTCTGGAGGGCTCCTCTTCTCTGCAGGGGGTTTGCCTTCCCCACACTGCAACCCAAGTCTCCCCCACGCCGGCACGAATCTCTCCGGGACTCATGCACCCTCAAAGGATCGCGGCAACCGTAAAAAGAGATTAACTGAAACCACAGACGGGCTTCTGCACCTCTGTCCATCCTTGCCTTGCCACCGGAAGTTCCCAGGACCAACTACAAACAATTCTTATGAGGGGAAAAAAGAGGTCAGCATAGCAAAAGATGCCAATATTGTTTCACAAAGAGCCTGGAGTCAATTTCAAAAACAAAAAGGATACTTATATGAGATGGAAAAAGGTAATGTACATTTGTAAAGATGGTTCATTTAAGTAGACCAGGGGTGTAGCAAAAGCATTATGAAAGCTAAAGCTCAGCATATACAGAAGTTAGTGAAGGATGCTGAGAACCAAAGACACACACAGATTATATTGATATATAAGCTGGTCAGTTAAGATGAAGCAAGTGGGAAGAGGCAGGTAACAAGGAAAAAATAGGGTTCAGCCTCCCCTGAGAAAAGAATAGGTCTTGACTGGGCAACTGTAAAGAATGGGTATAAGGAGCTTGATAGGCTCATATTCAAGGAATACATTGTCACTTGAGTGAATTCAAATCTGCAGAGACAGATTGATTGTATCATAGATTGATAGACTTACTGAAACTATTCATAACTTTTAGAACTCCTAGAGAACAACCACAAAAACGGAGGAGGGCAAGTATTCCTATATTCAACGCGGACATCGAATCCAGTGAATTACAAATCAGTCAGTCTGACATCAATACCTGGAGAGATTCTAAAGTACATTATACATTTATTGATCTGTAAGCACCTTGAAAGTAGTGTACTGATTACCAGAGTCAGCATGGATTTTTCAAGAACAAAGTACCTGATATCGTTCTGATTGCAAGCTAGTTAGATGTCAGTTGAATGGATTTGTTGAATGCATATATATTCAATGGATCTACAGCTCCCACAGAAAGCTCCCTCCATATTCTGAAAGCCCTCACTGGGCTCCTAATTAAACCAGAACAAGTTCTCAAGGGATGTGCTGTAGGGTTGAGTCCTGACCTTTATTAATTTCGTGAGTGATATAGATAAAATGTGAACTTTACAGATAAGCTATCCCTTTAGGTAGGTAATATATGGAAAGATAGAAGCACAATTGAAAATGAAATAAGCTGAAAATAGCAGAATAATATGTAATAGAGACAATTGCAAAGTTCTTCACTTAAGAAAAAGTAGGTAATATTTGGGAAGGCAGAAATATAATCTAAAATGAATCAATAAAATATAATGAACTTCTTCGCTTAGGAAAAAAAATGAAATGCCTTGGTATATGGATACCTGGCTTGGTAACAGCTTGTATTATAAATGTAAATTAGAATTCTTTATTGGCCAAGAGTGATTGGACACACAAGGAATTTGTCTTGTTGCAAATGCTCCCAGTATACATAAAAGAAAAGATACATTCGTCAAGAGTCAAGAATCATAAGGTACAACACTTAATGATAGTCATAGAGTACAAATAGGGTACAATATAGATCAGTGTTCCTCAAACTTGGCATCTTTAAAATGTGTGGACTTCAATTCCCAGATTCCCACAGTGAGCCGTGCTGACTGGAAAATTCCAGAAGTTGAAATCCACACATCTTAAAATGGCCAAGGTTCAGAAACAGTAATCTAGGTTAAGAGGTATCCTGTGTGGTAACATACAATATATTAACTAACGTAATACACCATGGGAAGCTATCTTATGTAAATTAAGCTATGAGGGGCAACTTCAAGAACTGAAGGAAGATAAAAAGCATTTTTTTCAGGAAGACCCTAGTAATTCATTATTTCATAGTTTTTTTTATTGAGAGAATATCTTCTTTTGTGACTTCACTTGTATTAAGTTCTTTCAGTTCTTTCCCTTAGGTAACTCTCCTATATACTTTGTAGTAAAGATAGATGAAACTAATATATGAGATAGACTCATTACATGCAAAGCAAGATAGTTCAAGCCATGATTTGTCATAATTGAGATGATGATGGCTTACAGCTCATGAAAACCCCAAATCCACAATCTCAGAAAATTAGAATATTACATGCAATCAATAAAACAAGGATTGTACATAGAACAATATCGGACCTCTGAAAAGTATAAGCATGCATATGTACTCAGCACTTGGTTTGGGCCCCTTTTGCAGCAATTACTGCCTCAATGCGGCGTGGCATGGAAGCTATCAGCCTGTGGCACTGAGATGTTATGGAAGACCAGGATGCTTCATTGTGGCCTTCAGCTCTTCTGCATTGTTTGGTCTCATGTCTCTCATCTTTCTCTTGGCAATGCCCTATAGATTCTCTATGGGGTTCAGGTCAGGAGAGTTTGCTGGCCAATCAAGCTTAGTAATCCCATGGTCATTGAACCAGATTTCAGTGCTTTTGGCAGTTTGGGCAGGTGCCAAGTCCTGCTGGAAAATGAAGTCAGCATCCCCATAAAGCTCATCTGCGGAAGGAAGCATGAAGTGCTACAAAATCTCCTGGTAGATGACTCTGTTGACCCTGGACTTAATGAAGCACAGTGGACCAACACCAGCAGGTGACATGGCTCCCCAAATCAACACAGACTGTGGAAACTTCACACTGGACTTCAAGCATCTTGCAGTGTGTGCCTCTCCATTCTTCCTCCAGACTCTGGGTCCTTGGTTTCCAAATGAGATGCAAAAGTTGCTCTCATCAGAAAAGAGGACTTTGGACCACTGAGCAACAGACCAGTTCTGTTTTTCTTTAGCCCAGGTAAGACGCTTCTGACATTGTTTGTTGTTCAAGAGCTGCTTGGCAAGAGGAATGCAACATTTGAAGTCCATGTCCAGGATCTGTCTGTGTGTGGTGGCTCTTAATGCACTGACTCCAGCCTCAGTCCACTCCTTGTGAAAATCCCCAACACTTTTGATTGGCCTTTTCCTGACAATCCTCTCCAGGCTGCGGTCGTCCCTGCTGCTTGTGCAGCTTTTTCTTCCACACTTTTCCCTTCCACATAACTTTCTATTAATGTGCTTTTATATAGCACTTTGGGAACATCCAATGTCTTTTCCAATTACCTTTTGAAGCTTTCCCTTCTTAGGGAGGGTGTCAATGATGGTTTTGTGCACAACTGTCAGGTCAGCAGTCTTTCCCATGATTGTGATTCCTACTGAACCAGACTGAGAGACCATTTAAAGACTCAGGAACCCTTTGCAGGTATTATGGCTTAATTAGCTGATTAGAGTGGGACACTTTCAACCTAGAATATTGAACCTTTTCACAATATTCTAATTTTCTGAGATTGTGGATTTGGGGTTTTCATGATCTTTGATCCATTTATCTTTGTTTAGTTACATCATCTCAATTATGACAAATCATGGCTTGAACTATCTTGCTTTGCATGTAATGAGTATCTCATATATTAGTTTCACCTTTTAAGTTGCATTACTGAAATAAATGAACTTTTGCACAATATTCTAATTTTTCGAGTTTCACCTGTAAGTTTGGGATTGCATCAAAGGCACCTATCACTATTGGTACTATCTTTACTTTCTTTTGCCACAGTTGTTCTACTTGTATTTGCAGGTCTTTCAATTAATCATTTTGGTCATTGCACAGTCAGCCAGGTGCTTAGATTGAATTTGGTATTTTTATCCTTCCACTGAATCCTTCCCAATGCACAGCAATTTGAAGTATCAGCTGCTAGTTCTTTAGATGGTATTTGACTTTCATCCACATTGAGCTCTTCTCAACAACCTAGGGTGTTGTAAACTATTGGTGAAGTAAATACATGGATTAGAGCACTGTGGTCTTTTATAATTTACAGATGGAAATTATTGACCCTGGTCATTTGTGCCTCAAGTGATAATCCTGGGTAGCTTGGTTCAATTATCTATTTACTTGACTATTGTTGAGTCTCTTCTCCAACACGAAAGTTCGAAAATGTCAGTACTCCATCATGCTTCTTTTAATTTAAATTTTGTGTCTATGGACGAGGGGTGTCAAACTGGTGGCCCACAGACCAGATGTGTCATGCACAGGACATGCCCTCCCCCCAGCTCCATGAAGGGGAAAAATGTCACAATATGCAATGTGATGATAATGTGATGTCATCATTGCCACATGATGGCAATGTGACGGCAACATGACACTACTAGTTTTACACCCGTGCTATAGACTGTCATGGAAAAACCGTTGTTTCCATGATTTTGATATCTTTTCCAAAACTTTCCTGTTACTTTACTAAGTGCAATTTTCAGACTGGTGATTTCTTTATTGTTGATAATTGATCCCAAAGGCAAAAGCTATTCACCAATTCATTATCTTCATTGTCAATTCTAAAGCTGTTTACCTGTGTCATTAGTTTGGGTCATCTTTATATTTAGTCCTAGTATCATTTTTTTTGCTGTGCTCCTTGAATTTCATTACTACAGCTTGCGGGTTATTTCCATTTGGGGCTATTGGATTAGTGTCATCAGCATGTTGAATCACTAAGGTGAGAGTCCGCAGCCTTATTATTTAAAAATAGGCTGCTGACAATATTGTAGTAAATTATACTGTAGGTGCTATTGCACTTAGATAATTATCAAGACCAGAAGCTTATTGTATTTTCTTTTTTAAGACATAATTTTATTGAAAGTTATAAGTGAAAATTGATACAAATCTAAATAGAATAAGAAAGGAAATAATGAAAAAATGGAGAAAGTTAAAGTGCAAATAGAAAAAAAAGAAATGAAAAAAGATAGAAGAAAAATAGAAAAGAAAAGAAAGAAATAGAATAGAAATAGAAAATACAGAATAAAATAGCAAAAAAAGAAAAAAGATGGCTTCTGGTCTTCTACAGAGCAGTTATAAGTGCAATTATAGATTTACCTTTCTCTAAAGTTATATTGCAACTTTCTTCTTTTTATAATCTATCATATATAATCATAAAAAGCATAGATCATAAATTCATTTTATACAAAAGATCCATAAGGAGTTTCCTGTCAGCTTTTCCTATTTTCGAACATTTAATGGTTTCTATAGTTCTTACAAAGATAAAAATTCAACTAAATAGGCAACCTGAGCATTTATAATTTTAGGACTTTAGTTTTATTGAGAATAACAATTTAAAACATTTCCCTTATGGACTCAGAATTATTATATATACTTATCCTGTCTGTCCTTAATAGTATTGATAATTTTGCATAACACTGTTTTATTGTAACCATTTCAGCTTAGAGGCTAATAAATTTCCAGGTCTTTCACCTCATTCTCAATACCTTCCCTTTACACAATTCAATGAATACTCTGTTTCAAGCATGTAGAGGGAATTAAGTTCCAGTTTAGTAATGTAAATATTTTGGCATAGGTCATCTTGTAAACGTACAGTAATTAGAAATTCCTTAAGTTCCTCCCCCCCCCCCAAAAAAATTATATATTTAAAATTTCTATGAAGCATCAGTAACAATGAGTATGCACACATTCCTTGTAATTGTCTGAAACAACCATTAAACTCACAGAACATCCACTACACTGTGCAAATTAAAACCTGTTGGTTTAATAAAAACTCATACCATAAGAGAAATATCAGCCTAGCTCTAGACTAATCGTATTGGACAAAGTTTAAAAAATTCTGGGATTTGATAATTTTTATTGATAATTACTTAAAACTTGTGTTGGAGCATAAAGTAAGTAAATCTAAATGGTACATTTAATTACTCGTTGTGTTAATAAGCATGGCATTATTTTAATAAACATGGTACACCCACACATGCACATACACATACATACTTTTTAAAAAGTCTAAGTGTCAACGAGATAAAATTTTAATCAGGTTTTGGATCTCTCATTTGGTGATGATGCCAGCTTATTTAATTCTTACACATGGAAAACATTGCAGAGTTATACATCAATTTAATCTGGTAGACATATCATAACTTTTAAAACCTGCACATGAAAGATAGTTTTCTTTTTTTAAAAAAACCCATGAGACCTTTTTCCTGAACTAATTGTGTGGTGGTTTTGTTTGTTTTTAATTTTAACTTTCAGTTAAATTGCTAGGTAAGTGTAATAGAGCTTCAATTCCAAAACCTGGTCATATTCCATTAACATTATCAACTAGTACATAAAAGAGCTATCCCATTTTTTAAAAAAATTCACCATGATATTTAACTATTTTATCAGTAAAAGATCTATTTTTTTATAAAGAGGATACATGAAAAATTTTAATTCCCTCCCCCCTATTAGTATTAGACTCCACTTGGAAGGATATTAATATTCCACAAAACTAATAAAGATGTAATATTGAACTTAAACTTTGAAAAAAAGATCTTCAGGTATAAAGACTGGTATTTCTATAGGTTAAAAAAAAATTAAAACATAGAAAAAGCAGCACATCATATGGTAAATATTTTTTTTAAAAAATGGGGGAGTGGTATGACTAAAATTAGAGATGGAGAAAATCAAGACTCTCACTCTAGAAAACAGAATAGAAAACTAAAACTAAAAAAAACCTCTATCCATTCCAAAGCCAAGACTATCTTCCCCTAAAACATGGAGAAAAAATATATAATGATATTTTAAAAGATCTATCATTTTTCTGATTTCTTTCAGGAATGATAGTCTTCCACTAAGTCTCTATTTCTGCTGTGCTTTCAGTGTTTATGTTCTTGCTTACAAACACTCTAATTCTTCTACCTTGGTTTCAAAACTTCTTTCACTGGTAAAGAAACATTAGTACACCATGCCCTTTTCCAAGTGTTGTTGGCGTGAACTATTTATTTATTTATTTGTTTGTTTGTTTGTTTGTTTGTTTGTTTGTTTTATTTGTCAAGCAAGTATTAGATAACAGGTATAAATATAAGCATGGTTATGAATACATGAAATGGATATGAATAAAAAAGAAACAATAGGAAACAATAGGACAGGGATGGTAGGCACGTTGGTGCACTTATGCCCTTACAAAACTCTTAGGAAAGGGGTGAGGTCAATAGTAGATAGTTTTAAGGTTAAAGTTTTTGGGGTTTGGGGAAGAAACCACAGAGTCAGGTAGAGTATTCCAGACATTGACCACTCTGTTGCTAAAGTCGTATTTCCTGCAGTATATAGTTAGTTTGGGAATGAGAGCTGTCCCCTTAAGGGAATGCCTCTTAGAAAATGTAGTTAATGCCTCATGAGAGATGTAGTTCATGTCATTTGGTCACATCTGTAATCCTGATTGGTCACTGAATTGACCTCTGATTGGGCTGGGGGAAGTTTTGGTCATTCTTACCTAGACCCCAGCAATGTGCTGGAGTCTTCCTTTGATGTATCGTTATGGGATGAAGATAACTATCTTTTCACACTATGAAGACAACAATGCAAAGATTGGACATTAGATGAATCTCAGCATAACTGTGATTTATACCTTGAGGTGCCTGATATAATTGATCTCCTTTTCATCTGCCATTATTCAATAATCCACTTCCAACATTACCCTTGATCTTTACAGTATTATGTAAAAAATATCTATCAGGTTCGAACAACCTGTCCCATGCTTGAAGAGTTTAAACCAGCTTCTTTTCTTTATTGTTCTTTTGCCTATGTCACAGGAATCTTCTCAGACTCACAGTTTTCCCCTAGGAAAAACTAGATGAGGTTCAACTGCATTCACGAGGGAGGAAAGGTTAGACCTTGCCCTCTTGTGTCTACATAACAATTCCAGCCTAATCCTCACTTGATCCCTCCTCCCGACTGAGACAGTATATTTCTGACAATATCTGCACACATATATCCAGCCTGTATGCCTTCTGGCTTTATTAATTTTCTTGTTAATATAATGGTGTGTAGATTGACCATGCCAATCTTCTCAGGGATCACTGTAAAATTGCTATGATTTTACTCAAATCTGAAGTTCAGGATAGTTCAGGATTTTACTCAAATCTGAAGTTCAGATCTGTATATCCCTGTCTCAAGGGTGAATCTCCACAGACATCTGTATATTCTCTTTCTTTTCCACACTCTTTGTGACTTGTCAATTACCCATTACATAAAAAATTCTCATTCACAGAATTTTCCTTCACAACTTTAAAAGATAAACATTTTATCATATTTATTGAAAGATCTAAACAATTAATCACTACAAATTTGAGTATAACCGACAATCCTCCACCACAATCATCTAACCATTTGCCTGGTCTGATGGGAATTGAAGTCCATAAATGAGGGCATTAAGTTGCCTACCCTCTTAGTGGTAATAGTGATTGGACTAGAAATAGATAAGCCATAGTTTACATCATCATTCATCCATGAAATGCACGGTTGGATCTGAAATTCACACTCACTGTCATAATTCAAACAATTGTTTGAGGCTAAAATGGGGAAACTAAGTATATCACCCTGATCTCATACAGCAACAGCAAGAAATAAATATAATATAAGCAGGTAATATCATTTGACCTTAGAGTAAATGCTATAGTAAATGCTATATATTTCACTGACATAAAATAAATGCTTATATTTTATGGGAAGCTTCCTAGTAGCTAGTTTATCTGAACAAAATCATATACATATATGATTCATATACATATAACAAAATCATATATATATATATATATATATATATATATATATATATATATATATATATATATATATATATATATATATATATATATAAATATATGTTTTCTTAAGTTTTGGGTACTTACATGTATGGTGTTCGGCTTGGTTGGGTATTTTCCCACATCATTGTAGTTGTTCTTTTAAAGTTGAACTTTTAAACTGAAACCACTGTAAAAGTCTGACTCACAGACGGACACAATACAGAAGCCTGATGATGGCAGATGAGATTCTGCTGAAACGTTGCTACAACTTTAAAAGAACAACTACAATGACGTGGGAAAATACCCGAACCAAGCCGAATACCATACATGTAAGTACCCGAAAACTTAAGAAAACATATATATATATATATATATATATATATATATATATATATATATATATATATATATATATATATATATATATATATATATATTTGTTTTCTGAGGTTCTCGGGTATTTGTATGTGGATCTTTGGTTATTCGGGTTTTCTCCGCGTAAGATTCAAAGTATCTAGGCAACGTTTGGCGAGGTCCCACTCGCCATCTTCAGGCTGGTGCTTTCGGCTTAGTGCCAGTGCAAGCAGTGTGTGACCGGAGCTGCCATCTCTCTATATATACAAGTGGTGGGGATGGTGTGCTGGGCTGGTTGGCTGTGCTGCAGCCTCTTGATTGGTTGATGGAGTTGATGTTGGTATAATGGGCTGTGTAATGGCCTTTTGTTGTAGAGATATCCTGGATCTTGTGCTGTCATCTCCTGGGTCGTTAGCCTCTTGTGTTTTAATGGCTTGGGTAATGGGTTGTGTGATGGGCTTGTGAGTTCTTTTGTTGTGGTATCCTGGGTCTTGCGTTGTAATCTCCTGGGTCGTTTGTGTTTTGATCTCTTTTCGATTAGCCTCCTGTGTAGTAACAGCTTGGGTAATGGGTTGTGTGATGACCTTGTGAGATTTATTGCTGTGGTATCCTTGGTCTTGTGCTGTGATATCCTGGGTCATTTGCTGTGTTGTGACTTCTTGAGTTCTTGAGGTGTAATTTCTTGAGTTTTCTGATGTGATGTCCTGAGCGGGTGGCTGTGATGTAGCATTTTGGGTTTTTAATATGGCTTTGAGTTTGGGGTCTGGGTCTGTGTTCGTTTGGCTTCGAGTTCGTGGTCGTGCCACATCTTCATGGTGGGGGTCAGTTCGCTTCATGTATGGTTCAGAGGAGTTTGAAGTGGGTAGTGATGCAGCTGCAGTGTGGCTTCTGGTCTGTGGTCGTGTCTCATCTTCTGTGTGGGTGTGAGTCTGATTTTTACGTGGAAGTGTGGTGGTGGCATCTTGTGTGGCCCTCATGGGTGTGGGTCTGGTGTCATTTATCATGTTGGGTACTCGTCTGTTCATGAGGGCGGGTTTCCAAATGCTTAGCTGATGAACAACACCTAAAAACCGAACTAAACACTCTCACCAACGTACTAACAGCCAATGGATTTCAAAGAAAGAAGATCACCCACCTAATCCAAAAAGAAACCCCAACCAAAATCCAAGACAGAGAACAAGAGAACGGCAAAGCCCTCCTCCCATATATAAAAGGCACTACAGACAAAATCAGCAAGATCCTCCAAAAACACAACATTAAAACAGCATTCTGCACAAACAGAAAAATATCCACCATCCTAAGAAACCCTAAAGACAAAATCGAGTTAGAAAACCAAGGAGTATATGAAATCCCCTGCACTGCTTGCCTCACCACATACATTGGACAAACTAACAGAAGAATAAGTGCACGCGTTGAAGAACATAAGAACTCAATCAAAAAAGAAGAACCAACCTCTTCCCTGGTCCAACACCTCAAAGCCACAGGACATGAGATTGACTTTAAAAATACCAGAACTATCGCCAAAACTGAACACCACAGCAGCAGAATAATCAGAGAAGCCATAGAGATAGAAAAACGCCCACACAGCATGAATAAAAGAGATGACACCTCCCGCTTACCAGCCATTTGGAAACCCGCCCTCATGAACAGACGAAGTACCCAACATGATAAATGACACCAGACCCACACCCATGAGGGCCACACAAGATGCCACCACCACACTTCCATGTAAAAATCAGACTCACACCCACACAGAAGATGAGACACGACCACAGACCAGAAGCCGCACTGCAGCTGCATCACTACCCACTTCAAACTCCTCTGAACCATACATGAAGCGAACTGACCCCCACCATGAAGATGTGGCACGACCACGAACTCGAAGCCAAACGAACACAGACCCAGACCCCAAACTCAAAGCCATATTAAAAACCCAAAATGCTACATCACAGCCACCCGCTCAGGACATCACATCAGAAAACTCAAGAAATTACACCTCAAGAACTCAAGAAGTCACAACACAGCAAATGACCCAGGATATCACAGCACAAGACCAAGGATACCACAGCAATAAATCTCACAAGGTCATCACACAACCCATTACCCAAGCTGTTACTACACAGGAGGCTAATCGAAAAGAGATCAAAACACAAACGACCCAGGAGATTACAACGCAAGACCCAGGATACCACAACAAAAGAACTCACAAGCCCATCACACAACCCATTACCCAAGCCGTTAAAACACAAGAGGCTAACGACCCAGGAGATGACAGCACAAGATCCAGGATATCTCTACAACAAAAGGCCATTACACAGCCCATTATACCAACATCAACTCCATCAACCAATCAAGAGGCTGCAGCACAGCCAACCAGCCCAGCACACCATCCCCCACCACTTGTATATATAGAGAGATGGCAGCTCCGGTCACACACTGCTTGCACTGGCACTAAGCCGAAAGCACCAGCCTGAAAGATGGCTTAGTGGGACCTCGATCCAAAAACGTTGCCTAGATACTTTGAATCTTATCGCGGGAGAAAACCCGAATAACCAAAGATCCACTGCACACAAGATACTTATATATATATATAAACTACTATATATATATAAACTACTGTAAAAGTCTGACTCAGGCTCCAGACGGACACAATACAGAAGCCTGATGATGGCAGATGAGATTCTGCTGAAACGTTGCTACAACTTTAAAAGAACTACAATCAGAACCGTGTGGGAAAATACTAGAACCAAGCCGAACACCATACATATATATATATATATATATATATATATATATATATATATATATATATATATATATATATATATATATATATATATATATATATATATATGTGGATCTTTGGTTATTCGGGTTTCTCCGCGTAAGATTCAAAGTATCTAGGCAACGTTTCGATGAAGTCTCATTCATCATCTTCAGGCTTGCTTCTTCGGCTGAAGATGATGAATGAGACTTCATCGAAACGTTGCCTAGATACTTTGAATCTTACGCAGGAGAAAACCCGAATAACCAAAGATCCACATACAAATACCCCGAGAACCTCAGAAAACAAATATATACACATATACATACACATATACATATACATATACATATACATATACATATACATATACATATACATATACATATACATATACATATATACATGTATGGCATTCAGCTTTGTTCGGGTATTTTCCCACGTCATTATAGTTGTGCTTTTAAAGTTGTAGCAACATTTCGGCAGAATCTCATCTGCCATCATCAGGCTTCTGTATTGTGTTCATCTGTGAATCAGACTTTTAAAAGGCAGATGAGATTCTGCCGAAACGTTGCTACAACTTTAAAAGCACAACTATAATGACGTGGGAAAATACCTGAACAAAGCTGAATAACATACATGTAAGTACCCACGAAAACTTAAGAAAAAAAATACATACATACATTATACATTATATTATCGAAGCCAAACAGCAAGATCACAGCTCACCAGCTCAAATCCCCCAGCAACTAGGACTAACCTGAGCACAACCAAGCCCCCACCTGAACAGAACACACCTCCAGCCAATCAGAACACGGCCAACCCCCCAACCAATCAGAACACAGCCAAACCCCCAACCACTGAGAACACACCCCCACCCAATCAGAACACAGCCAAGCCCCCACCCAATCAAGTCACACCCCCACTAGCTGTTAAAAGGAAGAAGCAGCTGCAAGCTCACATCACTCTGAGAAGCACAGAGCTGAAGACACAAGCCTGAAGATGATGAATGAAACTTCATCGAAACGTTGCCTAGATACTTCCAATCTTACGCGGGAGAAAACCCGAATAACCAAAGATAGATAGATAGATAGATAGATAGATAGATAGATAGATAGATAGATAGATACATACACACACACACACACACACACACACACACACACACACACACACACAAATAAATAAATATGGTAGTCAGCTTTGTTCGGATATTTTCCCACGTCATTATAGTTATGCTTTTAAAGTTGTAGCAATGTTTCGGCAGAATCTCATCTGCCATCATCATATGTGTGTGTGTGTGTGTGTGTCTGTGTGTGTGTGTAATGCCTCAAGCAATTACAACCAAATGTGGTAGACAGATGACTTACCCCCTGTAAAAAAATACTGTGGGGGGTAAGATACCCCTAACACCCCTTGGGGTGGGAGGTGTGCCTTAAAATGGCTTCTACTGTACAGCACAGTGGAGTTGCCATTATAATGGATTCACAGTATTCCACAAGGGGGCTCCCTCTGGTAAGGGGGATTGGTTCTTACAAAAAACAAGGGGCTCCCTCTGGTAAGGGGTCCTCAGCCCTCCAAGGAAACATCAGGCGATTGGCCAAGTGCAATCAAATGCTACAATAATGAAACACCTGCGTAGACAAGAAACTCCCGAGGAGAGGAATAGAAGACTTGCGACACTGTGTGAGAGAGCTACTACATCTAGAAGTTCAGAGACAGTGCAACAGCATGAGTCCTGACTGTACAATTTTCCTATCTAATACAGGATTGGGATAAATAAATACCTGGGCAATACCAGGCTATCAGCTAGTACTATAATTGTTTTTTGGTGTTTTTATGACAGATGCTGGAGAAAAACATGGATAAGTTAAGGATATTTAATTTCATTTTCAGTGTAATTAATATTCAAATAAGTGAGATCAAATACTTAACATATGTTAACAGTGAAGTCATTGGGATGAGGATGAGAAAATACATTTGGATCTTTTCATACTGTTCCAAATACCATAGAATCAAAGGGTTTTTATGCAACTGACACGTCTACAGCTCCTGTCATCAAACCCCAGCATTTTATGGAATTTTTAAAACTCACCTGCTTATGGATCATTTTTCTTTTTTCTTTTACTCATGATGCCATGACAATATAATTCTATGGAAGGTAGACAGTAGCCTTAACTACTAATCTGATTATTTTAGAAGGACATTACTGACATCCATGACAATTAACAGTAAGAGCAGAAGATGGAATTTCTGTTAGCCTTCTGTAACCTAAATTTAAAAAAAAAAATTTCCTGTGCTCTTTAATACTCAGATTTTGCAGCAAGCTTGCTCTGAAAAACAAATTATTTACATTAATTAAATGATGACTAAAGTTATATCCTGTAACAGATTTATTAAAGGCATAAGCAGGAAAATATGGCAAAGAGAATTAGGTCCTGACATTTTTGTGTATGTTACAATATATCATTTATCTAAATGATGTATCAGCCTCAGATATGTTTAAAAGATATTTTGTTAAAAAGAAAGTTTTAATAGGTTAATGAACTATACATTATATCTTAGTTTTATTGCAGTGTATGTTGTTTCAATAGCTGCCAGTAGATCTGCAGCATAGTGGTGTTCTGAGAATAAAATATTTGCTTATTTATGTAAACCAGACATAAATTTGATTGACAAATACAAATAGACATATTGAATAATCTCTGTGCTTTTAAAGATACGGTGAAAGAAATACAGTCACTTTTCATGAATACTTTAAAGATCTTCAAATATAGGCAAGACTTTTTCATTTTTACATGTTTGGAAAAATCCAACCTCACCCTTTGAAGCTTGACATACTATGTGACAACTATCATTATTTTTCTTTGCAATTCTTTTTATTCACAGAGATGGTTCCACTGGTTTAATTGGGCCAAAGAAATGCAGATCTGTAACCTGAAAATCTGTAACTTGAAAAATCTCCTAAATTGTGCCCCCTACCTAAAGTTTATCCTGTTTAGTTGAGTTAAGGATTTAACTGGCACTTTTCCCCCTTATTGCTTGGTAAAGGGAGAGTAATTTGCTCAAATTTCCTCTTATGTATCTCTTATCTATCCCGTATAAAACAGGGAAGTTGCATTATTCTTTTTCAGACAATCATACCACTGTGAGGAAGGATGGGGTGCTAATTGACTAATAAAACTTCACTTGTGAGCTCCACCCACACGGCCACTTGGATGCTATTTAAAGATTGTTAGTTCCCATATATTTTTATTTATTTTGATTTATTTTGATTTGTCAATCGCTTACAAGATAATAGGTATAAGTATATACATAGTTATGAATACATGAAATGGGTACATATAAGAAAAATAAAAGAAACAATAGGACAGGGATGGTAGGCATGTTGGTGCGCTTATGCACGCCCCCTACAGACCTCTTAGGAAAGGGGTGAGGTCAATAGTAGACAGTTTAAGGTTAAAGTTTTTGGGGTTTGGGGAAGAAACCACAGAGTCAGGTAGAGTATTCCAGACATTGACCACTCTGTTGCTGAAGTCGTATTTCCTGCAATCAAGTTTGGTGCGGTTAACCTTGAGTTTGTATCTATTGTGTGCTCTTGTGTTGTTATGGTTGAAGCTGAAGTATTCATTGACAGGTAAGTCACTGCAATGTATGATTTTATATACTATACTTAGATCAGATCGAAGGTTTCAAGGTTTTCTAGGTCTAGAATTTCAAGTCTGGTGGCATAAGGTATTCTACAACGAGTAGAGGAGTGGAGAACTCTCCTTGTGAAATATTTCTGGACTTTCTCAATTGTGCTAATATCAGATATGTAATGTGGGTTCCAGACTGATGAGTTGCATTCGAGTATTGGTCTAGCAAATGTTTTGTATGCTCTAGTTAGTAGTGTGATATTACCAGAGAAAAAGCTACGTAGGATTAGGTTAACAACTCTTAATGCTTTTTTGGCTATGTAGTTACAGTGGGCTCTAGCACTTAGATTATTAGAGATGAGTATTCCAAGGTCCTTTACAGAGCTTGGATCATCAACAAGGTCTTGACTATTCAGCTTGTATTTTATTTTCTGATTTTTTTTGCCAATATGTAAGACAGAGCATTTATTTGTTGTGATTTGAAGTTGCCATTTGTTTGACCATTCTGATACATAGTCAAGATCTTTTTGAAGGGTAGCAGTATTGTCTGTGGTATTGAACAGCTTTACATCACCAGCGAAGAGAACGCAGTTGCTCTTAAGATGATCACAGAGGTCATTTATGTAGAGTATGAAGAGAGTTGGTCCTAGAACACTGCCTTTGAGGATACCACTGTTGACAGGTACAGAATTTGATAGGATGCTCCCAATTTTGATCATTTGTTGTCTGTTTGGCAGGAATGCTTCTATCCAGTTATGCAGTTGTTCAGAGATACCATAAGATTTTAGTTTTAGGAGTAGTTTGTCATGTACCCCTGAATCAAAGGCTTTACAGAAGTCTATGTAGATTGTGTCTATTGTTTTGCCCTGATCGAGTTGTGTAGTCCATATATTTTTGCAGTGTAAGAGTTGCAGATTACAGGATAGTTTTTTTCTGAAACCAAATTGTTTATTGGAAAGTAGGTTGTTTGTCTCTAAGTGGAGGATAATGGATTGGTTAATAATTGATTCCATGACTTCAAAATACAGCTTTATGGACCAAGGAGATAGCTAGGGATTAAACCATTGATTTTACTGTTCTGATTCTTCTCATCTTAAGAGCAGTTAAACATAGAGTTAAATCATCAATAGACCACATACTGCTTTGGATTTCAATTAGTGTCCTGTCTTTCACTTAACCCAGACTATATCTCCATTGAGATATTTTTAAAATCTAAGGATGATTGGGATTTCTTTCTATATAGTATAGCAATGTATTGCTACCATCAAAGAACATAACCAATATAGGATCCTCTTTTAATTTAGAGCAGAACAGAGTCTGGTAATAACAAATGAGTTGAAAGAATTAAAAATGCATTCCTCATGCATTATGTCCTAATGAGTAGGATAGAAGAAAGTTCAAGTATTCAAATGAGCAATTTAGAATACAGATTAGTAGTCAATTATGCTATTCAGCCCCCAAGTAATAAATAAAAAGCAAATTCCACCTCCATTTTCATTCTTAGAACTTGCTTTCCACCCTTTCATGCTGGCAGAGACATTTGAATCAGCATCTTCTCAGGCATGATCTTTGGGATGTATGCAACTTCTCCCCCTTGCCTCTCCAAATTCTTTCAATCCCTGCTTTAGGCTAGTGATTGGGAAATTATTTGAAAAAACAGAACTTTGTGAGAAAAGGAGCACACTGGGAGTAAATTGAACTCTATACCATTGGGCTGAAGGCTTGCTTACCAGCAAAGAGGGGCACATCAAGGAATCCCTCAGAACTTGTAAATATCCTAACTGGGCCTTCATCAAATCCACAAAAAGATCCAGCAGGATCACCTTCATAACAGACAAAGAAAGGGACAACAAATCAAGCAACATTGTCATTCCATATGTTGCAGGAATATGGGAAAAGCTCAGGAGGGTTTTCAGCTAGCATAACATATGTTCATACTTTAAATGCAGGAATACATTAAGACAGAAGCATGTTTATCTCAAGGACAGAACACCCAGGCACAAATAGCAATGTGGTATATGCAGTGCAATGCAGTGAAACACGTGCGGACCTGTACATTGGGGAAACGTAACAACCACTTCACAAAGGCATGGCACAATACAGGAGTACAAACCCAATAGGACAAGATTCAGCAGTCCATCTTCATTCAAAATGTCAGAGTGTTTGCAGCGTGGCTGCTATTATGAGATAACCCAGGAGCAAAACACAGCACACAGAGACTTAGACTTTTAACAGTGGTTTATATACAACAGTTATATACAGAAATATATGTGGTAGGGAAATACCTTACAAGTAAGCAAACTTCTTCTTAACATGGAGAACTCTGCTATCAGACTTACAGTATCTGACAGCTATTACTACTGCTGGTCAGCTCTAAAATCTTAATACCTCAACACAAAAGACAATGATAATTCTTTTGAAGACAGAAAGGTCACATTCTGAACAAAGATGACTACTGGTTTGAAAGAGAGGTAAAAGAGATCATCTATGTTAAAACTAACAGACTTCTCTCAACAGAAGGGGAGGGATACGATACTACCTATCTCTTGTCTACAACACGGTCCTTTCAGCAGTCCCTAGAAGGTTCAACACCCATTTGCACTCCAATCCAGGTGATTCTGAAGATAAAAATAAAACCCCAAATGGCCTCGAGGATTCTGAGAGAGTTAATGAGCTACCCTCAGAGTGCTAAGAATCAGATTACTGCAAAGGTATAAATCCTTCCATTCCCCACCAGTCAGTTAGAACTGAAGAAGCTTCTTGGATTTTCAAAGGGAAAATAAAACAAGAAAGCCCAGTTGCCTTTTCGAAAAAGTACCTTTGGGTCAGCCATGATCTGGATAATTGAAAATCTCTATAGATAATGAGCAAGAAGCTACATGCCAAAACGGGGACAGGAAAAAGAGAGTTAATATTTTCCTATAAACCAACTGACCAACCTACTATCTCAGTTGAGATAGGCCTAAATCAATATGATTCTGAATGGCTCAAAATTTAAAAACTGTATAAAACAATAATATAGCCTAAACAGGGGGGAAAGGTTAGGAAAAAAGCAAAAACATCCATTCAACTAATTGTCCCACAAGGATCCACTCTACAATCTAGTCAAGGGCTAGAAGAACAATCTGGTTTTAAGGGCTTATTTAAGTAAGGTCGGATTGGGGGCCTGCTGTTTTGAGGAAGGAAATGCAAGAATTGTAATATATGCATTATTATCATTATCAACTTCCACCAATAAAATACATACAATCTTTGTCTGATATAGCCTCATTTTTTAAATAATTAATCTTTGTGGAATGGTGTTCCTTCCTTAAAAAAAAAAAAAGTTGCAGTCTTGCCTGTAAAAGGTGGCCCATGTCAGGTTTTGCATATGTGAACCCACCTATTTGTTAATTAATTATTGTAAAGTAAAACATGGCTTAACAAGAATTATAAACCTGATTTAGGTTTGCACTTTACATTAGGTCATAATGTTTTGATAACGTGTCTGGATGGAACCCACTGGTTATAGTTTTAAATGGCAAATACCTGTGACAATACCTTTAAAATTATTGAATACATCTGCCTATGTTCTTGGAAAGGACATAGTAGGTGAACAAAAATGCCAAATCCAGTCTAAACTTCTGGCTATGTGACCAACCATGAATGGCAGGTTATTATTATAACATTTTTATCCTGCCTTTTAATATATATTTCAAGGCAACAAACATACTCCTGCCTCCTATTTCCCCACAACAACTCTATGACGTGGATTAAGTTGAGAGAGAGTGACTGGCCCAGACTCCCCCAGCCAGATTTCATATATAAGGGAGGCTTAGAACGCACAATTCTCCTGGTTTCTAGGCCAGCATTTTAGCCACTGCATCACACTGGTGCAGCATGTTTACCATGCTGTATTAAATCATGATTAATCAAACCATGGTTTGTGCAGTATGTTAAACCAGTTTATAAGCACCACAGTAGTTTCAGTATCATTGAAGACTGCATGAATATGAAGAAAACTGGGAAGATTGCTATAGCAAATGTATGTATCATTACTTTAAAATTATTATTTTTGTCCAGGAAGAGAGTGACAAAAACATATATTCTTCCACAATCCAATTTTGAATGCTTCTGCCAACCAACCACATTTATGAAAGTATAGCTTGGGAAAAATCAATAAAATAGACAAGCAGGAGAAAGATTAGTTTGAGAAGAACAGCAATGCAAAAGCATGCCTTTTTCTGATTAATCTCATGTTCTGTCTTCAACTACAAGAACAGTATCTGTGAAGATTCTGACATGAAAAGAAGATACAGTAGGGTAAATAGAAACTCTGCGGCTGGAAAAAATATTTTAGAATCAAAATTAGCTTTTTAAACTTCATGTCAAAAGTTCAGTTGCAGCAACAAAAAATTTAAAAACAGTAACCCAACAATAATCCAACTTTTCCATGAAAAGATTGACCTCTTTCCCCCATCTTGATATGAAACAGACAGACAGACAGACAGACAGACAGACAGACAGACAGACAGACAGACAGTCTGATGCGAGTTGTATTAAATTAGACATTCTTTGGGAACACAAATTCTGCTAATCGGAATATATAAGCATAAAGTATATTTATGCAATTGCGTATGAAGAGGAACTCCATTTGTATCTTGCCATTCAATAATTATTCAATGTTTAAAAAAACCCAAATAAATAAAATATAATTTCAAAATATCTAACAAGCATCAACATCCCAGAAGAACAGTAAAAGCTTTCTCAGTTTGGCATTCATACACGATAAAATACATAATTTTGGTATTCTTATTTGAGATAATGTGAGACCTCAAAGGAGGGATCAATCAAATCTTGTAGAATTTGGTACTCCCAAAGTATACCAACCATTGAGCTTTAGAGTATTGCATAGGAGACCAATGTTAGCTTTCCCATCTTCTTTGTGCAAATTTTTCTATAGCTTGTAAGTGCTCCTTTGTGCAAGTTCCTCTTGCTAATTAGGCTGCTTTGTTTACATCACTCCTGTGTTGACAAAAACATGAAGGATCTGATTAGTTGCGGTACAGATGTACTTCACAATAGGCTGGTACAGAAATAAATCCATAAATTGATTTTAAATATGTTGTCTGCCTTTGCTTAAAATGAACTTTGAAATAATAAAAAAAATGAATTATAATGAAGCACTGAAAAGTTTAAGCTCTTCATTTTCTCACACAGAATAATTGCCTAAGCTGCAAACATTCCACTGATTTGTTATATTTTAGTTTGTTTAGACAAAACAAAACAAACCATTTTCATATAATGCACTGGTGGGCTCAAGGGTTAATCTACTGATATAATCCTGATTTTCATTAAAATGAAGATGGAAGACATTTTTGTAATGTAATTACTTGTTTATAAAATAATGGTGAGCAATGAAAATTAGTAGGTAACCTGTATGGATCTGTGGTTTGTGTACATCCTTCTAAATAATTTTAGCCAGTGCTCCTTTGTTGTTGCTGTTTGCCAGGGACTTCCAGGTTCTCCATAAACATAGTTGTAAAACTCACCTTCTAGACAAGTCAGAAAATTAGCTTGCATAGCAAAAGAATCAGAGACATGACTCAACAAAGTTAATCTCCTTATGGCAGACAAGAATGAAGGATTTTTTTCCCTCTCACCCACAGAATCAGACATATACTCAGGTATTTCTTCACCGGGAGAATCACTATTTTCCACTCCGTTGCAGTATTTCTACTTAATGGTCTAAAGGTGATGAGATGTCACTCTTTTAATCTAGGCAGAAGGGTGAGGAGGTGCCCCCCTTCCCTGTTTTAGAAAGTGAACCAACTTTCTTTAGCTTGGTCTGGAAATGGTTATTAGTTAATTTGTTTGTTTGTTTTTATCAATATGAGAGCCTGAGTTCACAAAGAATGCACCTGAACAGAAATGTCTAAAGCAGGGGTGTCAAACTGGATTTCTTTGAGAGCCAGATCAGCGTTGTAGTTCTCCATGGGCCAGCTGGGGTGGCGAAGACGGGGAGGGAGATGGGACAGATGCATGCTGCAGCATCCTGCTGGCCAAAGTGGGGCACAGGGGTCCTCGCACACCCCTCCCCACAGCCCATTTTTGGCCTCCACAGCCTCCTGCAGCACTCTGCTGGCTGAAAACGGGTTGCTCATGTGCTCCCCCATACCCCTTTTTGGCTGGCAGAGCCACCACTGGCCAGTCCTTTGATATTTCCAAGCCAGCCCCGTGGGCCAGATCTAAGCACCCCATGGGCCAGGGCCAGCCCACCGGCCTTGAGTTTGACACCTTTGGTCTAGAGCAGGGGTCTTCAAACTTGACAGCTTTAAGACTTGTGGACTTCAACTCCCAGAATTCCTCCTCCAGTCATGTTAGCTCAGGAGTTCTGGGAGTTGAAGTCCACAAGTCTTAAACTTGCCAAGTTTGAAGACCCTTGGTCTAGAGGACAAAATTGTCTTCCAAGTGTGAAGTGGAATATACAGCTTCCAAGGCTAATTAAAAAGTATTAGCTTTTTCTCTATGGGCTGAAAGTGGACTGCTTGCTGGGCATCAGACTCCTATTTAAAAGGTACGTTCTTCATGGTAAAATAGAGTCAGTGGGATGGTCATGGCAGCTCTCTTCAACAATAAATCCATATAAGATTTCCAGTGTTTTGTAAAAGTAATTCTTATTCCCACCGTAATCAAGCAAATCAGTTTTGCCATTTCTGCAAGTTTTGCTATCTTCATCCTCCATTCCTTCATTGTGGGTTCCTTGAGTACATTTCTGTATCATGTAGTTGGGCAATGGACTGTTTCACATGACTAATAAGAGTTGTTAGGAGATTTCTTTAAAACTATATTGTAGAATTTCAGTTTTAAATTTATTTAGCTAAGAGGCATAACAAAAAGATACGTCACAAGGATACCAAACATACTTCATTTTTTTAATACAGTAATAACCAACTTTTGAAAAATATCTCATATTCAGAATTTTGCTCTGAATACATAATTTATTTCAGTGGATATACTTCTGCTTTCTATAGTTGTCATCTCTTAAAAAGTAATGATGCTTTCCTCTTATCTGATCAATAAAAATATATATTTTGAAATAAGGGATATGTTTTTCTCTAAACCTTTTTCTCCTAATCATTGAGAGATTCAGGCATTCCTTAGAGAAGAAGATTTTGTTGATTTGTATTGAAGCATTGTCTGCCAACATCCTATGGGCTTATCATTATAAATCTTCCTGTTATGGTGTTTGTACTTTCAGTGTGGTTTGGTGGTTTTTATAGAATACAGCACTGTAGGAAACAAGACAGCTAGCTTTTTAATAAACTGTAAAATTAAAGAAAAACAAGTGTTTTTAAAATATGCTCACAAAAATCAACATTTTTTAAAAAAACTAGTGCTGTTTCACTTATGTGTTACCTGCTATTTCAAAACAAAAAGATTTAGAAATGAACTTAACATGAGTTATTTGAGTAGCAAACAACCTTAAATGTATAGGTTTGATGCTTCTCTTATTTAATTTTTTGATCCTAGGCTTTCAGTTGATACCATTCTACTTTATTGCTGTAATGGTTTCATTAATTTTAACTGTCTTGTGTCCAGATTTCTTAATTATTTTTGTGGAATATTGACTGGCAAATAGGGTGAATAAACTGGTCTCAGCAATTTATTTGCTCTTGGTTCCTCATTGTTATTGATGAAGCTGAATTTTACCTTTTTTGCAAAGGAAAGAAACATTTAGCCAATCAACTTCATGTCATTTCATTAAAGGAGAAACCCATATAACTGGAATTATCCACTTAATAACTGATCTAATGAACAGAATTCTCTGGCTGAATATGAATTACTGTTATTAATATTAATTGATATTAAAGCTAAGTAGTGGTGGCCAAGACCACCTAAATGACATTCAGTGTTTACTGTATAATATGTGTTTAGCCATATGGGAAATGTGTGTATTACATTTGTTTTCTAGAGTGTGTATTATTTGCCTTTCTGAATTTTAATGCTGATTAGGCTAGAAATACCAACTTTATAAGTAACTAAATGTTGGTTGACACATTATTGACTTGTGTAAATTAATACACATTAAAAACTCCCTGTTCAGTTCATATTTATGCTTCAGGCTAGCAGCATTTAACCATCTAGGAAAACAATACACATTAGGAAAACTGCCATAATAAAGGAAATTTACCACATCTTTACAAAAGACATTGAGTACATTTATTAGGTCAGAGAATTTTTCGTTACCTCTAAGAGCCACTGAAAAGGCTGCAAAAATGAACTCCTTGTAAGGCTGACAATATGGGCAAGTAGCTGGGATGACTTGCTATATGGTTCCAATGCTGACTCTAGGAAAATAACTCTGGAACTTGATTTCAATAAGACACTGTAAGCCTCAAAATGGTTTGTTTCTGGATTCAGAACTCTGGTGGTTGGTGTTCAAAACTATTAAAATCTAATCTACAGTATTTGCTTACAGTATTTGCTTGTTCAAGTGGATATATCCATGGAGAATTAAAACAATGAGATCATACTGATGCCCGCACAGCCACCTTCCACACAATTATCTGACTTTGTTACAGTACTTTAAAATTAGTTGAGAAAATTAGTACTCTGAAAATAGACACAAAACAAGCCAGGAGCCTGACCTTTTCTTTCATGTTTATAATGGCTAAACAACAGAATAAGTGCTGGAAACATTTGCCTTGTGGCTGAATTCTCACTTCTGGTGACAAAGCTGGGAGTAGCATGGGCAGGCAGTTTGTTTGGAACTGCAACTTGTGAAGATGTGATCTCCTTTGAAAACTTGTCCTTCCTCCAGCAATTATTTTTATAAAGTGCCACTAGCCATTCCATACAAAAAAGAACATTTAGAATTAACTCTGTACATTTTACTATCTGAAGTCATGACTGTAGAATAAGCAAATCTAGACCATTTTAAAAATACAGAGCCAGTGGTTTACTGGCACATCAAAGAGACTGTAATTCAAGATACTATATGATGTCTACTCTGGAATTAGTCTACTTCAGTTAAAAACACTTCAACTGATATCTTAATAAAATAATATATACAGTTTTAATAGCAACAAGAGGAAAAGATCACGCCAAATCAAAAAGATAAATCATAGCATTATCAGAATATCTGAAGTGTCTAATTTGTTTTCAACAAAGAGATTTTTTTTCAGATCAAACTATTTCTTTTACCATATTCATAGACATAAAGTTGTAAGTCATACCTTCAAAGATTTCTAAGAAAATATACTTCAATAATGTATCATTATAATTAATGATGAATAATTTAAACTCTATTTCTCATGCAGCTACAACTATTATTATTTCTCCAAAACCTAGAGGTCATTCTCAAGTAGCTACCCAAATATCATTTCTGAACTGAAAAACTCTGGGCTACCTCAAGCTGGCAGAAGAGTTTTGTGTTTACTTTTGCTACTATTTCATGGAATAGAAAGACTACATTTGGTAGCAGTTATCAAAATAAATACCCAAATGAATATGTACCAAAAGACCATGCTGCAATTCATAAATTCATTCAATATTGGATCCTCAAATGTTTTAATTCAATAAAACTTGTAGCTGATAACCTTCCTAAATTTCTAACAATATTTACCCATGTAGGAGGACTGTACCATGCCTCTCTCTCTCTTTTTTTTACTACCTTCTATTTGTATCCTATGATTATATTACTTTGTTTTTTATATGTACACTAAGCACTTATTCACAAGAGACAAATTCCTTGTGTGTCCAATTATACTTGGCCAATAAAGAATTTATTCCATTCCATTCTTTGCATGGAATTGAAATGAATGTATGACTGATGCTTTGATCCAACAAAATTTGCTTTAAAAGAAACTGATGATCTTGAAACTGAAACTGACTATCTGAAAAGAGGTGAGGTGGGAAGGAATCTTCATTTTCTTCTTTTAAAATAGAATAGAATAGCATTCTTTATTGGCCAAGTGTGATTGGACACACAAGGAATTTGTCTTGGTGCAAATGCTTTCAGTGTACATAAAAGAAAAGATACATTTTATTATTCTTCAGGCATTTTATCTCAATCTTTCTGTTTTTAATTTATATTTGGATCTGAGATTTTCTGTCCACTCTTTACCTTGTCAGCCACTGTCATTTTATAATTTGAATTATCATCCTCTTTTGACTGGAATCCAAATACCCACAATGCCACATTCACACGTGGGATTTACATGTGGTTCTTACATGTATATTGAAAAAGAAAATAGCATCAAAGGCATTCTGAATTTATTCACAAGCAGATAGCAGGCTGTATCCATAAATATTCTAAAACTGAAGAGCAGAATAGCATATGGAGTTTGCAGTCCTCAGAGTCCTCTGAAGTCCAGAAAGCACCTAGGAGATAATATCATTGGGACAGAATGTTGTCAAAGAATAAATGGTCTCCTGCTACTAGATTAAAGCCTGGGGAGGTGAACTCACTTATAAAAATACACACAAGAAGCAGAAAGCTATTTCTGGCGTTTTCAAAGTAGGAGGCATGAATCTTAACAGCAACATTCTGCTTCATTCACTCTGCTTTTTTATTGTAGTAGAATAGAAAGCAAAAAACATAATTTTGCAAAACACACAATGCTTCACCAGTTTAGTGATTGATTTATCTCATGTACTTACCTTGCTTTGGTTCACACAATAACAGTTGTATGCATGGCTCTAACACTATCAATAAGATTTACCAGTAGAATCTTGTTTATAATTCAAATAGACATGCTTTAAGTTTACTAAATTACTCACTTTCACAGATAGTTTTCTAACCTATGCTTTTTCTCTAAAAGTGACTAATTTGGGTCATTTGTCATGGGGGAATCATAATAGATAGCTTGTAAGAAGTTTTTAATCTAGGGAAAAAGAGTAAAACCAATGACTGGGAGGTTCTGGCAGTCATCCAAGGTGAGCAAGTCCTTAAGAGTCCTTTCAAAATCTGTCGATGGACTGTGATTTCTAAATATTTAAGAAGAGACTAATTAAATCTAGCTAATTGTAATTAATTCAATTCAGATTTATTTAAATTTTTACTAAATAAGTATGTGTATCCTTGCCTACATTTTGGATTCTGAATCTGAATGATCTCTTAAAGCCAAACTTACTGACTTACATAGTCATTCACTAACTTAAAATATTTAAGTAGCCCTCCAACTCAATCAAGGTCATGAACCCTAATGAAAAAAAATATTAAGTTACAATGGACATGCTTACAAACAATAATGACAAAAGTAGATGGTGATTCAAACAGCAGTACCACCATCATCTAATCAGGACACCAAAGCATCATTTCCTAGGGAAAGAGCCAGGTCTTAACAGTCTTTATATGTCAAGAGGAAGGTTGCTCCATAAGATAGAAGACATGCATCCTGGGTTGCACAATATGAAATGTTTCAATGAAGGGACCTGGAGTAAACTTTCTCTATCAGGGCTTGTGGGGAGAGTAGATACTCTGGGAAGAAGGGAGTCTTTCAAGTAAATGAACTCTATGCCATGCAGGCAGGGCTTAGAGACAATAACTAGGCACCTTAAACTGTACTCAGATGCAATTGGGAGCCAATGGCACTTTCAAAGTGGGCATAGCAAGAAGCACCAATGAGGACTGCAAGGTTACTTGGAAGTCAGACCACAAAAACTTATCTCAAGATTCTATTCTGATGACAATGTTTATTTTCACATCTGTGTCCCATTCCAATTTTACATCAAATAAATTGTATTTGTTTTCTTGTTTCTACAGTGCAAGTTGGAATTTCATGCCTGCACATCTGGCAAAAACATTATAGCTCGATGTGAAGGGCCTTGCCCATGTCTTCCAGGACAAGAGAGTCCAAAACACAAGACTGAGAAAACTGGTGAGTCTATCTGTTCAATTAAGTATCAGATTTCTTAGTAAATTTTATTATCCTAGTATTCTAGCAGGCCAATCCTATGCATATTTGACAAAAAGTGAGATCCCCTAAGCCCACTATTATTTCCCAGAAAATAATAGGATTGCCATTTATGAATTGGGTTGATAATACAATGAATATTTGGTTTACAAAAGTTGTTAATTATATTGTTCTTTTTGTTGGAATTAAGGAAAGTGGAATTAAAGAAAGATTGTTAACCAAGGCAGCATTCCAGACTCAGCAACAAATACAGACCAACTCTTGGAGCCTTGCAGCTGACTTACTAAATGTTAATGCAAGTTCATGTTAAGAGCAGTACAGAACAAGTACTTGACACTACTTTGTACGTTATCTTGTTAAGTGAGAAACTGAGAAGTGGTCAATAGAGAACAAAAACTACAACTGCTTGTTTCTGGATTTTTTAATGAACTATTTGAAGATTTTTGGTCAAAAGCCCCATCTTGGATTTCTGGTTAGCATGTCAAATAGGTTTTATCTGCCAGTGATTACTTCTGAACTGATAGACAATGATCAAAACAAAATGCTCCTGGATGGGCTAATTCACCCCTAGTTATTACCTCCCTTCCTACCTCTAGATTTCTGCCTGCAATTATATATATTATATGTATATGGAGAACTTATTCAGAATTGCCCTGTCCTATATTTCAGACCAGCCATTCATTACAAAGGAAAGATAATCCTTAAAAACCTAAGACACACAGAGCTGCAATGCATAGTTTTTTAGATGCCTCTTTCATGGTGGAACTAAGAAAGTGCTTTTTGAAGATAACTCAGTAGATGGATAAAAATGCCATTCTCACTGACTGTGTGATAAAACATAATAATCTGATGAGGTTGAGAACTATGCTGGCACTTTGTATCCTACTAGAAAGGTTACCTAATACCAAACAGGTCTTAGCACGATATGTGTCCACCCGTTTAACATGGGGGAAAAACAGAAAAAACAAAAATTATACTGGATTGGTCATCACTCAGGTCAACAAGAACTACAGCAGATGTTGTTGTGGCCCATTGGCTGCCAGCAGAGCTAGCTGCAGAGTCAGATGAGGAGGAGGTTGAGGGAGAGCCTGGGCAACTTTGGACCCTTTGGAAGGCTCTGATAAGGAAACAGCATCAGAGACAGAGGAAGATCCGGGCCCTTCCCTCCCACCCCCCCAGGTGGAGAGGTATCTGTCTTCAGGGCCTTAACTGAGTGAGGGGGAGAGGAATAGATGGGGCCGGACCCAAATGTGTATATGCACAGGGTGGAAAAGAGAGTTGAGCAAAGGAAAACAATAAGCCGGCTCTCAAGGAAAAGTTGACATGAATGCTAGCCAGCCCCTCCCTGCCTGGGAAATAAATAGTAGAAGTTTAGGAGTGGCAGACAACCTTTCTCTTTTATGATACAGCAAGTAATTCAGATTTCTTGGCCAGGTCTGTTGGAACTAATTATGTTTGATTTTTGTTTATCCACGTGAATAAAAAACTGTTCCTACCCTGTTTGAAAAGGGATTTGTTTGTACTCATGAGTAAGTGGCTTATCATTACTTACAGAGATTTATTACCAGAAATAAAGTATTCAAGGATGCAGAACTAGAAGAGATTCAGAAAAATTGTGAAAATTAAATTAAACACCTAAAAAGGATGTTCAACAACCAAGGCCTCATGGTTCTTATAAACAACAACAGAATGGAGGGCCTCTACAATGTGGGGGGGGGGGGAGTCATTCCAAAGGGCAGGTAGATGAGATTGAGAGCTATGGTGATGCAGTGGTTAGAATGCAATACTGCAGTCTACTTCTGCTGCCTGCCAGCTGCCTGCAGTTTGGCAGTTCGAATCTCACCAGGTTCAAAGTTGACTCAGCCTTCCATCTTTCTGAGATGGGTAAAATTAGGACCCAGATTGTTGGAGGTAGTATGTTGACTCTGTAAACCATTTAGAGAGAGCTGTAAAGCACTGTGAAGTGGTATATAAGTCTAAGTGCTATTGCTATTGTTTAATTAAAGGAATTCAGAACATGCCAACTCTTGCAGGATTGAATTAGCTGGGTAGATGTTATGGGAGACAGGTCAAATAACTGGGTCCTATGCTATGTAGGGCTTTACAGGCAACAATCAACACCTTGAATCTTACCAGGAAGCAAACTGGCACTTGATGTAGCTTGTGAAGCAGATGTGTTACATGGACATGCCCATTACTGCTTCCACCACCACATTCTGAACCAAGTGCTCTTCAAGGGAAAACCCATATATGTAGAGGTTGTTACAATAGTCAAATAGTCCAGTAGTCAAGCCATGAATTGAGTAAGGCATGCATGACTGACAAACCCAGCAAGACACCAAAATCACATTAAGAAAATTAAATGAGGAATGCTACTCTGTTCCAAAATCAAGATGGAATATCCTCAGATCTGAGTGGCCCAAACACCCACAGCTAGATAGCCTTGGAAGAATTGACTTAAAGACTCAAAATTAACATTGCTTAAAAAACTATGTACATAAAACAGATTTGAGAGGCCTTTTTATTGAAATACTTATTTTGTTCACTTCATTCATTTTGTCAGGTCAAATAAAATTGCATTCTTCAGCTGCAGATATAAAAATCAACATGTAATTGGGATGCACCATTCACAGAGTTCATCAGAATACTCACAAACATGCATGTATGCACACATACACACTTCTTAAGAAGCCATTTAGGTAATATGATCATATATATTTCATAAATGATAAAGAATGCATGTCGAGTGATGTACACACTTAGTCTCTGATAATATATTTTTTCTATAACCTTTAATATGCCCTTATCAGAAGTAGTACCATATTAATAAATTCCCAGTGACATTTTAAGCTCAGACAACAGAATAAATTGTAATAACTGTGAGGCTGATAAACTAAATTTGACAGCATGTAGGCATTCAGCAGGACAATCTTTTGTTTTGGCTGGATCTCTGATTCAGCTAATGCTGCAGACTAGAATTCTTTGTGATTTGATTGCTACATGACCACAGTAGACTATTATAAGAACACTTCTTGGTCTTTGGATGTTTGAGGCAATGGTTGTTTTGAAATGGAATTTCTAGTACTTATGTCACTGTACCCCAAATGCGTAAATGTTTAAAATTGATTTGCTATTTGTGTGAGTGCTACTTGTCTTCCCTTTTCAAGGAGAATGTCAAGTTTTCATCATGTCACAATCGAGGACAACAGCACTTTTTCTCATTCTTCCTTATTTTTGACATAGAAATCTTCAACAAATTTCTTCTCCTGACTAGAAAGAAGCAAAAATAGGACAGCAACACCCAGGATGAGCATTAATACTATATACCTCCTACTGGTTATTCTTCTCTCCCATAATTACAGGGATCAATCTTACTAGTTGTTACATAATTCTTGCTTTCCAAACTACCATTCTATTACTGTAATTCAAGCTATGCAAAATTCCCTGTTCCGACCTTTTTGCTCAATAAATGGGAATACGGACAAAAATAGTTCAAGAGAATAATGACAGAGAAGGTAGTTATGCATTATTCACTCCTCTACAGCTGCATACCAATGTCTTAACATACAAGTATGGTATATTAACTTAATGATACATACATAGTTTTAGACATGATATTTGATAAGGTTTTATTCAGAACGTAATACTACATAACCAGTGATTCGGTATCACAACTATTGAATATACTGTATTTTATTGCTATCTGCTGGTGCTGTGCTAATAATAGAAAAAAATTCTTAAACTTATCTCAATAAGTTTGTCAGATGCACATTTAGATTAGAATAGAATAGAATAAAATAGAATAGGATAGAATAGAATAGAACAGAATAGAATTCTTTATTGGCCAAGTGTGATTGGACACATAGGGAATTTGTCTTGGTGCAAATGCTTTCAGTGTACATAAAAGAAAAGATACATTCATCAAGAATCAAGAAGCATAAGGTACAACACTTAATAATAGTCATAGGGTACAATAAGCAATCAAATCATACTTGGAAATGGTCAATAAAAATTATTAGGATACAAGTAACAAGGTTACAGTCATAAGTGGGAGGAGATGGGTGAAGGGAAGGATGAGAGGATTAATAGTAATAGTAATGCAGACTTACTAAATAGTTTGACAGTATTGAGGGAATTATTTGTTTAGCAAAGTAATGGCGTTCGGGGGAAAGCTGTTCTTGTGTCTAGTTGTTCTGGTGTGTAGTGCTCTATAGCGTCATTTTGAAGGTAGGAGTTGAAACAGTTTATATCCAGGATGTGATGGGTCTGTAAATATTTTTGACAGTATACACATGCAGTATACAGGTCCACAATGGAAGGCAGGTTGGTAGCAATTGTTTTTTCTGCAGTCCTAATTATTCTCTGAAGTTTGTGTCTGTCTTTTTGGGTTGCAGAACCAAATCAGACAGTTATAGAGGTGCAGATGATAGACTCAATAATTCCTCTGTAGAACTGTATCAGCAGCTCCTTGGGCAGTTTGAGCTTTCTGGGTTGGCACAGAAAGAACATTCTTTGTTGTGCTTTTTGATGACATTTTTGATGTTAGGTGTCCATTGTAATATGATAGAACCTAGAATGTGAAGGTCTCTACTGTTGATACTGTATTGTCTAGTATTGTAAGAGATGGTAGTATGGGAGGGTTTCTCCTAAAGTCTACCACCATTTCTACAGTTTTGAGTATGTTCAGTTCCAAATTGTTCCAGTTACACCATGAGGCTAGTTGTACAACCTCCCGTCTGTATGCGGATTCATCGTTGTCTCGAATGAGACCAATCACTGTTGTATCATCTGCAAACTTCAATATTTTAACAGATGGATCGTTTGAGATGCAGTCATTGATATATAGAGAGAAGAGAAGTGAAAAAAGCACACAACCTTGGGGGGGGAGGGCTATGCTAATTGTACATGTATCAGATGTGATTCTGCCTAGCTTCACCTGCTACTTCCTGTCTGTTAGGAAGTTATAATATTTCTTTTGTAATGTATCGTTCTTATTATGGAGTTAGATTGGATTTGGCATTTTTAATCACCTATTGAGACCTTCTCAATTACCTGTGATAGGCAGATGTTCTTGCTTTATGGGGTTAAAGGGATGATGGTGGTGATTGTGATAATGATGATGATTTGTCACACAATCAACCAGATGTTTATACTGGATTTGTAATTTGAATCCATATATTAAGTTCTTCCCAAGGACCTAAGATAGGCAGATGTTGATGCTTGATAGTGTTAAAGATATTGTGGCAGGATATAAGATATTCCAAGTAAAGTTGCCCTTTGCAATTGAGTTAGTGTTCAGATGGTGTTCCAGATGTATTGACATTGCAACCTAGGCATCTATTACTATTAATACTGTCTTCATTTTCTTTTGCCACAATTGTTCCACTTCTGTTTGCAGGTTTTTGTATTTTGTGATTTTTTTTCTAGTTCTTTCTCTTCTACTCTGTTATTATTATTATTAATATCTGTTTACAACAAAGTCACATCTTCTAGTTTTTTTTATCTGGAGTAGGCCTTCATGTGCATCAAGTTCTTAGGAAGTCGTAATGTACCGGCATAGTTTATTTGCAGATCTAAGCAGTGTGGCCTTTGCAATGGACAGGCGGAGATTTTGTCAATGTGTAGTTTTTTTAAGTGCCAATAACCACTGGGACCACCATGGTTGGTTAATGCCATTATCTTTCATCTTTGCTTTTCAGAACTTGTTACTTGATGTCTTCTCTTCTACTAGTTCCTGGTATTGTCACATCCATTATCCATACTTTCTTCTTTTCAACCACGGTTATTATTATTATTTCCATTATTTAGAAGAAAGTAAATATTTTTGAATTATTATTATTTTTAAAAAAATCCCCAATGCAGAAGGAAGAAGGAAAGGTGGTTTGGTACAATCACATCCCACATAACAGCATTTAATAAATTTGCTGTCATTTTACCCACCAAAAAAATCAAAGCTTTTCCCTTAATGTCTTCACATAAGTATTGTTTTATTTAATTGGCTATATAATGACTATAATTAATGAAAGACCAGTCAGTGTACTGCTCCTGGTACTGTTTGTCATTCCACAGGAAACTCTTTTTAATGAGAGAATTTTCTTTTTGTGCCTGTGTTCTTAAACTTCATAAAAAATATTCTTCTTTATTCACAACAATGGGTCCAACTGTCTATTCGGTAATGTTGCCAAACAAATGTTGAATGATAAATGCCCATTTGATAAATGCCCAGCACTGAAACATGTTATCCTTTCAGCCAGCAGACTCCTGTTTTCTAAAATCAATCCAATACATTAAGTATTTCAGCAATGAGAAGAAGAAAATCCCAAAGACTGAAGCAAGAAACTATTATTATTTTAGAGTTAGGCAATACTTGCCCAAGGGGATCAGTCACAGTTTGCTTGATTATCAATTCCCAAGCCAGTGCCACAACATCTTTCTACATAATTATGGCAATACAGCAAAAAATTGTTTCAAGTACTCATATGAGAATAAGTGTTTTGGAGCTGCTTTAATGTGGAGGCCCCCAAGTCCTTCATCCTCACAGCTCTTTTCAACGATGTAGTAGTCCCTAAAGCATTTACTCTTCAGCCAAAAAAATCGAATTTTGTTCAAGTGTACAATATATGAATTACTGGAAAGAGAGAGGCAGTGTAAAATAAACATTGTGCTAATATTTATTAACTTCTACTTAAATAGTCATAATAACATACACACCAAAATAACTTCAATTAGTAGTAATAGATGTTTGTCTTTTAGGATCATAAAATAAATGCTAAGGTGAAATACCGTGAAGTAATAAGCGGCACAATTGCAGTCTGTTGTTCTTCCATTACCTGTTTTATTGATTTTTTTTCAGAACCAAAAAAAAAATGTTATCAGAAATTTTTATTGTAAAGATTAGTAAGTTAGACTCTAGAAACCTAGCTCTGACTTAGCCACAAAGCCAGCTGGGTGTCCTTGGGCCAGTTTCTCTTTTGCAGCCCTAGAAAAAAGGCAATTACAATCCACTTCTGAAAATGTTACCAAGGAAACAATATTGACTTGCCCAGACGGTCCCTGGGGAATCAGAAGGGATCCAAAGGTATTTTTTTTAAAAAATATTATATGTAACACTATATATTATATTCATGCAAAGTGCCAGTTTTGAAAGAGAATGCCTTTGAATGACATTTGCTCTAGTTCTGTAAAGTTTGTTTTATTATATTTTATTTACATTTCATACTTATTAACCATCCGCCTTCCCTCAGAGGGTTATTTTTAATTCCATAAACAATTATTCTTAAAAATACAAAAGCTAATATTCTCAAGGAAAGACTCCTTGACAAGTGTTCAATGGTTAAATGACAGAGTATTCAACAATCTACCTTTATGCACTTTGATCACTGCTGTGACAAGAATAATGTGACTGAATCTGTCTTTCTGATTTTGCTTTCTATGTAGCAGTAATTCCACATACTGTATTATTCTCTTTATAATTCACTGGGTTTTTAGTTTCATGATACATGAAATAATTCAATCACAGAAATCTAAATATGAGAACCCCAGCATAATAATGCTTATTCATCAGTATCGTTATACTACCACCACCTGTTCTTCCTTCTTCTAAATTGTGTATCTGTGAAAACGACAACAAAATAAAAGTATAAAGAGGGAACTTTTCAGCAAAAGCCTAGATTTGCTTCTATAGAGAGCAATGTTGAGATTTCTGGAAATATATGAAAAATGTATGATCCTCTGATGCTGTTTTTTCACAATTCCCAACATTCTTGGCTATTTGTCATACTAACTGGGGTGGATGGGATTTCACATAGAAAGCATGTAGTGAGTTATGGGCTTTCCATCCCATGCAGTCATTCCCTTTGAAGCAATGCTAATATGGCTTCATCTCTCCAAATCAAACAAAAGCTCTTTTACATTTATTCAAGAAATATTATTTGGAGAATGAGCACATACAAGTTGCCCTTGACTTAAAACCGCTTGTTTAGTGATGGTTCAAAGTTACAAAGGCCCTAAAAAAAAGTGATTTATGACCATTATATTACACTTACGGCCATTGCAGCATCTCCATGGTCATGTGATCAAAATTCAGAGGCTTGACAACTGATTCATATTTATGATGGTTGCAGTGTCCCAGGGTCCTGTGATCACCTTCTGCAACCTTCTGACAAGCAAAGTCAATGGGGAATCCAAATTACTTAACAGCTGTGTTGCGTTGCAATGCTGGGAACTCACTTTGACTCAGCACTATGAAGGGCTTTGATGCCTGGTGGTAGGGACATGTCACCTTGAACTGTGACTGGGGTTTCAGGTCCCCAGGAAGAGCTGGCACACAATGTGCAGGTTCTCCTGGACTTGCAGCTACTGCTTGATGAGAAGGTTGCAGCCATTGCTACAGGAACCGTTGTACAAAATTCTCTTATGCAGCAATTGCATCCTTCCTGGATTGAGAGGCCTTGCTCATTTTGAACACTTCCCATTTGGATTACAACATGGAGCTGCCCTTGAAAAAAATCTAAAAGTTACAATGGATCCAGACTGCACCAGTGTAAATCCCTAGATTTATACCCACATCATACTCCTGTTGCATGAGCTGCACTAGCTCCAGGGAGAATTTAAGGTGCAGGTTGTTCCCTTTAAAAGCCTTACATAGCGTGGGACTGGGTTTCCTGCAAGACCACTTTCCCCTTGGGCTATCTACCCATTCCACAGAGGACATCTGCCATCTTGTGCATCCTTGGAAAGTGCCTTTTCTACCGCAACCGCCACCCTATGGAATATGAGGTGTGACAGAGCACACTTAAAACTTGGCTCTTATTCCAGGTGTTAAGATAGGGCAAGGTCAATGTGGGATGAGAACGTGGGCTGCATCAAGGAAAGAGGTTGTAGCATCAGATTTTCTCTTTTTAGTTTTATCAATGTTGCATTTTCTATTTTATTGGTGTAAGCCACCCATTATTGTTTCAAGATAGGTGGCTATACAAATGTTTTAAAATAAGTAAATTAAATAAATAAGTTTTTAGGAGTTGCTGGCAGGTGCTGTATGATCATCCACCTAAGCCTCCAAATCATCTTTCCCCTTCCAATCTGTATTACAGTACAATCCATCTGTCTTTAACATCATTTGGGTATTGCTGTTTTAGAAACAGCAGGAAACATAATTAAGGAAGTTGTACAGAAACATGTAACGGATCGTACAGAATGTAGAGAGAGGCTAGATATTTAGTACATATTTTGTGTCAAATTGGGTTTAAAATATTTTAGTGATACTTAACCTTGAAGGGAATGCCAATCATATAGGAATTCATAAAAACTGAATTCCTCAACCATCTCTACAAACCTCATTGGCATGTGCATTAACCTTGTGAATTTCCTCAGGTCTACTTGTTCTTATCAGTATATTGAATTTTGATGGCACCCATTTATATGCACTCTTAGGGCACCAAAATATTCTATATACTGTGAAAAATGTAAGCTCCATTAAGTGTTGGAAAGAGACAGACAGGTGTTGGTGCCAGTATAATAAATAAGCTAAGTAATAGTTTATTTGGACACCACCCTTTTCCCCATGTAGGTTGTGTTTAAGATGGTTTGTGCAATTTAAATATAAGAAATTTGGATTTAGCAATTTGCATTAGTTTCAGTGTTATGATATGAAGCATACCAACATTCAAATAAGACTATGATTAGTCAGTTAACAATTATTCAGCAATATAGTATTAATTGTATCAGTAATATAAAATCATTATGAAACAGAAAACATATTCAATTAACAGTATTGAATCCAGGGTCCATGCCCATACTCCCACCCCACTTGCAAAGAATTGCATAAACTTTAAGAGCACTCACTTTCCGACAATTTCCCCAAACCCCAAAAACTTTAACCTTAGACTGTCTACTATTGACCTCACTCCTTTCCTAAGAGGTCTGCACCAACGTGCCTACCATCCCTGTCCTATTGTTTCTTTTCTTTCTTATTTGTATCCATTTCATGTGTTCATAACCATGCTTATACTTATACCTGTAATCTAATAATTGCTTGACAAATAAACAAACAAACAAATAAATAAATAAATAAAACAATAGAAGCAGGTCTTCCTTTTTGCCCAGGTCCTAAGCCATAAAGTAGGCTTGTTCTCAAACCAGCTCATTTCCTGATGCCCTTAGGCACCTAGCCATGGCTTGTATTAACTCAGGTTGTAAAAGCAAGCAAGAAAAGAAAAAGCTTGTAATTGCTGGAGTCAGAGATAACACTTACAGTTTGCAGATCACAGTGGTTAGGCTCACATCATATATGAAGCCAAAATCTCCAGAAAAAGTTCCCCTAAAATGGCTTAGGGTAACAAATCTGTGAACCCAACCAGAGATTTGTCTTCCCTTGTGCTTTTCAAAGGCAGCTGCCTTTATAAAGAATTCTGGGCTGAAAATGTCTCAAGGTGGGTAGAAGCTGCCAAACAAGCAAAGGCTACCCCACCTACTGATAGTTTTGTATTGGAGGCTTTTAGTGCAGCTTGGCTCTGAGTAAATGGACGGCTATCATTTGTTAGGAAGCTAGGTTTCATCTGGGTGCCTGGTTGGGGTGTGTTTGAGCTGGAGGTATCAGGGGGGATCTGTTTGTGCCCAGGTGTTTGCCTGGCTAGTGGTGTGAAGATTTTTTTGTTTGTGAGTGCAGGCTTCCAAATGATTGACAGTCTGGTGGAATCATCTCTTCTATTCATGCTTTCAGGTCTTTTTTCAATCTCTATGGCTTCTCTGATAATTCTGTGGCTGGGGTTTTCTATAGAGGCTAGGGTTTTGGTGCCATTGAAGTCGATGCTATGACCTGTGGCTTTCATGTGTTGGACTAGTGAGGAAGTGTGTTACAGCTTTTTTACTGCATTTTTGTGTTCATCCAGGTGGGTACTTATTCTTCTATTGGTCTGTCCAATGTATGTGGCTGGGCATGATGCACAGGGGACTTCATATATGCCTTGGTTTTCCAGGTCAATTTTATCTTTGGGGTTTCTAAGGATGGCTGCTATTTTTCTGTCTGTTTTTAAGGCAGTCTTGATGTGATGCCTGTGTAGTATCTTACTGATTTTGTCTATAGTACCTCTTATGTAGGGCAGGACAGCTGTTCCATAGGTCTGTTCATCTTCTAGGTCTCCATTATGTCTCAGTGTGTTTTTGTGGATCAAGCCGGTGATTTTGCTTTTGTGGAAGCCGTTGGCTGTCAGTACTTTAGTCAGAGTGCATAGTTCAGTCTTTATGTGTGTCTTGTCTGCCAGGCGTTTGGTTCTAGCAGTTAGTGTTTTGGCCATGGAGTTTATCTGTGCTGGGTGGTGGTGGGATTGGGCGTTGAGGTAGCGGTTGGTGTGTGTTTTCTTCTGGTATACGGTGTGTCCTAGTGTGCCATCTGTTTTTTTGTAGATTAGTGTGTGTGTGTGTGTGTGTGTGTGTGTGTATACGTTGCTACAACTTTAAAAGAACTACAATGACGTGGGAAAATACCCGAACCAAGCCGAATACCATACATGTAAGTACCCGCGAAAACTTAAGAAAACAGGAAGATGCTTAAGAAAAACTTAAGAAAAAAGGAAGATGCTTCTTCCTTTTAACTGCTAGTGGGGGTGACTTGATTGGGTGGGGGCTTGGCTGTGTTCTGATTGGGTGGGGGGTTTCAATGAGACTTCATCGAAACGTCACCTAGACACTTCCAATTTTGCGTGGGAGAAAACCCGAATAACCAAAGATCCATATATATATATATATATATATATATATATATATATATATATATATATATATATATATATATATATATATATTTGTTTTCTTAAGTTTTTGGTACTTACATGTATGGTCTGTGAGTCTGACTCACAGACGGTACAGAAGCCTGATGATGGCAGATGAGATTCTGCTGAAACGTTGCTACAACTTTAAAAGAACAACTACAATACGTGGAAAATACCGAACCAAGCCGAACACCATATATATATATATATATATATATATATATATATATATATATATATATATATATATATATATATATATATATATATATATATATATATATATATATATATATATATATATATATATATATGGATCTTTGGTTATTCGGGTTTTCTCCGCGTAAGATTGGAAGTGTCTAGGCGACGTTTGGCGATGAAGTCCCACTGCCATCTTCAGGCTGGTGTCTTGCTTTGGCCGAGCACCAGCCTGAAGATGCAGTGACCTCCTAACTGCTGCCTTGAGATCTCTTGAATCTACGCTGGGAGAAAACCAATAACCAAAGATCCACATACAAATACCAGCGAGAACCTCAGAAAATATATATATATATATATATATATATATATATATATATATATATATATATATATATATATATATATATATATATATATATATATATATTCTGTCTCGCCTTTCACACACACACAAACACAGGCAGGCAAGCTGGCTCGGACTTCACAGAGTTAATTCTTTGGAACTGATAATATTCTTGGCATTCCACCACATCCTGCCTGCCAAGTCCGAACTGATAGCAAATAAAATTTTACTCACAGAAAATCACAAGGCAGTCCACAAAGAAAATCTGAAGTAAGGTTAAACTTTGTCCCGTACAAAGTTTCAGGAGAAAACGATGAAGGTATTCTTGAGGGCCTCAAAAGCCTGTTGCTGCGGGGGGGGCACTGGAACGGGACCTTCTTTCGAAGGAGCTGGGTTATTGGACTTGTCAGCTTGGCAAAACCCGGGATGAAGGTCCGGTAATAATTAGCGAACCCCAATAGGCGTTGAACGTCCTTCACGCCATGAGGGGGTTCCCAACTACATAAGGCCTCCACCTTGCATGGGTCCATGGCGATGCCTTCGGGAGAGATGATGTGCCCAAGGAACTCTATGGAAGTCTGAAAGAAGAGACATTTCTCCAGCTTCGCATAAAGTTGGTGCTCCAGAAGGCATTGCAAGACCAGAGGAATGTGCTGAAGGTGCCTGTCCCTGGACCCAGAATAGATTAGAATATCGTACACCACCACGAACTGATCTAACATATCCCGAAACACATCATTCATCAGGTGCTGGAAGACTGCGGGGGCATTGGTCAACCCAAACGGCATCACAGTGTACTCAAAATGGCCACATCGGGTGCCAAATGCCATCTTCCATTCGTCCCCCTCTCGCATCTGCACCAGGTTGTAGGCCCCTCGAAGATCGAGCTTGGTGAAGATAGTGGCCTCTCTCAACCTCTCCAACAACTCCGGAATGAGCTGCAAGGGGTAGCTATTCCGCACCGTGATGCCGTTTAGTCGACGGTAATCACAGCACAAACGTAAGTCTTCCGTCTTCTTCTTGACAAAGAGGACTGGGGCTGAGAGAGGGGACGACGAAGGCCAGATGAACCCTCGGGCCATGTTTGTGTCCAAAAAGTCTTGTAGTGCGGCCAGCTCGGGCTCGGACATGGAGTACAAACGTCCCTTTGGCAGTGGTACATTGGGCAGAAGGTCCACTGGGCAATCATAGGGCCGATGCTGAGGTAACCAGTCCTCCTCCTTCTCACTGAACACATCCGTGAAGTCCGTCAGTTCAGGAGGTATGGAGGCAGAAGTGGTGATGTCCTGGCCAGCACAGGTGTGGCGGAAGTGGTCCACACACTGCAGACTCGGAAAAGAAATGGCGTTCCACGACCATGCCACCTGAGGATCATGAATCCTAAGCCAAGCCATGCCAAGGACTAATGGGAAATGGAGGTCCGCAGTGACATAAAAGTGGATCACCTCCTCATGTACTCCAATGACTAGGCATAAAGGCTGGGTGGCGAATTTAATTGGTCCTGCAATAAGTTCCCGCCCATCAATCGGAGGTTCCACCGGAACCAAGGGGACATCAAAATGGGCTGCAAAGGCCTAATCCATAAAGTTAGTCGTGGCCCCTGAGTCAACCAGCGCATTAACTGGAATCCCTTCCGACTGGTTAGCCAAGAAAATCTGAGTGTCGAAAATCAGATGCCGAGGGGGCCCAGAGTCAACCTCCGCTAATTCAGGCGGGTGTTTGATATGTGCCCAGCCTAGGGTTTCCCCCAGGTCAGACCTGCCCCATTTTCCGACTGATCACACCGAGATTCAGGCACAGGTTTGAGCGCCCCACTTCGCTTTAGAGGACAAGAAACAGCGAAATATCCTGCCCCCCTCACAATACAAGCACAAGCCCCCTTGGTGTCTCTGCGTTCGCTCCTGGGCCATCAGGTGAGGTCTGACCACTCCTAACTCTATTGGCTCCTTGGCCATTGCCACGACACATTGGGTGACCCGGGGCACTGTTAGCACAGGGCGCTGTGGTACAGATGTAGATGGCTGCTCCTGGACGGTGCGACAATTCTTTCGCCATTGGAGACGTGCGTTGATGCGCAAGCATTGCACCACCAGAGCGTCGAGGGTCGGGGCCGCTTCCACTCGAACTAACTCATCCTGCAGCTCATCTGACAGGCCCTCCTGGAAGGCGTCCATTAATGCTGCGTCATTCCAGTTGGAGTCCAGGCACAAAAGCAGAAATTCAGAAATAAACCCTTGGCGAAGGTCCTTAAGACGCCTGGCCGCTGTCTGCACTCGTATGGGGTCTTCATACATGTGGCGCATGTGTTGCCCCAAACCCTGGTAATTAGTTAATAACGGGCTGTTCTTGAGCAACAAAGGTGTGGCCCATCCAGCGGCCGAGCCAGAAAGGAGACTTATCACAAACCCCACCCGAGCCCGGTCATCTGGGAAATCCTCTGGCCTCATAGCCATAAATAACTGGCACTGTCCTATGAAAGCCGGGAACATCTCAGGCTGCCCAGAAAACTTATCTGGCACAGCCACTGGGCATTTCCAATGGGGAGGGGGAGGAGGAGCTGCATGAGCCTGCAGCAAAGCAAGTTGGGCTGTTAATTGAGCCACTTGCTGTTGTAGAGTTTGATTTTCATCTTGCAACTGTTGTTGAAACTGCTGCTGCTGGTCCATCTTAGGTAAAAGATGGTTTAAGTCAGGTACGGGACAAAAATGTTCTGTCTTACCTTTCCTCTTTCCGAAGAAATGAAAGAATACACACACACACAAATACAGGCAGGCAAGCTGGCTCGGACTTCACAGAGTTAATTCTTTGGAACTGATAATATTCTTGGCATTCTACCACATCCTGCCTGCCAAGTCCGAACTGATAGCAAATAAAATTTTACTCACAGAAAATCACAAGGCAGTCCACAAAGAAAATCTGAAGTAAGGTTAAACTTTGTCCCGTAGAAAGTTTCAGGAGAAAACACACCCACTTTTATCCCCTGTGGGGTGTGGCTCAATGACTCAGCTCACTCTCTGACCCTCCCATGCCTCCTACGTTGCTGCTCCCGTTTTTCCCTACGACGCTGCTTAGGATCGAGCCAACACTCTTCCTCTTTACTCCCTGTCAGGGGCTGCTCCGATATGCCTTCCTCCTGATTAATCTCAGGCTGTTCCTCTCGGTTGTCTGATGGAACCTGAGGCATTACCAGGGAGGAAGGTCCTGGGCAGGAAGGCATTGCCAGAGAGGAAGGCATTCCCAGTTCCTCCTCCTCATCTTCCAGGTCCTCTTCCTCTGACAGCATAGGCTCGGGAATCAGGGCCACAACATACATACAACATACATACATGCATATATACATGCATATATACATGCATATATACATATACATATACATATACATATACATATACATATACATATACATATACATATACATATACATATACATATACATATACATATACATATACATATACATATACATATACATATACATATACATATACATATATACATATATATATATATATATATATATATATATATATATATATATATTCTAAGATGTCTGGAATTTGAAAATGTTTCTTTCAAAAGATTGCTTCATATGTGCGATTGCTCCACTTCCAAGACAAGTTAAGGATTTCTTTTGTATAGTGTATAAAATGGTCTTTATCGTATACAGAGAATTGCTTCACAATTAACTTATTCATATTAAGCATTTAAATGATTTGGAAAAGCACATAAAAATGGTCAAATGGGGTTTATCTTAGTTTTCAAAAATGTATGGTAATCAATGTATGCAGGATTATCTAATGGTAACAAATCTCCTGAGTCAAGTAAAATACTGGTCCTTAACTGTACCAGCAAACTACCTTCTTATATTAGACTCTTATGATATAACCTCCCATGTCTACAATTAATTGTGTATCTCATTAAGACAATAATTTCCCTGAGAAAAGCTCTTGATCTTCTTGAAGGCATAATAAAAACAAGATTATAAACGGACTATTTCTTAACAAGTTACCATTTAGGTTTCATAACAATATACATAATTATTAAGAAACCACTTCATAACGGCAGCTAGCACAGGGGAGGAATATAAATAAATTATAATGTCATACCACAGTTTCACAGGAAACAAATTAAGACAAGTGAAACTAAATAAATCCAGGAAAAATAAACCTCAGCGTGTATTCATGCAAAGTTTTTAATCTATTAATAGCTTTGAAACCATTCTTTTTATTTCAAATAATTCAAAATGTTCATAATGCTGACAAATGAGTTGCGTGGGATTCTAGAGAAGTTGCTCTATGAAGCCTCTTTCCAGTTATTGATCCTTTGTGACTTCCTGGTTTTCAGAACAGCTGAAGATAGTGAAACTAGTGAAAAGATAGCTAAAGCTACTTTGCCCTCCTCCCTCAACCCCTCTCCCCCCCTCAAGAACTGATCATGATCAAATAATGGTACACGCCCACATTTGGGCCTATATTGTAAAAATAAGGGGAAGGAAACATCTGTATTTCTCCATTTTATTGTGAATGGAGTTTCATTCCTTTAGAGAAGGTTGGGGAAGATAAGATCCCTTTACAGATGGGATCTATACAGTTAGTGCTAGATTCTTTGTCATAAAATTGCTCATAGTCATTCAGGATTGGTCCACCAACTGGGAGATTCAAGCAAGGTGGGATTCCTTTGAGAGTAGAGCTTGAGATAGGGCTTCTCATAGCTCAGCCACCTGGGGGCTGGACTCCTGTGGCATTAATGTCTGAGACAGTATGAGATGCCAGCTTTGAAGAGGAGGGGTGTATCTCTAGATCCAGCCATATTTGACTATTCTCACCTAATTTTCAATCTTCTCTTTGGGGAAAAGATTGATGAGAGTGTGGTTGAGGATCAGCTACTATTCTCCTAGAGGTCATAGATTATCTAGATCCCTTTCATTCAGAGAGAGAGAGAGAAAGAGCAGGCCTTGCCCTTGAGCTTCCTGTTTCTGTGTCAGAAATGTATTCTATTGGTTGTTGTCAGAGTCCCAGGAGGCTATGCAGGGGTCATAGCTAACTTAGTAGGCTGTCTGTGCCCCAGGCTTGGTCAAAGCTTCCTGGGTGATGAAATGGAGAGGCTTGTGTTCTGAAAGAGTATTGGGCAATCGTACCATTCTGCCTAATTCTGCCTTTGTTCAAAATATCCTGTCTTGAATGAATTAGCAATCTGCATTTCTAAAAGCTGGCCTCAGCTTAGTGTCTGCTTGGGGACAGGGAACTGTAGCTCTGAGTTTCTGTCTTTAGAAACATGTCTCTCCTTTAGGAAAATATAGTATTCTGCCTTTTTTAATATTTCTCAAAATACTTCATTCTTCTAAGAGGGGTGGATGCTAACTTTCTACAATCCTATCTTTTTCATATCATGGAAGTCAAAGTTACTTAAATAGCATTTCTGGGAAGTTTGCTACTCAGCAGATGATTACACCTAAACCAGCTATGTGACAGTTTTATGTATTTGCAAACCGTGAGGATTAAGTATTAATAATCATTAATTAGTCACCTCAGACTGGCAGCATGAATTGCTTTACTCTGTGAATAGAGAGTGCTTGAGCTGTCAAGGAGGTATGAGTGACAGCACCAAAACCCACAACAAAAAGCAGCAGGGAAGAAACAAATTACAGGCTGGTGCCTGACAGCACTAATTATTATGCAAAGGCCATGTGGCACCTAAGGTCTCCTATCTCTTCTTCTGATATAACTTACTAAACAATATACTTTCAAACACTATGCATTTTCAGCTCCATGTTTATTAAATAATGAATTTGCCCAATGAAACATATATAAATTACTTTTGGAACATTGATTAATGGATTCATGTACAAAATTCTGTGGGATTTGCAGGATTCAAGACTTAAACTAGGAGCAGTTCAGCCAGTTTGTCTGAGGAAAGTAATTGGGGTTTTTCAAATGCAGCTTTATTACAGTATTGTATGTAGTTTTTTTGCCTCCATTATGGAATTTTACATGTAATTCAGATGCTATATTTTCACATAATCTTAACATGTTTTCTCATAATTTCTTCCATACTTTCTCTTTCAATAGAAAATTGATTAAGAAAGTATGAAAGGAATGGATGCAAGATTCAGACTTTAAGCCATTTAAGGTTGATCATTTTTTCACAATAACAAAGCTAGTCAGGATCAGCTGTAATGAAAAGTGGATAAATAATGTGGACCTAAAATGTGAGTGGCTATCTGATCTACTCATATAATTTCTGTCACCACTAAACAGAACAACAATACATCAATCCATTTCAGTTTCCAGGCAGCTTCCCATATATATATATATATGGGAAGCTGCACCTTCAGTCTTGGCTGTTTGGAACCATTAGTCTTTGACTTGCTAAGATTATTTTTCTAGCAGATAATACTCAACATGCTGTGAGAACTGAATTATTATGAATGCAGATAAATCATAACCAATTTAAATTTATTGCATTTTAATGTCATGTTTTTGTGATGTTTTTCAAAGTCCTATTGCTTCTTCAACTTTTTCTCTCTGAATAAATTATTTAACTCAATTTTAGTTTTGAAAAAAAAAAACCTATTATTTTTCACATATGCCTGGAGAAGAGAAGACATCTGCATCATGATGGCCTTTACGCTTTTCAGATCATTCACAATATTTCACTAAATTTTGTGTCTTCTGTGCTTTTGGAAGATAAATCCAGAACTTGGTGTGGTTGACTATTTGATGAGCCAAGTTTATGACAGCTAGAAGCTTCAAAACTATTTGAGCTAGAATCAGTATATGAAGGCAGTCTATGATTTGCAGATTAGAAATAGCAAGCAGTAGCATTTAGGCTATTATACCACTACATAGCACTTTACCTCTAAACCTCTAGGGCGGTTTACAATGTAGAAGCATTATTTGCATAATGGTCACAACATTTTGGGTCCTCATTTTACCAATCTCAGAAGGATGGAAGGCCGAGTCAACCTTGAGCCTCTTCAGGATCGAACTCCAGGCATGTGGAGTTTGCCTACATTACTGCACTTTAACTACTGCACTACCAGATGAGCAGAAGTCTGATTAATAATTCTACCGGGAAGGCAAGTTTTTATCTCCCAATTCCATGACATCTGGAACGAGGAGAACTTAAGTTTCCTTATTTATTAGTAGTCAATTGGTAGATCAATTGATCTTATGTCCTAATACAACTTCATAGAACTTCATTGAGATGCTTATTTCAATCATGATGTTTTAACAAGTGAAGCAGTACTGAAGCAATTGGATCTATTCCCCAGGCCTTGAAAGATTTTGTGCATCATCTCGACAGCCTCAGGCTCAGAGAATATGTGTTGAATAGAAATAAAATTTAAGAAGCTTAATAGAGGCAAATGATGTGTCTTGCCATACAGTATCTGACAATTTTCTAGGCAACAACAATTTTCTTTTTTAGAAGAGCTTGAAGACAAAACAATTATATGCGCGAGATAGACAAAAGTGCAATAAGTTGAAGAACAGTACAGACAACAAAGCAATGTGTATAATCTTGAATTATCCATAGAGCTTTGCCTTAATGAATTATTACTGTAGATATTCAGAACAATATTTCATTAATTTCAAAGAACCATGCTTAGGTCAGAATCTTTGTTCAGGAATTTTTTTAATTCTAACCCCAGTGGGTATATGTTTATGAAGATACCTAGTGACAGAAAACTGTAGGAATGGCTGTTCCATTTTTTTGTCTGAGAAACAACCTTATCTATAGGCTTTCTTTAATCTTAATTTTGAAATGTCAGAAAGTAGGGCTTTTACTGACACATAATAGTTTTATGAAATAGTTGCTCCCTTGTTTGCTGGACACTGATACACATATAAGAGGTCGGCATATAATTAACAGGGCCATTAAGTCCAGGATAAGTATGTGTAGAATTTAAACTATAGAGACATCTTTTTTCTAATAAAATATAAGAAATGCAGTTGTTTAACTTCTTGTTCAATGCAATTGTAGGTAAAAGGAAAATTGCTTTTAGTTTAAAACTTCAAAGTACAGTTAATGCCATTTTTATAAAAAATGTAAATAACCAAGGGACTGACAAAGTTATGAAAAGAACTCATTTGGCTCCCTCTTTTTAATGTGAAAGTAAGAAGCATAATGAATGTAATAGTTTATATAAACTAAAGGAAATTGCTTTGAGAGATATAAGTAGGCTTAAAAAACCATTGCGAGAGAACTATTCGAGTAAAATATTTGAATATTAGATAGCAGTTGGAAAATTATTCTTCATGAGCCTCATTAACACATATGTTCATTATAGTAATTGATGGGACCATATTCCTGTATTAGGACCCAAAATATTATGCTCTCATTTGGAAACCATGTAGAGTTACCCAATAAGACAACATATAAATTATGATAAATGAATAACTAAATGCTCAAATTATTATTTACTGACAACGCTCACTGAATCAGCACTGTTTGAAATTATTCTAGCTTCTGGACTGAGGATTTTGTCAGCCTTCAAGATTTTCTCCCTTTGCTTTGCATCTTTCAGCTGTCATAAGTAACGGGAGGAGGAGGGGGGATATGGTTATGGGAAGTGAGCTGGAGGTGTTACAAACCAGAACTGTATAAGCTGGGGGGGGGGGGTACAGCCTTGCTTAGGTTTCTATCCTATGCTATGCGCAGCTGCAACTCTTTATCAAAATATGTCAAGGTCAACAGACAGAGGCCTCATCACCACCTGGAGATGCCCACATGATGATATACACAACGTTTAATTGGATGAGCCAATTGAACTATTGCCATCACTTTGTATGTGTGATTTATGCACCCATTTTCTCAGATTCAGAATTCTTTTGTTGCTACCACTTGATTTCCAGTAAAAGATATCTTTTCTCTAATTAATGGAGTCTAAGTATTTCTTTCTTGGATTTTGAATGGAATACCAGCTGACAGATTTGGTCTTGCAAGACACTGAGATTTAGTGCATGAGATTTCTGTCCATTACTTCAACTAAACTCAAATATCTGCACCTCTTAAACTGAGTTTTTTAGAAGATTTGTCACGGATTTGCAGGATAGCGCCAAATTTTGAATGGCATGAACTGCAGTACTGGCCTTTAACACCTCTGTTAATGTTTTGATATTTAAGAGAAGGGAATTGTGAACTGTGATCTCTGCTATGGACCAGAAGATTGGCAAAAGGCTTTCAGGAGGAGCAGTCATACTTTCATTTTTCTATTGCTGTTGTTGCTGATAGTGCTGTTACTGGCAAAGTCATAATCCACTCAAAGGACACAAGGGAAATAAGGATAAACTAAAGGAAGTTGTTGTCATTGGAGTTATTGTCACTATAATATTTTGGATAAAATCTCCATGTACTGCTTTATTAAATATTTCTATTGTAATTTGGAAGGAGAATGTCAGGAAAGCAAATATCAGAATAGCACTTCAAAGAAAGTGAAATGTATATAATAATGTGTTATAGTAAACCTTCAATCATTTTCAATTCAAAATCTAGTAAAGTTATCAAAAATAATGCAAATTGCATCCATCGGTATAGATTTCAGGATTTTAATGTTTAACGCTGTAATTTTTGAAGTTGTGAAAATAAATGGCTCTATTCATGCGTAAGTTCTTAGCATTATATTTGAAATATGTTGTGTTCATATACAGTATATAAGCACATTTATTGGCTACAAAGAAGACCAGGTAAAAGGAGATTTAGGTTTCTGGGCTTTACAAAACAAACAAACAAAGAAAATTGCCATTATGTGGCAATATATTGCCATTATGCAGCAATATATTGCCATTATGCAGCAATACTACCATGATTTTCCCCCCAAAACACACTCTTCATTTGATATACAGTCTTTTCATGTATCAGATAAGCAATTTATTGTTGAGAGTCCCAAGATGTGCATATCAGTATAGACTACATGCATTCATGCATATGCTTAGTTTCTGTTCGTTTCCTATTAAGTACACAGATTTTATATGTTAATAATCTAATTGTATAACAAGACTTGAATATTAACTGTAAGTTCAATGTAGCAGTAGGACCAATTGTCCAAGGAGGGTTGACCTTAAGCTGAGCAGCCTTCTCTTGTATTTTAAGGTGGATTCCTGGTTTGAGCAGAGATTTGGGCTTAATTATGTGAAGAAATTCTGTCAAAAATGTTCCTAGGCATAAGAATATAGGAAATTAAGAGATATATTCTTTTTCCTTAATGCTTCTCTTTCTTTTTGTGCATGTTTAATAAAACAATAAAAATATGCAAAGCCCATGTAGTAAAATCAACACATTACAGAATAACAGAGTAGGAAGGGACCTTGGAGGTCTTCTAGTCAAACTCACTGCTCGAGCAAGAAGCCTTATACAATTTCAGACAAATGGTTGTCCAATCTCTTCTTAAAACCTTCCATTGATGGAGCATCCATAACTTCTGAAAGCAAGCTGTTCCACTGATTGATTATACTGTCAGGAAATTTCTCCTTATTTCTAGGTTGGATCTCTCCTTGATTAGTTTCCATCCATTGTGTCTTGTCCTGTCTTCATGTGCTTTAGTTGAAGAACAGGTTGACCGGTTCCTCTTTATGGTATACCGCCCCTTAGATGTTGGAAGATTGCTATCATGTCAATAGTCCCTCAGTCTTTCCTTTCATTAGACCCAGTTCCTGCAACCATTCTTCAAAAAATATGTTACAGTAACTAACAAGGACAAAATCAAACACATGAGAAATACTTAAGCCAAAAAATTGTCCAGGAGCTAATTCACCCCACATCACAGGATTATGGCAATAATTTCAATCCGGTACCAGATTGCCAAAAAGAAGAACCAGATTATTTTTTGATCTGTTATGTAAATGGACAGAGTAATCAATATATCATTAAGATAAAAGGCACTGTCACTTTTGCTCAACACAAGCCTGTCTTCTGACCAAACAGCTGGACTATGAATTTGTGGATGTTGTAGTGCAATGTCATAAAATAGTAAGAATCCTCATTCTTTTCAAATCCTTTTCTCAAAATTATCACTTCATTTCAGTTAAGGCAGAAGAGAGGAGGAGTGACCATTGCTAATCTCCAAGACAGCAACACAAAAGGCACAAAAAGACTTTCCAAAGGTTTGTTAAGCTCTCCTTCAAGTTGAAGAAGTTTCAGCTAATACAACTAGATATGGTGCAGTTCTATTGTTTGACATATTGACAAATTGCTGTTTGTCAGAACTTCACGGCTGGGGCAATGTTTGTCTTGTGCCATTGAAGAGATTCAGATTCAGACTTCTAACCAGTCATTTACGGACCCTAGATTTTGGCTGTAGTAATGTTAATAGAAGAATCTATCCTGAGAATCAGAGAGATTGCCGGATTCTCAGTTACAGTGCTGGGATTCAAATTTTTTTACTACCAGTTCTGTAGGCGTGGCTTGGTGGGCATGGCAGGGAAAGGATACTGTAAAATCTCCAACCAGAGGTGGTATTTGCTGGTTCTCCAAACTACTCAAAATTTCCGGTTTCCCAGAACTAGTCAGAACCTGCTGAATACTACCTCTGCTCAGATACCATTATTATGAACTTCTGGACATAAATTGAAGAGAGAATCAGTCATGTTTATGCATGCTATGCCTCAATAATTCAGTGCAGACTAATAAAAGAGCTTTTCCTGCCATTAGGGCTCTATTCTTCAGGAGAGAAAAATGAAAATGATAGAACCAAAATGAAACATTAATTCTGGAAGCTAGGTTGATAATAAAGAGAATGGAAGAGAACATAGTCTCGTCACCTGGGAAATGATGTGAAAAGTCTCATAGCCTGAGACAATCTGCTACCTCAGGTAGATGCAATTGAAGCATTCCTAATAAATAAGTGCCTCAGCTCTGTTTGAAAACTTTCTTTCACCCTGTTAGAGAACTTTCTTTTCACTCTGCATCTACATCTATTGTCAAACTGATCAAATTTTTAGAAATTCTTTCTAAACATTCAGTTAGAATTTGTTTTCCTGTAACTTAAAAATGTTACTTTGCAATAAGGGATGACATTCCTTCAGGTGGCCCCAAAGACTCTCTAAAAGAATGCAAATGATCAGCCATCTGCAAGGAGTATAAATCTTTCCATTCCCCACCATCCCATCACAGCTAAAGAAGCTTCTTGGATGAGAAGTGAAACATCCTCAAAGAAATAAACAAGAAAGTCCAGTTGCCTCATGAAAAAGCACCTTTGGGACAACCATGACCTGGATGACTGAGAATCTTCACTGACTTTTAGCTATGTACTTTGGGATAAACACTCTTTGAATGGTGTGGCAGTATGAACAGATTTCCCAAAAACAAAAAAGCTTCTTGCATGAGGGGAAAAAAAGTCATCAACGAAAAAACAAGACATTCCAGTTGCCTCCTGAAAAAGCACCTTTGGGATTCCTTCAAAAACTGTGCTTTCTTCTTAGACTTTTTTCTAAAGCTTGAGAAAGTTAAACATATCCAGTTCCTACAAACTTTCCTCCTAGAATTTATTTTCCTATGCTCTGATCAATCATGCTGTCCCTTTTCTGATTTGTATGAACCCTTCTTATAAAGCCATGTTCATCCTTGAGCACTTTAAGGCTAGGTGCTCAAGGCTGAACACGGGCTACATATGAAGTGGGCTTGATCAGTACAGAAAAAAAAAAGGAATTATCCCTTCCCTTAATTTTCACACAACACTTCTATAGATGCAACCTGAAATAATATTTTTCTTTTTTATAACCATGTCAGATTGCCAATTAGTACTCAGCTGCATTCTAGTTATCTAAAATAACAGTTTAAGGTTGCTTCTTACAGTATTTTTAATGTTGATCGTGTTACTTTTTGAGGGGCAGGGTCCCGTGTTGGATATTTTATAGGACCTAAAAGATTGTTAAAGCATTTAAAAATAAAACAAAACAAAAACCCTGTCAATTTAGTACCCTCTATGCAGTTGTGTCATGTCTATTGAACTTCATATCTTTTCTCCAAATTTGCATTTTGAGCAAATATTGGTATCCAGCTTCATTGCATAATTGGCATTGGCTTTCTGTCTCACTATTTCTGTGGCTGACTTTCCACTGAGGGAAAGTGTGATTCTAGCAATGAAAGCTAAAGTGACACTACGGCTGCCAATTCGATCTTTGGGTTTGTCAAGTTATTGCTATTGGAAAGGAAAATTGACTTTCTGGAGAATATGGGGATGGTAAAGAGAGAGACCCCCCCACACACAAATGACCATATAGAAAAGTACATGCTTTTCTTCTCTTTTATTAGTCATTTTTATTGTAGTAATCTTCGTGGGCAGCAAAAAAAATGGAATGACTCACTAGTAACCAAGCCTTTTGTATTTGTTTAAGTCATTCTACAAATCCAGACATTTTTTAAAAATGCTTATTTCCCCGAGGAAGTAAGCAGAGGGTTCTAGCTTGTCAGCCTAGAGTGCCAACTTCTAACAGGATTAAAAGAGGCTTTACCGTGGGCCTGAAGTATAAAAAAATGCCCTTAGCAGTAGGTCAAGATACAAAGAAATACTCAGGAGAAATCAAGCAGACCCGGGGCTGCAATATTGAACATTGCCGGAAGACCTGTGTTTGAGCTTTCCAAGATGCTTAAAGAAGCTACATATTCCTCGGAAACTGGGTCACGTTTTGCTTTGAAAATCTTAGCCTTAATGAATTAGCTTGTAGTATAGTATTAGGAAGTTAGAACCCCCAACACAAATGTGTGAGTGTGTGTGAGTGTGTGTGTGTGTGTGTATTTTCAATCCATCTCGACTTTGTCTGAGGGCGAGCTTTCTTTGTCAATTAGTGATCCTACATAACTCTGTCTATGTATTTAATGATTCGAGTATTGTGAAACATTGAGAGTCTGTGCTTCTGCCCTGATCTATTACTAGCCTTTTGCCTTCACATAGGCAGACAGAAAGATAATAGACACACAAAGATACTACCCCCCTGCCCCATAGTAATGATCCTGAGGCTGTAATCATGTGGGAAAAGTAGATAAGAGGATGAGCAGAGGAAAATTACAGGAAACAGGACTGAGGATTTTCCTCTCTTATTTAGGGTTGTGAAACTTTGAAATGTCATATGCTCAGAAAACAGAATGTGATGCTACTTAGCCAGATTCAAGTGGCCATGACCATAATAATGCCTGCTGCTTCACCGGGCAGGCCACTGAAATATACTATCTTGAATGGTTTTGATGTAGATACTGATAATATAAAGTATGTTTGGGATCCAAAATGTAAACTAAACCAGATGTGATAGAGAAAGAGCTGGATGTCATAGAGATTCAGTTAGTTGTTGTATGGATGCCTCTTTTGTGGCCACTGTGGAGATTGAAGTAACTAACAGTAGATGAATAGTGGGGTTGTTATCATTCTGTACTTTAACAATCTGGGCTTGCAATAGAAGAGGAGATCGCACAATTCCACCAACATTGACAGGGCAAGTTACTGTGTATAAGCAAGGAACATAACTAGAGGTGGTATTCAGCAGGTTATTACCAGTTCTGGAGAACTGGTAGCAGAAATTTTGAGTAGTTCAGATAACTGGCAAATACCACCTCTGACTGGAGATTTTACAGTATCCTTCCCCTGGCACGCCCACCAAACCACACCCAGTGATTACATTACCTAGTCTATGAAACATCCACAAGCTCAGAGAACACTTCACAATTTTGAGCTTGTTTGCGGCAATTCATGGAACCTTTTGAGGCTAGTAGGATAGAGAGCAAAGCCAGATTGATTGATTATGTGCCATCAAGTTGCTGTCTGCCCTTAGTAACCAGATAGATAGATTTTTCTCCATAACAATTTGTCCCTAACCTGTGATTTTAAATATTTCAATGGTACACCTATTACTTCTATAACTGATTCCTTCCACTTTGCTGTTAGTCATCATCATCTTCTCATTCTTTCCACCTTTCCCAGCATTAAAGGCATCTCTATGAAGCTAGCTCTTTGCATAATGTGTCTGAAGTAGGAAAATTGTGCTTTTTTGTGATGATCCATCCCTGTCCATGTTGTTCTCAGTAGAAGTTTCCAACAGCAAACTTTAATACTCTTTTTATCCTGCTTCTTCAAATTCAACTTTCACTTCCATAGAGTATCACAGGAAATACCATGACTGTTATTCTGATCTTTGTTGGTTTTGACACATTATGACATTTTAATATTTTTTCCAAACCCTACATGGCTACTCTACCAACTACTAGTTTGGGACATTTCTTAATTGTTTGTTCCTTTGCTATTGATGGTTGATCCTAAAAGGCCACCACTTTGGTATCTTCATTATGAATTATATCTGTTGGTTGTTCTATCTGTTATTTTCAGTTTGGTTTTCAGCAGGATATATCAGCATACGGCAGGTTATACTCCAATTTTAAAACCATATTGATCTTCTTTCAATACAGCTTCTTCTAATATATGTTGAGCATATAGTCAAATAAACATAGAAAGAGTAGCCTTGTCACTCTTCTTTGCTGTTATTTTTTTCACAGTGTTCTGATCCATGCTTTTATCCTCAGGCTCCCATTTAAGATGAGATAGAGCAGACTTACAGATGGAGTGCTATCTTACATCCATTCTGAAAAGATGTCATATATAAGCACAGAAAGGATGTGTCTCTGAGCTTATTGACTTCTCTAGAATTTCCACATGAAATTTAAACTGTCAACTGAAATTTTGAAAGGAAGTAAGAAGAATAAATTTGAGTCTTTGGTATATTTTCACAACACTATCAAAAAATTCTGTAGTGTTAATCTTTAAAAAGAAAAAAAGAAAAAGAAAAAATTGTGTGGGATTAAAATTCTCCAAGATTTCTGAAAATATTGCACTGTATAAAGTGCTTCCTAGAGCACTTGGTAGAACAGAAATACAGAAATGAACTAAAATTGAGGATGATTAACCTTAGACTGTCTTCTGTTGACCTCATCTCATTCCTAAGAGGTCTGTAAGGGGCAGGCATAAACGCACCAACGTGCCTATTGTCCCTGTCCTAAGGTTCCCTTTTATTTGTATCCATTTCATGTATTAATAATCATGTTTATACTTATAGTTGTTACCTAATACAAACAAATAAATAAAATAATAATAATAAATAAATGATAAGGAGTCTGGAAATCAAGTCCCAGTAATCAATTAAAATCTTCAGCATATTTAGCTTTCAGAAGGGAATATTTTCACAATCTACAAATAACAAAAAGATTGTCATAAACAAGAGAGGGCAAAAGTGATATCTTTTTTTTAACCAAGATCAAGACAAGGACCAATGGATTAAAAGTAGAAAAAAAGATTTGGGTTGACTATTCTGAGGAATTTCCTGATGATAAAAGCAGTGGAAGTGTCTTTTATCAGTGATAGATTCATTTTCATGAAGATTTTCAGATGAGGGCCGGATGTACATCTATCAGGAAGGTTTAGTAAATTCCTATATCAAACAAATGAATGGCCAAAAGTCTGTTCACTTATTTTAAGAGTCACCGATTAATGGATTAACAATACTTAATCACATTCATTGGATATACTATATATTACTCTACTTATTTAGTGAATTAACCTTTATATACTACACACACAATTAGTAAAGATAAAGACAAGTGGGGAAAAAGTTATTTTCTCATCTATTTTGTTCATTAGATGATTTCTAGTGATTGAGATTATTATTTTTCTTGTGTTTCTGGCTTCCACCAAACTATTGATCCCAACCCTTTGACCCCTTGCATTTACCTGGAATTTAGGAGAAGCATTCCTAATTATTCTTGAAAGAGACTAAGGGTAATTTGAAAATTCTTTCAAAACCTTGAGACTTGCAATGGCTCTAATGTGTACCCATAATTCAGTAGAGCTACCCTTGCAAATTAGAATGACATACAATACCCTTACTTCCTCAGCCCCAAAAGCTACCAGCCCGTCTTATTAATTTTCCTCTCATTAAGGTAGATTTTGAGCCATTTTAAACTGCTACAAGTTTTTAAAAGAGCACGTATTTTAATGACAAATTGCAAAGGTCCATATGAATGTACAACTTTATCGTTGTAGTCCTCATATTATCTCACATATGATTGACAACTTCCCAAAATGCTGGATGACAGACTTATCTGCTCAAAAGCTAAAATGAACAGGTGGAGGAGGGAAAGTGAACATGAGAGAAAGGACAGCCTTCTCTTTCTTTCATATAAAACAGAGCTTGTGAAGCTTGGTATTTTAAGAGTTCTGAGTCAAGTGTAACTTCAGATATGCAAGATATCTGATGACACACAAATGAACTTCCATTTGAGTGTCTTCCCTTCCTCTCTTCCAAAAACTTTGTCTCTACAGAATCTGCATAGGTAGTTAGTTACAGGAGAGAGGAGAATGTCCTTTTGACTGCACTGTGCAAGCTGACCAAGGGGAAAAAAATATAGATTCCTACCAGTCTCCTCATTTTTACAAAATGTCTGCTTCTAGCAAAAAAGGGGGGAAAAGCATTGAAGTTGTTGCATTTCTGCATTTGCTTGTTTACAAAGATAGGAGCAACAGCAGTCAAATTGCCTTTAGTTCTAAAAATATGTTCCTGAGAAAATAAGGGAAGCTTGAAAAAGCAACCAATAGCTATTGAATCAGTATACAGTAACATAAAGGATATGTTTTATTTCAGTAGTAATCTCCACAATTACTGTGTACAGTAATACTATCTCTATCAAGCTTTCCATCTTTTCCTACAAACAAGGTATAGTAATTTTTGGCAAATTGTTGATGTGAGGAGTTTCATCTGTTTCGGAGGAATGAAGTAAAAAAAAAAAAGAGAAAGAAACCACTGCTGTTACTACCAATGACTTGTACCAACAGTATCTGCACCTTGTCAATAACTGCTTCCAACAACCCTTCCCCACGCCTAATTTTAGATGTCTTTAATTGTCCCCCATTTCAAAAAGGTTTTGAGTGTTTATCTTAACATATACAGTAGACTGACTTAAAGAACTGTGATCCTCAGTGCAATCCACTTCTCCATTATCAAAAGCTTTAGTGGATTACTCTAAGAACATCTGCAAAACCGTGGAATTAAATAATAATTGAAAAACAAAATTGAGTGAATCTGATATAAACCAGCTGGAATAACCAGGTTTCAGTGATTATTAGCACATTGGGTGCCATACCCCCCCCCAAAAAAAAAAAAATCTTTGGTAGCACTCAGAAAATACGCACATTAACAAAATTTCTTTCTATCAATTGCAAAAGATCACACTGCTGGGATCCACACATATAGTACACCAATACATTTTGATGTCCTAGATTCTTGGGAAGAACTCAATGCCAATCAAGGCCAACACCAATTCAAGAACTGGCAGCTGTGGTTTCACATTTTTATACATAATAACAACTACTATTATCTGTCCACAATAATGTTACAGGTGTCAGTTCTTTAGCTGGTATTGACTTTTATAAACATTTTCTCATTATTATTATTCTACAACTATTATTATAGTTCATTGCACAGTCAGCCAGATGTTTAGACTGGATTTGGCATTTTTATCCATCTATCAAGTCTTTCCCAAGGACTTGGGATAGAGAGATGTTGTTTGATAGTATTAAATGTATCATTGAATAAGGTACGGTCTTCCAAGTAAAACTACTATTTGATTGACAGTGATTTTTGTCAATGCCAATGATATTCAAGTGGTGTTACTAATATTTTAGGATTGTACTCATGGTGCCTATTATTATTGGCTCTAATTATTTTGGTTCATCTCAATCAGCAAAATGTTCAGATTGGATTTGACATTTTTGCCTTTCAAGTCTTTCCCCAAGGACCTAGGATAGGCAGATGTGGATATTTGATGGTGTTAGAGAAGCTTTCTTTGGAACAGCTTACCTCCTGTGATGATAACATTTAATATTATTAAACTGTAACATCTGTCTATCTCAGGTCCTTGGGAAAGGACTCCATAGGGGAAGAAAGATCTAAATCTAGTCTAAATATTTAGCTGACTATGATGATGATGATGATGATGATGATGATGATGATGATGATGATGATAATAATAATAATAATAATAATAATAATAATAATAATAATAATAATAATAGTAATAGTAATAGTAAAAATAAAAATAAAATAAATCACACAACTTGTGTCACAACTACCATCTGCTTGTAGCAAAGAACTGGTGGGATCATAAGCCTGAAAAAGTGGTTGAAAATGAGCATGAAAAACTACTGTGGGACTTCCAAATACAGACTGACAAAGTTTTGAAACACAATACTCTGGATATCATGATTGTGGAGAAGAAAAAAGTGTGAATCGTCAACATTGCCATACCTGGTGACAGCAGAATCGACGAGAAACAACTTGAAAAAGTCACCAGATATCAGGACTTGAGAATCAAACTGCAGAGACTCTGGCATAAACTAGTGCAGGTGGTTCTAGTGGTACTCGGCACACTGGGTGCTGTGCCTAAAGACCTAGGCAAGCACTTAAAAACAATTCTCGCTGACAAAATTACCATTGGTCAGCTACAGAAGTCCACCTTACTGGGAGCTGCTCGCATAATCCGCTGATAAATCACGCAGTCCTAAACGCTTGGGAAGTGTTCGACTAGTGATTTGTGATACTAAACCCAGCATAGTTATCTAATTTGCTGTGTATACTGTCATTTTTGTGTAGAATAATAATAATAATAATAATAGTAACAACAACAACAACAACAACAACAACAACATTTAATTGAATATAGGATGTAAGATTTTGGACATTTGAAAATGTATTAGGTTCATATGTATCAGGGATTATCTGCTATGTCCTCATGAACCACAGACTGGGAATCGTTGGTATAAAACAAGTACAGCTATAATGGTAATTTCATAATGAGCTAGTGTATTATGCATTGTTTTCCTCAGATTGCCAGGGGTGTTTAAAGAAAAAGAAAAAAAACTGGAGTGACTAACCAGTCAAACTCTAGAACTGTGAAAAGGTCAAATGTATAATGCATTTAATCTGTATTATGCATCTGTCTTCTCCAGAATTTATGCTAAGAATAAAAACCCCTCATGACAAAGATCATTATGGGAATGAAAATATCACAACATGAATTGATTTTCATGACAAGTATGGAGAAAACAGTGTAAATGTTACCTTTTTCAGATAAAAATCCTCTTGAAACATTATTTAAATCCACTTATATAAGTTAGTTCTTATCAGTGTCACAGCAAGCTCATAACTGATGTTCATACAGCTGAACATGTAAGGTTTATGCATGCACATGAGCAAAGAGAGAAAAAATGAGAAAGATATTATAACTTATGTCACCATTTGGAACAAATCACTAATGCTAAGCATTTCATTCCTCCTGAGTTCATGGTGCAGATGTATAATGTCTTGATACTTATTTCTCACTCTCTCATAAGATGGAACACTATAAAAGAGGAATGCAAAAGCAAGTGTTTTCTATTAACTGGAGGCCAAAGTGATATCCTGAATCAAAGAGAAAGGAAGGAAACGGATTTCTTCCAGGAGCACAAAACTTTTGGCACAGGTGCCAGAGTCCTCCACATTTCAGAGACAAACTTTGGGATTGCTGGGAAACAATCACTAGAAAAGAAAAAGAAGATAACTTCATTCTAGATTTTGGGAGTTGTAGTTTAAGACATGTTCAAAAGAAAACTGAAACAAGGGGGGCTCATGCCACAACAGAGACAAAGGGAGGACAAAGCAGGGAGCAAAGCCTCACATATTTTGATAGATGACTAAACTTGTAGCTATTATTTTGGGGTTTTCCTTTCCCATCACATACCATTTATGATTTGTGGATCTCATACTTGAGATGGTCAATCAACCTAGAACCAAGGAATATATTCTGAGTTTCCCAAATGTAGAAGCGTGGACCTTAAGAGCCTTAATGTCACCTCTATAAATCCTAAAGACATCACTATCAAAATTGACCTGGGGATTTTGGAGAGGTCTAGGAATTCCTCCGAGGAAACTAATTTCAAGGCACATGTGTTTGTTTTGGATAACTCTACCACATATGTTCCCAATCCATCATAAGTTTCATTGCTTCTCAGGCCAGGCTACAGTATTCAAAGGACACCCCCTTTAAATTTCTTTACATTAACTATCTCTGTGAGGCTTAAGAATTAGACCAGATTTAGATTTTTTGTTATTCCTTTATTTAGCTGAATAAAAGAACAGAAAATTGAACACCTGATATTTAATAAATAATTATAAAGCTCTATGTCTTAACAGAAGGGAAGGGAAGGGAAGGGAAGGGAAGGAAAGGAAAGGAAAGGAAAGGAAAGGAAAGGAAAGGAAAGGAAAGGAAAGGAAAGGAAAGGAAAGGAAAGGAAAGGAAAGGAAAGGAAAGGAAAGGAAAGGAAAGGAAAGGAAAGGAAAAATCATGTGAGATATCTCTGAAATGTTTTCTTAAGGCCAAGTAGAACACCATCCATAGTAAACTCACCTTAATCTTTGAAAGACAATATAAAGTGTGGAAAGCAATCTGGGGAAATGGGAACCAGTAGACTTGTTGCCTTATGAGCAGAAAAGGTACTGTCTATTTATTTATGTATTTATTTATTTATTCAAACAATTATTGGATAACAGGTATAAGTATAAACATGGTTATAAATACATGAAATTGATACGAATAAGAAAAAAAAAGAAACAATAGGACAGGGACAGTAGGCACATTTTGGTGCGCTTATGCAAGCCCCCTACAGACCTCTTAGGAAAGGGGTGAGGTCAATAGTAGACAGTCTAATGTTGAAGATTTTAGGGTTTGGGGAAGAAACCACAGAGTCAGGTAGAGTATTCCAGACATTGACTACTCTGCTGGTGAAATCGTATTTCCTGCAATCAAGTTTGGTGCAGTTTATCCTTAGTTTGTGTCTATTGTGTGCTCTTGTATTGTTTTGGTTGAAGCTGAAGTATTCATTGATAGGTAGGACATTGCAATATATAATTTTATATACTATACTTAGATCGAACCGAAGGCGGCGTAGTTCTAGGTTATCTAGATCTAAAATTTCAAGTCTGGTGCCATAAGATATTCTGCTACGAGTAGAGGAGTGGAGGATTCTTCATGTAAAATATTTCTGGACTTTCTCAATTGTGTTAATATCAGATATGTAATGCGGGTTCCAGACTGATGAGCTGTATTCAAGTATTGGTCTAGCAAATGTTTTGTATGCTGTAGTTAGTAGTGTGATATTACCAGAGAAAAAGCTACATAGGATTAGGTTGACAACTCTTAATGTCTTTTTGGCTATGCAGTTACAGTGGGCTCTAGGACTGAGATCATTTGAGATGAGTACTCCAAGGTCCTTGACAAAGTTTTTGTCATCAACAAGGTCTTGACTATTCAGCTTGTATTTTATTTTCTGATTTTTTTTGCCAATATGTAAGACAGAGCATTTATTTGTTGAGATTTGAAGTTGCCATTTGTTTGACCATTCTGATACATAGTCAAGATCTTTTTGAAGGGTAGCAGTATGTCTGTGGTATTGAACAGCTTTACATCATCAGCGAAGAGAACGCAGTTGCTCTTAATATGATCACAGAGGTCATTTATGTAGAGTATGAAGAGAGTTGGTCCTAGAACACTGCCTTGGGGGACACCACTATTGACAGGTACAGAATATGATAGGACACTCCCAATTTTGACCATTTGTTGTCTGTTTGACAGAAATGCTTCTATCCAGTTATGCAGTTGTTCAGAGATACCATAAGATTTTAGTTTTAGGAGTAGTTTGTCATGTACCACTGAATCAAAGGCTTTACAGAAGTCTGTGTAGATTGTGTCTATTGTTTTGCCCTGATCGAGTTGTGTAGTCCATATGTTTTTACAGTGCAGGAGTTTCCTTCTGAAACCAAACTATTTGTTAGAGAGTAGGTTGTTTGTCTCTAAGTGGATGATAATGGATTGGTTAATAATTGATTCCATGACTTTACAGGTGACACAGCATAAAGAGATTGGTCTGTAATTTTCAACTAGGCTGGGGTCTCCCTTTTTGAAGATGGGGATGACCGTGGCTTGTGACCATAGGTTAGGCAAGGAGCTGGTCCTGAAAGATTTTTCAAAGATTATGCTTAGAGGTTCAGCTATGGCAGTGGATAGCTTTTTTAAGAAGTAGGCACAAACTCTGTCCAGTCCAATAAATAAAGATGGTTTTAGATTGCGTAGTGCTTTTTCAACATTGTCTTCTGTAAAATCTATATGTATTAGATCATTGTATTTGTCTGTGGTTCGACTAGGAAATATTGGGCATGATCCATTGCTGTTTACAAATACTGAGCCAAAGAATATGTTAAAGAGGTTGGCTTTAATAGTGTCATCATTGCAGTCTTTACCATTTGGTTCTTTTAGGGGTGGGATGGACCTTGAGTCTTTTAGGTTTTTTGTTTACAAAATTGTAGAAAGCCCGGGTGGAATTGGTGCATAGAAGGTTTTCCTCTTGTTTAGTGTGATAACTGGTACATTCAGTCTTTATCTGGTGGCATAAATTTTTGTATTGGCTTTTAAAGTTGGCAACATGACCAGATTTGTTTTTCCAACAAAGGGATTTCTTTTTGGATTGGAGCTTCCTTAGTGTTATGGGTAATCTGTTTTTTCTGGTTTTGAGAGTTGTTATTGGTACGTATAGTTTGATGACTCCTTTAACTTCAAGTAAAAATATGTTGTAGTGGTCTTCAACAGTATTGCATCCAGTGAATAGAATTTGCCAATCAAGAGATGAGAGATCGTTGTCTATAAGATCATAGTTGCCTTTTTTGAGGTTATAATTGGGGATCCTGTCATTATAGTGATTTTTGTGAGGACATATGTTGAGACAAAAGTCAATCATGCTGTGGTCACTGTTGGAAAAGGGTTCATTAATTTGTATTCCATAAATTGAATTCAAACTATTGCAGAAGATGAGATCGAGGCAGTTGTTAAGTCTAGTATTGTTGGTTACTATTTGTTTCAGTCCTAGTGTGGTAACGGCATTGTACAGGGTTGTATGAATGGGTTCAGATGTACATTCATTTAGTGTCCAATTTATAAGAGGTAAGTTGAGGTCACCAAGAAAAATGAGAGGGTGTGGGCAGGAGGCAGCCCATGTCAGTAGTGAAGTTAGCTTATTTGCATGAATTATATCATAGTCAGGGGCACGATAGCAAAGTAAGAAGCGGATTGAGATGTTTAAGGACAGTTCACAGATGATGGTCTCGGGAAGAGCAAGCTCTTGTATAATTTGGATCGTTTTTAGATTTAGAGACTTTTTATAGCTTATAGCAACTCTACCACCTCTACGGATTTCATGATCTGACCAAAAAACTTGATATTCTCTTGTAGTGGTAATGGAGTCTGGGAAAGATGCATTTAACCATGTCTCACAGACAAATATAATGTCAAATGTGGTTGAGCTTAGAAGGATGAGGAATTCATGCATTTTATTTGCGAGGCTTCTTGCATTAAGTGGTTTGCATTTAAGATATGAAGTAGTGGGTGTGGAGGAAGTAAGGGGCATGCATCCCTAACGTTGGATGTTTGGGTGCTGTATATTGTGACATGGGTTGAGGCTCTTGCTTTTGACACAGTCAGCACGGTAATCAATGTATAGATTTGTATTACCTAATTCATGTAATCTTTTGAGCTAAGAACATAGCTCCTGGGATCGTACACATTGCTGTAAGGTTAGATCAGGGTGAGAACGAAGGTTCTTATGGTTGTTGTTGTTCTTTGTGAGTGAATTTATTGAGAAAATGAATTTGCATTTGCTTGTTTCGTTTTTGCAAACAACCCTACAGAGGTGTGGGATCATCAAGCCGTCTTTGTTTTTAAGCTTAGGACCAACACGGGAAATATCAAATATTTCTTCAGGGGAGATGGTTGATGCTTGATTTTCTCTGATGATGTTTCGAACATTAGAGATGTCATCATTGTCATTGACCTCTAGACCAAATAAGATGGCATTTGGTCACTTCCGTTCACACTCAACAGCTTCTTTGATGAGGATGGGGATATCAATATTTGTAGGATTTGTTGTTTTTGTGGATTGGGTTTTGGTTGTGGTTGTTGAGTAGAGATATGATCTGTAGATGTTTGATGTTCATTTTTTAGTGCTGTCTCTTTTTTTTTCAAGCTTTGCCAATCTAGTTTGTATAGTGTCCAGGGATGCTACAGTGGTGTCAAGGGATGTTATACATGTTTCAATGGTATTGACTCTTTCAAACAGGGTAATGTATTTTTCTAGTTTGGGTCTGCATGGCAGACAGAAATATGGAAAAGCATTGGAAGATGTTTTTAGGAATAGAGCCATTTGCTTAGGTAATCCTAAGCAATTATGGTGAGCGTAGTTGTTACAAAGAGAACATTTGATGTAATCTTCATTCTCCTTTAAAGATTCCTTACAAATAAGGCAAGAGCAAGAGTCATGTGGTTCTTTAGTGGGGATTTCTTTCTTTTTAGGTTGAGGTTTGACATTGGATTGTTTTCCTGGCATGGTGGGTTTGTTGAGATGGTTTGTTGATTAGGTTGTTCAATCAAACAAGGTATTGTGGTAATCAATACAGTAATATCGTGCCAAACAGTCTATTATACTAATCACACTAGTCAGTTAATTTAACTAATCAATAATCACCCTAATAATTAATTACACTAATCAATAAACACACTAGTCAATTAATTGTCCTAATCTTTAATTTGCACTAAACATACTAATCATACTAATATTCAAAATAGTTAACCAAACTAATCAATAACCACTAGTCTATGATAATCTATAATAATATATTACTCACTAATGATAAATAATTGTAAAAATTAATTAATCATTTAGTAAGATCAGTTAATCAATTAAACAGAGTTATATTGGGAAAATTAGCACAGGAAGAGAATAATGGGAGGAAGAGGAGAAGATTTAGTTTGGATGGTCCTACAGGGTATAGGAAGAGGGCATATATTAAGTTGGAAGTACAGATTAAAGTCTTTTGGCAGAAGGTTACTCTTTACTCGTTTCTTTAGATCTTCAATTAGTGATTTTTGGGAACCAGATCTGTCTTCACATGGATCTTCTTGTCTTCGGGCATATATTAGGCTGAAGGTAACTATGAAAGTCTTTTGGCAGAAGGTCAATCTTCACTCGTTACTTCAGATCATCAGCTAGCAATCTTATGGATTAGGTCTGTCTTCTGATGGATCCCCTTGTCTTTGGTCAGTGATCTTAGAAATTAGGCTTGAATTAGCAGGGCTGCGCTCTGAGATCAGGACCTCCGATGTGGGATTTGACGATCGCAGATGATCAATGATGTAGGCAGCAGTTTGAGCAGCAGTTTTACTGGAAGGTTAGAGCTCTGGGATCAGGCTCTCAGCCGTTGGAAGTTCGGCGGTTGGAGCTCTGCATTGATTGAGGCTCCAACGGGTTTAGGGCTACAGCGCTGCTTTAGAGATTAGGAGCTTCGGCTCCTCAGGATCTCTGGTGCAGGTGATGGTTTTATAGCTTTTTATAGGTGGAGGACATCATCAGCAACAGCAAAACTCAATATCTTCCAAATGGGATAGGTGTAGGTTGGGGGGGAAGAGAGAAAGGGATTCTTGCTCCAGGCTTAAAGCCCCGCAGCTCCTGCAGCATATCTTTGGCCTCATCAGAGGCTAGAGGCTGGGAGGGGAAGGGGCGGGGCAAGCCAGGGGCATGATTTGCCGGTTCTCCAAACTGGGCAGAATCATAATATCCGGTTCTATAGAACCAGTGGGAACCGGTAGAATCCCACCCCTGTATAAAACCTTGTATGGCATAGGGTCTAAATATCTGTCCACATACTATATCTATTGTCTCCAAACATTTCTGCTTGCCTAGTAAGTTCCAGCAGACTTGATACACTCCAGGTCCCATTTATTAAACGTAGCCATTTTGTGGGACCTAGAAAGCGTATCTCCTCTGTTGCAACTGCCATACTCTGGAACAGCCATCATTAGGACACCACCACCCCTTCCAGAACTTGTAGGGTTCTGGAAACCATTGAAAACCTGCTCTTGTGGTTTGATATTTATGATTTCTTTAAGATCATGTTTTGTTGATGTTTATCAGATCACTGTAGACTAGGCTGTCTATTTCATTTTTTTTAGCTGTTATGTTTTTCTTTTAGTTTTGTACATAATAGACAGACAGACAAATAGAATAATTGAACAATAGGCCAGAGGGGGGTAGAAGAAATAAAGATACTATATGAAAACGCTTTCTTTTAGCCATCTACCTCTTACCGCTTGCCCTAGTGGTTAAAACATCTCATAAGGAAGAGATGTTCCAATCTGAAAATTGCAACTTTAATAGAAATCCATATTTCATCATAATGAGAAACCAGGTGCCCTAGACACAGTTTGTTTTACAGTTGCTGCTGCTGGGGAGAGAAGGGTTTTTTGAATTTGCTTGCTTACTAAGTTCAGTTTGCATGGAAATCTAAGAGCACCACCTCAAGAGCTATTAGTTGGCTTACCTTTTCTCACATAATTATTGTTACATTTACATTCTTCTTTTCCTCCCAGATCTCAATAGAGCCTACATGGAAGATTTCCCTTCCTATTATCAGCAGATACCTCCCCCACCCCCATCACAAGCAATTCGGTCTGGAGCCTGCATTAAGTATAGACAGTTCAGGTGCAAATTGGCCCCAAGCTACATGGATTTCTATGGAGTTTGTTAACACAAACTGACTAGCATGCTGGGCTATTGCAAATCTGCCAAAGGCCAAATAAAAGCCCTTGATTCAGACTCTGGTGGTACTTTTACACAGCCATATCAGCAACGACTAGAGTGCAGAAAAATTGCTGTAGATTAGTCCTTCCCTAAGGATGCTGCATTTCATCCAAAGGCAGAACTCCTGGAATATATCAACAATGGAGAGGTTGAAGGGAATAAATCTATTACAATAGAATGACAGTTGTTGTTAATTGTAATAATAAGTCATCCCACGGTACTTTTGGATTCAGCTGGTGCATATGAATTACTCATAATACTTACATCAACCCCATAAAATAATTTGGAATTATAGATGTGCAAAATAGAAGCTACATAATATTATTGGCTTGCCTCTCTTCCAACTCTGCTATTCTGTTCTGCCTAAGACTACTAAATAAGTTTGGGACCAAAACAAAATTTAATTGTGGCATTTCCTCAATCTCTGGGCAGAAATGCTGCAAATGTGGGACCAGAGAAAATGATTTCTCTTTGTGATGATTATCATGATTACAGCAACATTACACAAGAAGGATGCATTTTGCGATAATGCCAGTCAGTGTTCATTTCTATGAACACAGAAGATATGAAAGCATATTAATATACTATCCTATCAATCATCATTCAGTGGCTCGCTAAAACAAAACAAAAACTTTCAGTAAAATATTTTTACTGAAATAAAGGAGCAGGAAAAATAATTGATGATTTACTAAATCATTGTTCCTTAGGAAAACAAAAGAACCTGAGTACATATAAAAAAGGTATTTTGCATAAATAATCCAAAATATTTCAACATTTGTTCTTGTTTTCTGTTTTCAGTTGAATGACATTCAGATTTCCCATTCTCAAGATTAAACAATTCTAAATTAATAAAGTTTATTAAAAAAAGATTAAACAATTCTTACTCATGCAGTTTCAGTTTATTATTTTAATCCATTCTTTTCAACACTGGGGCTCAGCCATTGCTTTTGTTTTTTCAAGTTATCATTATAATCCAGTCACTAATTGGTCATGCTTATGAAAGATGAGGTGCTAACATTTCATTCCACAAGAATGTAGCAGTTTATTTCTTATTTTGATTTTCATAGACTGATGCATAAGATAAAGGGTAACTTTCTCATGAAATGCCAGCATGTTTGACACTGGAGACAAGTTTGACAAATAAACAGGACTACTGATTTATAGCATGCCATGTGGAACTGCTGTGATTAGATTTTTTAATGATGATAAAATGTTTGTGACTAAGGCAAAAGGAGGATAGTCAGGTGTTTTATAATAAACAAGAGCAAGTAGAAGACTGACCACACCATGAAATTCAAGGCAAGACTTACTTTCAATTAAATTTATTCATCCAAGAAATGACACATTTAACAAAGGCACATTTATTGAAATGTCCATATCTTTTTCCTAGAAGAGATCACAGTTCTTTATATCTGGCAATATAAACTGAATAAAATGGAAAATTTTCTGTGAATTGATCTTGAGTCAGAGTGGTTTCCAGTACTTCTGGGATTTGGTGCTATTCTTTGTTTTTTAAGTCAGTGGTCGTCAACCAGTGGGACAGGGACCACTGATGATCCACGAGAAAATGTTGGTGGTCTGCAGAGAAATGTCACCCCCAAAACAATTAATCCAGGCTGTGCGGGAACACAAGGCTGCACCACCCAAATGGCCCATGGCTTGCATCACTTGCATTGCAAACAACATGAGGTAGAGAGGAGAGGGGGGAAAGTGCAGAGGTGGGGGAAATGGCCTGGCCACTGGGCTGCTTCTTTCCACTTCTTTCTTCTGCTTTTGGCTGCATGCAAGGAAAACATCAAAAGTCTTTCTTTCTCTCCCCAAAACTCCACCAGAAATGAGTCTTTGGGACCCTGCAAGGCATCCTGCTCCAAGAGGCTGCACTGGTGCGACAAGTCTCACAAAGACTCATTTCTGGCAGAGTTTGGGGAGAGAAAGAAAGACTTCTGCTGCTATCCTTGCATGAAGCCAAAAGTCTCTCTCTCCCCCCCTCCCCCCGAGAATGGAGTTGGATATGGTATCCTGCAATCCCAAATAAAGATCAATCGATCGATAGGAAAACGAGGTGGGGGAATTTTCCTGCAGACTTTTGGGGGGATTTTACCAGGGTCTCTGCTGCTTCTGGTTTTCCTGTAGAAGCTTTGGATGACCAAAGGACCAGTCTTGTGACTACTGCAGCTCTGGAATATGGGACCGACTTTCCCACCAACGTCAGCAAGCCACCATCAGTCAAAATTTACATTAGTGGTCCGCGGGATTTAAAATTATGAGTTTGGTGGTCCCTGAGGTTCAAAAGGTTGGCGTACAAGGATATGATTTTAGTCTGCTTTGTGCAGGAGAACAGATTCTTCTGGTAGTTGAAAGTATTAGATGCATCAAAATTAAGAGTATGAGGTCGTTTTTAAAAATACTTCCTTGCAGAAGAAAAATGTAGCAGAGAAAATCTTAATTGTTAATTAGACAAACTGTTCCAATTTCAAAATCTTTATCCTAGCTTTCAATTTGTTGGGAAAAGTGTGTTTTAAGTGCAGGTGGGTGCATGGGTTTGTGTTTTTGTGATTGTAGATATGTGGAGACTGCCATATATTACTTAACATAGAGCAAGGGTCTCTAACCCATGGTCCGTGGACTGACACTGGTCTGTGCCATGCCAGAAACCCAGCCGTGCAAACAAGCAAAGTCTCATCTGCAGGATGCAGGCAGCACGTGAAACCACAGCCCCTCTGGTCCACAGAAAAACCTCTGTCCATGGAACTCGTCCCTGATGCAAAAAAGGTTGGCACTCACTGAGGTAGAGGGTTTTTTTTCTTATTCTGAAGAAAGCTCCTTCTTTCTTAAACTTTGTTCCATTATTCACACACATACTTGGCATCTTCCACAGCAACCCTGCAAGGTGTGAGTATATTTTTCATGTGCATTATATGTTGATCCATTTAAATATTTGATAAATACTTCTGGCCATTTTAGAATGGGGTGACAGGGGCAAAGGCATCCTTTAAAGTGTAATAAAATACCACAAAAGAACAATTTATTATTAGATATAGCTACTACTTGTTAGTTCTTCTGTATAAAAGATTCAGTACAGTACAGTAGAGCTCTGCTTTAACAAATTTTGAACAACTGTAGTTAATTTTAAGGTTAAGTTCTCTAACTTTAATCCAGGGAAGTGAACTTCGAAAGACAAAAAGTTTTACATTTTTTACAAAAATATGTGATGGAATTTTAAGCTTGTAGAATTAATCTGCTTAATAAATCAGCCACTAATGGCACTCACCTTTCTTCTCTGCCTTTTTCATTCTGAAAGGGTGAATTATGTAAAAATAAAGGTCTGTGAGGGAAGGGATTTTCCCTCAGTGCTTCTTTAAATAATTAACTTACAGAACTCATACTTTTAATTTGAGGAAAAATGAGATTTTCTGAACTGCTCTTAATAAACTCTTAATGTGTTTATATGATGGTTGAGCAGTTACTGGCAGAATGTTTTGTGACAAACAGTGAACAAAGAAGTGCAACTGCTAAAGAAGGCCAAGAGCATGTTATGAAAGATAATTATTTCCTGTTTGTTCATTATGTATCATGCTATGGTTAAGTGATTTTTATTGCCTTTATTTGCATTGTAATTAGAATTTATGTTATAGCTTTCCTGTCTTTGCCATATCTTTGCCATATCCAAATATAAATCTATGATGGCTACCTTTAACTGTTCAGCTAAAAATAACTCCCATAGGAAACAAAATGAAAGCAAATAACTTAAGATAACAGGACTGACAAGTTGTTCTACACACATCATTTGCCAGGTAAAATGCTGAAGTGGCTGTGAGAGGCCTGGCTTAAATGCAAGTACCTCATGAGTAGGCCATTTTATAAGATCCTTTCATGTTCAACAAAATCACAGTGGGCTTGATTGAAAAGATGTTTTTTTTATGGGAGAAAGCATCACTAAATTTGGTGAAATTCTTTTGAACGAACTTTTCTATAACTTAGTTTTAAAAGAGAGACAGATAACACAAACCCAAGGAGGTTACTCAAAAGTAAAGGATACTGCTGAGCTACTATATTGGAGCCATAAATCCAGATCATGCTAATAGCAGAACCACAGAAAACCCTCTGCAGGTTGTTCAGATGTTTTCAATCACAAAGTCTTACTTGAAGAAAGTGTATATAGTTACAGAGAGATTTTTAACTATTTTTGGTAAGAAAGCAAAGCATGCATAGACATATACAAAGAGAGGCAATTTCAGGCAATTTGTAGAAGAGAGATGGATTTTAAAAGTAAGATGGAGAAATGGTGAAACGAGACTAAAGCAATGTTTCTTAACTTTGGCAATGATGAAATATTGAGAAACTAAAATACTGCAACTTTATGCAGTATAACAAGAAAATGCCAAAAGGCATTAATGTACTAAGTTAAAGTTAAGTTAAAGCATTGGAAAATTAAGCCAGGTTTAAGAGGCGTGTCCAGCAGGGAAATATTGTTATGCTAGAATTTTCTTGCCCCAAAATAACGCAATAGGAACAGAGTGCATTTTGACTGCATATGCCTCTTCACTCCTATAGTCTCTCCAAGGTCAGAGATAACAACATCTGATTATCGTGTCTGTCCAGCTAATTTGTGTTATCCTGCCCTCATACTAGAGGTCTTGCCCAGAATTTGCTGTCTTTCATCTGTATCATCTCCTGTCAAGGGATAGGATAAACTGGCAGAAGCACTGATTATGCCAATGGGCTGCTCTAGAGTTTCGCAGAAGTATGAAGTCATCTGTTTGTAACAGATTTGCGGCTTACTTAACCTATGGCATTTCACAAATGGCCCAGATAGAATTATTGCCTAAAACCTTGGATGGGCAGTAGTACTTAGTGGATAACATTCAAATTGGAAGACAGGATGGTCTGAGCAATGCATTTAGCAGAAAAAGAAACAGAAGCCAAGGCAAACCAATAAAAATGAACAACAACGCCAGAAAAATATGTCTTTCAAAATAAAGGCCTGACCAGCTTTGCTTGATGTAGCCTTTATTGGCAAAGGCCGAGTTCAACTTTAGAACCACTACAGACATTTTTTGTTTGGATTTAAATCACAAAGCATATGCTGGGATGCATTTCTAAGTAAGAATGCTTCAACTGCAGCCATAATTAATCAGATTTGTCTTTTAGGCTTCTATTGTTTGCTTTTGCTACTAAATTCCTCCTCCTCATGAATGTGCCAGTTATGTTTGTTGAGGCACACCATCTGGGGATCAATACTGAAACTTGATGCAGCTTTTTTGCTACTTAAAGGAGTCAGGAAACTAATCTATAGGAACAGTTAAAGATAACCTGATCGCAGGAGGAATTGACAAATTCCGTAAAGGTTGCGTTTCTGGGTGTCTCTGCAAATCTCTCTGCATGTCTCACGCTTCATTTTTGTATTATTTCTTATTTGTTGTAGACAGCCTTTTTGAACACAGGGCCTTGTACTTCATTACATTACATCGTTTCCCATGATCCCACAAAGCCATAGCTTAATTAGACTAAGATGTTACTTTATGGCATCTGTTACAGAGACAAAAGTAAAGATGAAACATAGTAGAAGTGATTTTGGCTCAGTCACCATTGAGCAAATGAAAAAAAATGGAATGCCTTGTGAATCATGATATATTTGTAATTTTATAACAACACATCCTGCGGTCATATAAAAGCACTTTCTTTTATTAATTATGCCTACCTATTATATATGTTTTATATGATTTGTACCTATTGTATTGCAATCAACCAGAATCTCAGCATTTCTGAAGAAACATATAAGTACAACGCATTAAAACAGCCAAAGTAAAAAAACCCACATAAAATACTGTAGATAATAAATGATACACCGATATAAAATGAACCATCTAGTGTATATCAGTGTCATCTCTATCACCTTTTGAAACAATTCAATTTGTAACATTTTTCAGAGGAACAACAATGTGCTGACAATCGGATGTCATTCCATGAGACATGCCCAGCCTCCTTCATATTGTCATAGTGAGAGACCCATAAGCAGCTCCCTGGGACATACAGATTAGGTAAATCAATTCCAGCTGGAGAAAGGGGTCATCGGGTTTCCCAGCACCAAGCTATAGGGGTTTATGGGTTAAAACCAGAACCATGAGCTAATAAGAAGCCAATGCAGGAATTGAAGCACAATGTCATGAGCTTGAGGTTATTCAACAAACAATAACCAGACTATAGATATTCTGTGAGCTAGCTGAAGTTTCTAAGGGGTCCTCAGAGGCAGCACTGTCTACCCTGCTTTGTAATGCATAGTAATCCAAATGCATAGCAATAATAGCATCAAGTAATATTGTAAAGTCCCATTATTCCAGTAGGGCTGTAGCTACTAGCTGTGATTCCAGGTGTACCATCAAGTTGAAAATCTGCTCTCTCAATAGAAGTGTCACACCATTGAGAAACAGCAAAGCTATAAGAGAATCTCAGTGTACAAACAGCAATTCCATCCTGCTGGGATTCTATTTATTTATTTGCTTGCTTGCTTAGGCTTATAGACTATTCTAGTTATTAACGGCTCTAAGTAGTTTACATTCCCAATTTATAAATTGGGTTAAAAATTGAAACGATAAATATAGTAGAACATAAAATTTTTTCCCATCATAGCATGCTGAACATGCAACAAAGCAAATTTCCATGAAGCCATATACTTTCCAGAAAGATTTCAATCTTATTTGCTCCCAAACCCTTCTGGAAGAACCATGTCTTAATCTCTTTCCTAACCTCCAGCAGTGTCAATGTCAGTTTACTCTGATGAGAAATATTGTGGGATCCTTGGTACTCTCTGAGCTTGCTTATTTTCTTACATCATCAGTTAACAAGTTAGGGTAATGAAACGTCTACAAGAAAACAAGCAAGCTCAGAGAGTACCAAAGATCTTTCATTTCAACCCTGAGCTACAAATATTCTCCTTAATTAGAAAAATACTGTTCCAATAAAAAAAGGGCAATGATAGAGAAGTCCCACTCCTGTAACCCTGAATGGCAAAACTCCTTCAGAATAAGGACCTAAAGTGAACCCTTCCTTCTACATCTTGTGGAAGAGGCAGATACAACAGAAATAGGCAAGATACTGAGGTCTTGAAGCATGTAGGGTTTTAAAGGTGACGACCAGTACCTTGAATTACACCCAGAAGCAAATTGGTAGTTAGTTACAGCTCTTGTACCAGCCAGAGGAAGTGTGCATGAAACTACTCAAACTGCTGTGTTCTGGAGCAGCTGGAGCTTCCAGGCACTCTTTGTGGGTAGCTGATAGAGAGTGTGATGCAATAATCCTACTGAGAAGAAACAAATTCCATCCATTTTTTTTATCTCTTTCAGACCCTAACAGCCTCCAAACACTGGGTCAAGATGTTAATAGCTTGTCTCAGGTGGCCAGGGATAATGATGTATAATTGAATTTCATAAGCATAGTGGTGATACCAACAGTGCACATTACTGGAAGACCTCTCCCAGCAGCTTCATGTCACACAAAGACCTGCCCAGAATATCTTTTCTTTTGTCCTTTAAGTGCAGAATAACAAACAAGTGTTTAGATATAATATCTGTTCATAACAGCACTGTTTGTCAGTGGTAAAAGTAGTAATAGGTAATGCTTCCAAAATTACTTCTGTCCATTAGATTTCAGTTTGTCTTGGTGTTCAGTGCCAAATACTTTCAAAGGAAGGTAAAAAGTAATATAGCAAGAAGATTAGAAAGTTTTATAGACTGGAAAAAGTGCTATTTGCTCAGAAAAATCTGGCCTGTTAGCCTGAATTAAAAGGTGTGGGTGCTTGCAAACAAGGCAGAAATCTTAGTAATGGGATAGTATGAGATAGAAACTCAGGCCCTCGTTTTCACTTAGACAGACAAATCTAATTCTAAGGTGAAGAGGCTGCTCCCTTTTACTGCTTCCCTGATAGCAAAAGGCACTGAGATTCAATTATCCAATGCTGTCATTCCAGAGTAATTGGGTTTCTCCTCCCCTTGGTTTTTATGGACAATACTCCTTAAAAGTCCAGCAGCTTTGGCTTGCTTCCTGTTGCCATCTCTCCAGTGTTCAGATTTCAGAGATTCACTTTTTTTTTTTAGAAATGTTGGGAGTGATGTCTTGCCACCACATAAACCTTTTGATGCAAATGATTCAAAAATGTAATCTTTGGGGCTGTGATAATTCCACTTTACGCTGAAATTGAAATTGCTTAAACAGCTGAGCAAAGCTCCCCATACAATGATGTGCTAATTGGTGTTTGAAAGCAAGATAAAAAAGGAGGAATTTAGATAGTGATTTAAATAAAGTCTTGGTTCACAGAGTATAATCTTGAGAAATTCAGGGTGCATTTGTAAATGAATGCAAGCAAAGGGTTGAAGGGAGGAATAACAAATTGAACTGCATCTCATCCCAACAAAGTAAATCTATTTTGGGGTATATTTACTTTAAAATTTTTCAATATACTTTGTTAGGGTGTATAAATATAACTGTTGCTAAACTATTCATCCCCTGAACTTTTCTTTGAAGATGTTTCACTTCTCATTCAAGAATCTTCTTCAACTCTAAAGCTTCTTTGGATGAGAAGTGAAGCATCTTCAAAGAAAAATCAGAAACTCCAGTTGCTTCTTGAAAAAGCACCTTTGGGACTATTGGGTTGTGAGTTTTTGGAATGTCCTGGATAACTGAGAACCTCCATAGTCACAACCCAGTAATGAGCATCAGTGTCATTTTACATTCTGATCATTTTTCAATTCAGACTATAATAAGAAACATTTCACTAGAAAAATATTGAAAAGGATTTAAAAATCTATCCTACAAGCGATACCTTGTAACAGATGTTGAAGAAATTTCACAAGGGGAAAATAAAGGTGATTACAATGGCTAAATGATATGTTCTGATATTATTGACACTAATAGATTTGTAATCCATATCTGGGTATTGAGTTGCATTTTAGAAACTTGAATTTATTTAATCCATATTTAAATATTAATCCATGTCACAATCTTGTACAGATAATCCTTAATTTATGATTGTAAAAGAGTTCAGAATTTCCATCATAAGTCATAACGGTTGTAAATTGAAGCACCTATGTGACTGGGTTCAGTTTTAGAGCTTTTGTGGTGATAGTCATTAAGTGAATGCTGCAGTCATTAAGTGAATCAATGTATTCTTATGGGTATTTTGTTGGAAACCAGCCAAAAAGACCAAAAACTGGCAAAAACCATAGTAAATTGTGGCTGCAGAATTCTACAATTGGCCATAAACTTTCTTCCAGTTTTCCTATTGACTTTGCTTGTGGAAAGCTGGCAGGAAATGTCTGAAATCATGATCACATGACTTCAGTGATCATGGTGTTGCTGTAGCAGTCATATCTTTGTGAATACAACTGGTATGAAGATCCTTGATATTTCAATTATATGGGAGCAGGTAAACCCAGATTCTGTACACATTCTTTAAGTTATTGGATTTGAGGTACTTTGATTCAATACTTGTTTGCACTATGAGACTAATTGAAGAGAATTTTAGTAGTACAGTATATAGATAGATCAATGTATTCAATGTAATCAATGTATTCTTATGGGTATTTTGTTGGAAACCAGCCAAAAAGACCAAAAACTGGCAAAAACCATAGTAAATTGTGGCTGCAGAATTCTACAATTGGCCTACAATGTTTGTAAGACAATTTACGAGGGCTATCCACAAAATAGATTACGTTTTCGTCTGTAGCAAGAAGGGGCGGAACTAGCGCGGCCATCTTTGGTCTGTGCGTGTGCCGCTCAGTCTGCATATAATTGTGCTAGTGGGAGGTTTGTATCGTTGCCCGTTATTTCACAGCAAACGTTTGAAATGTGTGCTGCAATTGAAAATCCCGCGAGTTGTGAGGTGCGATCAGTGATAAGGTTTTTGTTGGCAAAAAACCATAAACCGATTGAAATTTCCATCCTCGTAAGAAAAGCAATTCAGAACAAGCGTAGAGGAAAGTTAAGCTCAAAAATTTTGTTTTTGCATGACAATGCCCGACCACACACAGCAAATCGCACTCGAGAAGTCCTGAATGCTTTCAAGTGGGAGATTTTTCCTCATCTGCCCTACAGCCCCGATCTTGCACCAGGGGGCTGAATTTTATGACAATGGAATTACAAAGCTTGTTCACCGCTATGATAAGTGCCTCAATTTGTTCGGTGAATATGTTGAAAAGTAGTATTTAAGTGTCACTTTCAAGTGTATATAATAAATTTTTTTTCCTACACTTTGTTTTTTTTCTATCGCAAAATGTAATCTATTTTGTGGATAGCCCTCGTAAATTGTCCTACAAACATATACTTATTTGTCTTCTGCAAACCTGGAAAAATGTAATGCTGAAATGATCTTTTAGACACTTGTAGTGTCTGTGAGTGAAATGTTTCTCAGATGTGGGTGCCCTAAATTCCTATTCAATCCACTTTTACTCAATTGGGCACCCAAGGTTCCTATTACAGATCCAGGAAGCTCAGCCTGTCAACTACGATACAATCTTATTTAACTTTCTCTGTTTCTATGTTCAGAACCAATACACCAGATACTGGGGGGGGGGGGCCCACCACCATTCCCAGCACAATTGTTGCTGCACACATATAATTTTCATAGATTTATGTGCATCTCTGCGCACAGAGATAACACACATAATATACCCCATATCTCTTTTTCTCTTACGCTCCACTAACAATTGATTGTGCTAATTAAGTTATCATATGATTACCAGCTTTACTTTCCTGCCATCATGGCAACAGGAAAACAGAAATTGATTTCTGCCAGTCAAATTGTTATTGCTGGATTATATTATACGGTTGTTTTATTCCCTAGAACAATTCTGTGATATGGATTGAGCAGAGAGAAAACCTGGCCCCACTTCATCAAGTGACCTCTCTGATTGTATACTTATATATGGAACTTATATATGGTAGTCCCCAATCACAATATAACCCCTAACTATTGCAATGGATTGGCTGAGGGCTGCCTGTTAACCCAGGTTCTAGAATGGGGAGCTACCCTATATCTTAAGTATGGTTTAGTTGTTCGTCCTTTTGATATTATTATTGTCCCTTAAGGTTGAGAGGTAGAGAAAAAGTAAGCAGCAGTAAACAACAGGTAAAGTCAGAAGTGGCGGTTGCTCATACAAAACAGATTTGCAAAACACAAGCAAAATCAGAAGGGGCAGTGTTTCAATGGGGAAATAGTAAATTGCCCCAAGAGAGAGATTACCTAGTGAGAGACACGGAGAAGGCTCAGAGGGAGACATAGATGCCTGGCTTCTTACGCGCACCAAAGCCAGAGCTTTTTGAACCTTTTGCATTCAAATCAGTTGCCTACTACTAGTGTGTGTACATCCCACATGAAGGAGCACATGCTTTCCACATATTTAGCAAAGAAAGGCCAATTGATCAGCCCCAGCTCCACTTGACAGCAATGCTTGGTGTGCACCCTGCCCTCCTGCACCTGATTGCTGCCCTAGGCAATCATTTGCTGATGTTTTCTCTGCTGGTTAGCAATGGGTATTTCTTTCATTTGGGGGGGGGGGTTAATGGCCCTGTGATTGATCCAAGGATGGCCCATTAAGTCCAATCTTTATATCTCCCAGTGGAACACTTTCTGTTTCTCTCCATGCTCCTCCTGCTTCCCCCATCCATGTACCCACAGCCCTACAAAGCTTCTCTTCCATTTATTATTATTACTGTTTTAATATATTTAAGTTGCAACATAGGAATCCTGCCATTTTGTTCCTTTGAAGCTGAACTCTTTCTTGCTACAGAGTTTTCATGGATCCAAAGAGGAAGATAGGAGTCAAAGAATGACTGTTCCTCTTTGTTTTGATACAATACCGTGTTTCTCCAACAATACGGCCTCCACCAATAGGAAGACCCAGCATGATTTCTAGGCATGAGGTGAAATTAAGCCCCGCCCCCAAAATTTAGGCCTATGAAATGCATGCGTTTCCCCGCCATTTCTCACATCGTTTGTTAGAACTACACGAGGTGAAGAGAAATGGGGGGGAAGGGCGGGGTGGGGTGGGGAGAAAACTTGCCTTTAGGAGTGCCCTGTAGGTAGCCTAGCTAGAATACCCTGAAAACTTATAGAAGCTCCCCAAAGGCAGAGTCCCCAGCCGCTTCAGGGCATGGCATGGCTACCTGTGTCCCCTCGCCTTTAGGCAGTCTCTTTCAGGTGATGGAAGCTCCCCAAGTGCAGTCACCAGCCACTTTGATCAGCTGGTAGAAGCGGCCTTGGGGCGAGCACATACACACACTCTCTCGCCACGAGGCCGCTTCTATCAGCCAACGAAAGCTCCCTTGAAGGCAGAGTCCCCAGCCACTTCAGGGCATGGCATGGCTGCCCGTGTCCCCTCGCCATTAGGCAGTCTCTTTCGGACGATGGAAGCTCCCCAAGTGTAGTCACCAACCATTTCGATCGGCTGGTAGAAGCGGCCTCAGGGCGAGCGCACACACACACTTCCCTCACCCCGAGGCCGCTTCTACTGAAAGAGACTGCCTAATGGCGAGGGGACACGGGCAGCCATGCCACACCCCGAAGCAGCTGGCGACTCTGCCTTCGGGGAGCTTTCGTTGGCCGATAGAAGCGGCCTCGCGGCGAGGTATGTGCGTATGGGCTGCTTGAGGTGGGGAGGAAATTAAGTCACCCCTGAAAAGATGGCCTAGCCATTTTTTCAGGGGTCAAAAAAAATAAGGCCCGGCCTTATTTTGTGAGAAACACGGTGATATCATAAGCAGAAACATGGAAGGTGACAGGTGGGAAGAAATATGAAGGTATTCATATGTGCAAACACTTTGGAAAGCAAAAGAAAGATGGAGGACTATTGAGGAAGGAATAACCCCTAAATGTAAAGGGCAAGCATGGTAGACTGGCCATGTAGTAATTTTTGCATTAATTTTTATAATTTTAAACAATAATTTTTACATTCCCTTTATGGAAGAGCAAGAATCAGGGGAACAACCAACCAAATCTTGCAGTCGGCGCAGTCCAATGTAAGTAGCAGCCTGATCCCATTGCCAATCTATTGCAATGTCCAAGAGCAGCATGATGGACAAGGAGCTTAGGCTGCAGTGCAAAATTGCCCTTTGTGTTATTCAGACTAATTTACCTATCCACGTTCTGTGTGGTGGTGGACTGACACCATCCATTTATGATCTTCTGACCTGGCTATTACTACTTTAACATCCCCACCCCCAATAATGTAACACACACATAGAGTAATCATTTATGACAGTTTGCTCTCCATGAAGGAACAGATCCCATTATATTTAGTTGAAAGGGAGGACTGACAAAAATTGTATTGACAGGCCATGATAAAGTATTGTTGCAGAAGAGCAAGTAGCTGTCTTGAATTAATTCAAGATAATGGTGTTAATTTGAAATATGTAGTTTTTCTATTTGGAAATGCAGACCCATTTTTGCTTGACAGTGATTGACTTATTCTCAATGAGATTTTTTCCCCACTACTAATTAAGTAGGAGATGCTGATACTTAAGGAAGTGGTGTGTGTTGCAGCATCAGCACAATCAGAATCTGAGTTCAATATAGAAGCAATGAGGGATTTCCACATTGGCCATCAGGTATATCTGTTCTGAGGGCCTTTACTCTTTATAAGATTGTACATCTGTGCATTTTTGCTCCTCTAATGCCCATTACACTCAGTAAAGCATAGCAGTCAAAGTGATGGGATTGCTAGGATTAGGAAAAAAGCTTGCAGTGTATACTGTAGCAAAAAAAATATGCACATAGGTGATCCATTTGCTTCTGAAGAAAACTTGAAATTATCTGTGGAATGATAGACAAATAAAATGTATTAAAATATCTAATCTCTGTATTGTTCCTTTCTGCTGTAAGTTGATAGGTATTCTAAAGTGCTTTCATCAGGCATTCTACGGGTTGTGGTAAAAAAGTCAAAACATCACTATGAGCTGTCATTTTTTTTAATAGAATGCTCATGTCAAATAATAAGCAATGCTGAGGGAGGGGAAGGTGGACTGGATATGAACATGCTTTCAGGAAAACTCCCTAGAAATTACTTTATTTTTCCACAAATAGATCCACGTTATCTGATATGATTTTCATTAAGAAAGTCATTTATGTTCCCTTAATTACAGCAAATGATGGGCCAACTCAAATCTGAGTTTCAGGTTAATTATTTGAAATTTCAGTTTGATTTGGCACTTTAGTGCAAAGCACTGAATCAGGTTAGTTCAATCCAATGTTGTAATTCAATTTTCAGATTCAGTTTGAAAGACAATTAGATAAAGAGATTTGCGTGGGCTTGGACTTCTTACTAATTATGTAGTAAGTCAGATTTGGGTAGCAATTGACAGTGTGACAATAATGACTTCCATTAAGGCTTTACAACTAGAATGTCATTTGGCTGCCCACCTATTTGGAAAAGGCACTCAATCATGAGAAATAACATTTTTAAAAGGAAACGTATGAAGATTCTGGATGAATCCACCCATAAGCACAATGACAAGACTATTCTTAAAATATGCTATTAAGTTTCACGGTTCTATAAGCATATGTAATAGACAGCACACACAAAGGCTTGCAATACTATTGCTGCAGACACACAAAAATACTAAGAATGTTTTCCAAAATAATCTAACTTTTCCTAAGATTAATTTATAATATTTCCAACTGATCACTAAATGTTTTTTGTTCTTTCCAACACAGCAGAATGTTGATGAAAATGTAAGAGGCTCAGGGCTCTGGCCATCAAGAGGACAATCTTCCCAAACCATGTTCTAAAGGTGCTTTTTCAGAAGGCAACTGGACTTTCTTGGGTTTTTATTTTTTTGAAGACGTTTCACTTCTCATCCAAGAAGCTTCTTTAGCTCTGACAGGATAGTGGGGAATGGAAGGATCCCTACTATCCAATCTGAGCTGAAGAAGCTTTTTGGATGAGAAGCGAAATGTCTTCAAAAGATAAAAACAAGAAAGTCCAGTTGCCTCCTGAAAAAGCATATCTGGGACAACCATGACCTGGATGACTGAAAATCTCTACTTCCCAAACCATGTTAGAACAAGGCCAGATCTGGTACTTGGTGGTGAGGGAAGCCAAGCAAAGAAAGATCAGAAACAAAACTGGGTTGAATGTGGGATGGGGTTGCAAAAGAATTGAGAAAGACACTTGATCAGCAGCTTGGAATGTTCTCAACTGCTCATTCTTAATCCCACATCTCATCTTGTCACGTGAACCTGAATGGAGCATATATGGCCCTCTTGTTGCAAACATATCCACAAATACATACACAACATGAGGGAATAGCCCATAAAGAGACATAACATGTTGCTTTATTACATAGAAAACAAGAGAGAAGCCTTTCATGGCCACTGCTGGCAAAGGATTTGCAAAGAATTCCATTTAGGAAATTTCCATTTTCTAAAGTTAGAGGTGGTATTCAGCAGGTTCTGACCAGTTCTGAAGAACGGTAGTGAAAATTTTGAGTAGTTCAGAGAACTGGCAAATACCACCTCTGACTGGAGATTTTACACTAATCTTCTCATGCCACGCCCACCAAGCCACACCCATAGAACCGTAGTAAAAAAAAATGAATTCCACCACTGTCTAAAGTGTTACATTCTTTAGTCTCATTTTGTATCTTCCCTCCCCTCACATTATGCATGAACGCATGCATATAAGTAGCAAGTCGCAAGAAAAAACACAATCTGTAGATTCACATTCACATGCACACACACACCTACACATACTTAAATTATGACTGGCAAAATGTTACAAATAACATGTTGATGTTTTTATATACAATTGCATGAAGGTTATTTTTGTAGTGATTTTACTGATATGCTTAAGCTTAAAGCAAATTTGATTACAATATACATACCAGAGGTGGTATTCAGCAGGTTCTGACCAGTTCTGGAGAACTGGTAGGGGAAATTTTGAGTAGTTCGGAGAACTGGCAAATATCACCTCTGACTGGAGATTTTACAGTAACTTCCCCTGCCACACCCACCAAGCCACGCCCACAGAACCCATAGTAAAAAAAAATGAATCCCACCACTGAAACATACATACACAGAGAATATAAATACACACACATCTAAAAAGCTTTTATCCTAGTATTAAGTTTATGTTTTACTGACAAAGAAATAAAGGGAGACTAGTATAGGTCTTATTCAAGCTATTTAGCTCTCATCGACTAACCATACCCTTCTGGGATTCAAACCTGAACTACTTACAGGCTTTCCTCACTTTGTTGGCTATATCAGGGGAGAGATTAAGTTGTTTTTTTTTTTCTGGTGAGACTGTGTATCAGGGCAACCTGGTCTAGCCAATTATGGGATGGAGCACACTGCTTCCACCTTTCAGCCCTAATCCAGGAGCCTTCACAGGCAGTCACTTTCACGATTAACTATTTTTGTGTTAAATTTATGGGTTTTTTAATGTTTTACATACATTTAAAACGTAAATCTAACACAAAAATAGTTTGTTGCGAAAGTGTCTGCCTGTGAAGGCTCCTGGATTGGGGCTGAAAGGTAAAAGCAGAAGCAGTATGCTCCGTTCCATAATTGAGTAGAGCAGGTTGCCCTGAGAGATTGGTCTCACCAGAGAGAAAAAACACTTTTATCCTAGTATTTCACCGGAATGGAAAAACTCATACAAACAATCATGATAAATAGGAACCCTTTATGTAACATAGATAATGTACAAATGAGCAGAAACAACTAATATTTGCAAATACAGCAGTAAACAACACATGATCCAATTTGGAAATTAATTATATCAAAATACTAATTTAATCATAATTCATAATTCAAAGCTAAATGACTAATGACACAGAAAGATCTCTGTTAATCCCTAATAAATAGTCCCAAGCTTTATCCCCGCTCTTGTTTCCTCAGCAATACTCACTTCGTTCCAGTTAGTGTTTGCTTGAATTCCTAATGGAGTAAGACTAATTAGTTCTAACTGGTAAAATGGAACAAATATTCTTTACTTTCCATTATGAACACAACAGAAGCAGAAAAATAGAAAGAAGAGAAATCAGGATCAATCACATATTTCCTCTTAAAACCACAGCATGTGGTTTTGTTATCATAGTGGGCCTAATTCTACTGGGTACAGTAATTCAATAGGCATGTCGATCACAGTGACTGATGAGCAAGGCAATCTTTATCATTAAGGGTAATAAATGTACTGTTTTACTTAGACATTAAAGAAAAATCAAATGGATAATTTAGTGTCCCATTTTAGCAAGTCAAAAAATTATAGATTATTGTTCTAGAAAATGCTATTCAGCTAATATGTAATACAAATGCTGTGCAATTTCTGAAAAAAAAAAACCTTTTGCTTTGGCTGAAGTAATACTATTTTAATCAAAGAAACATTAAAGGCTGCTAGAATTTCATAATCTGGAATAGGTTTAACTGTCTTGATAGATCAGTACAAGTTATACAGTAATAGCACTTAGACTTATATACCGCTTTAGAGCCCACTGTAAAAGGTTAACAAGAGTCATCCCCCAACAAGCTGAGTTCTAATTTTATTGACCTTGAAAGGATGGAAGTCTGAGTCAATCTTGAACCAGTCAGGATCGAACTCCTGGCAGTGAGCAGAGTCAGCCTGCAATACTGCATTCTAAACACTGCACTGCTATGACTATATAAGCAAGTAAATTGTTTATTTTAGAATTACTTTTAAGCAAAAAAAAAAAAATCCTTTTTCAAACAGTGAAAAGATATTAAATTTAACCCAGACTTTTATCTATTTAGTGAAATGTTCATTGCTCATAATAGCTTTTGATAATTTTTTGATTTTTTTTTAACCAGTGCAATGAGTTAAATGAATGCAAATTAAATCATTATTTCATACATCAACTGACAGAATCCCTCTTCAAGCTTTCACCTGAATGTGCATAAGGGCTTCAGGGTGGGTGAAGAAATAGCACGCCTGCTGGACCTGCATCTTCTCTTCACAAATTTGCCCGTTTTGTCTGAAGGAAAGATGTACCGGAGTGCTTCTTTCTGTATGATCCTTTGAATGCCTGAAGTCTTCCATAAAGTGTAACTAGCAATGAGTTCCAAGATGTTGAATGGTTCTTTAATTTCATATGTGAAATGTTAGCAGCTGACATGATTATTATGATTGCCAGTTGGTGTCGTAGTCAAGGCGCTAACCTAGAAACCAGGGCATGGTTATTTCTAGGCTTCCCTTAGGCGTGAAAAGTGGCTGAGGGACAGCTTTAGGTCAGTCACTTTCTCTCAGTCCAACCTACCTCACAGGGTTGTCATTGGGAGGGAAATATTAGGTGCCTTTGCTGCCTTACCTTGATCAAAATGTATAAAGAAAGGCAGAACAAAAATCTAATAATAATGATAAGGATGCCTGTTTCTTTCCACTCCAGGAAATTAGCTCAGTTTCGTTGATTTCATCGCTTGCAGGCTTCAAGCTGCCTTGCAGTAAATCTCAGCTCTCCAGAGACTTCTTTCCTCTGCTTATGTGACAGAAGACTCACAGGCGCATGGCTCAGCAAAATTAGTATCTGTTACAGGCAAGAACCAAGTATAAACACAAAGCATTGGTCCACTGCAACATACAGGAATCAGCATCCATAGATTAGATCTGTGATCCTGGATTTAAACTATAGCCTTTTTTTCCTCCGCTTTAATGAGCCATTAAAGCTTGGCTGTCCTTCTGAAAGGCACGTGACCAATGTTGACATAACAATTTTTTTCTGGTGTGATAACTGCTAGTTCCTATCTCACCCAGCTTCATTCCTTAACCATCTCTTTCCTTATATTTTTCCTTCCTCTCTGGGTCTGGAAATGTAAAAGAATACAAATGTAAAAAGTAAAGAGGAAAAAATAGAAAATACAGAAAAGGGAAAAATAGAAAGAAAAATCAAAAGAAAGAGAAATAAGAGTATAGCAAACAAAAAGTATAATATCTTAAAAACATGACTCCCCCCCACCAAAAAAAATAATTTTAACAACATTACTTTCTCTTAAAATGCAACAAATGATCTCATCTTCCCATAACTCATGTCCTATCTATAAACAAATCCTTACAATCTCATTGTCCAACCCTGATCAGAAAATCCATTGAAAGTTACTAGATATAACAAAGTGTCTGTTTTAACCTTGATCAAATAAACCAACTTTCTATTCCTTCACTGAATTTTTAACAGTCTTGATCTTTGATCCCTTCAAATAATATCTTAGAACTTGTTTTCTTTGCATTTTTAAAAAATCTCTTCACACAAAACTTTAACAAGACTTTTTTGTAAACCCAATATAGAAGACTTATTCAGATAACATTTTGGTTTCTTCTTTGTATATCTCTTTCAATTATTAAGACATCAAATGGTTTCATTTGTATATGCAATATAGCATCTTTTTCACATTACTCTTATAGCTGTCAATTTTAAATCTACTTTCAAATCAGACTCAATCTTGTAAAACTTGTTCCTGTTCATAACTTCTTCTAAACATAGTCTATATAATGACAGATGACTCTTAAAATTAATGTTTGGATCCATTGTTCACATCTATCATCCAGTGTATTTTGCTCCATAAGTCTGTAAGTCCATGACAGACTTACAGTGCCAGTGTAACGGACAATATGTCTATTGTAAATGTGCACCTAATTCTATTACCTACTTGGGTTTAGGGATTTTCTTTTATTATTGAGATGTATTCTGTGTTTTGGGCTGCACCAATGGAGGCTCATTCAGTTTCATTGTACACAGGCTGTGCGTTGACAATAAAGATTTGAACTTGAATTCTGACTTTGTAAATCAAATGTAAGAAAAATTTAATTCTTTACTTGTAATCTTTAGTTTGTTCAAATTTCCACTAGTATCCAATATTCAAAGATCCATTTTTTTTTAAGAATTCAAAATAGCACCCTTTTACCATAGGAAGCATTCTTATAATTAATTTCAAAATCTCATTTCAAATCCATCTGGGCCTTAGTCCATTTGTAATTTCCAAAATCAACTTATTAATCACCCTTCATCCTTTTGAAAGGCATCAACTACAGTTCGGGCTAAGATGATATATTCTCTCACATTCCAGAGCTTTACATTCATGGAGATGGCTGTCTTATGGTCTCTTGTGAGGAGCAATTGTTTGAAGCACTTGTGAGTGATCCCAAGTCTGTTCCTTGTCTGGAGAGGAATCAAAAAGAGACAGATCACTCACTCTTCCTTCTGTTGGGGTTGTCAACTCTGCTCTCAGCTTCATTATTTCTTCCTCAAAAGTTCCCAGACCACCTGCATTTCCAATTGGCTAGTTAGTTGACCTGACCAGGGAAATAGTAAACTGATTTCCTGATGCCATTCAAGTCACTTATCAATGCTATCTTAGAATAACAGAGTTGGAAGGGACCTTGGAGGACTTCTAGTCCAACCCCTTGCTCAAGCAGGAAGCCCTATACCATTTCAGATAAATGTTTGTCAATTTCTTCTTAAAACCTCAGTGTTGGAGCAGGGGTGAAATTCAACCACCTTGGCCCACCTTGGAAGAGATGTTAGGGACGATTTGAATCTGTAAAAAAATCACCCTAAATCACCCCTGGTTTCAATAATTATTATACCAAGCCATGCCCACAGCCACGCCCACAGAGCCGGTAGAAAAAAAAATTGAATTCCACCCTGTGTTGGAGCATCCACAATTTCTGGAAGCAAATCGTTCCACTGATTAATTGCTGCAAATGTCAGGAAATTTCTTCTAAGTTTTAGGTTGTGATTAGTTTCCATCCATTCCTTCTTGTCCTGCCTTCACATGCTTTGGAGAATAGGTTGACCCCCTCTTCTTTAAGGCAGCCCCTTAGCTATTGGAACACTGTGACAAGACAGTCACTGCAAGGGGATCTTGCTGACTTTCCCTTCATTTTAGGATGTTTCCAGTTACTGTTATTTTTATTTGAAGAAGTGAGGGTTTGTATGCATTGCTACAAAGCTACATCTCACTTCCATTCTAGCTAAATATAGCCTGGATTCTTTGTGCGGCTGTTATGAGCCTGTCTGATGAGTCAGACATTGAATGGAAGAGCAGGACTTAATAGGTTTTGACCTCATAACTCAGGAGGTGATGAGCTTTTAGATATTTATATATGACATCCAGAAAAAGCAGGAACTGTTAAAGAATGACTCTGCAGTCCCAAAGCAATCAAGTAATCAGCCACTTGTTGGAGATGCATAGCAGTAGGTTGAGTCACCTGATTAGGAGCTTGAGCAGGAATAGGTGAACACGTACCTGCAAAATGATTGTGAGTAGAACAAAGACATTCAATTATGTTCCACAAAAGAAGAAGACATGACTAGGAAAATCAGCATCCCTGACTTAGACCTTTAAAAAAGTGATCAGAAATCAGACTTCTATTGGCAGGTAATTTTTGCATCCTGGACTTGATTTTCTAATTGACCTTTGTCAACGTGAAAACAATATTTTTCTCAGTTTTTATTCCTGGATCTGGGATTTGCCTGCATGGAATATGGATTCTGAAGTAAGCTTATTTATTTTCCTGAGCTCTTGCACTGTTGTACCATAAATATCATTTTAAGTCTAACCTCTTGCAGTTGCTGGCAAAGAGAATGGCATTCAAAAGTTGATTGCAAGGTTGTCCGAAATTTATGTTATGAAACCTAAGTGTCACATCTTAATACAGAGAGTTCTTCTATCCCTGAAATCTACATATCTGTGCCCATTTTGCTTTTTATTAGAGCAGCAGTAGGGCCCCATTTTCCATTAATTCTGTGTAATATCCCTTCCTGCTGAGGGTGTTATAAAATCAGAGTTTACATAGAGAAAATTATGTAAAACTGAAACCTAATCAGGTCTTGAATCAATTTAATAACTGGAACTGTTCAGGCATAGCATCAATTTAGACATACAATGAATTTATCAAAGTCCATTCATGTTATAAAAGAAACCTGTTAAGTACATATAGTATATATCAGTAAGCTGTCTCTGCTGTAATGCTGATAATGTATGCCTAATATAGATGTTTTATCTAGAGTTCAGATCCTTGGTTGCAAAGAATGCCTGGCAGGACCTTTTACAAGACTTTTTTTAATTGCCAACATTTTGAATGCATTCATCCATAGTCATTGTGATGAAATAATTATTTAGAACAGTACTGTGAAGACAGATATGAGCCTGGTTTGAATGAACCACATAAGATCTAAATATAAATGAAGGCAGTTGTCATCTTCCAGATTATTGCTCCCTATTTGCATTTCTTTTTGGTAACTTTAGTTTTCTCCAGAATTGGTAAAAATTTAAATTGGATTGGTTTTCTCCCATTTTCACATAATCTATTTTGGATCTGAGGAGATTTAATTCATTCATTCTGTTTGTTTATTGGCAACTGTAGAGGTCCATTAGAGAACTGGAGCAGGGGAAACCATTATTTTACTGTATAAATAGAAGGGGCATGAGAGACTAGAGACATGGTGAAGCTTTCTATACTGGATGCTAATCCAGTTGGTTAAGTGTTGGATTCAATATTATTTTTTATTCCTCAGCATAATTCCCTTCCTTTTCAGTTTCTGTTTGCTGCAGTAGAGTGGCATGTTGATCCTGAGGCAATAACTTTATTATTTGAGCAAATTTCAGCAGAGATTTTCCTTCAGATAGATCAATACATATGTTGGCCTGTGAGTCTTCAAAGAAGTCAGTCAATTACATGCACTGTTTTCATCAATAACATTGGTGTAGCCAAAAATGTATATTGATTATTTTAACCTTATAAAATCATCCTATGACACACAATCTGATGAGCAGAAAATAGATATCTTTTTCTAATTTCTGGACCCTAATTAAATAGCTGGAGTGACATTTCATATTTCACTTCTGGGAGAGGAACACAATAATAAGTGTTCATTTTTCTTAATATAAATTGCATAACAATATTATTGAAGGAAAGCAGAAACAGATATGCAGTTGTTTTCCTTATGAGGAAAAGCAGGATCTTTCACATTAAAGAGTTCTATGGTCTTTACAGATGTCTTGGCAGGAATCTAGAGATCAATGATACATGGATATTCCATACAGATGCATTTAGAAATGTATTTCAAAATGTGAACCTGCAAAGATCAGGCTTCTCCTCTTTGCAGTGTCTCAATACATGGGATTTTTGTGTATTAAGATTCTCAGTCATTCAGGTCATTGTTGCCCCAAAAATGCTTTTTCCAGAAGCAAATGGACTTTCTTGTTTTTTCTTTGAAAACATTTTGCTTCTCATCCAAGAAGCTTCTTCAGCTCTGACTAGATGGTTGGGGGAATGGAAGGATTTGTATTCCTTGTAGATAGCTGGTCATTTGCATTCTTTTAGAGAGCCGTTGAGGCCACTTGGAGGTTTGTCTGGGTCCTCAGGATCACCTGAGCAGTGCAAATGGGTGTGGATCCTTCTTGGAACTGCTGGAAGGACTGTGTTGTGGAGCTGTGTTTTTTACAGGATGTTTTTCTCTGCCTTTTGTCCCTTCACTGTTGAACATAGATGCAGGCTGATTGCATCTCAAACTGAAGCACAAATGGTTCCTACAGTCTGATTTTTTTTGGTGGAAATCCGTTCATATTCCCACACCATTCAAAGGGTGTTTATCCCAAATTATATAACTAAATGTCTATGGAGATTCTCCATCATCCAGGCTGAGGTAGTCCCAAAGGTGTTTTTTAATATGGGATTTTATTTGTTTGTTTGTTTGTCTTGATATGTTGCATATGAAGTGACTGTAAATAGCTTATACTGTGCCTGTAGTTCCTCCCTATAGCCTCAACTCAACAGTGGTACAAAGAAATAATGGAGAATTGTGGATCAAACACAGCACATACTGTGGGGGAACGGGTAGTAGATTTCAAAGGAACTAAAAGTTTGCAAACAATTAATAACAGTAAAATTTCAGTAAAATTACAGAAATCAAGGGAAACTTATGCAAAGACGTGTATGATAAAATAAAAAGAAGGAAAGATCAACTAGAGGAAAAGTGGTTAAAGAAGAGATTGTATAAATGTACAGAAGAACTGTACAGTATTTAAAAAATACTAGAGCTCACAATACTTACAAAGCTGCAAGATTGATGAAATCTCAGTAAAGCACTATAAAGCTTGCAAGATGTTAACATTAATTGCTGCTAATGGTTTGTAAATAGGAATGAAAAAGATTGGGGTGGCCAGTGAATGGGAAAAGATCCATTTGTGTTCCACTATTAAAGAGGCAGTGTTAAAGAATGCTCAAACTGCTGGATATATGTACTTATTTCATGTGCTACTAAAATAATGCTCAAGATTTTGCAATCCAGACTTTTTCTTGCCACAAAAAGAAAGTAGAGCAAAGAAAGGGTAAGAGTTCAGGCTGGCTATTGGCAGCAAAGTCCCCTTGCTTTCAGATGAGGAAATACTAACTAGTGACATGGAAATGAAACAACAATGTGGGAACATTCCCTTGATGCCAGAAAACTGTTGCAAAGAGTAAGAATGAGGAATCTGATAGCTGGTTGGACAGATGTTTTGCGTCTTTTAGTAATAAGGGCATCTATTTTGTTTCTCTGTACTTTTGGTTAAAAAGCTTAAAAGGTTTTTTTTTACATTGTTTGAGTTGGAAGATTGTGTTGATTGGTTTGTTTCTTTTGAATAAGAAGCACCAAAACTTGTTTATCAGATATATAAAAATAAAGAGTGTGTACGTCATAAAAATGCCTTCAAATTAATGTTACCTTAAATGCTAGATGTACATGCTGGCTTACTGAGTCATCCTCAATTATATTTTTATATTTTTTAAATAAAATGTATTATTTTTTGTCTCATTGAATATTAATTATTAAAATTATATATTTTATACTTCTTTTAATGCTATAAATCTATTTAATAGAACCAGAAGTGATTCTTGTTTCTTTGCTTTTCCAGAGTTTTTTTTAACCAAGGAGAGTTATATTTCATTGAAAATAGAATGTACTTTCATTGCTTTTTTACAGTATGATACATAAATATAAAGTAAAAGCCTGGAGTTAATGTATGTTAAGGCCACAATTTCATTCAATTTGTGTTGCTTTTTAGATTATTTTTGTCCAGGTTTTGTGGTATTATATTCAGTTATTTTTTTACAGATTTTAAGAATCTTTTGGATTTGAGTGACTATCACAAATTCAAATCAGTAAATAAATAAACAAGACTTCTTTCTTTAGAGAACTAGTTCAGAGTTCTAGAGATATATTGGGACTTTCACTGGCAATTAAATTGCTTACATGATACATTGTATATCTATCTAAACACATCTCTGAAAATACATATAGAAAGATTGTCCGTTTGACAGCATTTCCTTTGTCTCCAAAAATGCAAGAAAAATTCAGCCATGAAATACACAAAGTTTCACTCCAAAAATAGTTGTATTTGATTTTGTCAATAATATGTAAGAGGGCATCTCACTGTATGAATTAATTCTATGCGTTAACAGTTGACAGCCAGAACCAGCAGTACTTCTATCTTGTTTGAATGCACCTTGATTTGAATGCAAACTTCTTAGCATAGTTTGCCGTTCTGCCTTGATTATTAAATCAAAACTTCACTTACTTAAAAATTATTCTTTAAAATACCTAGCCAGCATGTTTCGTTCATTTCAATTAAGCCAACACAGCAGGATAGATAGACACTTTGTTCTTTCCATGAAGTTTTTTCCACTGCCATGCACTGGGGAACTGGGTTTTTCCATATTTGCACAGTCATTACCTTTCTTTTAAGTTTTCTGAAAGTTGTAGGAATGATCTTCTGGGACATCTCTGAATACAAGCAATCCTTGGTGCTGCAGGATACCTAATTTTCCTTTTGAAGCCACTCTGTTTTTCACAGTTGAGACTAATTCCCTGCATGACAGCATTCTACTTTAATGAAGCCCTCATGGTAGAAGACATGATAATGTTCAGTGAGAAACATAGAGATAAGGCCCAGAGGACACACATTATTTAAAACCAAAATCAGCTGGGCATACAAAAACATATATTAATGGAGGAGAAAAATGAAATTCGTAGGCATGTAATGCTGACTTGCAGGTGACATATTCATCTTGCTGAAACCAGAATGAATTAGATTTATGTCAGTTCTGCAAAGAGTCTTTTTGAAAAGTTGGGGAAATTCCATACAGTTCAAATGAATCACCTCAGTTTTTCAATCATCTCAGATCTTAGTGCAAAGCCTTTAGTGGACAGGCTGTGGAAGATCATGCAATGAGGCAAAATGTAAGTTTTACATGGTGAAATAATTTAAATGACATTTTTGGGTTTTTTATTTTATTTTAAATTCCCCAAACCCTGACCAGTAAAATCCCATTTTTCCCTTTAAATTATCTTATTCTTTTCACATTTCAAAGAATTTTGTTTATATATCATTTAATCTGTAAATTATTTTACCACTGTTATTTTACTACCATTTAAACCGGTTTAAATGTTCTGCTATTAGTTCTGTCCATCTACTGGAATCCTTTCCTTTTTTCCACCTTTAACCCTTACCATATGTCAGATCATGGGTTGCCAACCTTTTGGACCTTAGGGACCACCAAATTCATAATTTTAAATCCCGGGGACCACTAATATGAATTTTGGCTTGCTGACGTTGGTGGGGGAGAGAGAGAGAGAGAGAGAGAGAGAGAGAGAGAGAGAGAGAGAGAGAGAGAGATGATCTAACCTCTCTCCCTCCCTCCCTCTCTCCCTCCCTCCCTCTCTCTCTCACACACACACAGAGGCAGGGGTGGGATTCATATTTCTTAACAACCAGTTCTGTGGGCATGGCCTAATTTGTGGGGGTGGCTTGGTGGTCATGTTACTGGCTGGGCATGGGTTGTATGTAAATATTATAAATATTTATATAAATATTGAATTTTTTATAAAAAAAAGAGCAACTTTTATCCAAAATCAGGCAAAGCAGGCAGGCAGATTGAGTTGCTCACAGAATCACAGATTCACTTAGAGATCTGTGTTTCTGCCATTGGCTAGCTGAGTCTGCACTGCTTCAGTCCTAAGGAAGGTTCGGCTCTGCTTAAAAGATCTAAAGATTAGCTAGAAAGCAAGAAATGCAATGATTTCCTGCTTTCTAGCTAATCTAAATCTCCCGGCACAGCAGAATAGCTGATGGTCGGAAAAAGGAAAAATAGCAACTTAGCAGACAAGTTTGCCAGGTAAGGAGTGAGTGGGTGGGGAGGGTTCCCACGGGCCATGTGGGCATTGCAGCCTTGTGTTTCTGCGCAGCCTGGATTAATTGCTTTGAGGGGTGCTCTGCGGACCACCAAAATTTTCTAATGGACCACCAGTGGGCCGTGGCCCACCAGTTGGTGACCACTTTGTCAGATGTCCGTGCTTGGTGGAGCAATTCAAATATAAAATAGTTTCCAAAGTTAGATATATTTGCATATTTCTCTGAATCACAATAAAAATACTTCAGCAGGTAACAGCTTCTACATCAGTTAGTTAATATTTTTTAAAAAGGCTGTTTGAATTTGCATGGAAGGTTAGCAACAATTCCCAGGGTTGCAATCTAAACTCAGAAATTGGAATGTTGGTCTGTCTGTCGGTCTTTCGGTTGGTCGGTCTGTCTATATATCTCCTAGCATCTATTCCTTCTCTCTTTTTCCCTCCCTGCCTCCTAGAAGGATGCAGTGGCAAACCCTACTTGGATGTGTCTACATAGTAAACAGAAATAAAACTCAATTTTTATTTTATCAAGCTTAGGCAATTTGAAAAGCCTTAGCTGTGAGATGTTTAGGATCAAGTTCCACACAATAATTTTGAATGTGAGCCATAGGTGGAAATATAAAAAAATGTATGCAAGTCTTTCCATTCATTATACATCTTTTGAGCAATAACAATCTATGCCTCTTTGCTAATTACTATCTGTATTAAGACTATGTCAGATTGTGATCAATTTTTAATCAAATAAGAGGGCAGGAAATATACAAGAATTGCAATACTTCAGTTTAACTAATCGTAGAAACCTGAGATAATCACTAATGAGCTTAAGAAAAAAGAAGGAACATATCTGAAAGGCAAGATAATAAGATTCCTTTCCTTTAATGAGATTATTTTTTTTAATAAAGTTTTATTTGGGTTTTCACACATACAAAATACAAGTAAAACATCTTTTTTGAAAATAGCATGGTCCCGGGTTGAACTTCTTTATACAGACACAAAACTCAATTTCATGCTCCTTTTTGTATTCTATTCCATATCTTATACTATTTTACATTTTTCTATATAGTTTTTCCCCTCTTTTAATTTTCTCAATTTTATTTTGATTATCTCATCTCAATTCAAATCATTATATTTATACTTTTGTCTGTTCTGTTTCAATTTCATATTATCTTTTCTCATTAAACAAATTTTCTCCTGTAGTTACTAATTGGAGTATGACCCCTTTATATCTTTTAATTACATCCATTCAACTCTTATTTAAACTTCGATATATACCTTAAGTTTATGACCTTCAATATAATACATAATACATAACTTCCAATCAAATTCTGCTTGGTACATTCTTATAATACACACTATATTCTTTAAAAAAAAAGATTGTAAATATATGTAATTATAAACCCTCATTCCATTCCAGTTCAGTTCTATCATTAATAATCATTAAAATCTTAACATCTTTAACACTTCTTTTCAATTAAATATCATACTTCCTTAAAACACATATAATCTATTAATTTTTCCCTTATTTCTCCTCACATATGTTTTATAAATCATTAAATATATCTTTTGTTACATTTATTTATTGACAAGCATTCCACTGAATTACGATAGCTATTTTATCAGACATTTTAATCATACATTGTTTCATATTTTCTAAAATTATTTATGTTTCTAATATAATCTTATGTACCTTTGCAGAATCCCTTTTTCCATTAAGTTTTCACCCATTATCTCTAAATAGGCCCTGTTTCTCTATATTTTGCTTCTGTCCTTTATAACTTCTTTTCCTTCCTTTCTTCCCTCTCATTTTCTCCCTCCCCTTTTTACCCCCTTGTCTCTCTAGTTCTAATTCTCTCTTCTGCATTTCCCTCTTCTGTTGCTTTCTGATTTTATACTTATTTTTCACTCTATTATTATTTTTTTGGAGTTGTTTTTCCCAATCTTAAACTTTCCATTCTCTTTCCCCCTTTTCCTTTTTTCCCCCCATCTAAGATTACTTGTTCATTAAAGATGGCTTCTTCTTTGTCTCAATCTTCTTGTTCTGCAGGCATTTCTTGTTGTTTCTCATAATTCCAAATCTCCATTTCTAAAAACTGAAATATGAAGCCAAAAGAACCTCTCCCTTCTTGTGCATCTTCTTTGTACTTGTTAAGTTCCATTTTCAGTTCTTCTAAAAGTGGAGCCATTTTAAACAATTTTAAACAACCATCCGATTGATTTTAGTCATTCAAAACAATAACCAAGAATCCAGAAATCATCAAGAAATCCAGATAGTCCCAAGTTATATCTTCTTATTTCTTTTTTGACTTTCTCTTCCTGGGGTTTTTGTTGTGATATTTCAGTTAGAATGTATCTTTTGGAAGTCTTGTTGAGATTTTGCTGTAAGTTCTTTTTTAATTCCAGGTAGTCTCCTCCCTTCCAGATCCTGCCCTTTTATTCTTTTTCTCTCCTTTCCTGTTTTCAAAAGCTTTTAATTATCCAGAAATCTTTATTATCCCTTTGACTTTTTATTTTCAGCATTAAATGCCTATTGATGTCAAAGTGGATTTTTTTCCAATTTCTTGCTTAAGTCTCTTAGCTGTCAGTATAGGAAAAGGAGAAAACCAAATATTTTCCCTTTTCTCTCTCCTTCGCAGCTTAAAAATCTTCTTAGGGAACAATGTTATTGTTTTTTAATAGTTTCAATTCCAGGGTACCTTATTTGTTGCTTTTGCTGTTTGACCCAGTCAACCAAAACTTTCTTTTCTTATCTTCCTCCTGCACATTCTTTTCCGGTCGAGTTCTTCTTTGTGGTGGCCATTTCTGACCACTAATGCAACCGCCTTCGGGAAAGGGAGTGATGGCCAGCTGGGGAGGAGAGATGCGGCTCTCCTCAACACTGCAGGCAGTCTCCACCTCTATGGGGTGGCTTAGCCCCGAAACCAGCCAGCTCGGGGCGCTCCAGCGGCAAGCACGGATTGAAGCCTCGCAGAGATGAGGTTTCGGTCTGTCACTGAAGAAGCTCAAACCGGAAGCCTACTTTCAATGAGATTATTGAAGATGGGTATGTTATACTTTATGCCACATCACAACTGAAGAACCATCAACTTCCACTCCATTACAGCTATAAATAAATGTATGATTTGTATGTTGAAAGATACCATTGTGAGGCAATGCTGGTTCCTAGTCTTTGATTTGTGAAATAATTATGTCTATCAACTTAAACCTTCATGTCTATAGGTTTCAAACTTAAGCTTCAGTATTGGATTCCATACTATTTAACAAGATCTAACAGAAATCTAACCACATTATCCTGGATAAGCTCTCTGACATCTTCCAGTATAATTCGGAAAATATGAGTGTGTTTAGAAAAGTCACAGGTATAAAAGCATGTACATTTCTGATATCTTTATATCCCCCCTTAAAGTGGCATATTTAAGCAGTCCTTTTTTTGGCCATTTCTTCTGAATATTATGGAATACAATTGAATTCTTGTTTGCTTTAATTACAGGGTAGGAAGCAAGTTATCAAATGAGTAAACTGTCCATGTTAAAAGGGATGCTCTATTAATTTGTTTTCTGGGAAAAAGTCAACTTGTGTATTGTTTATTGCACTTAAGATGACAAGCTGAAGTAAAAGACATTAGACAAACATTACAACAACAAAAATATACAACACATTTTCAAACAACTCTTGCAGACTACTTAAGCTAAAATATGTCACCTGATTAAGATCTAAAATGAAATAAAATTAGTGATAGCATTGTTGCCCAAAAAAAGAATGTTGGTTAGTTTGAAATTATTCCATTTATCAGATAGATTATTTGGCTTTCTCTTAAACTCATGATATAATCCAACATTTTGTACCATCCCAGTGTTAGATTCACCGAGAAGAATTTTAATACATGGTATAGTCAAAGTGTAATAAGAATCTCATTATTCAGGGTATGACAGTATATGCTGACAATATCTACAGTATGCTGTATTTTCATACAGTGGCTAATACTCAGTTCGGAAAAGTCTACCTATGTGAAAACATAAAGTTTCCTCTGGCATTTGATCTGAACTTTCCTGTTCGAGTAAGAGCTGACTGTTCTCCATCTATAAAATTCACATTGATGTCACTGATGGACAGGGTGAAAGACCTTAATAGGAATAACATGCAGATGCTGTTTCTCATGGGTAGATCATTTCACCGCACATTCTACCTGTTCTGACAGTCTTTCACAATGGGTTACATAGAGCTTTTCCTAACTGATGCTCATATGGCAATTGGGGCATTTCCTACAGTCAAAGACTTTGGATAGTCTTCAGTCTGGAGTACTACAGTGAGAAACGCCTGATGGTTTAAAAAGATGAGCAATTAGGAACATTTCCAACAGCAATCAGGAAACCTAATTGCTTTATATGGAGGGCCCAGGGGGAAAATATTCACTAAAAGTCCCACTTTATAGACTGAGGGTACTGATTATAGGAGACCTGAGTTGAATTTTGTACCAGCTTTTAAAAGTAGCGTTAGTCATCTTCTAACATCAGAGAATATATGTATGTCAGGATTGGACCATAGAGTCCTTGATGCTGTCTGACTTGGTTGTTGGGTTACAGATGTATCATTACCAGACTAGTAATATCATCAGTGGATTACTAGTGGCAGGCAATGATGATGTTATCTAGTTGAATAATGAAACGTCTGCAAGTCAACAACCAAGTCAGACAGCATCAAGGTCTCTACTGTCATCTTCCAGTTAATCAAATTTTTCTCATCATTTCCTACAATAGGTCCTGAATAAAAGCCATTTTTTCAGCCAAATTAAGCATATCAATCTTTTCACTCTGGCCAAAGAGACAGGGTAGTTTTTCAGTGTCTGATTCAGGTATTGTCTTGCAATTTCTCCCTTTTAAATATTGTCTGCACAGCAGAAAGACTTCTTTCAAAACAAACACATTACATGCACCTTATAATAGTGAGATATCCTGAAACCCAACCTAGGTAGCTCATGAGTAAAGCTTCATAATGCCTTGCACAGGATTACATTTAGTAAATAGCTCAGTTTAAAATAAATAATTTCAATCTGTGCAAGTAGTTAATAATTTCTTATTTGTGTGCTTTCATACCAAGTAAATAAAACAATTTTCACAAGGGGCCTTCTATTTCCCCAGGGTATGTAATAAAGGGAAGAAATTATGAAAACATATCATTTAAAAAAAAAAAAAACCAATAACCAGCAGGGATGTAATTAATTTCAGAAGTCAAATGCATTTGAGTGGAGCTGCCTGTGTTATGTTCCTCAATTTCATCCTTCTTAAACAGCACCAGAATACTTCATTAACTGCATTCAATGAAAAACAGCACAAAATGATTTTCTGCACTCCTGCACTGAAGCTGCAGTCCTATGCAAATGTATTTGAAAGTCGTGTCCTTAACTTTAGTGAGTTTACTTCCAAATGGGTATGCATAGGGGTGCTCTTATAAAAAAAAAGAAGAAGAAGAAGAAGTCTGATGACTATACCAAGAAGTCCCTGTTGTAGTTATGGATTTTTTATCATTTTGACAATTTTGAAATAGTAACTTTAAAAAGAGGGGATTAAGAATTTCTGCCATTGTCAACAATTTTTTCCATTTCAGAGATGAATGAATTGAGGATGAAAGCATCTCATCAATGGGAACCAAATTCTGTGATACCCCTCCCCTTATGCAGAAAGGGGATGATTTGTCTACTGTACTCTATTTGTGTTAACCACTGCTTAGTATAATGATATAATAACAATAACAACAACTGTGTACCAGCATTTGTAAATGTAATTTATATTTGTAACAATGATACCCATTGTCATTGGGGCACTTGGTACCATGTCCAAGAATTTTATAAAATACATCAAGAAATTGCAGCTTCCTACAATAACATCAGCAGAACTGCAAAAAAAACTGTGCTACTCAGAACATTGTACATCTTCAGAAAATACTTGGTTGATACCTAGGATGCTGGCAGCAACCTTATCAACCATTAGCACCAGTCAATTATATCTGTGATACATTTTTAAAGGTTCAGTTGACTGAGTTTCATGTTTAATGAATAAAAGAGATAATAACAATAAAAGAAGAAAGCTTTATCCAGTTATGTTTTTGTTTTTGAGCATTGGGTTTATACAAAATGTTTTCTCAATCATAATGTGTCTATTTCGTGTAAAATAAAATGTAGACTCTTAATCAGTTTCTGCACGCTGACCACCATTTTGCAATTTGTTGCAAGGAAAGGGAGGGAGGAAGCCTTGAACTCTAACTTCCTTCTAACTTCTGCACTGAGTTTCTCTGTGCAAGCTCCCTAAAAGCAAAATAAATAAGGAAACAGCAGAAATTAAGGGGAGTGCACAGGAGTTGAGAAGTAATCTACTTTTTTACTGGAGGTTATTTTTTAATTCAGATATAGCAGGATTTCTTGCTGTTATCTTGCTTTTTTTCTAATTACCTTGGCTTTATATTTTAACATAGAGCAAATTCATAGGAATATTCTACCTCTAATTTGTTTAGAGGTGAATGGAATAGACAGTCTGACCTCAGGTACCCTTCATATTTTACATGTCTATTCACAGATATGTACAATATTTGTGGGGAAAATGAAGAACCCTAAGACCACTCCCTAAATTACTAAAGACATAGGAGTCCTGCCCAAATAACAGGCAGAACAGCCCTTTGCAACAATCCTACATTTCCCCACAGCAGCACATTTTCCACTTTTCTTAAAATTGTAGGCAGAAAATTCCCACAAATACATTGCACACTAACATAAGCAACACTAATGGTAGAACTGCAGCTGTAGAAAGTAAGACTGTCTCAAGAGAAAAGAACATCTGGCACACCTTTGCAGGTAGCATAATATAAAGAAATAAATCTGCCTGCCCAGTATGTTACAGTAGTTGATGTAAGCCTGGGATTAGCATTCAGATTTTGGGATATTTGAGTAAACTAAATTGCTATATCTTTTCAAAGTTCTCACAGCATTAATTAACTGGACGTTTCTGGTATAAATTATGTAAAAAGACTGAACTGCTGTTCTTTCTAACTATGCAGCTCTGAAAGCTGAGCCCTCAGTATTCATGTTGTTTCATTTAGGCTTTGCTTCTTTAAAAGTTCAGCTTTTATATAGATCTGTGTATTTGGTCTGAGACAGTGTTTCTCAAAGTATGGTCTGAAGACCCTTTCAGTACTCTGCAAAATAAAAATTAGTTGTCACATATTGACAATATTTGCAAACATTTAAAACAATGTCAGTCTTCTCATTATCATTATTTTTATTGATTCAAAAGTGCAATTTTTTTTCATGAATAATGTTTTATTTATGTTAAACTCTAAAAAAATGCATTTTAATTTTTACTATGGTAAATATTGATAAACATAGCCCATACAAACAAAAGAGTTTCCCTAACATAAGCAACATTTCCCCAATTTTTAAATGTGGGAAGGGGTCCCGAGAACAAAATATTCATTTAATTTAACTTAATTTAATTTTTAATTTAGGATACTCTTCTCTAAGAAACCATTATTCATCTCACAGCTACTAGTATAGAGTCTTATTCTCTTTGACTTTGTTTATAGGATCAGATATGAGGGAAGGATTGAAAGCAATTACCTAGACAAAGCCTTTGCTCTTTGAAGGTTGATCAGTGACATTGTGCAGACATGGACAGTTCTTGGGAACTCCTGCAAATATGAATTGCCCATATCTAAAAAATATACAGGTTCCTAAGAACTGCATATTCTCACCCATTTCAGGGGAGAAAACCCTTTCCTATTTATTTACTGACTGAAGGCCTCTCAATTCCTAATCTTAAAATTAAAAGAGAAATATTCTTCTATAGCTGGAAGACAGGCATATATATACAAAAAAAAAAAATCCTTTCTACTGGGGCTCTGCCATCAACCTGCTCAGAGTCCTGGGAGAGCCTCCATATCTTCATTAATGTCCTGAATGTTATCAGAGTTGAAGCCATCAGGGTCTCTCAGAAGAAGCCATTATGAAAAAAAGTTCCTCTGTTTTAAAGAACAACCTCATTAATCTATAATATAGCAAAAATACACTGTCTCTGAATTAGGTACACATTACAGCATTGATTTGCAGTCCTTTTCTTATACATGTGGAATATATCATTTAAAGTCATCTGAATTTCATCTGGATCTCAGAATCAGATTGCTCAAATATTGCTCATGATTATAATTAAAATGCATGCTGAGATAGCTTGGATTATCATACTTTCTCCTTTAGACTAATTAATAGTTCAGTGTGGAGAAAAACAATCTGAATTTTCCAAACTTTCAACTTTTCATTATAATATTTAATATGTGTGCCAAAGGGCTTTGAGCTTTCCAAAAGAAAACTGACTATGCAGGTAAAGGAGACAAGCATACAGAACCTGGCAGGCAGTTTTAACAGATTGGATACTGCTCATTTGTCCTTCTAAGCTATTTTCAAGAACCAGAAACATACCGTGCCTAAGGATACAAGTCATGCTTTTAATTTCACTAAATGAATAATGGTAGTTTCTGCTGAGAGCAGATCTACCAATAAATATTTAAACAATTACATAAACATTACTCAAAAAAAGATGGACAATTTATTGGCATCTGTACAGCCTTAGCTTAGTCCTGACTATATACTGAAGCTTCATTTGTCATCAGACTCAAATTTTGGCATAAAATTAAAGCAGTAGAATTTCTTGCCTTTTGCCTGATGTTCCATTAATTGTTCTGTAGTCGTAAATTCTCAGTGAAAGCAGAAATTATAATTTCAATTTCTTTTAAGCACCAAAAGATAATATAGGTATTTTGATGACTAAGGCTAGGCACCACTTTAGATTCAGGTTTTTTTTTAAAGTGCTTTGCAGAAGTACATTTGTAGTACTTTCAGCATCATCTGAAAACAGCTACTACTTTTTCTCTAGAATTATGCAGTTACCAACTGGGTACCCCAATGTTCTGCCTGAGGCCCAGTATTCTTAGATGAGTGAATAGAAGAGATTAATCCCTTGGTAAGACCACACTTGTGTAGAGAAAAGCAACAAAGTTTATTAGAGGGCTGGAGGCTAAAATATATGAAGAATGGTTGCAGGAATTGGGTATTTCTAGCCTAGTGAAAAGAAGGACAGGAGTGACACGATAGCAGTGTTCCAATATTTGAGAGGCTGATACAAAAAAGAGGGGGCAACCTATTTTACAAAGCACCAGAAGGCAGGACAAGAAACAATGGATGGAAACTAATCAAGGAGAGAAGTAACCTAGAACTAAGGAGAATTTTCCTGATGGTGAGAACAATTAACCAGTGAGAACCACTTGCCTTCAGAAATTGTGGGTGCTCCATCATTGAAGGCTTTTAAGAAGAAACTGGACAGCATTTGTCCAAAATTGGTATAGGATCCCCTGTTTGAGCAGGGGGTTGGACTAGAAGACTCCTAAGGTCCTCTCTCTCTCTCTCTCTCTCTCTCTCTCTCTCTCTCTGTGTGTGTGTGTGTGTGTGTGTGTGTGTGTGTGGAGAGAGAGAGAGAGAGAGAGATTATATATATTCTGATTTGTGTAATATGGTTCCAGCATCTTAATATCAACTGTCTGAACATGAAATAATAGCACAGGGTTGTTGCTAAAAAGCAAATGCAAGTGGTTGATGACTTATGCCCACATTAATTCAAAAATGATTGCAATGGTCCTCCACAATTGGCATCGTAAATCATTGCAATCATTTTTGAATTAATGTGTCTTAAAATTAAGAGAGATATAGTTCTTATAAATAATCTGAAGGGCACAACGTGACCGATGAAACAAACTAAATTATACTTATTGAAAATATCAGAATCATTTGCTGAAAATTGCTTTTTTGGTTAAGAATTAGACAGAAATATTCCTGAAACAATAGGACTTAGTGCCTTAGATGCATTCACTAGAAATCAGAGGCCCAAACATAACTTGTTAATGCTGACAATCACTTATCCTGTGGTTGCAGTCCAGACCATGCACTGAGCAAAGAGTAAATTACAAATCTTGTAGCTGATTACAAGTCTTGTAAGGATATTTTGCAAACTGAATGCAGAACAGAATTATTGTAGACACAAGCTGATTGGGATTCTGTTAGGGATATACACCCTAGCAGAACGTGCAACGGCAGTCCAGCAGACAGGCAGATATGTGTGAGATAAAAACGTTGTTGTAGCTTACACTCAGTAAGACAGATACACTGTGCAAGTTAAATAGTTTTTATTCCAGCAAGAGTTATAGCATAGTCAAAACAGTCCATATATCATACACTAAGTTCAGTCCATCCGGGGGTTATTCAGTTTGCAAAGTCCAGTGTCGAAAAAGAGGTCAGTAAACTTACAATCAATCAGTCCTGTGATATATCTCTTTTGCAGTCAGAGATATGAAGAAAATCAAACCTCCTTTCTTCTTCTCAGCAAACACGCAGTTTATCACCATCAATCCTTCATTGTCAGCATTCCAGTAAAAGCCGAGCAAACAGTGAGCTCTCTTGCTCCCTCTTATGGTGATTTTACAACCGCACCCAAAATACATGGTTTACAGTTTAAAGTGATACATACACTTAAACTCACTAACATAGTTTATATATTATTTTACCCAAACTAAGTTAGGTAACCAATGTTATCCCTAACAGATTCCATCAGATGCATGTATGTCTCTCTCTCTTTGTAGATGTAGGTATGTGTGTGTGTGTGTGTATCACACACACACACTATGTGGCTGCTGTGATTGCTCTTTGGCGGCTAAGACTGTTCTTTGGCTTCCTACATAAAAGTCCATTTTTCTGGATGTTCTGATACAATCTTTTAATTATATTGGCTCATGCAATTAAATTTGATTTTGATTTTGATATATAATCCTTGTGACTACCACTTCTGTCCTTTGCTGTACTCTCTCTCCTTCCTGCTCAGTTTTTAAACTATTTTTAAAAGTATCTTGCACTAAATAAAAATCCAATTTCCTAGCTTTGTACAACACAATGACATTCGTTGGGCTGTATAGAGATAGTTCAGGGACTATATTAGAATATGCAGTGAACGGAGATATTACATTGTAGGTTATTATGTGAAGCATGTCCATTAATTCATGGATTACTGTGTGAAGCATGGAGGAAAATCTTCTTTTGTATTTGAATAATGTTACTTAATTTTTTGAATGAACTCATGTGAAGAATAATAAAATGGCTTGAATATGTGAATTCTATCATTAAAGATAATGAAAAGCTGGAACATCTTTTCTGTCCTTTCTCATAAATAATGGATTCTGCTGGCCACTAATCGCTTAGCAGAAATTTAGAACAAAAATTTATATATTCTCCAATAAACATGCATCACAGAAACGAATAGTAGATACATTTATCTAGATGTCATGAAAAAATAGTAAAACCATTAAGAGATTGCAAAGGGATAATCATTATAAAGGACTGTCACCAAATAAAAAAATGTAATTGTGATCCTATTCTGAAAAATCCAAGAATTTAACATGACAGCATTTCCTTTATTATTGCTTGGCACAATACCTGCAATTAATATAATTATTGAATCTACAATTTTAATTCCTGTTCAAGACACTTACATTTGTCCTATAACTTCATGCTGTATGTAGCTAAGAATTAGCTACTTGAGTATACATACATACAGTATGTGTTCAAGAAATGGGAACATGGGGAACATACAGGATTAGACACACTTGACTCCGATTGGAAATTCAGTGTTTACTATTTCTGTGCTATTTCAATGTCTATTATTTCTGTGAAATATATTTGAAAGAAAAATCAACCAGAAATTCAAATTATGCAAATTCAGGTTTTTTAAAATAATAATAATAATAATATGAGTTTAAGAACTTAGTTTTCAGTTTTTGTCTTAAACTAATTACACCTGAAATTAACACTGTTTGAAGAGTAGTTTATATCCTAGAGCAAGGGTCTTCAAACTTGGCAAGTTTAAGGCTTGTGGACTTCAACTCCCAGAATTCCTGAGCTAACAGGACTGGAGGAGGAATTCTGGGAGTTGAAGTCCACAAGTCTTAAAGCTGTCAAGTTTGAAGACCCCTGTCCTAGAGTCCTATTCAGTATTATGTAAATCTAGAATAAAATGGTAAACTGTTGAGGTAAATTCCATATATTTTTCTTGGAAACAATATAGAAATAGTTTGACTTTTAGGATTCCCCCTCCCCAATTCTATCTTGGCTACAGTTTACAATTTCCAGGTAGATCTCCCACCCAACCTCTTAGTTTTTCAAGGGCAGGTTGGTACTGTCATCTAGCTGGTTGCTATATCAATTACAACAAATATTTTAATCGTATGAAAAGACAACTTGGATGCATTGGGTTTCGATGTAAGGAAACAACAGGGAAATCTTTATGCTGTAAAAATCCTTTTAAATTTCTTTAATTTTGGAAATCATTAAGAAATGACTATAAAAATAATTATAAATGGTGGAATGCCTCCTTAGAATTGTTTTATATGAATGTGTTGATTGCATTGCAGGGATTGTGCTCAGATCAGTACATGTTCTATAACTACTGGTAGTAACCAAGTGGTTCTTAATGTTGACTGATAGATCTTAAGGACACTGGAAGGATTAAGAAATAATATTTAATAATTGATGTTAGTATAAGCTTATTGTTTATTTTCCCCAAGACATATAAAACGGTGCAACATAAGAAATTAATTTAATTTCTGTTGTAAGTTGCTATTTTTGCTATAACAATGCTGGCTGGAAAACTAAAGTTTAGCTTCTCAGCACTGGATGAAAAATTAACATCACATGAAGAATGATTTAATTTAAGGTTGCTTTGTTCATGCTTGTTCTCTTTCTTTAATTACACCAACAACACACTTTCTAATGAATTACTTCCATCTATATATATTTTATTCTGGACAGAATTATTTAATGTTTCAGTATTAAAGATTACAAATGCATGCAAACACTTACATACAACAGTGTGTGTATGCTTTTGTGTACTTTTCTACCTCTTTATTTATAATGTCTTATATTTGAAATGCTTTAGTGCCTGCTACATGTTTAAATAAACTTTAACAATAGAGAAGGGATTTAAAAATGCCATCGAACTGGAAAACATGAAACCTTACATTAAAAGATTTCCTACTGGCATAGCAATAACTTTAAACTAAACCAAACAAGGTTATAAATTATATCCAGGGTCTTGTTCTAATAGCAGTGCTATTTTTCCCTGCTGCTGTTTGATTGATGCCCTTTCTTGGGAGATCTAAAAGGTGATACCTATTACCAAAAAATAGAAAAATCCCACATAAAACTGAGAAGCAACAGAAGATGGATTTGTGTCCAGATTGTACATCATAAATTATGTCTCCCATTTAGCCAAAATTCAAACATAATAATAAATCTTGTGTTGCTGCTTTGTGTGTTCTTGATGCACTTTCACCCTTTGATCTGCTGTATAATTTCTGTTTGAAATTCAGTGATCTTGGAATCAAAGTTTATTCTTGAGGCAGTAAACAAAAATAATCTTTGATAAGGCTATGTTTATGATGTTATCTGTCATGTAATTGCTGTCATTCTTTTTGCAGCTTGCACAGACAAGGAACTGCGAAATCTTGCATCCCGTCTAAAAGACTGGTTTGGCAGTCTTCATGAAGATGCGAATCGTGTCATCAAGCCAACAAGCTCAGATTCAGCACAAGGCAGTAAGATGACAAATCTGAGAATAAAATTTGAGATATATTCACAAGTTCAACAAGAATAGCAATGACAGCTATGTTTTTAAGTGACACAATAATACCTTAGCACATATTTCCATTCCTTTCATTGCTGCTTCTTTTCATTATGTAGGGAAGAAGGGTTCATGTAGCCAGGACTGCCATTTTAAATACATTTTGAAAATAAAATAGTTTCCTGTATAATGGTATTGTATTCTCTTTCAGCCCCTAGGGATTCCAGGTTCTTAGCCTCTAGGCTTAAATGAGAAAGCTGAATTAAACTTGGAAATTTACAGAAATTAAACTATAACAAATAATGAGGAAGGATTCTAAAACAGAAGGACAATCAATTCATGGTATAATGTTTAGTAACTTGTCTTGCTACTTGTTACTTTCAACCTTCTAAGCATGAATTAATCTTAAATTCTACTTCAAATTCACATAGTTTTGGGGACGGAGGATTTAGGGAAGATGCATAAGTATATTTCATAAATACTTTTATGTGTTGGTATGGATCAATGTCTGGAATTCCCCCAGTCTTCTCTCTTAATCTGTTATGGGGAGTTATTTGGTAGGGCAGGGACAGAAAACAGAAAATAACTTTGTTTACAATATCAAGACCTGAAAGTTAAATACTGGAGGATATCAGACTCAGAATCTTAGGTGTTGATGCTTCTGATAAGAATTTACAGGCTGTTACTGGACTCTTTTTCATAAAAGCATTAGAAGGGACTTAATGTAATTAAATGTAGCTAACGAAATGCATATAGAAAGACTACAAAATGGACATAAGTAATTGTTTATCCATGCTTTATTAATTACTTTGTTATATTTATTATCTTTCCTGAATGGAGATTTTCCTTTCTTTTCATTTTATTCTCACAATTTATTTATTTAGCATATGGCATATCATACATGGACTAGCAATATATATTAACATTTCATCTAGATTAATAGAGCGTAATAAAATATAATTATTAAAAAGATCTATCTTCAAATACCGATGTCTAGATCATCTAACCATTGAAGTGCAGCATCATTTCTATTTTTTTTAAATCAGATTACAAGCTTTTGAGGTTGACTGGATTAAGAGAGAGTGAAAGTGAAATTCAAATTACCATTGAGTTTTCATGGTTGGGGACAGATTTCAGTTGAGTTTTCCCAAGCCATATTCCATCACCTTAATTGCTGCATCACTCCAACTCTTGTATTCAGAATTCAATAATTTGTGTTCAAATGGTATTATGGTATTATGTAGTCAATGTCTCACTTAATATACTCACCTACACATACCATGTGTAGAGTTTACCAAATGACAAATAGAAAAACATTCCATAGAAATGAAAAAAATCTGTCCACCAACATATTTGGTGGAGAGGAATGTATAGATTTTGTAAAATATGTTGGAAAATGTAGAAAGGAAAAGGACAAAAAAATGAAATTTAGTATTTAGTATTTATTTGATTTGTCAATCGCTTACAAGATACAGGTATAAGAATAAATATAGTTTTGAATACATGAGATAGATACTTATAAGAAAAATAAAAAACAATAGGACAGAGATGGTAGGCACGATTGGTGCGCTTATGCACGCCCCCCTACAGGCCTCTTAGGAAGGGGGTGAGGTCAATAGTAGACAGTCTAAGGTTAAAGTTTTGGGGTTTGGAGAAGAAACCACAGAGTCAGGTAGAGTATTCCAAACATTGACCACTCTGTTGCTGAAGTTGTATTTTCTGCAGTCAAGTTTGGTGCGGTTAACCTTGAGTTTGTATCTATTGTGTGCTCTTGTATTGTTATGATTGAAGCTGAAATATTCATTGACAGGTAGGACATTGCAATGTATGATTTTATATACTATATTTAGATCGGACCGGAGGCGGTGTAGTTCTAGGTTTTCTAGGTCTAGAGTTTCAAGTCTCGTGGCATAAGGTATTCTGCAATGAGTAGAGGAGCAGAGAACTCTTCTTGTGAAATATTTCTGGACTTTTTCAATTGTGTTAATATCAGATACATGATATGGGTTCCAGAATGATGAGCTGTATTCAAGTATAGGTCTAGCAAATGTTTTGTATGCTCTAGTTAGTAGTGTGATATTACCAGAGAAGAAGCTATGTAGAATTAGATTAACAACTCTTAATGCCTTTTTGGCTGTGTACTTACAGTGAGCTCTAGCACTTAGATCATTTGAGATGAGTACTCCAAGGTCCTTGACAAAGTTTGGATCCTCAACAAGGTCTTGACTATTTAGCTTGTATTTTATTTTCTGATTTTTTCTGCCAGTATGTAAGACAGAGAATTTATTTGTTGATTTGAAGTTGCCATTTGTTTGACCATTCTGATACATAGTCAAGGTCTTTTTGGAGGGTAGTAGTATTGTCTATGGTGTTGAATAGCTTTACATCATCAGTGAAGAGTACGCAGTTGCTCTTAATATGATCACAGAGGTCATTTATGTAGAGTATGAAGAGAGTTGGCCCTAAAACACTGCCTTGGGGGACACCACTGTTGACAGGTACAGAATTTGATAGGACACTCCCAATTTTGACCATTTGTTGTCTGTTTGACAGGAATGCTTCTAACCAGTTATGTAGGTGTCCAGAGATACCATAAGATTTTAGTTTTAGGAGTAGTTTGTCGTGTACCACTGAATCAAAGGCTTTACAGAAGTCTATGTAGATTACGTCTATTGCTTTGCCCTGATTGAGTTGTGTAGTCCATATGTTTTTGCAGTGTAAGAGTTGCAGATTACGGGATAGGTTTTTTTTTTAAACCAAATTTTTTATTAGAGAGTAGGTTGTTTGTCTCTAAGTGGAGGTTAATGGATTGGTTAATAATTGATTCCATGACTTTATATGTGAAATATATATGAAATAGAGGATATATATGAATATATATATATGTTTTCTTAAGTTTTTGCGGGTACTTACATGTATGGCATTCAGCTTTGTTCGGGTATTTTCCCACGTCATTGTAGTTGTGCTTTTAAAGTTGTAGCAACGTTTCGGCAGAATCTCATCTGCCATCATCAGGCTTCTGTATAGTATTCATCTGTGAGTCAGACTTTTATAGTGGTTTCAGATTTAAATTTGGGGCAGCCTATTGCTGTGCCAGAATGGTTTTTTCTTCATCCTGATTGGTTGGGAGTCTTGGTCTGTGCTTATTGGTCTTGGAGTTTGCTGTGTTCTGCTTGATTGGTGTTTCTAATATCTTTTGTCTGTTTTGTGGCTCTTTTTGTATCTTGATTGCCTGGCAACATTGTGTCCCTTTATTGGAGGCCTTTAGTGCAGCTTGGCTCCAGGTAAATGGATGGCTATCATTTATTAGGAAGCTAGGTTTCATCTGAGTGCCTGGTTGGGGTATGTTTGAGCTGGAGGTATCAGGGGGATCTGTTTGTGCCCAGGTGTTTGCCTGGCTTGTGGTGTGGAGATTTTTTTTGTTTGTGAGTGCAGGCTTCCAAATAATTGACAGTCTGGTGGAATCATCTCTTCTATTCATGCTTTCAGGTTTTTTTTCAATCTCTGTGGCTTCTCTGATAATTCTGTGGCTGGGGTTTTCTATAGTGGCTAGGGTTTTGGTGCCATTGAAGTTGATGCTATGACCTGTTGCTTTCATGTGTTGGACTAATGAGGAAGTGTGTTCCAGCTTTTTTACTGCATTTTTGTGTTCATCCAGGCAGGTACTTATTCTTCTATTGATCTGTCCAATGTATGTGGCAGGACATGATGCACAGGGGACTTCATATATGCCTTGGTTTTCCAGGTCAATTTTATCTTTGGGGTTTCTTAGGATGGCTGCTATTTTTCTGTCTGTTTTGAAGGCAGTCTTGATGTGATGCCTGTGTAGTATCTTACTGATTTTGTCTGTAGTACCTCTTATGTAGGGCAGGACAGTTGTTCAAGACATACTATTTATCCCAAGAGAATAGAAAATGGAAACAGAAAGTTCACTCGCCCAGGATTTGGACTCAACAGGCATGTTATCAGTGGGAATCAGAGCAAATAGCTCTCCAGGCAAATGAGGCACCAAGATAGCTCAAGAAAAGCAAAAGTTGTGGCCCTAAAAACATGGGATAGAGTATAGCTAATGCAAAGAATGGGTATGAAGAATAATACTGAAGTCCAGCCCAATCAAACACAAAGGCAAACTTTGGCATAGAAGGGGAAAAAACAAGCCTGAAACAATTGTAGAAGAATATATAATCTTGTTTCTGTGAGCCATGACTATTGTTAGAAACAGGTGAATGAGAGAGATTCACCTTCAAAGGATTTGTTTCAGCCAAAATCTGAGAGAGCAAAGTCTGATATGGGCTCCAAAAGAAAACAGTCAAATTCTAGCTCAGTGAGCAGGTTGAGGAAAGGACATGGATTATTGTCTGAAAATGGAGTCATGACAACTGGAGATATTTTCTTGTTGGTTTGAGATGTTTTGCTGCTCATTCAAGCAGCTTCTTCAATCTGAACAAGATGGTTAGGGGGAATCTAAGTAGGCAGAGATTTGTTGGAATGTGCCTCCTCCTATAACTAAAACATATTGAGACTGAAGAAGCTGCTTGGATGAGCAGTGAAATATCTCAAACCAACAAGAAAATAAGTCCAATTGCCATGATTTGATTTCCAGACATTTCTTCCTGGATGACTGAGAATTTTCATCGATGACATGGAATATTATTTTTCAGGAACTTTAAAACTTTGAACAGCTTATAAGGGCATCCTTATAAAAACAAATATGTACACTACATAACGAACCCAAGTTTCATACCACAGAGTGTCTCAATGTTTTATTTATTAATCATATTAAACTTCTGAGCCACCCAACTCACAAGAAGCAACTCTGGGTGGCATATAGCAATCAGTAAAACAGCAAATGTCATTGCAAAAATATAAAGCATAACTACAAGTAAACAAAGAGCATTGAACAAAAGGCAGGTAAGGCTATAATTATAATCACCTGCCAGAAGACCCACAAAACAGGGGTGGTATTCAGCAGGTTCTAACCAGCTCTGGAGAACCGGTAGCAGAAATTTTGAGTAGTTCGGAGAACCAGGAAATAGCACCTCTGACTGGAGATTTTACAGTATCCTTCCCCTGCCATGCCCACCAAGCCACACCCACAGAACCGGTAGTAAAAAAATTAGAATGCCACCACTGCCACAAAACCCTGATTATGAACCAAAGCACAGGGTAATATAAAAAAGCCTTTGGCAGCCCTGCTGCTTCTTGCACCAGCCTGGTAGATGTCAGCGAGAACAGAAATATATCAGCCACTCTGATATTCCCTTCTTTCTGCAGTAGGAAGCAGATTTTGCTGAACCTGTCAGCAACATCCCAGCTACTCATGATAGACTTTATCAAACTTGGTCTTTTTTTCAGTCTGAAGGTTTTTAAAAATTCACAAAAACCTATATGTTCCTGACACATTCTCAATTGGAAACATAACCTTAGCCAACATGCATTTATTATGAAGCATGCAAGCCCATCTCTGTGAGCAAATTACCTTTGAAATCTCTGTACAAATGGGAAAAAAGGCAGGATAAAAATTTTAAAAAATTCAAGGATTGATGGGCACTGGAGAAAAGTTGGTTTCTCCCTTGAATCAGTGACCCAATCTAGATCCTATGTATATGTGTACCATAAGACCTTGCTATGCTTTTGGACACCTGTAATCGTTCAGATGAAAAGAATTGCATTTGTAATTATTATTGAAATTCAAACATTCATACAGCTATATCAAGCCTTTTACTGAGTATAATTCCATACAATTTTTGTATTTTTTCAGTTGAGGTTATAAGGAGCAGAGTCACATTATTCAGTGTACACATTAAAGGTGTTCTTGTCTAAAATAGTAATTTTTTTTCACAAGTTTTGGTATCTGTGCCACAGTGCAAAATTTGTACAACTATAAAACCTGCATTCCATTCCATTCCATGCAATAATGCATGAATTGCAGGTAAGGACAACTTGATTCAGATGTAGATCAAAGGGCTTCTATATCCACTCTGAACATACAGACCAAGGATAATCTTTTTATTTAGAATTTCAACTTATTCTGCTGGATGTATACAGATTCTTCATATATACACAGGAAGAACTGATTTGCAGTCACTTGTGATGCAAATTAGGAGTACATTTATCATCTCAGTGATGTCTTCATGAACTAGGCATAAGGCACTTTCTTCTTATTGATTGATTGATTGAATTTATATTGTCCCCTATTTGCCCATGGCAACTCAAGGCAGCTTACAGAATATAAAACCACATTTAAAACAATAAAAACTAACAAAAAGAATCAAATAAATTAATAAAGCACAATACAACAAAATCACCCCACAACTCCCACCCACCCCGCCCCAATGACAGCAGATCACACAAGCCATTTAATGGGCTCCATCCTGCTCTGGGTTCGCTAGGCCTGCTGGCAGAACCAGGTCTTCAGTGCATTCCAGAAGAGTATTAGAGTGGGAGCCATTCTAATCTCTGTGGGAATGATGTTCCAGAGAGAGGGAGCCACCACGGAGAAGGCCCTTCTTCTGGATCCCACCAGGTGTATGTCCCTCGGGAATTGGGCCCACAACATTCCCTGCCTCCCCGTTCTGATGGGTCGGGTAGATGTGACCGGCAAGAGACAGTCCATCAGATAACCTGGTCCCAAGCCATGAATGGCTTTAAAGGTGACAACCAGCACCTTGAATTGCACCTGGAAGCAAATTGGCAACCAATGCAGCTCCCACAGGAGAGTGATACATGTGTATACCAAGGTCTGCACAAAGCCATGTGGGCTGCTGCATTTGCACCAACTGGAGCTTATGGATGCTCTTCAAGGGCAGCCCCATGTAGAGCACATTGCAATAGTCAAGACAGGAAATGACTAGGGCATGAGTGACTGTGAGTAGGGACTATTGGTCCGGGAAAGGGTGTAACTGGTGCACAACCCGCAGTTGCGCAAAGGCCCTCCTAGCCATGACTGCCACCTGCTCTTTGAACAGGAGTCATGAGTCCAAGAAAACCCCTAGATTATGCACAGGGTCTGTTTGGGGTAGTGCCACCCCATCCAAGACCAAAGGTGGCAATTCTCCCTGAGCCACCCAACCCCAAACCCAGAGCCATGTTTAGCATTGGCTTGTACTTTCTTTTACAATCCTCCCTGACATGAGTTATCAGGATATGCTTATGAAGCTGTAGTAAGCATATAATTCTCCCCCCGCCCCACTGTAAAGTGTTGTTTATATAGATTTATGGTTTTCAAGCAAGGTTCAAACATTTACAATGTTGGGAGTATGTCATGGATATTATCATTAAATAGCTGGAATGCCTTGCTGAGCATGACAAGTTATCAAGATGCTATTATAAAATAAAATATTGGTGAGGATGTGCTCCCAAATCTTCTAAATTCCTAGAATGCTTTCTCTTACCACGTTTGTATTTTTCTATATAAATGTGTCACATATCCAAGCAAAATACTGCAGTCACCCATCAGTTCTATTTTCTAAAAATGTCTGTGGGACTCATGTGATACCTGGAAACATTACTGGAAATAAAGATGGAAATTAATATTTTGTTTTATTTTTTAAAAAGGAATTGAATTGAATTGAATTGAGCTTAATTGAACTGAGCTGAATTGAATTGAATTGAAATTTCACACAATTAAAATTAGACACACAAGGAGTTTGTCTCTGATGCAGTAGTTCTCAGTATACATGCAAAGCAACAGAGTAATGATAATCATCATCTTCATCATAATGTCAGTAAAACACACCTTTTTTTGTTTTTAACAACATGAAAGAGAAGGAAGCATCATGAGTACCACATTGAGGATTAATGTTTTAAAGTGACTTAAAGATAATGAGAAATGATGGGTTAAATCTTCCTTGGGTGCATCACATGAGATATTAAAATGTTGCTATGCAAATGTTAAAATCAGTCAAAAAGTAAACATATTCTAACTTGAAATGGGAATATTGATAAAGATTTAAGTACTAGCCTTCGTCTATACAGACAAAGCTCCTTTCTTTCTTGGCAACCAAAAGAATATGTCAATTTTGGACACCCAGAGAGAAATAGCACAATCTGACAACTACTTGGCAGAATCAAAATCATGTCTTAATCTACTGTTCCTAGATTTAGTTATGAGATCAATTCAGATTCCTTTTGTCTCTGTTTTGCTGTTACTGTAGCATATTTACTAATATTTGCTTTCTTTAGCTTTGTTCTGTTTTGTGAGGCATATGTCCAGAGTCTAAAATTCCACAGTCAAAGTTTTCTATTCTATTTTATTCATCATTGTATTACCATTTTATTTTTAGTTTGTTCCCTCCCTGTTGTTCTCTAGTGATTTTACCCTGTGGTGAAGATTGTAATGAACACACTGAGCTTCATTGCCTGCAGTTCAATGTGCTAATTGTTCTCTACAGATTTAGAAATCAGGTGTTTCTCTACCCACTTTTGTCTCCATAAGTCATAGGACAAGAAATATGAGAATTAACATCTGTTTCTTGTAAATGCAGTAGAAGATCCTATCCTGTACAAAATTTGTCTCCTCTAAAATGATTTTCTCCAGAATTATCTTATTGCCCTTGAATAGCCTTCAGTAGTGAGTGAGAATTGAGATCAGGTTTGAGCTTCTTTGGTGACAGACCGAAATCTGCGATTGTGCGCAGTTTCAATTTGTGCTCGCTACTGGAGCACCCCGAGCCAGCTGGTTTCGGGGCTAAGCCACCCTGTAGAGGTGGTGAAGAGGGGGGAGACTGCCAGCAGGGTCGAGAAGAGCTGCATCTCTCCTCCCCAGCTGGCCATTAGTCCCTTTCCCAAAGGCAGTTGCAGAGATGGTCAGAAATGGCCACCTCAAAGAAGAACTCAACCAGAAAAGAATGTGCAGGAGGAAGATAAGAAGAGAAAGTTTTTGTGATTGGGTCGAACTGGAAAAACAACAATATAAGGTACCCTGGAATTTGAATTATAAAGAACAACATTGTTCCCAAAGAAGACTTTGAAGTGGCGAATGAGAGAGGAAGGGAAAGGGTTTGGTTTGTTTTTTCTTCCCTATATGACAACTAAGAGATTTAAGCAAGGAATTCGGCAAAAATCCACTTTGAATTAACAGCTGGGGAGGAGAGCTGCATCTCTCCTCCCCAGCTGGCCATTAGTCCCTTTCCCAAAGGCAGTTGCAGAGATGGTCAGAAATGGCCACCTCAAAGAAGAACTCAACCAGAAAAGAATGTGCAGGAGGAAGATAAGAAGAGAAAGTTTTTGGCTGATTGGGTCGAACTGGAAAAACAACAATATAAGGTACCCTGGAATTTGAATTATAAAGAACAACATTGTTCCCAAAGAAGACTTTGAAGTGGCGAATGAGAGAGGGAAGGGAAAGGGTTTGGTTTGTTTTTTTTTCTTCCCTATATTGACAACTAAGAGATTTAAGCAAGGAATTCGGCAAAAATCCACTTTGACATTAACAGGTATTTAAGCTGAAAATAAAATGTCAAAGGGATAATAAAGTTTTCTGGAATCTCAAAAACTTTTAAAAGAAGGAAAAAAACAAAAGGGTGGGATCTGGAAAAAGGGAGGAGACCACCTGGAAGTGAAAGGAATTAACAGTGAAATTTTAACCAGATTCCTAAAAGATACATTTTACATTCAGGAGAAAGTGGAAAAAAGAAGCAAGAAGAAACAGCTTTGGATTATTTGGATTACTTGGTGATTTTTGGATTTTTGGCTATTGGATCTAAAGGACTAAAATCAATCGGGTGGTTGTTAAAAAATTTTTTTAAATGGTATTACTCTTGGAAGATTTGAGAATGGAACTTAAAAAACAGAAAGAAGATCCACAAGAAGGAAGAGGTTCTTTTGGTTTTGTATTTCAATTTTTAGAAATGGAGATCCTGAACTATGAGAAACAACAAGAAATGCCTGTAGAACAAGAAGGGCGGGACAAAGAAGATGCCATTTTCAATGACCATTTCTATGCCATTTCTATGTGGGGAAAAGAAAGGGAAAGGGGGGAAAGAGAGTGAAAAATTTAAGATCTGAAAAAACAACTCAAAAAAAGAATAGTTTGAAAAGTAATTATAACATTACAAAGAAACAGAAGAGAGGATTACAGAAGAGAGAATCAGAATTAGAGAAAGAAGGGGTCAGAAAGGGAAGGGAGAAGAAGAGGGAGAAGAGGGAAAGGAAAAGAAATTATAAAGCACAGAATCAGGACATAGAGAAACAGGGAAAACCTACAAGACACAGAGATAATGGGTGAAAACTTAATTGAAAGGGGGATTCTGAAAGGGCACATAAGATAGTATTGTTATATTAGAAATAGAAATGAACCTTGAAAATATGAAACAAGTGTGATTAAAATGATAGATAAAGTACTCATTGTAATGTAATGGAATGTTTAATAACTAAATGAAATAAAGAGAATGAGAGAATGAAATTAGGAAAGGAGGGGAACATTTTAATTATTATTAATGTGTTATAAAAATTTAAGTGAAGAGGAATATGAAAGAAACATGAAAAAAATATGGAAATATTATAAGTGTTCCTAGAAGTATGATATCCTATTGTAAAGAAATGTTAAAGATGTCAAAGATTATAACTAACATTAATGATAGAGCTGAATTGGAATAGAATAGGTATTTTATTTATCATTGTTATATATATATTTTCTCTTTAAGAACTTAGTGCATATTTTAAGAATGTACCAATCAGATTTAGACTGGAAGTTATGTGTTATATTGAATGTTATAATTGTAAAGGCATAAATTGAACTCTTTAAATAAGAGTTGAATGGATAAAAATTAAAAGATACAAAAGTGTCATACTCCAATTAGTAACTACAGGGGAAAATTTTGTTTAATGAGAAAATAAAATATGAAATTGAAACAGGACAGACAAAAGTATAAATATGATGACTAGAAAGGTATTGAAACTTAGAAAAAGATATATATAATTGAATTTAGAAAGGAATGAGATAATTAAAAGTAAGATTGAGAAAATTAAGGGAAGGGAAAATTATTGCGAAAATGTTGAAATAGTAATAAGATATGGAATAGAACACAAAGATGAATATGAAATTGAATTTGTGTCTGTATGGAGAAGTGATAACCCGGGACCGTACTATTCTCAAAAAAAAAAAAAAAGAAATTTTACTTGTATTATGTTTTGTGAAAACCCAAATAATTTTTTTATTAAAAAAAAATAGTGAGTGAGAATCTCGAGGTGGGCCTCATTCCAGATAATGGTTCAATTCATTTATGATGAGCCAATTCACAAGAATCCCTTTTGGGGCTCAGAAAGAAACAAAACTTTTCCAGTTGCAAACCAATAATTCACGGAATTACAATAAGGTTTATTGTTCAACTCAATAATTTTCTACTCAATAATTTGTGTTTATCTCTTATGTATTCAGTAGATGTAATTTAATAACCTATGCATACATTTCTACATAAATTTTACAGTTTCATTGATTCTTTATTCTTTCCCTAATTCACACAGGGAAAGCTACAGCATACATTTCAAAATTGCAACTTTGATATGCTCACTCTCTTAGGCAGGTTTGGTATTTCTTGGGCTTGTTTTAGCCTGGAGACGAGGAGGAAAAGAGAGGAGAATAACTCTTTCCTAAGTCTTTTGCACTACTAAGTCCCAGCGGTCTTTTCCATCAGCCCGACTGCTCTGGAGATAGCTCCTGAAAGGTCCTCAGTTGCAGATTTCCTGGATTCATACATCACCTCCAGTCCACACAGCACATATAAAACACCAACAATGCCCAACTATCTCCTCTATTGCTTAATATATCTGTCCTATTTATATACTCTCCTTAGGAGACAGGTGGGCCTAGTCCCAGGTATATTCTAATTAAACAAGGCATGTTACATGGATTTGGTAAAAAGACCCCTCCAAAAAAAGCCTTTTAACTTTGCAGCCAATTTAAAGCTCTATCCCAATCAGAATAGCTCACCCTGCTTACCTATCTCATCAGAAGTTCTCTTATTTCTCCAATGGGGATGGAGGAGAAGATTAAGAGTATATATTGGTTATGATACAAAACCAGGAGACTGTGAGTTCTAGTCCAGTCTTAGGCATGAAAACCAGCTGGATGACCTTGGCCCCAGTCATTTTTTCTCAGCCCAATTCATTTCACAGGTTGTTGCTTACAGGAAAATAGGAAGAGGAAGGAGTGTTAGGTATGTTCACTGTTTATTTATAAAAATAATAAGGGCAGGATACTAATAAAATAATTTTGTGTTCTAGCCACAATTTTCTTCTCCATGCTTTTCTTATAATTCCTAGACTGAGCCAATACTGGCATTGCATGGAATTCTGTCATGGTGGCTCCTGGTATAACTTTTATATTGCCTAGCACCATACATCTAGGCAATTTTTTGACATCTCATCTTCATCAAATCTTGCTTGTTTAGATTTATTATAATCTGAATCAATGATGACAAAACAGGAATTATTAGCAATAAGTTTGTATTTAAGAAAAAAAAACCTCCCCAAATACTTGTTTTTAATTTTGTTTCATTTTTCCTGAGAACTGAAAAAATGGAAAATTCAATTTTGTTATCTAATTCTTTCTTCAAGAAAAGGAATGATGCTATGTAACAGGAAGATTTTCTACAGAGGGTCATAGTAAATCTTATTAGTCTATAATTCCTAGTAAGTGATGCTTGCCAGGGGAAAAAATGCATTTCTGCTTTCAGGATGCTGTCAATCACTTCCTTGTTTTAGTGCTCTACTGGGACAGTTTTGGATAAGTTGGAGGATCTTTTCCTGTCCTCGGCTACCCTAACTAGGAATCAAAGAATTAGAAAGGCAGCAGAGCAGGCAGTATTTATTTATTTCTAAATTAGAAACCAGGAACTAGCTATTGTGCTTGCGCAAAAGAATATGGCAAGTCTTTAAAGTTTGAGATCGAAAAGGCTCTTCTGTCCCTCCCTGTGAGCTGAACTTGACATTTAGAACAATGAAACAACACAGAGAATCTATAATAATCCTTTTCTGCACATTATGTTCCATTTCATGTTATTGGTATATTTCCATAATCTGTGTCAATAATTGAAGTTTTACTAACTTACATCACTTGTCCAAACAGTTTACAATTTTTACACTATACATTATGATCTTATGAGCCTGTCAAGTTATAGTACTATACCCCAAATTCAGAAAGTAATAGTATATTTTAGGAGTATTTTTTAAAAATATTGGCTATTTTTAAAAAAATTCCAAGCTTCAACTTTCCACAAATCCTACAACTCTAAAGTGTGGGGTTTTTTTTAATTGTATCTTTGGCTGGAGTATTCCACTGTTCTATTAATATATATACTGTTAGATTATGCAAAAAAGAGCAAAAGCTATGTTATTAGTCTGTAGGATTAAGAAGTACAATCAGTTAAGTTACTATTTCCATTATAAGATCTATGAAATGAGGCACAATTCTTGTTAGACTTTATTTATCTAAAATTACCTGGCAACATTTTTAGTGCAAAAAAAAAAACAACCCGGTCTCTACATTAGTCTTAGTTTCTGAACTAGGAAGCAATGTCTAGCAATTGAGGTAGTTTCTCAAAGTCCATAAGTTCTAGAGCAGTATTTCTCTTTATCAAAGGAAAGTAAGTAATTTATAGAATCCTCTCCTACAGTATATAGAACTTACATTAAGTGAGTTATTCTTTGGGTGCATCATATTCCTGCTATTGCTGACATTCAGATAAATAGGCAGAATGCATTGCTTACTTAAAATTCAGGTTGTTTAGAAAGAAACAAGAAAATATATTTAACATTTTTGTTCTTGATGATTTAGAAATGTACAGGAAATTGTACCTTGCCTAATGTTGACATTAAGATCCACTTTAATACATTTGCAATTTTAAATATCACAGTAGATTATAGTCCTGGAAACATTTCCTAGCATTAACATTTTCAACAGCAATGTGTATTTATCTATTTTCTTTTCTTAATTCTTTTCAAAGTGTCTATGAATAAAAATAAAGTAAATTTTCTAGAAAGCATGAAAAACTTTATACATAAAATTATACATAATGGGCATTGTATTAAAACTAGTATTTCCAAAAATACAGTTAACATCTGTGTTCCATATCTGAACTTTGCAGTGCATCATAAGAGAATTATAGGTAGTCCTCAATTTACAAGAGTTTGTTTAATGACTGTTCGAAGTTACAACAGAAAAAAGTGACTTATGATCAGTTTTCACATGACTCATTCCCATGGTCATGTGATCAGCATTTCCATGGTCATGTGATCAAAATTCAGACACTTGACAACTAACTCATATTTATGATGGTCGCAGTGTCTCAGGGTCATATGATTACCTTTTGCAACCTTCTGAGAAGCCAGATTCACTTAACAACCATGTTACTAATTTAACAAGTGCAGTGATTCACTTAATGGTGGCAAGAAATATTGTAAACCGAGGCAAAATTCACTTAACAACTGTCTTGCTTAGCAACATAAATGTTGGGCTCAAGTGTTGTAAGCCGATGGCTATCTGTACGATGCCCATTTTTACCTCAATATTTCCACTCTATGCTTTAAAATGTATATTGCAACATCGTAGATGAGGATGGTGCTCTATTCAATGGAATGTACTGTCTCTTGTACAGAAATAGCTAATTTCTGCTCCTTTCTTTATCGTCTTGCTTCTTATCCCATATTGTAATAAGAAAATCCCTTTCATTTCAGTCCCTTTAAAAAAAAATATGGTAGCAAAGGCAACTACCCACTTCAACTTAAAGGAGACATAAACAGTACAGATTTTTTTAATGGTTTGATTTGCTGATACATATTTCAATGGATTAGACCAGTCAGCCAAAATTCTAGGAATTGAAGTCTGCACATCTTAAAGTTGCTGAGGTTAAGAAACACTGGATTAGACTATAAAATTGGCTTTGGCTGCATTGAAAGGATATGCTGTTATGTCTTACCATTACTCAATTTTCATAGATTTCTGATTTCTCTCATAGCTTAACCACACCATACAATAATTGTATTAAATCTCTTGCATACTAGAAAACCAGTAAACTGTGTACAGAATTCAGAATTGAAAATTATTTTTATGGTAGCCATCTATTTTATTATCCAATAAACCAGATGATTAATTTAATAGCAATCAAAGAGATTTTATTCGTGAACTAATTCTCTTAGTGTGTATTTATGGGAAAAATGAGCAGGAAAAGACATCACTTCGTACACTGTGGAATTTTTTATAGAGAGAGATGGGAGGCTAATATTGAACCTGGAATATGTAATAACCTTTTTTTTAATATGTAAAATATCTTCTTCGGCAGAGTAAGCTAGAGAGAGGACATGTGAACACATTCATTTTAGGTAAATTAAAAACATAAATTAATAGAGTATTATTAGTGAAGTTTAAAATGTTAGTTATAGAAATTAGCTTACCCATTTTGGAACGCTTCATTTTAGATTACTTGAAATTATGCCCATTTAGAAATACTATATTTCAGCTAACATCAGTGGATGTAAAGTTCTACAGACAAATTCTAGGGTGATTCTATAATATGCATATATAGAGAGAAGTGAAGATGTTGACCTCTTACTTGGAAGGCTGACAGTTCAATCCTAGGCAGCAATAGATGCTTCTCTATCACGGTTCAAAGAGAAAATATCTGCTGCGAACTTCATGTAGGCATTAGGAAAGGCATCTGGCCAGTAAACGCTCAGCTCCATTCAGTCACCCCAACTCCACCCCGAAACAAAGGGATAAAAGGGTCATAAAAAGAAAAAAAAGGAAATCTCATAAGCTTTTTATTGAAATCAAATGCTCTTATGAGATCACCATAAGAAAGGACTTCTCTGTTTTATGGAATAAATTGTATTAATCAGTAATGGTTGACCCATGCCCATGAGTATCCTCGGGAGGAGTGAGAAGGGACAAACGATATCTGCACTGTGATCATTACATAAATGAAATAAAGTCCTGTATATAATGTGCATCATATGTATGAAGTTGTTGTTAGTCACGAAGTCATGTCTGACCCATCACAACCCCATAGACCATGTTCCTTGAGACCTTCCTGTCCTCTGCCATCTCCCAGTCTCCCAGAGTCCATTTAAGCTCACGCCGACTGCTTCGGTGACTCCATCCAGCCACCTCATTCTCTGCCGTCCCCTTCTTCTTTTACCCTCAATCGTTCCCAGCATTAGGCTCTTCTCCAGTGAGTCCTTCCTTCATGTATGAAGTTGCATTGATGCATAAAACATCACCAAAGGCTGAAACAGGTTGTAAATTATTCCTTTAAGAATAAGCACAACAAAAACCCTGTTGGATTCACCCAGAAAAACTAGCTAGCTCAGCATCTTTTTTCCCCACCACTTCTGCTATTTGTATTCCATGCTATTATAAAGCATACTTATCAATAAACAAATAGAGCTTTGGATATATTTAACAGATAACAATCTAAAATTAATACATAAGTTTATAAACAATTTCTTGAGTCACTTATATCCGATTCAAGAAATGTTCAATGTTCAATAGTGAGTCAGACTTTTCTCCAAAGTTACTGAAGTTCACTTAGCTAATAATGAACAAGACTTTGCACTATTTGATAGATTTTTGTTCAACAACACTACATGCAGCCCCAAAAAAGGAGGATCCTGGAACTGTTGCACAGACCTCATCCATCACATCTCTAGCTTATCTGTTAAGTGCAACCTGTTATAAAATAGCATTAGTGTCTGCCAAAGTATCTCACCAAAGTCTCTTTTGATGATTCTTCTACAATATCGGTGATGATCCTCATCTGGATTTGCCACAAATTCTTCTAGCAAGATGCCTTTTTTCCCCTAAAAAATTAACATTTAGAATAGCGAGTACATTATAGTGTCTTTTAATTTTCAGGTCAGTCCAGGTGATAAGAATGACCTTTACAACTGAAACATCGTATTGAAAATTCTGATACTGTATATAATATTTACAAATGGGAATGCAACTCTTTCTTTTATATAGTATGAGAAAATGCACTACTTGCATCTGCTGATTGGACTTTCTGAGAAGTGATCTACTACCTGGTTACCATGAGTTCAAAAAGTCCTACCCACCTAGATATTGATTGCAGGAAGTACGATTTCAGCAACAGAGTGGTCAATGTCTGGAACTCACTACCTGTCTCTGTTGTCACATGTTCAAACACTCACTCCTTTACCCTCAAACTAACCTCTATTGACCTCACCCCATTCCTAAGACGTCTTTAAGGGGCGCACAAGTGCCTACCATCCCTGTCCTACTGTTCCCATTTATTCGTACCTATTTCATGTATATATACTTATGCTTATTCTTATTTCTATTATATTGTAAGTGTTTGACAAATCAAATAAATAAAATAAATATGTAACTATTGCAGAAAATAGTTTGATAAATTGTGTGTCATTCTTATCAGTAACCCTGAAAGAAGAAAAAGCAAAGAGATTCAGGAGAAAGTGGAATTTTAGCACACTAGGTCTTGAAAGGAAGATGGGAAAGTTGTCATAATTGGAGGTTGTAACCTGAGATCTTAAGAAATTTGAAAGAGAGAAAATGTAATTGTATACTTTTCCTAGATATGCAGGCTCATTTTATCACAGTTAATTCTCATCCATGTACCCCATAGGTTTTAAAACGATTCTGCCTCAAAATATATAAACGCCACTTATCTTTTCCTTTTAAAAAGAAAGCAGCGTTAACTTGCAGGTAGAATACTGATTTTTGCTTCCAAAGCAAAAGTTTTCAGATATCAAATGTTTTTAAGGAATGAGAAATTATGGATATTAATGAATGCAATGCAGAAAACTAAGGTGTCCTTGATGGTAGCTCTTGCTGTCAACTTATAGATAATTTGAAGGTATTAGTGCTGCTTCTGTTAAAATTGTGAGGGTGGAGAATGCATATGACTCCTGTTTCAATTATAAATGCCAATTCTAGCAGCATTCTACACTATAATTTAATGATTTCTTTGAATCACTGTAGGAAAATATGGTTCTTTGAAAATCAACATTCCTTGGGTGTAATAAAATCACTTTATTTATGGAAGAGTGTTCCATTTATAGATGAACAATTAAACTGAATGCTGATTGAAAAAGTCTTTATTTAACTGGGGTCCTCATGCATCTTTATAAAAAAAATCATAATGCTATAATGCAGACTCTGAAGATTGTATCGACCCTAGCTTCAACCCATGCATTTGATTTCCATTTAGTTCTGAATTAAGATCATGTTCTATTTTCTAGCAATTCAGGAAGGAAAAGACAATGTGAAATCCAATTTTACAACCATTATTTGCAAAACATGAGAATACAATAAATTAGAGTGAGATTCTTAAATTTTTCTATGTTTTCTTCTCAGCTGGAATTGTTTGTTCCTTCCTCTACAGGATTCGATACTAGCATATTACCTATCTGTAAGGATTCATTGGGCTGGATGTTCAACAAACTGGATATGAACTATGACCTTCTCCTTGATCACTCTGAGATCAATGCTATTTACCTTGATAAGTATGAACCATGCATTAAGCCTCTCTTCAACTCCTGTGACTCCTTCAAAGATGGAAAGCTTTCCAACAATGAGTGGTGTTACTGCTTTCAGAAGCCTGGAGGTAATTGACCAAATTCAACCTCAGAGAAAATGGATTACAAATCAGTATGCTATACTTTACTTCCAATAAAATTAAGAAGAAAAGAGGTTGTGATGCTTTGTATCACATTTATAACCATACTTCCACAATACAACTGATGTGGTATTTAATGGGAGGAACTATCATCTATCTCATCTATCTATTCATCTCAAGAGTAGCATTCACATGTTAAGTGCCTAAGGATGCCAAAATCCAAATATCCAATATTTGAGTCTAGTGAATAGCAGCTGAGTTCCTGAATAGTACAAGGAGCACCGTTATGTCCTTTCCATGTGCACCACAATGTACAGAGCCCTCTCATTTCTTTAATTTTGTTTTTATTTATTTTTATAATATTTATTGTTACATCTTAATAAACTCAAATAAACTCTGGGTGATTTTATAGGTTAAAACTCTTCAAGATATGCTGTCTTTCACCACATTAGACAATCCTAGTAAGTACTTTTCGGCTTTCTACTTCATGTTCTGTCAGCCTTTTCTTGATCTTCCGTTCTCTTATTGAATATTATTTTCTTTTCCATAGATGTATCTGCCTTCATGATGCACCCAAAGTTTTACAGCTTTTGTCTTGGGATTTGATTTCCAGTGAATACTTGGGCTTGTACTAAGTACTAAGAAGTTGGCTCGGTTGGCTCTCAAAGGAATGCATATCAGTTCTTCCCCCACCATAGATCAGAGGAATTAATCTTTTTCCTCTCACATGATAAGCCATCCCTCACATTTGTACTTCATACAGAAGAAGACCAGTGAGTGGACCATTCTAGCTTTTGATTTAATTGAAAAGTCCTGATTTTTCATGAGAGTTATAGGATTCCAAACCTTTTTTCTCATCTTTAGTATTATCCGATTCTCTTTTATATACTCCTCATTTTATCCATTCTGGAGCCTAGAACTTTCAAGCCTAAACTTATATCTTACATTCTTCTAGCCTTGATCCTTACTTTTTTGATATTCAAAGAAAACCCTACATTCTCACTCACTTGCTTTAGTAATAGCAACAGCACTTAGACTTATATGCTGCTCCATAATGCTTGACAGGACTCTTTGAGCAGTTTACAATGTCAGCATATTGCCCCCAAACAAGATGGGTCCTCATTTTATCAATTTTGGAAGAATGGAAAGCTGACTCAACCTTTAGACAGTCAGGAGCGAACTCCTAGCAGTGAGCAGAGTTAGCCTGCAGTACTACATTCTAATCACAGTGCCACCAAGGCTTTACTTTTAGAATGATCAGTCTTATGTCTTTTTCAGTTTCTGCCTCAGAATTATCTCAGGTCATTTATTTATTTTTTCTATTGATTTTGATACCATTTGTTGAAATTAAATTCCATTCTCATTGTGACATTCTGATTATTATAGAGACTCCTTATCAGAAGAATCAGATAGTTGATTCTGACATCTGCTTATTCAATAGCCATTTATCTCTACATAAAGTGCTTTCCAGAAGGATTTTCAGCTATATCTTGTTGGGATGTAGTATTAAAGCTATTCTGTAATTCTTTTAAATCTCCTGCTTTATGGATTGGGATTGCCCTTTTCCAGTCTTTCAGCCATGTTTTTTATATTTTAGTTAATAGAGAGCTATCATGATCCTTACTGTTTTCATACCAGTTTCATTTAAGCACTCTATGGCAATTTTATACACAATGGGTTTTCTAATTAATAATTATTTTATAATAATCTGACTTTCTCCTCAGGTACGACCAATTTATCATAAACTTCTTTTTTCTTGAATACAATCTTATCTAAGTTGATTGTCTCGTACAATTTGTTCATTTATTCCTTCCACCATTTTAAACAGTACTAGACAATCCATGATTCCTTGGGTTATTGTTTCAGATATATTTTCTTACCTAAATGAGAAACAGAATGACAACCGGGGAGGGGGGGAAGCAGTGGGAACAGGAGCAACTTCCAACTCCTTGCTGTCTTCCCCGTTGACTTGAAAGTGACACAGAGCATTGGAAATAGCAATCATGTGTCCGTAGTTGACCCAGCAATGTGGAAGCATGGCAGCACTGAAGCAATCACAACTTTGCCAAATTTAAATGCTACAGGAGTAATGGGTCCTGCAATTCATCTCTAATGATCTAAGTGCTAGAGCCCACTGTAACTACATAGCCAAAAAGGCATTAAGAGTTGTTAACCTAATCCTACGTAGCTTTTTCTCTGGTAATATCACACTACTAACTAGAGCATACAAAACATTTGCTAGACCAATACTCGAATACAGCTCATCAGTCTGGAACCCACATTACGTATCTGATATTAGCACAGTTGAAAAAGTCCAGAAATATTTCACAAGAAGAGTTCTCCACTCCTCTACTCATTGTAGAATACCTTATGCCACCAGACTTGAAATTCTAGACCTAGAAAACCTTGAATTACGCCGTCTTCGGTCTGATCTAAGTATGGTATATAAAATCATACATTGCAATGTCCTACCTGTCAATGAATACTTCAGCTTCAACCATAACAACACAAGAGCACACAATAGATACAAACTCAAGGTTAACCGCACCAAACTTGATTGCAGGAAATACGACTTCAGCAACAGAGTGGTCAATGTCTGGAATACTCTACCTGACTCTGTAGTTTCTTCCCCAAACCCCAAAAACTTTCATTTTAGACTGTCTACTATTGACCTCACCCTTTTCCTAGGGGGTGTGCATAAGTGCACCAATGTGCCTACCGTCCCTGTCCTATTGTTTCTTTTATTTTTCTTATATGTACCCATTTCATGTATTCATAACTCTGTATATACTTATACCTATTATTTTGTAAGCAATTGACAAATCAAATAAATAAAATAAAAATAAATAAATAAATAAATAAATCAGCCCATTTGAGATACATTGATTCAAAAAAAAATTTCCCGCATAGTGTACCATTTCACTCAATTAAAGCTTATAAACAGGAGAATTTTAGTGGCAATTTTCTATCATTAAATCCTTTTCATTCATGTTCCTTAAAACATTAACATGATATTGGATTATTTCTGCAATTTCTTTTAATTCTCCTAATCCCTTGTTCTTTGTTTTTGTTTTTTCTTCTCCTCCATGTTTTTATGAGCTTTTCAGCTTTCTCTTTTAATTTCTTTCCACAAAGGTTCAGGGTATTTGCCCCTGACCTCAAACTTACATGCCTCAGGAATAGGTTACATCTGATTGGGATTTGATTCTTTTTAGTCTTGTTCGGTCTAAAGCATGTTTCTGTGATTTTCAGTTGATAGTCTGATCCACATTCAGCACTTTACAGTGTTTTACAAATCAACAGAGAATTTTCCCATATGTTGCTTGCATAAGATGTAATCTATTCCATTACTGTGTTGTTCATTTGGATATATTCAGATATATAGCTGTCATTTGGATTGGGAAAATGCATTATCAACAAAATGATTTTTGTCATCAGCCATTGGCCTGTAGGTTCCTAGTTCATATTTTCAAATAGTTTTCAATGGAGATTCCTTTCAGACTTTTTCATCAAGTCAATATTTATAGCTTGGCCCAATTCATAAATGGAATATAGCGTAAACATTCCTTTAGTCCTTTTCTGCACCTTTTGGCATAGCAATTAGTCCCATAACTGGTATACTTTCATTAACTTGACTTATAACATTGTCTGCTCCTCCAAAGTAAATTGGATTAATAGAAGATTTCCCATACCCATATCTGTTTATTGCCACCTGTATCCCTTTGAGAGGGAGAACAAAAACATTTATTTATATGCAGAGCTTATTTGAGATCAAGGAACAGCTTTTTCCCAGATGAAAGAAAGGTTTTCTGTAGTATAGTAAATTAAGATTATTTTTCTGTGAGAGCAATGATGTCTGTTTTGGAGCTGTTTTTCCTATCCAAAAACATAATTTCAGATATTGAAATATTTTGCTCTTTTCCTTTGGTTGTTTCATTTACATTCTTCATTTAAAGAGAACAAGGGAAGATTGAATGGCGGCTTCGGAAAGACACCAGCCAGCCAGTCTCTAATACATTCAAGGAAAAATTTATCAAATTTAATATATTCTTTTGCATCTTTCTTTTTTTCCCCATTTCATGATGTATTAGTCTTTTTCATGCCATTCTCCCCTCTTTATTATGCTTTATATGTTTTGAATCCTAATATTTCATTTTGAACAAAATACTCACTTTTCATCCACATTTTTCCAATTTACTATTCTTTACTTTCTCCAGATTTTTCTTGCTAAACTGCAATTTTGTATAAACATAAACAAAGCTATTATTACATAAGCAAAAGACATCCACGCAGGACATGGAATTAGAAATCTACAGAGTATTCTGCAAAGGTTGGGAGTCTGTTTCCATGTCCTCAGAAGCAGCTCTATATCAACATGACACCTTCTCCATCCCATCTGTTTCAATAATAGCCTAAGCAGGAATAACAGATGATTTGGGGCTGCTTCCAAGAGAAGTGGAGAACAATTCCCATCTGCGATATCCCATAAAGAGTTTTGCAAACAATCTTCAGTCTTCGTAGACATTCAGCTTATAAGTAGGGAAGGAAGACCCAGGAACACACCAAAAAGGACTGCCCTTCTCCATGGTAGGAACAAACATGTAAATCATGCATGGTCTTCTACTCAACTACTACAAAACACGCCATGTTCTATCACATGAGGACTTTGTTCCATTGATTAAGCAGCAGGGTGCTCCATAAATACCCTGAGAAATATAGATCCTGGTCATCAGTTGCAATTAAATCTTAAGAACTGCTTCAGTTGCTATTAGTGTATAGCTTAGAAAATTGCATAAAATGTGGAAATTAATTGACAAGCCAGTGGTAAATTAGCATCCTGTTTATATCAGGCTGATGAAGAGAAAGGGGGGGAAAGTATTTAACAATAAAATGGCCCCCAAACATTATTTTTAAGCATAACGGGTTGTGCTTTTTTTAATTGGTAAAGCTAATGTCATGCATTTGTTTTGCTATATTGTACAAGCATATGTAGTTCATTAATTCCCAGGTGATCATTAGGCTACACTGCCTGTCAATTGTGAAGCTAATCATTAGAGGGTCTGTCCCTCACCATCTGGAAACTCATTCTCATGAATTATGTTTTAGGCCTCCCGTGCCAGAATGAGATGAACAGAATTCAAAAGATGGGCAAAGGGAAGAACTTGATGGGTAAGTTTAGTGATTTGCTTCCCACTCACTCAATCCATTAATTATTTAATAAATTATTATTATTAAAAGTTCATAAATGTATTTATTTATTTTTATATGATTGTCTTTCTCATCTGAGCAGCAAACAAGTTACAATAGAACAATGTAAAACATAAAACGTACAAATACTACACGTTTAATTCGAAAGGAAAACATCAGACAGAATAAGAAATACAACATACAATATCAACCCACTTGGGCTTAACTATCTACATAATTCTAATGCCTGGGCAAACAACCAGGTTTTCAGAAGGCAAGGAGGGTTGGATTCAATCTGATCTCAACATCAGAAATAGCCCAAGAACAATGTAAAGAAATCTAGCCAGAGTTCAGCTCTTTATTTCCTGAAACCATACAGACAGGATCTTGCCAGACTAAACCTATAAGGTGCTAACCCAACTGATATATCATGGAGATTCTACAGGGCATCAATCCTACATATCTTCCTCTTCCCACAATCCAACTCTGTACTGTGCTGCCTTTTGTCTCACCCCTATCCTTGGAACATGCTCTCTCTTTCCTGGGAACCTGCTGCATTACTCTCCGTCACATGGCAAGGTGTACTATAGGGCAGGTCTGTGCCAGAAAAGGCACAGTTCCTAGGTTCCACAGGTTGGCATTCTTTAATTGATGGGATCCAGATCTAATGTATTATATGATGTAATCAGTTCCTATTGAAATAGCAATGGTTCTTGTTTTTTCCACTTTATAAAATCACAAACAGAACTGAAGAATAATATATGTGATTCTTGACTTGACATCTTTATAGCAAAAGGACATTGCCTTCTTGCCAAAATCTCAAATCAGTCCATTAAATTAATTTTACATTGGATACAGTTAGATATATATTTGTCTTATTGGTTTAGAAATCTAAAGCATAAGAAAAGAACTAAAGCTACATTCACAATCATACTAACTTTAAAATAAGGTCTACTAAATTCAGTTGACCTTCCTGAGTCAACATGCATAAACGGTACTTATTTATTCTTTTGCTTCCTTAAAGACTAAATTGTACTTTTTAACAATATTATAATGCTAGAAATATCAAGACACTAATAGATGGAACGTCTTTGGAAGCTGAAGAATCCATCTGTTAAATTGCAGGATACTAATAATGGAGATTTAAAATCTATAATTGCATTATCTTCTGTATTTAATCATCCATGATTAAAATAAAGTAATATATTAGGAAAATAATTTGAAACGAATTGATTCAGATGAAGGTGGCATGAAATCCTTCCTTTCTTTGTTGCATTGTTTCAGCCTATTGATTAATCTCACTGATTATTTTGCATGCTATCTTGGGACCAAGCCCTATTTAAGCCAATGTAATTTATTTTTAAATAGGATGGCATGGTTAATAGGACTGTGGCCACCTTGTAAATAATTGAGAAGAAATACTTTCACAACCATATTATCTCTCTGGTATATATCTTTAAAGCTACCTAGTTTGTTTTTAAAAACAGCAACCTTAAGAATTTGAGAAAAAAAAGGACTTCTTTAGTGAATGAAAGAGAGATGCTGTGTTTATGTGTGATTGAAATAATTTTTTACACACAGCCTCCCTAGCTAATTTCTGATTAACCCACTCTCTATAACTGGAACTGTTGAAGCAGAATAACAGAGTTGGAAGTGTTCTAGTCCAATCTTTTCAAGCTTTGGTCTTGCTTATTTATTTGATTTGATCTTGGTACCAACCAACTCCAAATTGACTTTGGACAACTCACATATGACAAAATAAGATTTTTTTAGAGGCAATAATCAATAAATGATGAACAACCAAATAACCTAGATAAATACATACAAAATGCACAGCACAAGGCCTGATAAAACAGTCAGCTCTTGAAGTTCTTCTCGAGTATCATCAGAGTGGAAATCATCTGATTATGAGCCACAGTGGTGCAGTGATTAGAGTGCAGTACTGCAGACTACTTCTGCTGACTGCCAGCTGACTGCAATTTGGCAGTTCAAATCTCACCAGGCTCAAGGGTGACTCAGCCTTCCATCCTTCTGAGGTGGGTAAAATGAGGACCCAGATTGTTGGGGGGCAATATGCTGACTCTGTAAACTGCTTAGAGAGTACTGTAAAGCACTGTGAAGTGGTATATAAGTCTAAGTGCTATTGTTATCTCAGGGGGACCTCATTCCAAAGGGAACATAATAGTCATCCCAACAGGTGACAATGTCTAATTGAAGGGACTTGGTTGGCTCATTAGGATGGCTAGGCAGAAACCTCTGGAGATAAGTGGTCCTTTGATAAAACTCTGTTAGAACTCTTGGAAATTGGATAAACACTGAATCAACAGGATTCATTGAGATGAATGAAACTGCTTTAAAATGTGTGCTATCATTTCCAGCCAGCTCTAGATTAGCAATAGCACTTAGACTTATATACTGTTCCATGGTGCTTTAGAGCACTCTCTGAGAAGTTTATAAATGTCAGCATATTGCCCTCAACAATCTGAGTCCTCGTTTTACTGACTTCAGAAGGATGAAAAGGTTGAGCCAACTTTGAATCCCATCAGGATTGAATCCCAGGCTGTGGGCAGAGTTTGCCTGCAATGCTGAACTTAATCACTGTGCCATCAAGTTGCAATTCCCTTTTGTACACTTTTCTTTCTGTATTTTCCTACAATTGCTCTTCCCCATTTGTATCTGTGAAGCACAGTTATTGACATCTGTTAGCTAACTGGAATCTAATACATTCTTTAGGATTCAAAAGCAATACACTGGAAACGGGGGAAATGCCAAAGAGTATATTTATGGAATAAAAATTGAAAAAAAATCAGAGAAATTCCAATCCATATCCCTTCAGCAGGATCCAAATCCCAAGAATGGTGACAGATGGATTCCCCTGGAACTAAGAATCCCATAACAGCCTTCAGGACTTTGGGTCTACACTCAGGTTTAAATTGTGTGGGAGCTTTTGGCACCTTCCCAGTCAGGCCATAAAACTGAAAGCATCTTGTGGAAACCTTATTGGACACTTGATCATAATTTTTAGACAGTGGAACCCTTGCCACGAATATTGTTTATTGAAGACAAGGTCTTCAGCAGACAGTACCTGGGGATGGTCTAATGTTATGCCTTATCAGGACCTTGGGAACCCAGATAAGTGACCCTTTGTTAATGAGAACATTGCTCTTAGGTAGCTATTGTTCCTCTTCCCTTGGCAGCTATTAGAATGAAGAGCTGGTGTTGTCCTCTATCTAAATGGTTACAAGCAGGAATACAGATAAGGAGCAGGCGAGAGTGATTAACAACATGCAATCCACACAACCTAAGCTCCTTTGTGAAGGAATTTGCAATGCAAAGCAAGCCAAGTTACATATAACGTGTCTAAATAATCCTTTCTGCACGGGTACTTCCTGTATATGTAAAGAGTCAAGGGGAGTCTATACCACTAGTCCTCACAGTTTTCTGGGAGAACCAAAGCAGGACCATTAAAAGAACATAACTGCATCCCTTCTAAAACTGCAATTTTGCAAAGTGAGATTACCTAGCTATGAAGTTTGCCATGAAAAGCAGTTGAACCCATAGAGGCAGAATTAATGGCCAGAATAACTTTGCGTACATTTGGAAACAAAATATAATCCAGTTAGCATCATATGTTCTGGGTAAAATAATAACCCAAAGTCTACTCCTGTGGCCATTGTCACAATCAGTGGGAATTTCTTTCCTTTTAAGGGTGTGGAGTCACAATATGACCCCTAAAGGTAATTTTCCCCTATTAAATGTCTTGCTGCCCCAACCTCCCAATAAAAACAACAACATCCACCTGGTTTAGGATAATAAATGAGAATTAGCCTGGAGAGCTTTGAGCACAAAAAGTTAAACATTCCATGTCTGTTGAATCCTAGACTTTAATTTCATAATCTCATATACTTAGCTTCCACTAATGCTACTAGTTTGCTTCATGGAATTAAGATTTCTTTAATGTGCTTGAAAAGGAAAAATATATATTATTTTCACCACAGTTGCTTAAAATTAGGCAAGACAAAAAGGTAAAGACTAAATTAACTGTGACTCCTGGTGACTAATTTGAGGCATCCGTGTTATTTTCATGGCATCATGACAGAGATGTTTTTTCATTGGCTTCTTCTCAGATGATTTCTCAACTTACCATTCTAGCCTACAAAGCTTTGGCCTTTCCTGGTGGTCTTCCATCCACAGACTACTTAGATCCAACCCTGCTTAGCAATTAAAAAAACAAAACAGCCTCCAAAAGTTGGCTTGGTACTATTATCAAATCTGAGCTAGACTGTACAGCTATTTATAAACTATGTTTGTAACTTTTAAAAATTGGACAGTCACTTTAATATCTGCAATAGCCGAGATAGAAAATGCATTTATTTATAATGTATGAAATATTAGAGCGATTTCTCATTTCTCTGTCTCTTAGGCAAGTAATAGCATGGCATTTCAAGTAATGCATTTTCTTCGTTTTTTCCTTCCATGGGAAATGGAGTGAAAAGAGCCCTTTTGACATATACGCACACTTTGCAGAGACTATAGAATTGGTGAAAGAAGCTCCTTTTTCATTATTACTACCAGTAAATCAAGGAGCATCTATCTGACAAAAGAGTGAGGGTTCCTCTAACTGCCATCATCCAGTATCATAATAAAGGCTGCCTCTGTGCATGAAAGTGAAGCAGAGGATGGAAATTACCACAGAGGCACCCGTGAGGAATGAATCTAACTGATCTCCAGGGAAAAGTAACTGGGGTTGTAGAGATGCCTTCAAGTGCATTACCGCTGTAACTGCTGAAGCTGATAACAGAAATAAGCCAATTTTCTTAAGGCAGTGTTGGAAGAAATGTCCATCTTAGTTCAGTTCCAAGTGAGGGAAAAGGCACTGGGAACATGGAGACTGTTTGGAAATATGATTTAATGGTGGATGGGATCACATGCCTGGGAACTCCTAGGTGAAAAAGGGCAATCACTTGCTTCAAGATGTTGGGTGAAGAAAACAGAAGACCGAGATGCTGAGAGTGCCTGAGTTTTATACCCTCCATTGGGCCCCACCTTAGTGTTTCCTGTTTCTGTATAAGAAATGTATCCCATTGGCTGTCAGACTCCCAGGGGCTGGGGGTCTTAACTAACTTTCTAGGCTTTGTCTGTGTCCCAGGCTTGTTTGAGTGCTGGCTGAAGGTGCCATGTGGTGAGATGGGTAGAGGGTTAGCTTTGTTATGTAGCATAGACTGGCTCGGGCCTTAATGGCCCATTGACAAAAATGTGAGTTTGTACTTCTCTTTTAGGGGGAATATTCTGCCTTTTTTTTTTTAGTATATCCTAAAATATTTCATTTTTTCTAGGAGAGGGGTAGGTTATAACTTCCAACAGCAGGACCAATTAATTGAACAGCTTCAGTTATTTATTTATTGGATTTATTTATTTATTTATTGGATTTATTTATTTATTTGTTTGTTTGTTGTTTATTTATCTATCTATCTGCTGCCCATCTCTTAGTGAACAACTCTAGCCAGTCTCTAGCATTGTCTATTCAGTTGTACATAAAACGAGCTTGTATCATGGAGTTTATTATAAACAAATCATCCCCCAATTATTCAGCTCATTGACCCCTTCATCGAGTTTCAGATGGTTCGTCAACCCCCAATATACAGTATATTGTGTAAAAAGTAATTTAATAAATGCTACTTTAACTAATAGCACTATGAACAATAACAACAATAATAGAAACAGCTCAAGGCCTTGCTGAGGGTTGATCATCCAAACCTGGGGAACACTGTCTCACTGCTGGCCACCTCAACTTCAGGACGAGGGATTAGTATGGATCTCAACACCAACCAGATTAATTGACCTCAACTGATCTTCCATCATTCCATCATTTATCAGCTTCCTACTGACCACCATACATTTACTGATCCCCTTTTGACCCTTAGCCACTTATCGATCCTTTGGATAACCCTATCAACCCTTGGGGGGTCAATATTGACCACTTTTGGCAACCCTGTTATAAAATGAAAGCATGCCTAGAAAATTCTTTTCTTTTCTTTCACAGAAGAGCTCATGTAGCAAACTGTCTCCCCATTAGATACACCTGAGTTTCACTTCATCTTCAACCATCTCAAGACACAGAATATGTACCTTCACTGATATAACCTGGATCACATACGAAGTCAGATTAACTACTCCTTGTAGAAGACATATTATCTTTTAGATACAATGACAGATTTGGGGGAGGGGGAAATTAGGGCATCTCCCACACCTTTCCAGCAGATTTTTTTTCTGCTTTTTTTTTCCTATTTTTTTTCTGTTTCAGGAAAAAAAATGATATTATAGATTTTTAAAAATGCTAAAATAGAAATATTGACTTAGATTACTGTTAATTTGACTGTGGGTATTTGGATGTAATTTATTGTCTCATTCCTTTTGTGCCTTATACAAGTAAGCACCCTTCTCTGTCAGAGTTGTTTCTATATTGTAGTATCATGTAATTTGCACAGAGCCTTGAATTAGCTTGTCTCAGAGGTTCTTTTCAGATGCTGTCTGTCATTAAAATAGCACTATTTTTATCTCCTTAGCCACTGAATGTTTTATCCACTGGATGCTTTAAAGCTAAAAGGGACTTTATGTACTCCCCCCTCCCTTTTAATAACATGTTTATTCTCTCTGTGTTTTGTGAATTTGGTCTATCTTCCACAAAGAAGCAAAGAAAGGGGGGCTGAATTTCACTAGTTAGGTTTTTCCATACTGTTAGGCAGGAATTATGGCAGCCTAGTCTTACTCATGTCCCAGGGCTAGGGAGAGAGTATATGTGAGGTGTTTCCTGATACTTAGATGGAGACAGCAAGAACCACCAAGTGCAGTATCCAGGCAGGAAATGGAGCTAGAGTATGTAGACCCAAAGGACCTCTGGGAACAGTTCTTCCACTCTGCTACTATAGTAGGTTAAAAAATGGACATTAAGAACCAACCTCATGTCTCAAGTAATTATTTCCTCTCCTTATTCTTTCAAGATTTTTTGTGGGGGCATGATTGTTTTGTGCCTGATACAGAAGAAGGAGTCTAACTGAGCCAGGTAGATGGAGGAAAAATATTTTCTTCTTTTTCACAGTTTTTTCAACAGAGATATAAAGTAACAAAAACATAACACAAAGGTTATTCTTATTCTGAGTTTCCAGGGTTTGACAGGATAGCTAGATTAGTGTTAAGGAACAGAAGCCTCTCAAATACTACGGAGAAGTGAGTTGACGTCTTTGCCCAGCTAGTCAAAGACATCTTGAAGTTCCAGATTCCAAGAGTCTCATGCCTGAAGAGAGTGCAGATGGCTCAGCTGCACAACTGGACACAATGAACTCAGCACTGTGATGGGACCTATTGACCCACTTGAGTTAAATTAAGAAATTGTAATTAAGAAAAATGGCATTCCAGAGGGAGGAACATTAAACATTGGAAATGGAGCAAGTGGAAAGATTAAAGAGAGCAGTGTTGGAATAAGAGATTTCTCAATTAAAAATGAGAGGCTAAAGAATGGATTATTATTACTGCAACCAATCCACACTTCCAGAAGTTCCTGTGGAAAGTCCAGAATACAGGCAAAGAGAGGGTCCTACCCACTAAACTGGACATTGGAGAAAAGGCTTGCCAGCATGGAGGAAAGTCAGTTTATGTATGTGTTAAGTTAACTGAACTCTTTGTTAAGGCCTATGAAATGACTTGAGATAAATGGACAACTATGCACTATTTTTTTTAAAAATGGTGAAATCCCTGCAAGAATTGAAGCCTGAAAGTCCTAGAAGAAATGTCAAGGCTCTATGGTAAAAGATGTCTGATTTATTTAAGGCCTTCACTCAAAGAGTGGACATGACATATACCTGATGTAAACAGACAGCAGCCAATACAATTAGGAAAATCAAAACCATGATGAAACTGAAACAGTTCATGGCTAACTACTCAACGTATTTAAGATCAAGCATTTCTAATGGTACTAAGAAACTTGAAAGACACTAAGACCAATAGTAGTGTACCAAAGCAACCATCCCAAGATACTCACAAGACTTAAGAAGAATTCTGGTTAAAGTCAGTCTAAGATTTATACCATGTCAAGCACTAAAAATACTACAGTACATTAAACTACATCATCCAATATACCACTATGAGCAAGGTTCCTGACAAGACCCAGCATCCACATGTTTCAGGTATAGAGAAGTGGGACATGCCAAGAAAAACTCAAGTTTAAACCAGATTGAGTCAAAAAGTTTAAGGCAAGAATAATCTTAGTAATAGCAATAGCACTTAGACTTATATACCACTTCACAGTGCTTTTTACAGCCCTCTCTAAGCAGTTTACAGAGTCAGCATATTGCCCCCAACAACCTGGGTCCTCATTTTACCAATCGTGGAAGGGTGGAAGGCTGAATCAACCTTGAGCATGGTGAGATTCGAACTGCCAAATTGCAGTCAGTCGGCAGTCAGCATAAGTAGCCTGCAGTACTGCACTCTAACCACTACATCACCACGACTCATCTTGCAGTACATTGTTTTCTAAATGCACTGAGAATACTATTCCACCCATGAGGTGTCAATTTAATACTATATGGAGATCCAAAAATCATCTGGAAAGATACTAGAGCCAGGATTTTCCCAGGCACCACAAATGCAAATAAACTATTCTTGGGAAGCCAACCTTCAGTGGAAGTGGTTGGAGAATAAAGTGGGATTTTGTAAGGATGAAGGATCATCCCTATGTTGTGCCATTCTGGGATAATTTACCGTGATGGGTCTAATATGGTAGACCCTTCCACTAAGAGAAAACTTGTATATTCTAAACATTCTTGTGAATATTTCCAGCAGTATTTCTAAAGACTTAGTAATTTTCTGATTCTTTCCAAGGTAGCATTCATTGCATACATCTATGGTTGAAAAAAGATTGCATTGATTTGTGCTGTGGTTAATAATAAAATGGAATGTATGGCACTTGTGTGTGTGTGTGTGTGTGCGTGTGTGTGCATAAGTTCATTTTAGTGATTGCTTTGGAGTAACTAGCTAGCACTACATGGCACAGATTCCTTCACATAATATTTCCTTAAGTACATATCCAGCAAAATGAATGTGAGATGCATATCTGCAGTATCCAGTACACTGTTCTTAGACAATTATTGGGAGAGAACTGGCAACAACTGGGCTGGATATTTAAAGTAGCAAACTTTACTTCTTCATAAACTAAAATAATCCCAGGTAACAGTGGTGGATTAAGGCTCACTGGTGCTCTAAGCACTGACAAATCTTGGTGCCCCTCTCCTTCGTACATACTGTACGAACAAAGCCATATTCTCAACTTTGTGGTGCCCCCTGTGGGCCTGGTGCCCTAAGCATGTGCTTAGTCTGCTTAATGATTAATACACCACAGCCAGGTAAGCTTTGGCCTCCATTCATATTGAATATCTGCCTTGTATCAAAGTATCTAATTTACCTAAGAGGCATTGATTCAGGAATAAATAAGAGGCATAGTAATTTTGATCTAGCTATATGGAATCCAAAATCTGGAAAAATAGTGTTTTGCTTGCCTCCAGGTACCTTCATCCCCCGCTGCAATGAAGAAGGCTATTACAAAGCAACTCAGTGTCATGGAAGTACTGGCCAGTGTTGGTGTGTGGATAAGTATGGAAATGAGATTGCTGGCTCTAGGAAGCAAGGGATAGTAAGCTGTGGTGAGTAACAACAGACTTCCTGCAAGAAAATATGAATTAACTCTAATGCTGGCTAGGAAAGCACAGCATGACATAGAAGAAATGTATTAGGACAACCATCTTCATGTTTTTGCATTTATTAAACAGATGTGCTCATACAAAAAACATCTCTTTCTAAGCATGAAAGACAATATATGATTGGTAACAGTATCCAGTCTGCTTTTCCTGTCAGCTTAACAAACAACAGTGGTTTATATTTATGTAAAATATTCTGGTGGAGTGATGATTGGGGATATATATATATATAGAATGTTTTGTTTGAGGTTTAAAATAATATGAGGTACTCCATACGCAGGGGAGTGGGAGACCCACATACAAATAAGGCATTTATCAGAGTTGCTTTAGGATTAGGCAATGCTTCAGAAATCATTCAGAAAAGATGTTTTGAAGGAACTACATCTTTTCCTGGGGTACCCCTATTCAAAGCACATTTTTGGAATTGCAACTGAAGCATTGCACAAGCATCATTGTCACAGAAGTTTAATAGCAAAGGTTCCTGCTAATACTGCAACCACGCATATTCTTAGCTGCATGTTGCAAATGTGACATCTCAAACTAGCGAATCCCAATAAAGGCTCACTGGACCTTAAGCAGAATCCAGAATCCATTGCCCACCATTGGTGGCCATGTCCTCTCCACTCCTTTGCCTCAATCATTGTCTGTCAAATGGGATGCAAACACCACCAAAAAAGAATTCTTATTGCCAAGTGCCAGGACAGTGATCAGGTGCCCAGGAAATTTGTTCTTTTCCAAAAAGAGGCAATAAGCACACCAGGTATGAAAGGATTTCAAGCTATATTATTAACTCAAGCAGACAAAATTAAGAGCGTAATATAAAAAGTATACCTATCAAGCAACAGAATACCTAAATCTCTTATAAACTCCTAGGGCTCCTTAATAACTATAGCAGAGATACTCAAAGAGCAGCCAGATTCCACATTACCCAGTGTTAGGTTCTGCACAGAAACTCCCAACAAGCAACAATAGCACTTAGACTTATATACTGCTTTACAGTGCTTTACAACCTTCTCTAAGCAGTTTACAGAGTCAGCATATTGCCCCCAACAATCTGGGTCCTATATTTTACCCACCTCGGAAGGATGGAAGGCTGAATCAACCTTGAACCTGGTGAGATTTGAACTGCCAAATTGCAGACAGACAGCAATCAGCAGAATTAGCCTGCAGTACTGCACTCTAATCACTGCAGCACCATGGCTCAATAACCAATTTTTTTTTTTTATCGAAACCTGGCATCATGTCTTCATAGCTCTGCTGTGGTGATGAGACTGCAGGACCTGATCTTGGCTGGCTGGCTGGCACATGACTCTCAAATAGAAACAGAAGATTCTCTTGCTTTCTCCTTTTTTCAGCAAGCAAGATTTAAAAACCAGCAGTTTAGTGCTCAATGAGCTTTAAACTTCTGGACTTTTCTTAAGATGGAGGAAAAAATCATAATACCTTACTAAACTCTCAAAATAATAATGATCTTCTACATTGCCACTACAAACTCCTCTAGGAGCGCCACCTGGAGGACAGGTAGAAGGCAGGCCAAGTGCAGTTTCTACAACTCCATCCTCAACTGAGGAAAATTAAAAGGGCACATTTTGGCTTTTGAGAAATGCAGTCCTGAAACTTTTTTAAAGCAATATTTATTCAGAGGCATCAATGCCTATAAATGGAAAGTCCGAGTCTGGAATTTCTTCTTTAAAATCAAAGCATGAGCAGTCATAGAGTTGGAGTTTATTTATTTGTAAGGTGACTAAATATAAGGAAATTGTTGGCGTTTAGACTTCAAGGATCCTTTCCCATTTTTTTCTAGCTGCAAAGACATTCTTTGCATCCTGTACATTTGCAATGGAAACATTCTGCATCACAGAGACTTCTGGATTTTTTTTTTTATTAAGGCACACTTTCAATTAAGAAAAGTGAAACCGGCCAGGAATAGTAGACAGGCTGACTGTCAGGAAGGTTTGTCTGCTATTATTGATCTTTGCAGGAAACATCTACTCAGCTCTCAAGGCACATACACTTTGAAAGCCAACTAAGCAATAAACAAACCACATAATTATTTTAATGCAGAACCACACTACGTTTCTTACTTTTAATCTTCTTATTGGACTTGGTAGATAGGCTCACAAATGGAATATTTCTTCTTCCATTTCCATTACATTATTTCTTGAGATGTCAAATCATGACCGACAGTAGTGTTTAATGATGCTTGTGGGGAGGTGTTTTGAGGCTTGCAATTTATTGAGACCACCAACTCATTTCAGATACCTTCGAATACTTATGAGCTGGTGGTGTCTTTCAGTCACCATTGACCTGAAATGGATTTGAACCAACTATTTAGAAATGTAAGGTTCTGTTTTCAGCTTCTGAAAACGCATGGTTTAGGGGGGTTCTGCCAGGACTGTATGCACTTTTGAGTTCCCATTGTGATATGGTCCATTGGGCAGCGGGGGGGGGGGAATGTCTAAAAATAAAACTGACAGGAAGAATGAGTATAACTTAATGAATGAAACGGTTGACGTGCCAAGGCAGAAAACTGGGCTTAAATCATAGCTGTGAATTCTTCTCCTTTTGCAGAAGAAGAGCAAGAAACCTCAGGGGATTTTGGTAGCGGTGGATCAGTGTTGTTGTTGGATGACCTGGAAGAAACACACGAAGCAGCAAAAAAGGACAAACAGAAGATACATGTAAGAGCAACTAATGAGGACGATGAAGATGAAGATGATGATAAGGATGATGAAATTGGGTATATATGGTAGTTCCCATACCTCTGAGGACTCATGTTTTGCACAATGTCACCAATCATTTTGTATCTCCGCAGAGATAATGGAAACATCAGGCATCACATGCGAAGTTCAGTCAATAACTGTATGGGCCTCCCAGTATGCACACTGATCTCCTTCCCAATTGGGCTTTCCTTTCACTTTACTGGTAGCCTCACCTCCACAGGAACAATGGAGATCAGCATGCATAGCTGAATCTGTCACTAAAGTGAACTGGGAAGACCTTTTGTATGTGGTGCACTTTGTACACTGGGGATAACTTTATACACACCTGTGCATTTGGGCTCCTGTGGCCATCATACTGCCAGTAAGGACAACTCTCTCGCCCCTTGATTTAATTTTATATACTCTGTATTAATTTGGAAAAAGGCTTTCACTCTCAAATTTTTCTGCTCTTCAGCATAACCGTATGCATTATTCTCATTTGTTTTTCACTTTTCCCATAATTAAATCCATGCACCCAGCATATCATTTTGAATGAAACAGAGACCATGGAGGAGGGGAGGGGGAGATAGTCCATAGTAAACTTCTTTCACACTACAGCTTCTGAGGTTTTCATATGGTGCATCCTTTTGCATTGTGCAATTTGCTGTCAGCTACCCACACTGCTTTCTTTTCAGCAGCTAAAGCAGGCGATCTTTTTGTCTTGCTGTGCAGAACCCGCTCGAAAAGATCAAATTGCTTTCCCGTTCTGGCTTGACTAAATTATTTCATTTTATCTCCTTCTTACTTTGCCTGATGTTGTTTAGCAAAAGGAAAGCCGAATGCCAATAGTAGCCAGTTAATAGTTAATAGTAGTCAGTTCTCCCCACTGACTATGGGTGTAGAGGACAAGATCTCAGTTGACCTTTTAGCCCATTAATCAATTTCAGTTCAGTTTAAGTTAATGAAAGTGATGCTGACTTTAAAAATAAACTGTTGATTTGCATGCTTACACACAATGCTCACCTTTCGACTTCTAACAAGAGGAACCTCCTTTTCAACACAGACGAGGAAGTCATACTCCACAAAGGCATTTCTTTGTTTCTTGTTCATCTTTTTGCAGGCTTGCAAGTCTCGAATTTGTTTTAATTGAGTTTGCGCTGATGCTATGCAAGCTTCTCCCTGCTTCCGGAATTGGACTGCTAAAAATGCTGCTTCTTTTTTTCATTTACTCTAATGATTCCTCATAGGGAAGCACTGAAACTGTCAGAGGCACTAACCATCAAAAGGAATAAGCTGTCTTTCCTTTATTTAAAATTGTTAGTATTTATTTGCTCCAGTTTAGAAGAAAAAATATCCTTAGGCAGTTGTTTCTATGGTTAATATCACTCCTAGTTAACATCACAAGAGAAACTTATACACATGAACTGGAAGAGTGTGGAATAGAATTATTCCATAAACGGTCCTGAATTATTCTATCTCCATAGCAGCATCTTGTGCTCAATTGCCATTAATTATGAGAAAATAAATGTGCTACAGCAGACATTATAACAAGTGCCCATTTTTTCTTATTAAATACAATAAAGTCAACTGCTACGTAAGTCTTTTAAATTCTGCAAAAAGCTAAGGGCCATTTAGTACAATACAAAAATATTTTTATTCTAATACAAATTAAAAAAGAAAGAAAGGGGTATATTAAAGATGCTAATTCTTTGGTATGAATTTCTATTATTCTTTCTTAATAATTACAAATGGCATCTACCCACAGATCATTGCTTATTCTATTACAGCTTGTCTTATTTATGCCTTTTGTTTCTGGCACAATGTAGTTCAAGTTGCTTTTAAACAAAAGTTATACAAGAAGACCTGAAAATGAATCCATCAAAATAATGCCAAATATGAGAGCTTAATACTGCATTTTCACTTTGTTCAACTCCTCCTAAAAAAGAGCAATCCAAATTAATTGGCCAGAAGAAAAGGTGCTTCCCAGAGAGAACCTTTTCTGAATTTTTCTCCCACAAAGATTTCTATTATTTTAATGCACAGTTTAGGCTTTGATATTTGATTCCTAAGGATATTTGATATTTGACTCCTAAGTAATCAAATTTCTATCTATCATCTACTGCGGAGCCCCAATAAAAGAAATTCATATAGTAGCTTTAATTTTTTTTTAAGCAACACTTTATCTATAGCAAGCCAAACTGTGATGTGTGTGTAGCATTTACTATGACATACAATGAAGCCATTGGGTTCTGCCCTAATTGCCATTTGGCCTCTACTTATAGCCAATAATGTCCATTGGAGGTTTGTACAGATCTCCCTAGCAAACGAATATAAACTGTTACCTGATTTTCTTACCTAGCCCTAACCGTCTTTAAAAAAAAAAAAGCCATGAAACTAATTTTGTTTAGAAGAGCTGCAACAGAAACGAGTAGCAGTTGATGCTAGAAGTTGTACTGTTGGCTATATCAGCAACGGGTCCTGGGTCAAACCTTGGAGCATTGCAAAGCTGTTACATGTTGATATCACCTTCTCACCCCAAGAGTTGTAACATATCACACTTGTAAGATACTTCAGAAAACCATGAGATGTTTTTCCCAGACTCATGCTTAAAGTTCTGTAAAATTAATGAAGTTTACTCCCGAAGACAAGTTGATGTTAAGTGCAATGTACAATACAAATTGCACTGACCACGGTCTTTAAATTTGGCTGCAGAGCTATTAAAGAAAAGTCAAAAGCCAACTGGAAGCTGTAGTATAATGCCCACTTTTCATTCTACTGATTAAAGGTGAAGTTTCTGTTTAATAAAGCTCCTAGAAATCACCTTTCCTTTAGTTGCAATGAAATGCTGTCTGTCGCACAATGCAAAGTAATTTACATTTAGCTTCATTTTCAACACAAACAGTAACATGGGAGAAGCTTTTTGAGGGGGTTTGCATATGTGTATGTGCATGTTTGTTTGGTGTCCCCTTATTGCTGAATATTAAATCAGTGATTTCTCCTACTTGACTAGCATCCACCTCTGCAACTCACAGGAAATTCTATATGAATCCGATAATAAAGTTCCCACTGATTTAAAATGGATGTAGTAGACATGATTACTTCCATAAATAAAACAGCCCTGATCTGAAACTTGGGGGGAGGAATCCAAATTGGGAGAATTGTTGGGCTTAAATGTAATATTAACAGTACATTTCATCTGATTGTAGACTTGTACAAAAACATAGTTTGTTTATCTTCTTGTTTCTTCAAAATCTGTAATCCATCTGTTGATCCCACAGTCTTATGGTAATACAGTTTTCATTTGTATGTGGTACCTCTGTGCATTCAAAGTTGCCAACACATGGTGGTGTACAATTTGTTGAAGAGGTGTTTGAAATGTTTTCCCTGAAATATAATATCCTACAGTAAACCATGGCAAAAGATGTCAACATTATAAAGGAGAAAGTCATTTCATATATGCTGAGTAGAAATGAAGTGTAACTGATAACCTCCTTAGTTTTAAGAACACATATAAAATAAACTCTTAAGGATTTGCCCTGGTCCTTCTTCATTTTGTCTGTACCTGCAAACATTGTTCTGTTTGTGATTTCCTTTCATCTAATTTTCTGTTTCTCTAGAGCAGGGGTGTCCAACCTTGGCAACTTTTAAGACTAGTGGACTTCAAGACTCATGGAATGGCTGGCTGAGGAATTCTGGGAGTTGAAGTTCATGAATCTTAAAGTTGCAAAACCCCTGGTTAGAGAAAACATTTTAAGCTTGGAAAGGGGGCAAGGTTTCAAGAATGTGCTATAAACCACCATGGATTTATGTAATTTTAGGTAGGAAACTTACAGGAACAACTATAATTATATCAATTGAACAGCAGCCTGTAAAAGAAAGGCCAAGCCTTGGTAGCCCCATGAGAGCAGAGCCAAAGAAACAGAATAGAACTGTGCCTTTGGAGGAACTGAAAACTGGCAGCTTAATTTCCCAGTCATTGTCATGAGGAATACTTTGCTTCATTAGAAAATAGTAAACATAAGCTTTGGGGAAAGGGACAAAAGGGCAAAACTACACAGGATAATCTAAGCAAGCCTTATAAACTATTATTCCTCTGAAAAACTGTGCAAAACTAGAACAAGTCCAAACACAAAGCCATGGCAGCATCTCTGAGTTTCCTATCAAGCCAGAGAATGCAGCAATTCATTTCTCATTAAACTGCTGAGGGAAAAATAATAATAATGTAACTACTATTTTGTCTTACCAAGCCAATAATAGACCTCCTGTCCTAGCTTCTCTAAAAACAAAAACAAAAATACTTTATAGCTTTTCATGGATTGAACTGCTACCGGACTAAAAATAACAATGGTGTTTGGCTATGCATATAACCAGAACACAAATTGGGTTATTTTGTACTACATTATATTCAATTTTGATACAGTGATATGAACTAGCAGCTGGTTCAAAGAGATTATAATCAATAGCAATCTATGTCGAAGACCAAGCCATATTGTGGACTTGTCTCTGAACATGCAGCTTCCATTCCACTGTTTTATTAATCATCTTTTTAGAAGATCTATATACTTCCTTTTAATTTTCTCATTGTTTCTCATCCATGCTAAACCTATTGTTGACACTATCAGTTTTTCCTGTAATTAGCTATTGGAGTTTCCACTACTACCTCATATATCTCTTCCCACCCACCCCACCCAACCAATTACAAGTTGATGCCCAAGTACTATCGTGTTACCAGGAAGATCCTCATCTGCAAAAGTTCTACCTCTTCCATGTTGCTACCTATCAGGATTTCTGCATCAGGACCCCTATTTGTGTTTGGCCAAATAATTCATATATGTTCTGCCTTCTATCTAGGAAATTCTAACCTCAGCAAATAACCATTTCCTCCAGTGTGTATGTGCATAGAGGGACAGTACTGAAAATCAACTAACTTTAGACCTATTTGAAGAGTCACAGTCTTCTATCCTAACCTTTAATAACCTCAATGGTCCTGAACTTGGTTGCAACCGAAGATAGGCAAAGCGTACCTAATAATAGGTAATGTGAGCTTGGGAGGGAGCTAAAAAGTGGCATTCCTTACTCTAAAGACTATAGCATCTAAGAACAAGGGGAAGAACAGTTTTAACTACTAGATCTCAGAGATTAAAATGTTGCTTACTTTCATCTGAAGCCTTCTTCTATTCTCTCCTTCAGTGGCATCACCTGCTGAACCATCATTAAATAAAAGAAGTTCCAATATCACATTGATATTATTGGGGAGCCTGCTTCTTAGATAGAAGTGTAGTGACTTTAGGCCTTCCCTATTTCCAACCAACACTTAAAACACAATGATATTCCAAAGATTTTTTTTCACTAATCATATTGGATTCTTTGCCCTGTGATAAGATTTTCCTTCTAAACGGTGCAGTTTTAATTGCTATTTAACAGTGATTATTATCAGAATTTAAACAAAAAAACCATGATGTAACATAATCTGAATATTATATAGTGGAGAACTGATGCATATATAGAAACCTTGCCTAAATAGTGACATTTAAGATTTACAATGAAATCTAAACTATGGCCACAGTCAATTAATGCTATATATTGGTGCATGATGTTTATATTCATGTAAACTCTTAACCACATAAGAAAACAAATGGTTCTTTTACAAATATATATTTCAAACAGCATCTGCATTATTAAGGTTATAGTTGGATTATTATAACCATTTTGGTACTCTAAAGCCAATAATACGATTTTTGATCCAAGTTATTTGCCATCTACTGAACTGGTTTTACGAATGGGTTCATAAGCACCCAGAATGGAATTCAGTATAATAATTTAGACACATGTTAATAAAGATTATGCCTGCTATTTTAGTGTGTACAGAAGCAATATTTAGAAATCATCTTCATTTTAAAAAGCTTGTAATAGCAAAAAAAATATTTAAGTCTGGTGATTTTCTGGCAAAATTAACAGAGTGAAAAAAATATTTCTAGAAAGCAAATCACATAATCTAATTGAATGATTTTATGAGGTATAAAATATACCATCAACATTGGTTATTAGAATTATTATTATTATATTTGTTCATAATTAACACCTACTTTTTAAATGATTAATGCAAGCTCCATTAAAGTCATGATATAAGAACTCTTTTGTCCTCTTGTTTAAAACTATGCTTCAAAAAAGGATTTTAGTTCATTAAAATAATAAATAAATGAGTTCTTTAATTCTGTGTAAGGTAGAGCCATCAATATTATACCCTACAGCGAATTAAGTATTCTGTTTCTCCCATTGGGAGACAAAAAGCTTTTAACTTTCCCCCAGTTTCATTTAATTTCTATTTCCCTTAAAGTGTTCCATTTTTCTTCGAATCATTGACCTTCCCAATATTAGAAAGCTGACAACTCCCATATTAAAAAAAAGAACCAAGGCAGTCCAGAAATACTCCAACCTATTAGTCTGTGTAAATGGAGCTGTTTTGAAATATGGAAGCTTTTAGGGCTGTTGCCTAATTTTCTTACATTATTCTTACTAAAAGAATAATTATGGTTTCACATTGTATTTCACATGCTGTTCCCACAAAATAGAGATTTGGTTCATTGGTTCACAGCCTCCTCTGAAATTCTGCAATAGGTTGTATCCAAGATGAAAAACTTCAGATGCCAATATTGGCATTCTCATTTAGCAACTGCCACATTTTAGTGACTGTTTGAATTATGATGAAAAAAATAACTTTATGACCAAGTGCCACATTTTACAATCTCCAGAAGTCTGTAAAGCAAAGGAAAGCGGAAGTAAGGTAATAAACACAGTCACAGTTTCACTTAGTGACTGAATTGCTTAACAGCAGGTTGTCACTAAATGAGGATTGCCTTTGAAATGATAGGCATGGATATTTTGACAGTTGCTTTCTTCCCCTGTTACTACAGGTTGAGGGATTCCTCTGGGATTGGAGGAATAAGCTGGAAATTGCAGAGGGAAAGGCAGATTGCAAACTCTGCTCAGGATAACTCTTGAGGGTGAGAGAAAATTTGGAAGGGAAGCTGGTATTGCCACCATGACACAAAATTCAGTATGAAGATGCATAAGAGATGTAAGCCTGTGCATGATGAAACTTGTCACATTGTGAGCTTCTTAAGTAAGCATGTGCAGGAGCAAACTGCTCCTCTTTGCCCAACTATCTTTTTCATATTTATTCTTATAGTTTATATTTCCCACACAGGAATCATCTGTAGAATAATACATTCTTTAGTTTCACTTTTGTTCCCGAGATTTGAATGCTAATGATTTCATATTCTTTAAGCAGCAAATGACATGGGGCAGAATCCAACAATAAGAAATAAATAACTCACACCTGTTAGCACATGGCAAAGTTAAGTGGATGGTGTTTTTTTTCTTTTACCTCCTACAGGTAATAGGCTTACCCTTAGCTTGATGATACATAATGAATCCTGGATTCTCACTGCCATCAAAGCATTTGAAATCTCACCATTCCACACACACACCCCTCTAAGTTTGTTGCTTTCCCAGCTCTCCTTTCTTTCTGTCATCCAGTTTGCTTTAACTGCACAGAAATGTCTGAGTCATAAGCATCTAAGAGCCCTTTCTACATGCATGGTACTTGGTCTTCTTATACTTTTCTCAATGCTGCTGACATCTGTTATTGCTTAATGTATAGCGTTGTAGGAGAGGTCCAAATATTAAGTGTTTCAGTTTCATGTCCCTACTGTAGATGGAATGTACAAATACCATGGTTAGAGTAGTATAGTCAATTTTGAATGCTTTTTCCCTATGAAAACTTAAAAAGAATGTGAATATTTTGCTGATTTCCTTGGTTAACTGTAAATGCTGAACTGTAGTCCTAAGTAGTTGCATTTTTGTCTGTCTTAATAAATTTTGATTTGTCCGTGATGCCTTACTGTCTGTTTTTATATTGGTAAAAAAATCTACCTGCACTTTTTTTTTTTTTTTTTGCAAATAGTATAATATACACAAAAGGAGATGTTCTTAGCAGAGGGGCATATTTCAACCAACACTTAGATAACAGCGTATAGCAGCAATTCCTTTACTCCGGAATGCACTTGGGATAACTTTATTGTTGAACTTTATGAATTTCAACAGATATATATTGGGATTTATTTAAATGTGAACACATGCACTAGAGGTAGCCCTTGATTTGCATGCGTTTCTTTAATGACCATTCAAAGTTACAACACTGGAAAAAGTGACTTAAGACTGTTTTTCACACTTATCACCCCATGTAGCATCCCTATGATCACATGATCAAAATTCAGATGTTTGGCAACTGGCAGGTATTTATACAGTTTACAGTGTCCTGGGGTCATGTGATCACCTTTTGTGACCTTCTAACAAGCAAAGTCAATGAGGAAGCTAGATTCACTTAACAACTGTAATAAGTAAGATCATAAAATGGGGCAAAACTCATTTAACAACTGTCTTGCTTAGCAAAAGGACCCAGTTTCGAAGTTTCAGTGTCACACTCCCTGGTCATGTGACCACATTTTGTGCATTTGGCAACTGGCCCATATTAATATGCCCTAGTCACATGACCATGAGTGGTGTGGTGGTGCAATGCAGTACTGCACGGCTAACTCACTGCTCACCCCAGGAGTTTGATTCTCACAGGCTCAAGGTTGACTCAGCCTTCCATCCTTTTGAGGTCGGTAAAATAAGAACCTAGATTATTGGGGTCAATATGCTGACTCTGTATATGCTGACTTTATAGAGGGCTACAAAGCACTGTGAAGCAGTATATAAGTCTAAGTGCTATTGCTATTTAAATCCAACCAAAAGCAAACAATGGTTTTAAAGAGTTCATTTAACCATCTTACTTAACTATTGCGGCATAAAAGCTCATAAAAATCAGGTCTGATCACATGGAGACTTGTTTTACAACTGCTACAACTTATGACCATAATTATGATTGCTGGCTCAGTTATTATTGTAATTTGAGGACTAGTTATATGGTCATCCCTAAAATCTATAATTTGTTGGAGGGTTCCTACAGCCATGGAGTATTCATCTTTGGGATCAGATAAAAGCTTCATGTGAAGTCTTTACAGTATTCCCTTCTAGTCTGTAATTCCTTTAAACGTTCTCTTCACCAAGTAAACTCTGATTGATTAGACTTCTGATTGATTGGGTTCATTTATTAAAATCCTGGGCTACTAAATTACTTAGCAGTAACAAAAGAAATGGAAACATTTTGCATTTTGACATAAAACCAAAGAATTAAGAAACTGATACAGTAAGTAAAACTATTCATGTAAACAATGCCTAGTGCTGGTATTTTAGAACAGTAAATGTCAAGATGGGTGGCATTAAAATTTGAAAATATAAATATAAACATGAGGAATCAAGTGATCTTGAGTCTAAGGATGATCAAGAAGGATGGGACTCAAGGGTAAAAGGATCATTATCCATTTCAGTATAATTGCTTGTGAATAACTTGGCTGTCAAGACACTATTAGTAAATGTTTTATTGCTTTTTCCATTTAAGGATGTGAATGAATGAATGAATGAATGAATGAATGAATGAATGTTTAAAACAGTCAGCGGTAGAGGTTGTGTGAGAGACAATATGTGTAAGAAAAAGACACACCACCACTAGACAGAAACAGGCAGAATACTTTTTCCCCATTTTCTTTTTAAGGCTTGTTATTTTATTTAGTATTTTAATGATTTTGGAGTTTTGATCCCCTCCTTGATTGATGAGAGAGAAATATTGTTGTCAATGGCACAGGCCTTCACATTATTTTGAAGTGCATCTCAGCCCCTTCACTGCAAAGAAATTCTTAACCATCTCCTTCAGACTGTGTAACAAAGAAAAAAAGCTGTGTGAAGTGAAGGCACTTGGCTCTTGGCTCTGGAGTCAGGTAAGGTCTAACAGGTGCCTTAAACTAACCCTCACCTTATGCTTGATGCACTCTTGCACAAAAGATTTGTGGGTTAGATAATTCATTTAAGTATTATTTCGCTTCACTCGTTCCAGGATTATTAAGATTTTATTTAATATTTCCATTTCATTAGACATTTTATTAAAAGAAAGGATAGGAATGCCTTGATAGATAGATGTTACCTGATTGGTTTTCACATTTTTTTTTCTTTTTAAGCTGAAAGCTTGTTAATTTAGATTATTTTTTTAAAGAAATGAGATGACATATATCCAAACCACCTTACTTGCCATGCTGATATTAAAGCAGATATTCTAATTGGCAGCCTCACATACAGTGGTGGTATTCAAATTTTTTACTACCAGTTATGAGGGTGTGGCTTGATGGGCGTGGCTTGGTGGGCGTGGCAGGGGAAGGATACTGTAAAATCCCCATTCCCTCCCCATTCCTGGGGGAAGATTACTGCAAAATCCCATTCCCTCCCCACCCCACTAACCTGCTTCCCAGCTCCGTTCTCCTGTGAAGGGCAACAAAAGAAGACCCAGCCAATCAGCTGGGACTCAGGAGGCAGAAAATAGATGGGGGCGGGGCCAGTCAGAGGTAGTATTTGCCGGTTCTCCGAACTACTCAAAATTTCCACTACTGGTTCTCCTGAACTGGTCAGAACCTGCTGAACACCACCTCTGCTCACACATCTTAAAAGCTGGTGGGGCTGTTGTGTCTGGCTTACAAAACTCCAGGCATCCATCAGAGAGATCAATCCTCAGTATTTTTTTGTTGCCATTTACTGCTCACTCAGATTATTGTAAGCCATATATGGTGACTGCAGATAAAAATCAGCATAAAGAATCCTAAAGTCCAGAAATGGAAAATGAGCCAGGATTACTTTATATTTCTCTTGTAATAGTAAGCTATCTATACAGAAAATAGAAACCCTACTGCTGGCAAAAGAGGAACAAGATACTTAACAAGTTTATGAATAATAAACCAAGACTGCTATCTAGTTATTATACAGTCTAGACTCTTTGAGGATAAAATGGTAAATGTTTAATGAAATTACCTGTCTAATTTGTCTTTTTTGATTAGGTTTGCAGGCCTATAGTGTCTAATTCCTTTTGTACCAGTGCATATGACCAAATCAGCAAGCTGTCAAATTGGCTAACTGAACATTTATGGTGTTTATGAATTTGTTCTGTGAGCCCTTCTTTTCAACCAATGGCCATCATGACACCTTGAGCCATTTCTCTCTTAATTTGTGCAAATCTTGAAAAGATAGTTGGAGATGGAAGAAGTCCCAATTCTTATGGACTGTGCAGACTGCAACGGATGTCATTTGTAACTTCTTGTGTAAACAAGAAAGCAGCCTATGTTTAAATGGGTGGGATTTATTTTATTTATTTTATTTATAATGTTTATATAGCTGCCTGACTTACAAAAAGCTCTGTGCAGCTCCCAATCAAAATGAAAATAATATAAAAATCATGTTAAAATTATTAAAAGACATAAAAAAACATGCCAGAAAACTGGTGCCAAGACAAGATTTCAATGTGCAGTCAACTCATATTATCCCAGTGCTTGGGAAGGGGGAGCCAGGTCTCCAGTGCTTCAGGCTAGGAGAGTAGAGGTACTGTTCCCTATTGTTTTTATTGCCACATTCCTAAAGAAATGAAGAAATACTGCAGCATAAAAAGAAAATTAGTGGCCGTATGTAACTTCTACTCTTCCTTCTCTCTTGCTCTTTCTCTACCTGTTCCACATTCAGAATGCCTGGTTGCTGGTGTCTGGCAAAGGGGCTTTTCTTTCAAGCAAAGTAAGAGCAAGTGTCCCTTCACCTCCACCTTCTCTTTAGGAGGCCAGGAGATCATTCTGAAGAAGAGAAATGCCACCAGACTTGAAATTCTAGAACTAGAAAACCTTGAATTACGCCGTCTTCGGTCTGATTTAAGCATGGTATATAAAATCATACATTGCAATGTCCTACCTGTCAATGAATACTTCAGCTTCAACCATAACAACACAAGAGCACACAATAGATACAAACTCAAAGTAAACCGCACCAAACTTGATTGCAGGAAATACGACTTCAGCAACAGAGTGGTCAATGTCTGGAATACTCTACCTGACTCTGTAGTTTCTTCCCCAAACCCCAAAAACTTTAACCTTAGACTTTCTACTGTTGACCTCACGCCTTTCCTAAGAGGTCTGTAGGGGGCGTGCATAAGCGCACCAACGTGCCTACCGTCCCTGTCCTATTGTTTCTCTTATTCTTCTTTTATTTTTCTTATATGTACCCATTTCATGTATTCACAACTATGTATACACTTATACTTATTATCTTGTAAACAATTGGCAAATCAAATAAATAAATAAAATAAAATAAAGAGAAAAGAAGATCAGTATAGGAAGGGAAGAGCCATAATAATAGTTTCTGACTAAAACTAATTAATAAATGCAAAGTGAACCATTTGTAGGAATCAAATAAATACATCTGCCTCCATAAGGGATCATATTATTGTATATTTACCAGTTCAGCATTAAAGGTTACCATTAATTTCACATTATTGTGAGATTAGTTGACATCCAGTCAGCAACACTATTCACAATACTTCTCTTTCTTTGCAAAACAACCTTGTGTCCCCACATCTCTTCACCACTCTGTGTGTTGCTTTTTGTTATTTAAACTTCTCATCCCATCTCTTTTTCAAGCCCATCACTACACAACCATAACTTTCTTAGATTTGCCTTTCCTCTTGACTCTTTTATTCTTCCTTGTATATGGTGTATACACTTTGATTCTTATTCATTTCAGTCTTACGTGTTTTACGTGACAAAACTACTTCAACATTCTTACAGGAAAATATGAGATAAAATTTTCTCTTACTACTTGTACTGTACAGACATGGCACATTTATTTATTTTTAAAAAGCTACAAGCACTTACTAAACATAATGATATCTAGATGATACAATTAAGCAGCTACTGAGACCCAAGAACTGCCAGGGGCCAAAATTAACTAGAAAATATTACACCACCATGATATATGTTGAATCAACAATACTAGGCTAAAACAATAAGGAGCCAAGGAGATGGCTTTGGTATCTTTATGGGTGAGGAGTAGGAATTCTTCCCTCAATGATTTTACAGAGTGGGCTGACTCTGGATAGTTTTGTAGGTATCTGGGCACCAAGTCCCTTGAACTGAACCAAGAAGCAAACCAGTAGCCAAAGTAATAACTCAATGAGTGAAACTCTGCTGAGTCTTCTATTTGCAATTAGCAGATGGATCACTCCATTTTCAACTAATTGAAGCTTCCAAATCATCTTCCAAGATAGTCTTGTGTATGTACTACATTACAGTAGTCTATACACAAGATTAGTGGGCATTAGTGTTGCAGGCATTTTGAATTAAAAAAAAAACCTTGTCATTAACCAAACAGTAGGAGATGAGCAATGGCATCCCTGGCCCTAGCATCTAAGAGGAGCTGAAAGTCCAAGAAACTCCCAAATTATAAACTGGCTTCAGGGAATGACACCCTATTCAGCAGCAACATTAAGAACTGGGCTTAAGACAGATCAGTCACCAATAAATCGCAATTTCATCTTGCAAGAATTTCATCCATTGTTTTGACTCATCTAGATCTTTATCATCTCCTGACATTCATCCATCCTGGAGTGGCACTGTATAGCCAGGTGTTGTTACTATACTTAGTAATATCCCACCCCAAACCAACTGATGATTTTCCCCAGAGGCTTCATGTAGAAGTTAGAATACAGTACATATGAAAGAGGACCGAGCTCTCTGGATTCTTATATTGGAATAGTCATGGCTACATTCATTTTCCTTGTCCACGATAACTGGAAACGCCTACTTAGGAAAGAGTGAAACGATTATAGTACAGTGTTCTCTTGCTGGCAATCCAGAAAGTTTTCACAATTTCAGTATAAGATCAAGATTTAGGCACACATATCCCTCTCTCCAGAGGCCAGCAAAATGCATTTAATCAAGTGACCCAATGCCATTTCTCTCTCATCTCCAGGTCTACTTATGACAAGTCTATTGAAGCCACTTGCTACAGGTTTCTCTGCAGTTGGAATTTGATTTCTTTCTCCAAAAGAAAGAAACCTTCACAAAAACAAAAGGCGGAATTTTGTCCAATAGTGGTCTAAAGTGGGTAGATGAAGAGAGGGGCTTCTTCAAAAGGAAGCCATCACTTTCTTCAAGTTGAGCTGCCTCATCCCCTCCATTTTACAAGCAATAACCATCTCTTAATTCCAGCCACATTTGTCCTTTTTGTATGCAGAAGTACGTCATATGTGGCACAGATAAGTGTACAAATGGGCAATCTCATCAGAGGTATTCAGTAGGTTCTGACCAGTTCTGGAGAACCGGTAGCAGAAATTTTGAGTAGTTCGGAGAACCAGCAAATACCACTTCTGACTGGAGATTTTACAGTATCCTTCCCCTGCCACGCCCACCAAGCCACGCCCACAGAACCGGTAGTAAAAAAAAATGAATGCCACCACTGAATCTCATGCTACAAGTCTAAAATGATGGTATTTTTCCTGCCTTTAACAAAAAGAGATGGAAATAGATATGATTTGCTGTTGCTGTTGCCACCAAGCCTTGATCTTTTAAAGTTTTATTATGATTGCATATTTTAGCTAACCTGTGATTAAAGGTAACGTATATCGTTTCAATCAATCCAAACAAAATGTACACCTGATCCTCATGTGCAGATGTTTCAACCTGTATAGTTTTTAAAATTATATAAAGGATAGGAGTTCTGTGGAATCAATACAAGCTATGTGTAAGATCAACTTTGCTGACAATCATTAAAAAACCACATAAGTTTTTCATGGTAAAAAAAATATCTTACTGGGCAAATGTTATGCTGCATGTCCTGAGTAACATTCTGTCTTCAGATGTGCCTGATTGATTCATCTTAAACAGTTCTCTTCAACAAATTTTATTTGAGACTAATCAAAAGCTCAGTTATTTCACCACTGGGCACATTTTATGCAGCAATTAGCATAAAGGATTGATTGAATTTCAATAGGCGCAATAATTAACTTTTCTCTTTCTTTATCATACAAACCACCAAGAGTTAAATCAGGCATTTGACTTATGCCTCACAGTTAAGAAAAGCCTTCTTGGGCTTGTGTAACTGACAATAACCGGGGAGGGGGGGGGAAGAGCAACGAATTTAGCTTTCATGAAGTGTGAGAGATTTGGTTTGTGGACTCTGGGAAGATTGGACTAACGAACCTGAGACTGGGGGAAGATTGGAAGTGAGGAAGCAAACAGCCTTACCGTATTTCTAAATACTCTATGGACGAACTCTAATAACTTATTGGAGTCTTTTTGGACTATTGGCTTGGAGCTGGAATAAGTGGAGGAGACCTATTAATTGAAGAGACTATGGGAAATTTGGAGATTGATCTACAGGAGTTTTAAACAAAAGGAGGAATGGTTACAGTGGAGGGTGCAGTGAGACTGTGAAATCAGAGACATTATTCATCAAGACTGTGCTTCCGGTGTGTTTCGTGACTGAACTTTTTGACTTTAGAGAAGAATTGAACAGTTATATTAAGATACTCTGCGCCTATAGCCTCTGCTGCTTGTACTAATTATCTTTTGATACCAACTCTTTATTCATCTCACCTGGTATTTGAACGTGGTAAATGTGATTTATATTTGATTCAGTTGATATATTAGCAAATATTGAAGTTCATATCTGATTTTAATATATAAGGGAAACAAGGGGATGATAATTAATTTACTACCTAAGTATTGATATTTGATTACATGTGTTGATTATACTAGATTAAATAATTAATTGTGGTTAACTGTGATTACTATATATTAAACAATTAATTGTTGTATAGTAAGGTTAATATTTCTTCACTTAGACCTGTAAACATTTAAAATACTATTTTAAAATATTGATATTTAGATTAAGAATTTCATAGCATTTATAGATATACAGACTAGTAATATTTAGAATTTAAATAGTGGAAACTCGGTATAAATACTAAGATTTATAAATTCAGGTATTTGATTTCTAATTTAACTTTAAAATTGTTTGGAGAATATTTATATTGATAAGAGTGACTAGTTTAATAATATACTAATCAACTAGGGTAGTGGACACTTCCATTTGATATTTTTGAACAGTGAATGCTAATTTGGGATAATGTATTTAGTATAATACAAAATCAGAAACAAATCCTACAAGAAATTACCTCTACAACTAATACAACACTTAAATCTGGGAAGATTACTCCAGCACTAATAACTGTGGTGGCATCACCTTTAATAATGGCACAAAAGACAATTGCGGAAACACTATCTGGAGATAAACAACCCTCTGTCATGAATGCCAATATCCAGTCAACTCTTCTTACCTTACAAGAATCTATGTTGAAGCTTCAAGAAATAATGACGAAAAACCATACTGAGACAAGAGCTGATACAAATGAATTAAAAGAAGAGATGGGGAATTTAAAGGCGGAAATGAAATTAGACATTTCAAAGTTAGATCAAAAAATTGGAACAATACACCAAGCACTAGAGAGGAATGAATCAACAATAAAGGAAGTTGAGAAAAGGATGGAACAAACTGAGAAGAAGCTGGAAATGGTTGGTGAACAACTAAGAAATGTGAGCAAAGAAATGGATGATTCCCTGGTATATTTGGAAATGGACAAGGCCTCAGCATATTTGAGATTCCAGAATATAGTGGAATCAAAAGAAGAGGACTTAGAACAAGTGATAGCAGGAATATTTGCAGAATTGTTGGAAAAAGATAAGGATGATATTCTGAAAGAGTTGGATGAAGTCTATAGAGTGAGTACAAACTATGCAAGATGTCATAAATACCCCAAAGAGGTTAATGTAAGATTTGCCAGAAGAAAGGTCAGGAATGTTATATACAAAATATCTAGAGAAGAAACAATTACATATAAAGGAAAAGAAGTCTTGGTGTTCAAACAAATCCCAAGAAGAGTGAGAGAGCAAAGGCGAGACTATAAATTTTTGGCGAACCAATTAAATCAAAAAGGCATTGTATTTAGATGGCTAATCCCAGAAGGGATGTTAATCTCATGGGAAGAAAGGAAAATTAGAGTAGACTCCATGGAAAAAGCCCAAGAATTCTATGAACGATTGGTAGGTCCGGAAGAATTGAGTAGTAAAGATGAACTAGAATCAAATTCACAAGACAACCAGGATTACCAAAAGAATAGAGATAGGAACCCCAGGAATTCAAAAAATATCCAACAACAACAAGAGAGAGAAGAACCGAGGACACGTTATCAGCTACAAAAGAGACAGGAGTAACTTCAAGACAAAGAACAAGAATCAGTTAGACAATGGATGAGGAAAGGAAAATATTATCAATTAATATAAATGGCCTGAATTCTAGGATAAAAAGGAAAAGAATATTAACTAAACTAATTAAACAAAATGCAGATATAATATGTTTACAAGAAACCCACATAAGGAAGGTAGATGAAAAATATTTAGAATGCCCCAAGTTAGGGAATCTGTATACATCGCCAGCAGACGTCGGGAAAAAGAAAGGGATAGCAGTATATGTAAAAGAGGATATGGAAACAGAGCTAATTTGGACAGATCCCAACGGAAGAATTCTGGTGTTACAAATTTGGATTTAGTCAACCTCAATCCTATTAGTAGTAATTTATGTCCCTAACAATAATCAAAAAGAATTTTTTAAACAATTACATGAAAAAATAGTGGGATTAGAAAAAAGGAATATTTGTATCTTGGGGGACTTCAATGCCATTGGGGACCATCTGGAAGATCACAGTGAGGGGGGGGGGAGGAAAAAGAGAGAATTACCGAAAACATGTGAGGAAATGATGACTGAATTAAATTTGATAAATATGTGGAGAAAATTAAACCCAGAGAAAAAGCAATTTACATTTTAATCTAACCCACACCAATCATGGACACGAATTTATATGGTGTGGATGAATGGTGAGTTAGCAAATGAGTTAAAAGATTGAAATTTTACCTAATGAATGGGCAGATCATAATCCAATTCAGATAGTGTGGAAAGGTAGGAAAAAGCCAAGGAAAAGGTGGGCGCTAAATACACACCTAATTAAAGAGAAAGAGTTTATGAATAGACTTAAGGAGGAATTAGACTACTTTTTAAAAGAAAATAATAATGAGGCAACTACAAAGCAGAATATTTGGGATACAATGAAGGCAGTAATAAGGGGCACAACGATATCATATACTGCCAGGAGAAATAAAGGAAAATGTCCCCAACAAAATAAACTAAAACAAAGAATTAAAGAATTAGAAACGCAGTTACAAAATACTCCAAAGGATTCTTGACTGCAAAATCAGATGATAATAATTAAACACAAATTAAATCTAATTGAACAGGAAGGAACGGTTACAAAGTTGAATATAGCTAGACAGATATTCTTTGAACAGGCTAATAAACCAGGAAGATGGTTGTCCTATAAACTCAAAAAAGAAAAACAGAAAAGATTAATTTACCAATTAATAGACAAAAATGGGGATGCCCAACAGGGAATAGAACAGAAAAAACAATTGCACATAAATACTTTGAAGACCTTTATAAAAAGGAGGAGGTAAGCGAGGATATGATAAGAAATTATTTGGGTGTAACAAAAGATAAAGTAATTGGGGATGAGATGAAAGAAATGCTAATTAGAGACAGTACGTGGTCTGAACTGAAAACAGCAATAGAAAATCAAAGAACAACAAAACTCCAGAACCTGATGGGATTCCAGGGGAATTATACAAGGTAATAGGAGAACAAATAGGACCCCTCATGGTGGAAGTATATAATGAGGTTTTACTTGCAGCTAAAATGCCGGATTCATGGAAGGAGACATTAATTTTGTTGATTCCGAAAGAAGACTCAGATCCACGACTCATACAAAATTATAGACCAATTTCTTTGTTGAATACTGATTACAAAATATTTACTTCAATTATAGCAAAAAATAAAAAAAAAATCCTGAATGAATATATACATAAAGATCAAAACGGATTTCTTCCCAACAGACAAGTCAGGAATAATTTAAGAATAGTGTTAAATGTTTTGGAATACTATGAAGCCCATCTGGAAAAACAAATAGCCCTTGTATTCTTGGATGCACAGAAGGCCTTTGACAACTTAAATTGGCAATTTCTAATTCAACAAATCTACAATATGAATTTAGGCACTAAATTTGAAAACATTGTGACTACAATTTACGCCTTACAAAAGGCGAATATTATAATTAACGGAGAGTATACACTCTCAATAAAAATAGAGAAAGGAGTTAGGCAGGGATGTCCATTGCTCTTCATATTATCTTTGGAAACACTGCTCACACGAATTAGACAGAACCCAGGAATAAATGGTTTAAAAATAAAGAAAGAAGAATATAAACTGCAGTCATTTGCGGATGACATGGTCTTTTTCATTGAGGACCCAATTGAAACAGGTCAGGAACTGTTGAAAGAGCTAGATCAATTTGGGAAAGTTGCAGGACTTGAAATTAATGGGGGAAAATGAAATTAATAACTAAAAACCTAACAGAAAAACAGAAATTAGAATTGGAAAAGGCAATGAGACTATAAGTGGTTAAAAAAATTAAATGCCTAGGAATCTGGCTGACGGCTCAGTGTAAAACTTTAATGGAAAATAATTATAGCAAATTATTACAACAGGTTAAAAAAGACTTAGAGTTATGGGTTAAACTGCAAATCTCCCCATTAGGAAGGATTGCTACTATTAAAATGACCATTCTCCCTAAATTTATTTATTTGTTCCAGACAATACCAATAAAAATACATAAAAACTACTTTGTGGAACTTAATAGGATAATCACAAAATTTATTTGGCAAGGGAAAAAATCGAGGATAAATTTAAAAGTAATCCCAGACATGAAGAGCAAGGGGGGTATGGCACTCCCAAATTGGGAATTATATCATAGCGCTGACTGAAAGAGTAGGTAAATTTGTCGAATAAAAGAATATTATTCCTAGAAGGCCATGATTTGCAGAGAGGGTGGCATGCATTCTTATGGGACATGGGAAAAACCAAACAGAATTAATTCCACAGACATATAATTAGAGACTCTTTATTGGCTAATTGGAATAAAATAAAGAAAAAACATTATCTAAAAATCCCAATTTGGATCTCAATGATGGAGGTGATGATACATCCAAATAATTTGGATCTTAACAAGATGATAAAATACAAAGACCTTCTGGATGCACAAGGAGCTTTAAAACCATGGTAAGATCTCCAAGAAAAAGGGTTAGATCGGTGGGTTTACTTGCAAATTCAAAATAGATACAGACAGGATAAAAGAAGTTTCAGAATTCACAGTAAGTTATAGCAATTAGATAAAATCTTACTAGAGCCAGATAAAAAAAATATAACCAAATTTTATAACTATTTATTAGAGGTAGAATTAGAGGAGGAAGTAGTCAAAGGCAATATGATTGCTTGGAGTAGAAATATTGGATGTAGCATTACATTATTAGAATGGAAAAGGGTCTGGATCAGGAATAATAAAATCACAAAATCAGCAACATATAAAGAAAATGCCTATAAAATGTTTTATAGATGGCATCTTTCTCCTTCAAGAATAGCGAAGATGTCTCCTAACATGAATCCGAATTGCTGGAAATGTAAAAAGAAACATGGAACATTCTTTCATATGTGGTGGTCCTGCACCGAAGCCCAAAGATTTTGGCGCAGAATCAAAAAATGGTTGGAGGAAATAACGGCGGAGCAAATTGAATTAAAACCAGAATTCTTCCTATTAGGGATATTCGATAGACAACTCCCTAAAAAGCCAAATATATAATATTGCACATACTTACTGCAGCTAGACTAACCTTTGCACAGTGTTGGAAACAAGCTGATATTCCAACAGAGGAAATCAGAAAATAGCAACCTGTGCAGAGATGGATAAATTGACCTTAGCACTTAAGGATAAAGAATCATCAGAATATTACAAAAGCTGGAAATGTTGGTATGACTGGATAGAACAAAGATAGGAAATATATTAGTAAATAATGTTAATTGTAAAGGAGGTAGTAATTACATACTCGCATTAAGATTTACTTGTAAATATGACACCAATAATGATAACAAATAAGGAACCACAAACTGTTGGTAATGGAATTGCTTGCTTTTATTTGCCTATTTTTTTTTTTGGGGGGTTCCTATATTTTTCCTATGTCATGTATGTGTTTGTTCATTATTTTAGTTGCATATTCAATAAAGTCTGTTTTTTTTTTAAAGAAAATAAAAGAAAAACCCTCTTGCTCATATTCTCCCCATTCTCCCTATTTTTTATAATGGAATTTCCCTAAAGCAGAGCCATGTCATTACTTAACAAAGTCACATTGATTATTTACAGCTTGTCACTTCATAATTTGAATTTATTGTTTGTGGGTTTATTTACAATAGCTCATTAGTCTCCCATTTTTCTTTTTCTTTTTTCCCCACTAAGTTCTTTACCATTTGTTTCAATTATATCTTCTCATTGTCTGTTTATCAATTATATCACCAGGACATATTCTTGGTGAGGATAATTTGCTCCTAATGCTGGATTTTAACAGAGATTTAAAATGGCTTATTGTCAGTCTTGGTATGCAGTCGAAAGCAAAACAAATATATGGGATATCTTGCTGATGTGCATTACATTGATTTTGCATTGAATTGGCTCACTGAATAGCAATAGCAAGTAGACTTACAAAGTGCTTCATAATGCTTTACAGGCCCCTCTAAAAGGTTTATAAATATCAGCTCATTGCCCCCAACAATCTGGGTTCTCGTTTTACTGACCTCAGAAAGATGGAAGGCTGAGTCAACCTTAAGCCAGCCAGGATTGAACTCCAGGCAGTGGATAAAGTTAGCCTTCAATACTGCATTCTAACTACTGCACCACTACAGCTCCTGCTCCTGTATTGTAGAATAGAAAAAAGTTGTAAATAACATTTAGTTGGTCCCACACATTGATGATCCTGATTAATTAGCACCATTTATATTGAGCTTTCAGCCGGGATTCCTAATGAGACTTCTATGGATACCTTGAAAAAAAAAAGATCTGTGTCCTTGTTTGGGATCCTTGGTGCTCTCTGACCTGACTTCTACCAATACTTACAGGACAAGACATTAGTATATAAAATGAGGGCAACCCCCCCTACTAGCACTGATGATGTAACCTAATTTGGAAATGAAACATCTGCAAGAAAACAACCAAGTCAGAGAGCACAAAGGATTCAACCTTAAGCTACAAATATTCTTTTCTATTCTCTTCTAGTTTTTCTAGTCTTCTTAATGCCTTCTGGTGTTCTCCATTATTGTATATTTTTGAATTACATGGTAGGTTTAGTTTTGTGAGCACTTTTTGTAATGACTCTATATTATAGCTCCCAATTGGGTTTTATCCAGAAGTAACAATAATTCCACAACAAGACCATTGATGTATGGTTGTCAGAAAACTACCATTTTCTTTGACCAGGAGGCTGTGTTTTCTAAATATACATATGAAAATATGATATCCTTTTTGTATTTCATTGCTCTGGAAAAAGACTATCCAGCTTCATTCAAGTTTACCAAACTAACAGCTCACTTAAGTTTTTTAGGACAAGAAGTTCTTCTAAATTTAGCATTTTGTTAACTTGGGTAAAACTAAGACATAATATGGTCTACAGTTTAATTATTATACATAACAAAAGACATTTAAGAGATAATACTTACAAACAAAAGGACAGAGAAATTGTCCTTGAACTAGCATATGATCCACATGGTGGCTTATTATGCCAAAGCTCTTTATTGCCTGATTTTGCTTGCAATAATGGCAAGATTTATGTCAGAAACTGTCCCTTCCTCATATCATGGAGTGAAGAGCCACTGCAAGACCTGGTAGCCTGCAAAGGTCAGGATGAAAAGTACTGAATCTTGGCCAGCTATTGTCACACATCTCAGATGATATAATGCACTTGCAATCTGGCTTTAGGAATTATTGCAATGATTTGTTTGACATGGTTCTTCTCTCCAATATTCACCTGAGTTCTGCACTCTTTACAATGGATCTGGAGCCTTTATGAAGCACAACACTAGGAGGAAAAAATCTTCAGAATGACTGTTGAACATAACATCAAAGAAACTATTTGTTCAGCTTTACATACAGCTCAGGTCTTCCTATCCAACTTTGATGGCTTTCCAATTGAGAATGAAAAAATAACCATTGAGATACTGAGACAGAGAGAAAGACTTCAAAGGGTTATGAAGCACAATATGTGTCACTAAGGCTTGTTTCAAGTCTCTCTTCACCTAGAAGGTTCTGCTCCAGGTATTTGAAAAATGCTTCAAGTCCTTTTTGTAAGCTTCTTTTATTTCTGAAGAGTCTATACCAGTATAAAGCTGCTTAGCTATTTAGAGAGAAATTGTGGGAGGAGATGTTTCTAAAGTGAGAAATAAATCCATTATTATTTGCTTTTGTCTATTTAGAAAGAAGTAAAAATACAAGGGAAATAGAGATATATCTTTTGTTTTCCAAATATATCACTAGCAAAACCAAGTGCAGTCTTTCAAACTGAGTGGCTGCTATTAAAGTTGAAGGATTGAAATGCTGGATAGAGATTTGACATTTTTTTCATTCATTCTCCTGAATAAGCGGGGGTAGCTAGTCAGTTCAGTCTGTTTCTCCTGTAACAGTGTTGGCAACTTTAAAATGTGTGAATTTCAGCTCCCAAACTTGCTAGCTGGGAAATTCTGGAAGTTGAAATTCACACATCTTAAACTTTTCCAGTTTCAAAAACACTGCTGTAAACCAGTTGTTTAAGAAAACTTAACAAGCTTAAAAATTTAATAAGGTGGAAGTAAACTGGAAAGATAGACCGAAACCATAGCAACTCAAGAAAAGGAGATCTACTTACATTTCCAGTTTCCAATGATTTTCAGTTCCAAATTAACTGCAACAGTTCAGTTCCAAGGCATAGTAAAGATATAACAAAGTGGTTTCCGTTCCACCTTGAGGTGAGATCCAAGTGACAGAATTTCTGAAACAGGATTTAAGGTATTTCTGCTTTCCCTTTTCTTTTGTTATGCTTCATGTGACAAATAAACAACTGGAGGCAGTCTTTCATGAGACAACTTGTGTAAGGAAGGCCATCACAATTACAAGTGCAATTGCAAGGAAGGAAAAGGGACAGGACAGGCCTGTGGGGGTCATGCACAAAAGAAAGAGGTGAAGATGTTAGATTGCCACACATTTGGTGGGTATTGCTTACACTGGAGAATGGAAGAAGAGCCACCTTTAGACTGCAATCCTATCTCTTTTTCAAGGAGTAAATCCCATGGATACTACAGGGCTTTACTCTGAGGATATCTGCACTGGTCACCTTACTACATAAAATGATTGTTACCAAATTCAGATAACACTCCATCCTGAATAGTGTAAATATTATGCTACACAAAGGCTCCTGATTTAGTGACAAGAATTGGGACTGCCAGCTCAATCTAGTTCTAGGTCCAGTTGGGCTAACTCCTAAGAAAGCATACATATAGATTTGCAATGCAACAAACTGTTATTATTGTGTGAAGCAAGTTTATCAGCCTAGCCCAATATTTCCGGCCACTCTAGAAATCAATTAATTTTCAAGGTCAGGGTACCATCTTAGGCATCAGTGAGGACCCAGATTGTTGGGGGCCATATGCTAACTCTGTAAACTGCTTAGAGATACACTGTGAAGCGGTATATAAGTCTAAGTGCTATTGCTATCAGAGTGGGTATTAGAACTAACTCAAACCTTGGGCAATTACAAAATTTTTCAAGATTTGGAAATCTTCCCTCTTAAAGTCATATGAAACAATGCTAAAATTTCACAAGAACTGTCAATCTCACAAGGTGTAGTCATTTTTAATTGTTAAACATAGGCTCTGTTTGTGATTTCTGTAGTTGCTTCTTTAGAGCCTTGTAAGAGTTTCCTTTGCCATCTTTGGACATTTTGGGATTTTACAAAATGGCTGACACAGTAGGTATGAGCAGGCACAAAACCACCATTTATTATCTCTTTTAGGGCCAAGGATACTGTTCCGAACTAGCAGGCTCGTAATCCTGCAAACCTGATTGGCCCGTCAACAGCGGGTCATGATTGGTCACTCCAGGCCGATCCGATTGGCTAGTTAACGGGCTGCTGCGATTGGACGCTCCAAGCGCGGCAAGCTTAAATCATTGTCATTGGACGCTTTGACAGCAGCCAGCTCTATAAAAGGAGCTGCTGCTGCCAGGCTCATCGCTCTGTTCTGAAGTCACTAATAAAGAGTTGAAGTTACTATCTGATGTCTCGTCTCCGTTATTACGCCCATCCTCCAAGATATAACACTGGCGACGAGGATGGGATGCGGAGACGATAGAGCTGACTGAGCACTCGCAGAATATTGACAGAGCACGTGGCTGAAGGTGCACAGATATCGGCAGAATGGCCAGCAGCGCTATACCACCCGCCCCGTTTGATCCAGCCAGCGAAGATTGGGACTCCTATATGGACAGGTTTCAAATGTTCCTGGAATCTAATAATCTGAAGGATGCCACATCTAGCAAAAAACGTGCGGTTTTCCTAACGCATTGCGGACCCGCTGTTTTCAGAATGGCAAAGGCACTTGCAAAACTGGCTGAAGTCAAAACGATGGACTGGGATACCCTTGCTCCCATCCTTCGGGCCCATTACGCTCCAGCAGTTCCTACCCTTATTAGAAGACATGAATTTTACCAGAGGGACCAACGCGAAGGTGAGAACTTCGGGGACTTTGTAGCTGACCTAAGAAATTTGGGTGGACTATGTGGCTTCATAAATCTAGAAGAAGCCATGAGAGATCGGATTGTCCTCGGTCTAAGAGACCCCACTGTCCAAAGCAAAATTATGGCAAAGGGAGACATCACCCTCGCAGATGCCATCGCAGATGCCACTGCAGCGGAAGCTACCCGCAAATCAGCAGCCCGAATGCGCCGAGCGAATGGGGCCAGCCGCCAACCCACCAGCAATGCAGCAATATCCTCAGAAAGACACACAGCATCCGCCCACCATGAAGACATCGAGTCCTCATCGGATAGTGAGGAGGAAGAAGTCAACAGACTTAGGTCAGAGCGCAAGCAGCGAGACCAGTGGGGTCGTAAATCCAAATTCCAATGCGCCGGATGCGGGGGAAACCACCCACGATCTGACTGCAGGTTCCTAGACGCCATCTGTCGTTCCTGTGAGAAAAGGGGCCACATTGCTAAAGTGTGCCGGAACAAAAGAGGATCCAGCCCCAAGAGGAAAGAAAATAGCTTCCGACAAGCATCAGGCACCCCACCAACAAACCGGGACCGCCCAAACAACCAGTGGAGCCAGTACAACAGAAACCGAATGTTTACCGGCGCAACCAGACGGGAAGAGGCACATCAGACCATCACCATCGGCCACGCTTCATCATTGGACGCAAAAAAAATCCGGGTAAAGGTCACCATTGAAAATCGGCCATGCATCGGGGACTTCCGGTTTGTCGGCTTCGCGAGCGGCAGGGATTTGCGACTCTGAGCGATCCCTGCCGCGCTAGCCGCTTTTGGTGCTCCGATCCGGACGGGTCCGGAGCTAGGCTACCCTGCAGTGGTAGCTGAAGATAGGGGGGATCTGGAGAGGGGTTTGGGGGTGTTGCAGACCCCCTCCCCGGCCAGCAGAACCCCCTTTTCCCAAGACGGTGCAGCGGCGGTCCGCAATGGCCGCCACAAAGAAGCCGGCAGCTGGGCAAGTATGCGCAGGAGGAAGAGGAGAAAGCTTTTGAGAGTGAAAGTTTTCTTGGTTGATCCAGGACTCTAAGATACATTTAATATAATTCCTGGAAATGATGACTTTTTGGATGATTCTTTCCACAAGAGAAAACAAGCAGCAATTTTGAGGTGCTGAAAGGAAAGTTTATTCTCCCTCCCAACGGAATTAATAAGTGGATATTGAGAAACCTGTTTTTTTTTCAGGTAAAACTAGCTTTATGGGATAAGTCGGAAGGGAGAGGACAAAAAATATATTTATCTGGTTTGATTTTGTTGGAGGAGATGCCTTAAGGATTTGAAGACAGAAATATAATTCCAATAAGGCTTCAAAATACAGATTTGGATTTTCTTTTTTCTTTTGTCTGATACTACCCCTGGAAGAGAAAGGGAGAATTTTGTCTTGGCTTGGATTGATTGAGGATTGTGGATTTTGGGATTGTTTTACTTTTTTTTGAAATATCTTGGTTGGTGTAAGAAGAAAGAGGGAAAAAAGAAAAGAAAAGAAAAGATCTATAATGGCTTTTTCTTTTGAGGAACTGAGGGAAGAATATGAGCAAACAAAAACAGCCGGTAAAGATGGTATGGAAAAAGCCTTCCTTTTTTTAGAAATGGCGCTGGTTAACTATCAACAAACAATACAACAGATGGAGGCAGAAGAACAACAAGAAGAAGAAGACGAAGACGCCATCTTTAATGAATTTCAAAATTTAACTAAGAAAGAAGGAAGAAAGAAAGCGAGGAAAATGAAGGACTTAAGATCTAAAAAAACATTCAAGAAAGAGAAAAATAAGATGCAAAATAAATATAATGATAGTAAACAAAAGAAAAAGGGAACACAACAGAGAAGGGATGCCAGCAAGGCAGAGGCTAGAAGAAGGGGGGGTAGGAAGATTTGGTGGGGGAAGAAAGAAAGGGGAAAGGCGGAGAAAAGCCACAAAGTTTTGAAATTAGATGGGAAAAGAGGAATTTTTTTTAGGGACAAAGGGTAAAGTACAATTTCCTTAAAAAAGATTTTGCAAGGTACATAAGATGGTATTGTAACATCTGTATTAGAAATAGAAAATTAGAATGGCTTAAGAGTTAATAAGAAATTAAAATGTTGAAATGTTTAATAATGATTGATTTTAAAATTTAATAAAATATTAAAGGGAAAGGCAATGGGAATGTTATAAGATTTAATATTTAGATTTATTATTTAACTATGTATTTAATCATTTTGGATTTATTACTCTGTTTTTATTGTTATTAAAAAAAATAATTAGTAGATAGAATGTACCAAGCAGAATCAGATTGGGTATTAGGTGTTATTTTAAATGTTAATCTAATTAATTTAGGGGGAGGATAGAAAGGCATCATACTCTGATTAGTGATTTCAGGAGAATTTTTTTTTTTTTTCATTATAAGGAATGAGATAGAGGGATAATAAAGAATGGGCAAAAGATACAAATATAATGATTTAAATTAAGATGGATTAAATAAGATAGAATTATGAAGAGTGAAATGTGTGGAGAAGTTTATATAGAAGATATAGAATGGTAAATAAAATAGGTAATGATATGTAAGATGAGCATGAATATAATTGAAGCCCATATAAAGAGAGGTACCTGGGGCCAAGTTACTTTCCTAAAAGATTTTTTATATGTTTGTTTGTTGTGTGTTTATGTTTTTGAGAGTATTAATAAAACCTTGTAGAAATACAGAATGAGAATAATGGTAACCAAGTCAGAAAGAAATAGATGAAATAATAATAGTGAAATTGAATAAGAGTAAAGAGAAGTAAAGAGAAATTGGATAAGAGGTATTTTTATGCTCATATGGAAATGGCTTAAAATAGAATTGTATTGTATAAAATAAGGTTTTATCTGACTTGTAAAATTTATAATGGAAAAAGGTTCAAATATGTAATGGTTGATGATGATTTGTTTGTCTTTGAAATTAATAAAATTTGCTTAAAAAGAAAAAAGAAAATCGGCCATGCATCATGGAAGTGAACTCCGGGTCTTCCCTATCCATGGTCTCCTGGAAAACCTTCAAGCAGCTGATCCCTGACATCCGCCGCCAGGATCTCAGCACTCAGAGACTTATATTAAAGGACTACCAAGGCAATCGAATCCCGGTTGCTGGTTCCAGTCATGTCCAGGTCTCCTTTAAGGACCACACCGCAATACTACCTCTCACCATCGTTGACAGAGACCGGCCCAGTTTATTGGGTTTGCAGTGGTTCGCGCCATTAGGAATCGAAATGGCAGGCATCAACCAGACTGTAGACGAAGACTGGGAGGCGGCCCTCGTCCGTGACTTTCAAGAAGTCTTCACTGAACAATTAGGCAAGTACAAGGGGTCCCCCATCTCGTTTAATCTCTGCCCTGATATCGCACCCATTCGCATTAAGCCACGCCGAGTTCCCTTTGCTCTCAAACCAAAAATTGACAAGCAATTGGACAAATTAATAGCACAGGGCATGTTAGAACCCATCGACCACGCCCGATGGGAGACCCCAATTGTAACTCCCATAAAACCTGACGGATCTTTGAGAATCTGTGGGGATTACAAGGCTACCCTCAACCACGCGTTACAGCAGAGCGCCTATCCAGTACCCGTGGTCCAACATCTCCTTCACTCACTTGGGGGCGGAAAGGTATTCGTAAAGCTTGACCTAGCCCAAGCTTATCAACAGCTACCAGTAGACGCAGAAACCGCAGAAGCCCAAACCATAGTTACGCACAGGGGTGTGTTCAAATGTAACAGACTCCAGTTCGGAGTAAGCGTAGCACCGGGCATTTTTCAAAGTTTGATGGAAAGGTTGTTGCAGGGCATAAAAGGGGTTGTGCCCTACTTCGATGACGTATTGATAGCCGCCCCTACAAGAAGTCAATTAGAAAAACGCCTGAGAACTGTCCTACAAAGGTTCAAAGACACAGGACTCAAGGTTAAGAAGGAAAAGTGCCAGTTATGCACTGAGAGGGTTGAATTTCTTGGTTACCTTCTTGACAAACAAGGAATTCATGCTACTGAAAAGAAATTGGCTGCCATTAAAAATGCCCCAAGACCAAAGAACAAAACAGACCTCCAAGCCTTCCTGGGACTCATTAACTTTTATAACATCTTCCTACCCCAGAAGGCGACTGTTGCTGAACCCCTGCATAGGCTCCTCGACAAGAAGGCTTCCTGGTTTTGGGGACGTCGGGAGGAGCAGGCTTTCCAACAAGTAAAAGACCTTTTAACTTCGGATGCAGTGCTCATCCAATATAACGAAACACTTCCATTGACTGTGACTTGTGACGCCTCACCTTTTGGGGTAGGAGCCATCCTGAGCTACGTCCTACCAAATGGTACAGAAGCACCTATTGCATTCTTTTCAAGAACTTTGTCTAAAACAGAGAGAAACTATAGTCACTTAGATAAAGAAGCCCTCGCTATTGTATCTGCGATTAAAAGGTTCCACGAATACATGTATGGAAGATCCTTTCCCATCATCACAGATCATAAGCCATTGCTTGGCATCTTGGCAGGGGACAAACCAACTCCCCACATCCTATCTCCAAGGATGACACGATGGTCGGAGTTCTTAGCTGCCTACGACTACCAGTTGAGACACCGACCAGGGAAAACCATTCCCCATGCTGACGCATTGAGTCGTTCTCCACTACCTGAGTTCCTAGACGACCCGGCTCCCACGCTATCAACACTACAAATCAAAACGCTTCCCTCACCTCCACTAACCGCACAAGACATCACATTAGAAACAAAAAAGGACTCATGTTTGGCACGGGTCCTCAGCTGGGTGGAGAGGGGATGGCCAGAAATCGAACCCAACGACACCTTTAAACCCTTCAAGAACAGACAAACAGAACTTTTCTCCCAAAAAGGGTGCGTGTTGTGGGGAGACCGAGTGGTCATTCCAGAAAAACTACAGAAGAAAGTTCTAAAATTACTACATGATGGACATCCGGGCATCGTACGAATGAAAGCACTGGCAAGGAGCTACGCCTGGTGGCCAGGTATGGACAAACAAATTGAAGCCTGGGTTGCCACCTGTAGCAAATGCCAAGAAACACGTTCGGCCCCACCAAAAGCATCACCAGCTGAATGGGAAACGCCCAGGGGTCCATGGTCCCGTATCTACATCGATTTTGCGGGACCTACAAAAGGACATACTTTCCTGATAACAGTAGACGCCTACTCGAACTGGCTCGAGGTTAACAAGATGAAGACTACCACCACAGAGGCAGTCATCAAAAAATTGAACAGACTGTTTGCAACGCACGGGCTACCAGATGTCTTGGTTTCCGACAATGGCCCGCAATTTACCGCCTTGGCGTTTGAGCAATACCTAGCAGACCGGGGAATACGCCACACCTTGACATCACCTGCTCACCCGGCGGCCAATGGCAGGGCTGAACGAATGGTTCAGTTCACCAAAAAAACTTTACAAAAAATGGAACAAGGAAACATCCACGACAAAGTCACCAGGATGCTCCTTCTCCAGCATATTACACCAAACAGCACCACAAACAAAAGCCCAGCCAAACTCCTGATGGGCAGAAAACTCAGATCGCATCTAGACCGCCTACATCCTGCATACACCCCGGAAAAGCCCCTGGGTTCCAGCAGCAAACACCGTACATTTAAGGTAGGAGACCCCGTATTTGCAAAAAACTTTACAGGTGACCCATTGTGGATCCCTGCCAAAATAACACAAATTATGGGCCCCCGCTCCTACCGGTTAGAAACCACAGATGGGAGACTGTGGAAACGCCACATCAACCAGCTGCGCTCAAGGTTGACCACAAACCCCATCACAAACCCCGATCTCAAAACCAGAGAGGGAAGGGAAACCGAGGGTTTTGAAACTGAACTAACATCTGGCTCAGAAAACATAACCCCACAACCAGCACAGCAAAGCCCAGTATATTCACCAACTGAAGAAGAACCTTGGCAGATGGTCATCTCTCCAGGTAACGGCAGCCGAGCAGGGTCAGCGAATCCAGAGAACCCAGATGACAGGAATGAAGGAGGCATTGCAGGTGTCCCCGAATCACCTCCAAGGATGCCCAGCGTAGAAGCCAGGTCACCACTGCGGCCAAGCCCAGTAAGCAGTCCATCAGAACCAGAAACCGAGCAAAGACATTTTGAACAACGCAAATCAGGTAGACAGGTGCGAAGACCTGCCTACCTGCGCGAATACATAATCCCACCCCTGAGACGGAACCTAGAGGGGAGGGGTGTTCCGAACTAGCAGGCTCGTAATCCTGCAAACCTGATTGGCCCGTCAACAGCGGGTCGTGATTGGTCGCTCCAGGCTGATCCGATTGGCTAGTTAACGGGCTGCCGCGATTGGACGCTCCAAGCGCGGCAAGCTTAAATCATTGTCATTGGACGCTTTGACAGCAGCCAGCTCTATAAAAGGAGCTGCTGCTGCCAGGCTCATCGCTCTGTTCTGAAGTCACTAATAAAGAGTTGAAGTTACTATCTGATGTCTCGTCTCCGTTATTACGCCCATCCTCCAAGATATAACAGATACTTTTTATAACTCCATTTTATGGAGGGATGTTGTTAATAGACACAGATTACACTCTAGCAAGGAGTGTAGGATTGGAAGGAGAAATGCTTGGAAGCACTCTCATAAATAAAATTGATCTAAGCAGTTTGCTTTGAAATATACCAGCTTCCCACCTATTTATATAGTTGTAATTTTAAATAAATAAATTAGATCAGAATAAAGATAAAATCTTTGTTTGAGGGCATCAAGAGTCAATGACTATTTTGACTGGCCACAGTTTTGTGATTAAAATATGATTCTTGCTTCAAGTGAGAAATCCTGTCTTTTGATAACTGCAACTAGAGCATCTGTCAGTTATTAATCTGTCAGATTAATAAATATCAGTAGATGTTCACATGATCACATGGATATATTTTCTCCAGGAGATCTGTTCACAATGGCACCCACATTGATACTCTGAGTCCATCCAGCTTACTGCCGGTCATCCTCTTCATCTCTTTTCTTCTATTTTTCCCTGCATTACAGCCTTTTCCAGAGAGAGCCTTGTCATTTGTGCCTTGAGTGAGAACTCTGGATGGATTTGTTTGAAGAGCCATGTGTTTGTTTTCTTCGCTAGCAATAGTATTCTCAGGAGTCTTCTCCAATTCCAAAGTTCATAAGTGTCAATACTTTTGAAAGGGTCAAATATACACAATGCTGTGTGTACATTTACATTTAAACTGGCATATTTATTTAGACTTAGTTCCTTGCTTCATTTTTAATTACTATAGGCATTATTTGATTCATAAGGTTATTGTATAATTTTGATGTACTGTACCACAGGGGTCCCCAACCACCGGTCCGTGGACCGGTACCGGTTCACGGAACAACTCCTACCGGTCCGCGGCTTGCTGGGCGCCGCCATCTTTTTTTCATGAAAAAGTGCTTCCGGTGAGCTTTTCCGGGAAAGCTCACCGGAAGCACGTTTTCATCAAAAAGATGCCAGCGCCAGCGCTTCGGTGAGCTTTTCCGGCAGAAAGCCATTTCTACCCGGAAAAGCTCACCGAAGCGCTGGCGCTGCCATCTTTTGATGAAACGTGCTTCCGTGAGGTCACCGGAAGCACTTTTTCATCAAAAAAAGATGGCGGCACCCAGCTGATGCCGGTACCGGGCCGCGGCGCCCAGCTGATGCCGGTACCGGGCCGCGGTGTCAAAAAGGTTGGGGATCACTGCTGTACCATATTACTTTAACCACAACATATCACGATTTGACAGACTGTTAGCAATATCATAAAAACCCCAAAACTTTCTAGGTTAGAATTGTGACTCAGAAAATACAAAGAACTGGAATCCTGAGAAAGTATTCTCATTTTATTCTTCTTATTAAACCAATTAACAAGTAAAGTAGAGAGAACAGTATTAATATAGTGTGACCTCAGTGTTAATAGTCATGATAATATAAAGATGAAAAAGAGAAAGAAAATGTCATGGAAAATTATGTTATAGTCAGATTAATTCCAAAATAAATTTGACAGTGCCCTTTAAAAAAAAATCTATTGCTGACAAAGAACAGTATCACTAATATATTGGAGCATGGATTCTTGGGAAATGGGAATATCTTTGGAATTTAAAGAAGGCCTTCAGATACTGTTCAGAGAAAGTAGATGATAGACATATAGATAGAAGATAGGTGATAAATAGATGATTAGATAGATAGATAGATAGATAGATAGATAGATAGATAGATAGATAGATAGATAGATAGATAGATAGATAGATAGATAGATAGATAGATAGATAGATAGATAGATAGATAGATGATAGACAGACAGATAGATGATAGATGGAAGAGAGAGAAATATAATAGATGAGAGAGAGAGATGATAGATATATGATAGACAGACAGGTAGATAACATAGTAGAGGAGAGGAATAAGTCATACAAAAGCTCTTCTCAGTCTCAGAATACCACAAGTAAATCACTGTTCTACCATTGTATGAACTTATTGATATAAAATAAAACTTCTGCTAATAACATATCCCCCTGTGAATTTAAGGGTGATATGTTGAGCACTCTGCAAATATGTTGCTTCTGTCCTAAGTGAGTGAAACTTCCTGAAAGCTCTTCCATTCTCTTTTCCACATTTCCCCTATGTACATTATTTCTCTGATGTAGAGGATGATTTGTATTCTGCCTGAAACTCTTTCCATGCAGCCAGCATGCATATTACTTTTCTTCTCGGGGAACTGTTGGATGTCAAGTCAGCTGTGATCAAGGACTCCAATTCGTTCCACATTTCACACATGCGGATGGTTGCTTGGCTGCATAAATGCATTGCTGAACAATTTGAGTCAGAACCTGATGAGGGGTCTTCCCGGAAGGTTCACAGTTTCTCTGCCATGTGAGTTTCCCAGTGAGTTCCTAGGCCTCTGAGAAAAGCTCTTTCCATCCTTTAGCCATTGAAAAGCCTCCTTTGCTTTTTCCTCTTTCCAACCAAGAAACAAAACCAGTTTACTCATTACACAACTTGTCTTCTCTTCAAAAACAAATTTTGTTGATCAGCTTGCAAAAGAAATCAATGTAGTGTGTTTTAACTAGGCCAGGGAAGGGAGAAAGCAGCCCCATGGTTGCACCTGTTTTCCTGCCCCTCTTCAATCAGTCAAGACCTATTTAAGGACTTCATCCCTACATAAGATCCCATCCCTTTGAGGTTCTTAATGCAACCCAGCTAAAAGGTGGGCCTTTGTAGGGTTCCTTTCTCTGAACAGATTCAGTTAGAGAACATAGATCAGAGATAAATTCCCAGGTATTCATCTGGGTAGATAACTTCCTCTTTTCAGGTAAAATAGTCATGAAGAACAATAGATAAGATACGTTCTTCCTTATCATTTCAAGGGTAAGAGATGGTAATCCCAAACTATTTAATTGTAGCATTTCTTCCTCTCTTTTTTTTCCTTCCTTAGAACTTCCTCTCTTTTGTTCCACCTGTAGAAATTATATAGCAATGAATATAATTGGCAACTTCTTTTTATAATTGCAAAAATAAAAAGGAACCTGTGTTTGCTTTAGCATCTCTAGATGTGACTAGAAAGCTTTTTATTGTATTTCTTCCATTCTGATTCTCTGATCAGTGATAACATTAGTCAGAATAAGCCAGAATCAGGATCCAAAACCAGAATAAGGTTTTAATGCTTTTTTCCCTTGGTATAACAGACAGCTTTATAGAGTTCTGGAAAACTTAGAAATTTGTTCACTGGTTGTGATCTTTTATGACTCTTACAATTTTCAGTTTTGGACTTGTGAATCAAAATAACAGCTTTTGTTAGATGAGGCGGGTTTAGCTGTACCATTTCTCTCCCCTCCCCCCCCCCCCCCCATCAACTTGCCAACTTAATTTTAGAAGAAATTAACAAGTTTTTATGTTTGTTTCAGCAAACTGTAAAATTCACAAGAAATTTACCAGCTTGCAATCTGCTTGTTTGACTGACAAGTTGATTCTAACTGAAATTCATCTGACTGATGATTAATCCTGTCATTGCCTTACACACAGACACACCAGATAATATCTTTTAAAAAATATTCTGGAATGAACAGTGTGCATCCATTTCCATTCTTGTGCCAAGGAAATTATATGGACATATTCCTGAAGTTACCAGGATTAAGATCCAGTATAAATAATAGGAATTTAAGAAAGACACTATCAGCCCATTGTGCAATATGGAAACATGAGTTACCAGTCATGTTGTCAGAGTTCCAAGTAACATACCCACAGCAAACAAAACTCCAAGGCAGGTAGAGTCCTCAAAAAATAGTTTTATTGGATATGCTATATTGGCACAAACTAATGAAAACTAACTCTAAAAAATTCCCACAGTTTTCACCGAATTAAAACTAAGTTTTTCACTTTCTCAAAACAATCAGTCATATGGTCCAGTCAGGATACAGTCCAGTTGCTAGGTACCCTCAGTCCCCTCCTTCCAAGCACCTGCTAAAATGTCCTTGGTTCCCAAGAGAAAGTATTTTGTTTTGGCTACAAACCCCAGCTATGTCTACTCTCCCCTCCCTATCCCTTAGCTCAGGTCAGCTTCAGGGTTGACACGTGTGCTTTTTACCTAGTGGTAGAGTCTAGCTATTTACTAGCTGCCAGAGAGACATTGCACTGTTGAATTCTCGGATTGACTTGTGACCTATGACTTGTGATCTGCCAGGGGTGACTTCTCCCTTTTATGAAGTCTTTGACCCCACATCCAGGATTCATGTACAGCTTCTCTCCTCAATGCAGAACAAATCTGAAGAAGTCTAGTAACATCTTTTCCAGTAAACAAATAAACCAATCAGCTTTTGTAAGCTGCATTACTTCAAACGTGGGCTAAAACTCATGAAAGTGTATAGATCTAATGGAGGGAGCTACAGCTCATGAAGGTTATGCCTTTTGGTTTTTGCTGGCTTAGACTAACTTGGCTCTCTTCTTCCATCTCCCGTGTCAGATCATTTGTGCCAATAAGGCTTTCTCTTCAAGTCCACACTTTGAGCCCTTAATTAGTTTCTCCCTGGTGTGAATTCTCTGGTGCCTAATTAGGTCTGAAAAGTGACAGAAGTGTTTTCCACACTCCAAGCATTTAATAGGTTCTCTACTGTGATAGTTATTTGTTGGAAAACCAAGTATTCCAGTATCTGGTTTTTTTTCCAGGATGTGGGACACTGGAAATGGTTTTCCCTATGTGTAAATTTATCATGATTTGCATGGTGTTTGAAATTCCATCTGTGCTCTGAACATTTAAATATTATCCTTCATGTGGTGAATTCTTTGGTGTGCAAAGAATTATACAGGACTTTTCTTCTTAGTGCTTTCCTCACTACAGGTGTAACCTTCACTCTCAGCCAATTGAGTAAACTAATTAACAAACTAAACAAGAGAGGCCACATTTCTCACCTTATGGGGGAGGGGGGGGAGGCTATGTCTTTAGGCAGTGCAAATCAGAAGCCTGAAGGAAACAGGGATTTTTCATGGTAACAGGGAACAACTGTGGACTTACATTTCCAAAACTACTTTTTTCAGGTAAGGATATAGGCACCTGGAGAGTCAGAAGTTTTTCATTTTGGACTCCAAGCAAATGTTCAAGGAGACTGGTAAGAGTGCAGAAGGCCATCTAGGTCAATGGAATAACCACAGTTCCAACCTTAAGCTATTTAGGTATCTGTCTGTTTGATGATTGAACCCTATAGAGATCCACTTGTATTTCATTATCATTGAATCACAAAGGGAAGTGTATATGTGTGTGTTTGTGTATACACAGACATATAGTACATTAAAATGCATTGAAGCATAAGGTTAAAAAAACACTCCATGTTGAGGAATTCATGTTTTTATAGTTATGTTCATCTGACAATTCAGTAAAATATAACAGATTATATAGTCACAAATGCAATGAGTAGAGTAGAGTAGAGTCGAATAGAATAGAATAGAATAGAATAGAATAGAATAGAATAGAAGAGTTGGAAGGGACCTCAGAGGTCTTCTAGTCCAACCCCCTGCTTAGGCAGGAAACCCTGTACCATTTCAGACAAAAGGTTGTCTTCTTTAAAACCTCCAGTGTTGGAGCATTTACAACTTCTGGAGGCAAGTTGTTCCACTGATTAACTGTTCTGTCAGGAAATTTCTCCTTCCTTCTAGGTTGCTTCTCCCCTTGATTAGTTTCTATCCATTGCTTCTTGTCCTACCCTCAGATGCTTTAGAGAATAGGTTGACTCCTTCTTTGTGGCAAGCCCTGGGATATCAGAACACTGTTATCATGTCAACCCTAGTCCTTCTTTTCATTAAACTAGACATAGACGATTTCTGTGCAGTGTGCAGATTTTGTTCTCTAAACAAACTCACCATTCAACAGAAGTTAATTCCAGGCTTAGAGCACGTAATCAGTTTCTCCTTGGTATGAATTTGTTGGTGGTAATTGAGTTCTGTTCCCCAAATGAAACCCCTTTCACATTTCATATTTAAATGCCTTCTCCCCAATGTGATAATTTAGGCTTTTTATAAGAGAAGCATTTGTTATACACCAGGAATGTTTTCCACTTTGAGATTTCAGAGTAGACACCATTATGAAAAAAAATCATTCATCACTCCTCAAAATATCTCTCTCTGTTTGAATTCTATGCCTGCCTTTTTCTTAAATATTAGACCTTTCCAATCATGTTCCACTTGATTTTCCTTCATTCTCACTCACTAAGATCTTTTAGAGAGAGTGAAAAATACTTCCATCCCTGCCAGAATGGAATGAAAAACCACTTTCATGAAAAGTCTTCTGTTGATTAACATTGAACAGTATATAGACTAGCCTAGTCTAGATAGGATATTATGGAAATAAGAATTTGGAATCTACTTTAGCAACCTATTTCAAATTTTGCACAGAAATAGGACTGTTAACTTATTTGCCCAAATTGCTGAAGTTTTTAATTTGGGTAGAAAAGGGGGCATTTATTCAGAAAGTCTGAAGGAGAAATACTTTTGCACTGTGCAGAGAGCTGCATTTGTACTGAGGTCAATCTAAGACGTCAGGTTAAGCACACCAAAAGTGGTACTCACTTGTGAACATAATTACAGCTTCTCTTTAGACCTCCTACCTGAATATTAGGAAGAACAAAGCATGGGGGCAGCTAAGAGAAAAGAACAACACAGTGGGACTGCCATAGATAGCTCTGTCTTCTTAGCAAGTTTTCAGCCTTCGCAAATAAGAGATAAATGCCTGAATGTACTAACGTTTTTCAGCTTCATAACCTTGACAGAATTCTTATGCAGATACAAGAAAAGCATCTATGCTTCTTAATCAGAATGATTTGAACAAGGGAAGATTCAATAGCTGGGAGAAAAAAAGCTTGAGAGACAAGGAAAACTCATAAGTCAGAGCCAGTACATGTGCTTTCCATGCATACATTTCATATATTTCCATCTTCAGGAAGGATTTTGCAAACAGAGATAGATGTTCTGCGCAGAAGTACTCAGAAAATTAGTGCCATAGGAATGAGCACCTCCATACAGATAGTCTTCGACTTATGACTGATTGCTTAGTAACCACTTGAAGTTATGATGGACCACCCAAAAGGTAATTATGACTCAGTTCTAAAGTTCCAATCTCAGACTCCCACACACAGACACATGATCATATTTTGGGTGCTTGCCAGCTAGTTTACATTTATGGCTTTTTTCTAGAAACTGCAGTCATATGACCATGATTTACAATATTCTTGCTGAAAACTGGCTTCTATGTCCAGGTACAATGGGTTTGCTTAACAACTGCAGTGTTTAACAACCATCACAAATAAAAGATTGTTACATCGGGTCAGTTAGACAGGCCACTTTACGACCATCGTGACTTACAATTGCAATGGGCAGGTTCCCTTATGGTCATGAATCAAGGACTATCTGCATGTGGTGTAAGTTATAATGCTACATTGATGCTTCACACAGTTTGGAGATGAGTCCTATCCTCACCACTGTATTTTATACTTTCATCTAAAAAGTTGCTTGAAGTGATATTTTCTTCTTTCTTACTTTTTATTGCTTTTGTTTATGCTGATTATTGATTTTTTTAAAAAGACTGTCTGATTCAAGGATTGAGGTTTATCAGTTGCTGGTGGAAGTTCACATATATATTCTGGAAATCCCATTTAAAAGAAAGTTTGACTCATGGTAGGAAAGAGGTCACAAAGTCCATTCAGTGTCAAATATCCAAGCATGGTGGGAAGAGTTCAGAAGCTGCAATCCTGCAGAATGTAGGGTTTGAATTGTTAGCAGCCTCCCTTCTCTCTTCCACTGCTGAAGAGTCTGCACTGGTTGACACTTGAATACTGATCCATTTTAGAGAGTGGACTTTTTATTTAACAATCCTAAATACCAAAGCAGATTTTCTTTACATTTTGTCATAACATGAAAAGATAATCCTCAAATGATCTTTCATGCTATTGTGGAGAAACTAGGGAACCTTTAGCTTTATACTTTAATTTTACTAATTGTATGTATACATGTATGCATATCTATGTTTATATCTATATGCATATGGGTATTGGGTCTAACTGTCTATCTAACACAACACAGGAAAGCAGTAGATGCACCTAAACTGAGAGATTAAGATAACAGTTCTAACAAGTCACAGATAGAAATGCCTCAAAGAATGATTTAAAGATAACTAATGTCTGTTTCAAATCTCAAGAGACAAGTCTCCAGAGAAATCTGTCAATTTACTTCAATAAATCCTATCTGGTAAGTGTTAAGCTAATTGCTTAACAAAAAATAAAGATAAAAGGGACTTTGAACACAGAGGAATTGTTCAGAAGAGATTTTCCTTTCCTGAAAATCCTTCCATGACAGAGGGGGCTTTCTCAAGACAACCCTTTCCATTGCTCAGTGGGAGGTTTTTGCTAATGCTTTCTGAAAATCTGCTCCTCCAATTACTAATTCTACCAAGGCCTTCTAGAGGCAAAACACATCTGTTCAATATTCTGAATAGCAGGTTGGGGTTTTTTTGTTTTGTTTTGTTTTGTTTTGCAAACAACTCTTGTCAGAATACTCTTGGAATAAAGGAATTACTTTTCCCAGTGGGGCTGAAAGCAAAAGGGGAACCACAGTGAATAAAACAAAAGAAATTATATGTTGCATCAAACAAGGAAGGGGCAGCTCTATTTGAAATCAAGCCAGAAGTTGATCCCTAAGATTCCAGTCTGGAAGGACATTAAAAGAAAAGCAATCCAACCAAACAATTTGATGCAAGCATGCAGACTTATCAATAGAAGAGAATATTTGTAGCTCAGGATTGGATTGTGGGGCTTGGTGCTCTTTGAACTTTGTTGTTTTCTTGCCAATAAGAGTGCTTTTGTGAACTGATGACATTAACTAGTTGGATAATGAAATGTCTGCAAGAAAACAAACAAGCTCAGAGAGCACCAAGGACCCCCACAGCATACAAAGCAAATTCTATGTCAAATTATTATTATCAAGGCAGGTAGGCATACACCATCCTGGGACAGTCCTACTAGAATAGCAGTCCATGCCTAGAGCCTAATGGATCTTTCTTTGAGATAAAACAAAGATCTCTGTGATCTCTGGATCTGATGCAGCAATGAAGGATAAGGATTATAAACAGAGCTCAGGATGTTTAGTTTAGTTTAATTTATTGTCATTGCACCTCGTACAACGAAATCAAACACCATCTTCAGTGCATATCATGACCATGACCATGAAAATAAACACAAACACACATCCTTCACCCTTCATAAATTGAACCGAAAACCCCCAACACCACACCAATTCTGCACTACACAGCAGAATTCAAAAGAGCTACTGGGATAGAAGCTGTTTTTCAGCCTATTTGTCCTTGTTTGTATTATTCTGTACCATCTGCCAGATGGTAATAATTCAAAAGAAGGGTTCCCAGGATGAGATGGATCTTTGAGAATGTTTTGAACTTTCTTAAGGCAGCAGGAGCTATAAAGCTCTTCCAAAGAGGGGAGAGGTCAACCAAGGATCTTCTGGGCAATGACGTTAACCCTCTGGAGTGCTTTCCTATCTGCCACTGTGCGATTGGCAAACCATACAGAGGTGCAGTAAGTTAAAATACTCTCTATGGTGCAGCGGTAGAAGGTCACCAGCAGTTTTTCATTCAGTTGTTTTCTGAGAAGTCCCAGGTAGTATAATCTCTGCTGGGCCCTTTTGACCAGGGCTGCAATGTGGGCACCCAAGGTCAGGTCCCCTTTTATGGTAACACCCAGAAACTTAAAACTGGTCACTTGCTCCACTCGGTCTCCATTGATAAGCAAGGGCTGGATGTCTGATTTGTTCCTTCTATACTCCACTATAAGCTCCTTGGTCTTATTGGTGTTGAGGACCAATTTATTGTCTCCACACCACAAAAGCTACTGGTCCACCTCATCTCAATAGGCAGACTCATCCTCACACTCCCCCAGAGATGAGTCCCACCACTGTTGTATCATCTGCAAATTTAGCAATAGTATTACTAGCGTGAGTAGGAATGCAGTCATGCACATAAAGAGTATAGAGTAAACCTTACTCTATAAAGGTAAGGGACTCAACATGCAACCCTGTGGTGTACCAGTGTTAAGAATAAGGGCTGAAGAGGTATGATTACCTAATCTGACCCTCTGTGAGTGGCCAGGCAGGAAATGCATAATCCAAACGCAGATTGAATAAGAAAGGCCAAGGTCCAGAAATTTAGACACTAGTCTATGTGGAAGAATTGTGTTAAATGCTGAACTAAAATCTACAAAAAGCATCCTTACATAGTCCCCCTGCTATTCTAGATGAGTCAGAGCAGTGTGAAGAGTGATGGCTATAGCGTCCTCCCTAGATCTATTTCTTTTGTATGCAAACTGGTGTTTATCAAATGTATGCAGAAGACCAGAAATGATGTGCCAGCAGACCAATTTCTCAAAGCACTTAATGATGATTGTTAGGGATAACATTGTTTTACCCTAACTGTTTTGGGTAAAGATAATAAAATGATGAATCATGGTTTGTCAGATAAAGTATATGTGACTTTAAGCTAAAGGAATGTAATTAAGGGTGCAGCTGTAAAAGTACTATATAAGCAGCAAGGCACTCTCTGGCTCTTACTGGCTGGCTTATTGAAGACTGCGTTCTTGCTGGATCGGGGAGGAGAAGAAGTGTTGGATTACTTTGAAGATATTTCTCAATGGAGAGAAGATTGGACTGATTCATTGTAAGTGTACTGACATTGGCTATTCAACACGGACTTTGCAAATAGAGTATCCCTGACAAGACTTGACTGAAATTGATATATGACTACTGGACTGTTTACATGACTATGCTATACTTCTTAAATGGAATAAACTATATTTTTGATAGCACAAGCGTATCTGTATTTTTACTGCGTGTTAACTAGAAAACTTATCTCACACATTTACCTGTCTTCCTATCTGACTTCGCTGTACATTCTGTTTAGTTTGTTTTCCTTAACACCCGTTGGGGAATCCAGGCTTAACAATGATAGGAGTGAGTGCCACTGGTCTGTAATCATTGAGGTTATTGATAGGGAACTTCTTTGGCAGTGGAACAATGGTGGAAGCCTTCAAACAAGATGGAATAGAGGACTGGGATAAAGACCGATTGAAGGTCCTTGTAAAGACTCCAGCCAACTGATCAGCACAGTCTTTAAGCACTCGGCCAGAAATACCATCAGGACCAGCAGCCTTTCTAGTGTCCACAGCCCTCAGATTGCCCCTCACCTCCTGTTCCTCCATAATGAGGTGGGGGCTACAATTGGCTGGTGGTTGTATTTTAGCTGTCTCTGATGTCTCCACTTCAAAGTGAGCAAAGAAATGATTCAGTTCCTCAGCCAATGAAGCATCCCACTCAGCAAGGATGACATTGGTCATCTGCAAAGTGGTTGTGTTTTATCTGAAACCTCATGAGTCATATTGCAACCCAAAGGTAAAACATGCAATCATCAATTATAGTCCATACTTATGGCATCTAATAGCTCCTGTGTCTTTAGCTCTAATTCCTCTAGTATAGGGGTCTTCAAACTTGACAGCTTTAAGACTTGTGGACTTCAACTCCCAGAATTTCTCCTCCAGTCATGTTATCTCAGGAATTCTGGGAGTTGAAGTCCACAAGTCTTAAACTTGCCAAGTTTGAAGACCCTTGCTATAGGAAAACAAGGGTTAGGCTGCACCTATAAAGTTCGGCTCATCCTGCATGCCCAGCAAGGCTTTCCCCATTACCCAATCTATCATCACAGTAATGATTATGCACATAATCACAGGAACATTTACACCTATGTAGAGGGGACTGATTTCACCATAGCTTTCACATTGTGTTTTATCACTCTTTTAAATTGGAGACAATATCAGCAAATTTCCTATCAAATGGGACTCATTCTTCTTTTCATATCATTGAAAACAAGTGGTGAATATGATATAATTAACTACATCAAGCCCTCCTACCTTCAGTGTCTCCACACTGTCTTCATCAGGTCATACAGCTTTGCCATGTTCAAGATGATACATCTCTGTTTTGCTTGATTCAGCTTTGCTTCTTATTGACTGGCCCTAGAGCAGAGGTGTCAAACTCATGGCATCACACTATATTGTGACTTTTTCCCCTTTCACTAAACCAAGGGTGGGTGTGGCCAGTGTGTAATGCATCCAGCCCATGGGTCACAAGTTTGATACCCCTGCCCTAGATAATCTAGTGCTGCTGGTGTATTCTACTTTTGGTTAAAAGGAAACCAACATGTTACTTCCATCATTGTAACACTTCAGCTCTGGTTTTAGCAATTTGCCCAGTCACTTGATAAATGCTTGTGCTGGGTGAGCTGTGCTCAACTGAAAGCCTTTCAAGGCTGAAGAGTGTCTTTGCAACTATGTCAACCCCAAAGGTCTCCTTTTCACTTTTCAGGATTTTTTGATGTTTTCTTTTGACAACTCATTGTCAAACCGAGCCATGCTTCATTCTTGGATCAAGTCAGTGGCTCATCTGTTACTCATTTTTAGAGTTGTCATTTCTCTAAGTGAGGACAGATGGTTTCTGGTTCCTTGTTGAAGCTGTCTCTGACTTCAGGCCACTGCTTCTTCCCAATTCTCATCACCTTCATTTGGTCACAACACCAACTTCATTGCACAGTTCTAGTTAAAATGCTGCTTGGAATTTTTGAGATTACAATAAGTTCAGATGAGGTCAAAGTGATGGGTGGCAACATGGCACAGCTTTCAATTTCAATTTGATCTTGTACCAAACCAAATGATGGCTAATCTCTTTTTCTGAACTGCTCAGCACCCTGCCATCATTAACATCACCCTTCAAGTGTTTGCCTTTCAGGAAATAATTAGCCATAGAAGCAGCAGTTAGTGCTTCTGAATACCAGTTGAATGGATGAATGGGTTTGTGCCTCAATAAACTATGGCAATTGGCCAGAACTTTAATATTAGATAACTGATCAGCTGCATTTCATTATTGTTCTTGGTAGCAGACCCACACTTGCCCATGACTTCTTCTTAGCCAAGCTACAGTTCATCATACAATGTCACCCACCAACATAAAGAAGTCTCTTTAGGGGGCTTCATACATCTTACATCTTTAGCCAGCAATGATGCAGAACACAAAGTTGGTTCCTCTTTTACAGGAAAGCTCTATGCTGCCTGAGTGCAGAACTACTTGAAGTACTAAAGTGGCACATTTGAACTGAGAGTATACTATCCCAATTGCAAGACAATATGATGACCACTTCTTGACATTGCAGATTCCTGAGATACCTCATGTGCTTCCAGACAGACTACATTATGGGTGACTCATTTTGATAAGTTGCATTTTTATCAAAGGTTTTCTTAAGGTAGAAACTCCTGGAATTAGTAGGTTACTGAATCCTGTCAAACCAATATGTTATTTAGTGAGTAAATTTGTAAGGACTAAATAGATGATTCTAGCTCATAAGGACAATTTCTTTATTTTAAAGAAGATCTCAATACCTGGGAACATGTATTTCCTCTATGGTATCATAGTCTAGTTATGACACAAATAAGCCTGTCTTTGAAGATCTGGTTCTAGAAAGGCTGCAAATTTTGTAAATGATGGTAAGATGTTGATTATAGAGAACTGAATAGCAGTTGAATATTATCCTGACTGGTAATTATTTTTCTCTTGGCTAAGATTTTGTAATGGTGATGAATGGATTGGAAGAATAATCATGTCTGTCAAGCATATACATTCATCTAAATCATGAGATTTCTGCTTTTACATTTTTATTTTAGCCCTCTTTTTCGTATTATGTCATTCATCAAAGTAGATGTGAACAAGACGCTTGGAGCTTACTTTAATTACTTGCAAAATAGCTAATCAACTCTCACTAAGTTAAATTTGCATTTAAACCCAAGTTTCCATGATGCCAAGTCCATTACATTATATTCAAAATCCATCACATACAAACTATATATTGGACTGGAGAACATTTAATACACCTTAATAGGTGAGGCTCTTATTCACTCTGTTCAGCTCTATCATTTAAAGCATTATAATTAATAAAGTATTCTCCCTAGTGTTGCATATTATATCTATCCTGGCCATGTCCACACCATGAAAGTGGCTCATGTTATAGACCATATGAGCAGAAGGCAAAATTCTTCTTAAATGCAGAAAAGCATCCCTGATAGATAGCAGTCTATCTTCAGGTAAAAAAAAAACATCCAGTACAAGGGAATCCACCATCTCCCTCTGTTGAATTATGCCATTCCTCCCTCCCAATATGCTATTTCCCTGTCTCCCATCCAATATGCAATCATAAGTCTTCCTGTATAATAAATCCTAATTACTGTATGAACTACCCTTTGAAGTAGGTCTTGAAGAACAGGTCTTGACTTTCTTCTGTCTGATGTTGTTTCAGGGATTTGAAGGATATTATCATATCCCCTGTCTTTCTTCCTTTCCCTTTCCCTTTCCCTAGCTCAGCACCTTGAATTGCTTTCTGTATGATTTGGTTTCTACTTCACTGATCATCCTCATTTATATAACTTAAGTCAAGGAGATTTGATTCACATCCAGGAGATTTAAATCAGGTTTCCTATTGATTTAAATTTAAATCAAGTTCTCCATTTGATTTAAATCAAGAAGATTAAAATCACTGATTTAATTGAGGACAATGGAGGTTTAAATCAATTTCCCACTGATAATGTGTTTCTTAAAACAATAGTGCCAGACTGAAAATTCTAGTGATTAAAGCATGTTCATTTGAATTAGTTTGCGCCATTTTTCAGATGATCATACCTTTTAAATCTTCATTTTTATTAGTTTAGGAAATAATATGTGGCATTCATGATCTGTTTTATATAGAGAGGCACTAACATTAGCTGAACAATAGTCAAGAACTAAGAAAAACAAACATAAAATTTTTCTGACTCTTTTAGAAAATGACACTTATTATTTATGTTATCTCTCTTCTGGGCTAACTTCTTTGCCCTACTTAACATTTGGCCAACTTTCAAATGAGACTTCGATAAAGAAACATCACTAAAACTAACAAATTCCTGGATGGAATTAAGGAGGACAGTTATTCATCAAATAAAAAAATAAATTCCCACACAACTCAATGTTGACATTCACTTAATGCTTAAGCTAAAGTTTCTGAGGCATAGATTCTTGAATATGCTTTAGTGCAGGGGTGTCAAACTCATGTCATCATGGCAGCATCATATGAAGTATTGGGACTTTTTTCTCTTTCGCTAAACCAGGCATGGGAGTGGCCAGTGCATGATTCATCTGGCCTGCGGGCTGAGAGTTTGACAGCTCTCCTTTAGTGGTTTGGTTTAACCAAAACAGAGACATAATGGATGAGTTCATACATTACATGTAGTCAAAACAAACCACATGTGTAGGTTAGTGACCAATCCAATACTGTTTTGACTGGATTCACATATTATGCAAACTATAATGTGGTTTATGGCTAAATGTGTTGTGGGAACTCACCCAATAGTGGTTAATTCTATAAAATCAGAATTGTAGCTTAATTTAGTCCTCATATTCATTCAGAGAAATCCTAAAAAATCATGGAGGGCACTGTGGGCTATTCCTTAGACCTGAAATTAGGAGATTTTGCTTACAAGTGTCACATTAGAGAGACAACTAGAGCTTGATATTGCTTCACACCTGTCTCTCTTCTCTACTACAGTATCTGCAAATGCAACTCCTGCCTCCTCTGTAATCAACAGCACATCCTGAATAGCATTTTAGGATAGTAATCTAAGGTACTGAAAGGCTGAGCCAGTGTCTTATTTCCTAACTGATGTTTCAGGAAAATCTAGAAGCTTGATTGAAAAGGAATAATTATGGCTTATGTCAACTTCAGTTTAAAAAAAAAAACCACCTCAAGGAAAAGCTATGTTAATAGGTGAGAATTGCATCCCAGCAGTCATCCAGGCTGACAGAGGATTAAAGAAAAATAGGATTGTTCCAGCTGTTGGTGTCTCATGGTGAATCAGAAGAGAGACTACTGCTGAAATATTTGCAACATGTTGACAACAAGTTGATCAAAAGTGACATCACCAGCACAGTTATGGCAAAATACCAGCAGGTTGCAAATCTGGCATATTTAAGTCTCTTTCCTTAACAGAATAACAGAGTTGGAAGGGACCTTGGAGGTCTTCTAGTCCAACCCCTTGCTCAGGCAGGAAATCCTATACTATTTCAAAAAATGGTCATCTAATCACTTCTTTAAAACTCTCCCAGTGTTGGAGCCCCCACAACTTCTGGAGGGAAGTGGTTTCACTGATCAATGGTTTTAACTGACAGAAAATTTCTCCTTAGTTCTAGGTTGCTTCTCTCCTTGATTAGTTTCCATCTATAGCCTGAAAAATAATGAGACCTGTGGTTGACCTGAGTTTATATTCATCCTCTTGAAGCCAATTATTGCTATTGATAGGCCAGAATTTAGATATTTCATATTTGAATTGCATATTAATATCCAGTCATTTTTTCTGTATTTTGTATTAGTATCTAGTATTAGTATTGCATTCATATTTATCTTAATACTTTGTATCATCTTCCCCACCTTTTGGGAAAGATAAGTGAGATCACTTGTGGATCATAAACTCAATGAACTTGACAAGTACCCAATTTATACTAACAATGATCTGTTAATTTAATTATAACCAGCATCGCTGGCCTTGCCTTGTTTGCTTGAAGCAGACATGATATTCTTCCGATTAAAATCGAATTCCGATTTTGGGGAATCGCCCCCTTCCCCCCTTCTTCTCCTCCTTCCCCTTCCCTCGGAGGCCCGAGTCAGGAGTTGCTACCGCTGGCGCGGCTCTGCGTGGCTCCAGTCCCGCGTTGCCTCAGGAAGGGAAAGGCAAAAAGGAAGAGCTGCGGCGGCGCTTTGCAACGGCAGCAGCGGCTCCTGGTTTTGCCTTTCCCTTCCCGAGGCAACGCAGGACTGGAGCCGCCGGAGCCGCGCCGGTGGTAGCAACTCCTGACAGCCCCAGCCGGATACCTGAGCGGAGCCCGGGTGGGCGGGCGGTGCGAGCGGAGCCCGGGCGGGCGGGCAGTGCGAGCGGAGCCCAGGTGGGCGGGCGGTGCGAGCGGAGCCCGGGCGGGCGGGCGGTGCGAGCGGAGCCCGGGCAGGCGGGCGGTGCGAGCGGAGCCCGGGCGGGCGGGCGGTGCGAGCGGAGCCCGGGCGGGCGGTGCGAGCGGAGCCCGGGCGGGCGGTGCGAGCGGAGGCCGCTGAGCGGCAGGAAAAGGGAGCTGGGCAGCGATTTCTTGGTGCGCGGTGGGGGGGTCTCTTTTGGCCGGCCCCAATTTTTTTTCAGAGGGGAATATCATGCCTGGCTTGAAGATAACTGTTTTACAATGATCCTGCTTCAACAGGAGGCAAGAGCTTATTTGCCTCCTATTTATTAGACTTTGAGCAGTATTCTTTTTTATCATGTAGTTTAAATATACTAATTTTCTTTCTAATAGAACATTCTGCCTGTCTTACTTTACACTATAATATAATTTGTCTAGTCTACCTTTTGTCCTACCATCTTTTAATCTACCGTTTGCATTTAACCAACCATTTCCATTACCAAATAAGGGATTTCTTTTGCCCACCTAGAGAAAGTGGAGATTACTACATAAGGATTTCCTTGAGTGAACAGGATCAATATTGCAAATCAATGAGACATTAACAGCTGCCTTGTGGCAAGATGGGCAGCAAATAAATTTAATAAATAATAGTAATTTCTGTGAACCAGTGAGACTTCCGGTTTCCTCTGACTACAATGTATAAATTCTCTGACTACCAATGAATAAATGAATTCCTTTGTGATAGTATTTCCAAGCGTATTTTTCTTCTGTACAGATCTGCACTTCTCGTATGTTCTGATTGGGTATGGACACCTTAGTCTAAAAACCCAGTGTCCCTGGTACAACACTACCGTGTTTCTCCAACAATACGACCTCCCCCAATAGGAAGACCCAGCATGTTTTCTAGGCATAGAATCAAATTAAGCCCCTCCCCCAAAATTTAGGCCTATTTTAAAACATGCCTAAAACTTGACGTTAGGAGCGCCCCGCGGGCAGCAATTCCTCGCCACCAGCTGCTCCTAATGGGCGATCATGGTAGAGCGCAGAGAGCTCCCTACTCCTGCCAAGCACCTTTGCGGCAGACCCAAGACCTTCAGCGCCCACCGCTGTTGATTTCCCTTCTGCCCATGCCACCGCCGCGTTTGGAGCTGCCACTTCCACGTTTGGAGCACCACTGCTGTTTGGAGCACCACTGCCATTTGGAGCTGTTGCTTCCGCATTTGGAGCTGCCGCCACATTTGGAGCTGCCGCTTCTGCATTTGGAGCTGCCTCTGCGTTTGGAGCTGCCACTTCCACGTTTAGAGCGCTGCCGCTGTTTGGAGGACTGCTGCTGTTTGGAGCTGCCACTTCCACATTTGGAGCTGCCGCCACGTTTGGAGCTGCCGCTTCCACGTTTGGAACCCCACCGCTGTTTGGAGCACTGCCGCTGTTTGGAGTTGCCGTGTCCACATTTGGAGCTGCCGCCGCATTTGGAGCTGTCGCTTCTGTGTTTGGAGCACTGCCTCTGTTTGGAGCACCACTGCCATTTGGAGCGCCACCGCCACTCCAAACACGGCGGCAGCTCCAAACGCAGAAGTGGCAGCTCCAAACATGACGGCGGTGCTCCAAATGGCAGCAGCGCTCCAAATGGCAGTGGCACTCCAAACATGGAAGCGGCAGCTCCAAACGTGGCGGCAGAATGGGCAGAAGGGAAAGCAACAGTGGCGGGTGCCAAAGGTCTTGGGTCTGCAGCAAAGGTGTTTGGTGGGAGTAGGCAGCTCTCTGCGCTTCGCCATGATCACCCGTTAGGAGCGGCTGGTGGCAAGGCTGCCCGTGGGGCGCTCTAGATGAGGATGCAAGGGGGGGAATTAAGTCACCTCTGAAAAGACGGCCTAGCCGTTTTTTCGGGGCTCAAAAAAATATAAGACCCGGCCTTATTTTATGAGAAACACAGTATCAGTGTTAACCTTGATCAACCCAATGTGTTGAAAAGTGACCTGTTGCTAATAAAAATTGCAAAAAAATATCTCCACCTTATCAAATGGAAGATGCAGAAATTCCCAAGCCTTATTTTTCAGCTATGGGAACTCCTCAACTTACAATTGCAACTGAGCCCAAAATTTCCATTGCTAACCACGACAATTGTTAAGTTAGTAACATGGTTGTTAAGTGAATCTGGCTTCCCCATTAACTTCGGTTTATCAGAGGCTTGCAAAAAGTGGTCATATGATTCCAGGACATCACAACTGTCAAAAATACATGCTAGTTACCAAGCATCTGAATTTTGATTGTTTGACCATGGGAATGACATAAGGTCATAACTGTGAAAATGGACATAGGTCACTTTTTTTCCAGTGCTGTTGTAATTTGAAATGGTCAGTAAATGAATGGTTGTAAGTTGTGTACCTGAGCAAGATAATATTAGAGCTGTGGTGGCACAGTGGTTAGAATGCAGACTAATTTTGCTGACTGCCGACTGCCAGCAATTCAGCTGTTTGAGTCCCACTGGCTCAAGATTGATTCAGCTTTCTATCCTTCCAAGGTCGGTAAAATGAGGACCCAGATTTTGGGGGGCAATATGCTGACTCTGTAAATCACTTAATTTTAAGTGCTATTGCTATTTCAGGTCTTTGTGAAAAATAATACAGAAGAAAAGATTGTCAAGCACCTAAATGAAGGCTCAAGAATATAAGAAGAGTCTGCGTCTATGAATATTTAACCTTAACACTTTTTAGCCGCCATGACTAAAAGAGTGCATGGCTGTGTTTCTTCTCCTTTTATGTATGTAAAACCACTCTGATTTGAGCTTTGGAATAAGACAAAATCTATTCAAAAAAGAAAAGCCTGGACAAATTACCCCTCTTGTAGGGGAAAGATTTTTCTAAAAACTTTAACAAAAAAAAAAAAAATTATAGAAGCTCATCCTTGTGTAATGAAAACTGACCCATGGCTTTATACTTACCACCTTACTTAATAAAACTTTAGTTCATATCTATTCGACCCAATAAAGTTACTGTCTCCAACAGTATTTGAAGGTAACAGAAATAAATGTATAGTGCTTGAAGTTATACAGCAAATTCTTTACAACAGCAGAGATGAGGCAGACTAGGTAATACATGAAAACACATAGAGTCAAATAACATATGGACTATTTTATCTGTTTAATAAAACCTTTTTAGCTGGTAAGTTCACTTGAAGGCCTGAAAAGGTGAAATTAATTAAGAAACTGTGAACAGTAGCGTCTTATTACAATCCTAATGGTGAAAAACGTGCCGGTGGGGTGTGATTTCCCTGATAAAAAATTCATTTGCATCAAGACCTTGAAGATATTTTTACACTTTATAGTAATCTTATGTAAATGGGACTGAAAGATATTGTAACAAAGCAAATCTAATTCAGTGTCTATAGCTGTGGAAAAGAAATTTGCTTAATAGTGATGAATGCCGATTTTCTTGATTCTTAGAATTCTATTAAAATTTTGGAGTCTTGAAGTCATTTCTATTCCTGATTTACATAAAGCACTTGATTTACATAATGCTCTAGGCTCCAGAGAAACAATAAATTCCAGAATAAAGAAATGTTTCCTGTGCTCAACTTATTAAAGCCAAAATTGGAGAGCGTCAGACCAATGCTTGTAGTTTTCAAAGTATGATCCACTCAACATCAGTTCTAGTCTTAACCACAAAGTAGCATTTGCTGCATTTTTATTTGATTCTTCTTCCACACTGCTTAGGGAGGAATATATGAAACACTATGAAAGGTTTTATCTTATCCCCATGACTTCAAAGGAGCCAAGCAATTCTGTTGCCGGTAATTCCTCACTAATTATCATCGTTAAAATAAAGTACAGTGGTTTTAAGGCTATGTAAATTAGGCTATTTTAAAAATAGTCAAAAATGATGAGTTGGGCCACAATGAGTCTTTTTTCTTCTTCTTTTGACTACCTCTCTTTCTCCATTTATCCAGTTTCATAAGATCTAACAAGTTTTCCATGTGTTCCTTAATGCACAAATTACTGTGCATGCAAGTTCCAAAAGTAGGCAATGATATCACTTATCAGAAGAATAGGTTCTTAGCATGGCTTGGCAGACAAAAAATGCAAATCTCAATAGAGAGGGAGGGAGGGAAGGGGAGAGAGAGAGAGAGAGAGAGAGAGAGAGAGAGAGAGAGAGAGACTTGCCATTGAATTGAGTGGTTCCCAGCAATCCTAACATTTGTCTAAACCCTCCCTTAAAGGAAGAATCTCAACAGATGTATCCCTTTAATTCAACCTCTTCCTTATTTCCTCTATTGCAGTGAGAAATATGATATAATAGAATAACAGTGGGAAAGGATCTTGGAGATCTTCATCATTAAGGTAGAGTTTGAGTTTAAGAAGGCACGTTCGTGATTATTAGGATTATCTGGCATCAATCATACTCAACTTTTAGCAGCTACGTAGATTTTCTCCATGATAACCTGTCCATAATTTGGTCTTTAAGTAAATTGAGTAGCTTAATAGTTTATCATATTTTTGTACCGTATCTGTAAGTTTTGGTGTGTGTGTGTACGCACACGTGCATGCCTGTGAATCAGCATTGTCTCCTGGAGACTTCCTGGACTAGTCTCTGAAATTTACTTGGAAAGGTTTTTTAATAAGTGGTTTGCCATTGTCTCCTTCCTAGGGCTGAGAGAAAGTGATTGCACAAGGTCACCCAGCTGACTTTGAGCCTAAGACAGGACTAGAACTTACAGTCTTTTAGTTTCTAGCCTTATGCCCTAACCACTACATCAAACAAGCTCTCTCAAAGTTTAGCTCAGAATATTTATGAGTATCATAAAACAATATATCATTGGCAAATAATAGATTGTGTTAAACTCTAGCCACTTTCACTGAATGTTCTTCAATTGTTTGATGAGAAAAGACCAATGGATCCAACATCAGATTAATATAAGAGGAAATAAAGGACAATATTGATGATTTCCATGAAACATAAGTGAAATTGATATTTTTATTAATCAGCCATAATTTAAAACTGAACTTAGAAAGTATTCATATCATACACTATATTATACTTGTGAGAGTGAAATTGGAGTTGTTTATTTTCACTCCATAATGATAACAGTACTGAATAGAAACAACTCTGATTGCAACTGAGGTTCTTAGTTTTCATGTTGCTAACTTATAATTCTCCAAAAAGAGCTCAATACCATTTTTTCAGGATTTATCAGAATATCTGAAAATGTATAGTCTTTGTCAAATGAATGGTTCCCAGTCACAGGAAATGCCAGAAAAGGTTGTAAGGATAATAGAGTTCAGTTGGAGAAGGCCTGTAATCTCAACTGCTGTCAAGTTTGTATTCTCCTGTTTTCCACTTTCATGCGTTTTTGTGGCTTTAGTCAGATGAACTAAAAATGCTTTTTACTCCAAAATTATGGTACAAATTGCCCTTGGTTACTGGCTGCTGTAACTTAATCCTACCTGATCTGTGTCACATAAATTTCAATTCAACAGTATTCGTCTTCTGTGGACAAAATATGTGGAACTTTGGCTGAAATTTAAGTAGATAATCCATTGATTCTCAGGTAACAGTGTGTGCTACCACTCTAAATTTTGGGTTATTATTTCTGGTGCAATGCGTTATAACTCCTGTAAACAAAGAAGATCATCTTGTTTGACTTCACATATGGAATCCCATTGTCTGCCCTGATTAGGAAAACATAAAAGGAAACAGTAGCAGCTGCTCTATCATGAACCTGAAATGTTCAAGGGGGAGAAGAGAACCCAAGTCAATGAGGCAAAACAAGATAGTATCAAGAGCCCATGTAAGATTTAAAAGTCCAAGAAAAACACTCATTATTATTATTATTATTATTATTATTATTATTATTATTATTATTATTATTATTATTATTATTATTATTATTATTATTATTATTAAGATTATAAGGAATTGAAGAATGGATAAGATAGCTTAATAGTTTAATCAAGTCATTTTGCTTTTGAAAATGATGTATGAGAGTTAAATATAAAATCAATACTTCAGTTTAGTTACATCACAGCAGGCATTATCAACAATGCATTAGGATCCATACAGTGCCTGCCCTGGGTTTTTTGGCAATCCCCAACAAACTGACAAGCTATGACATTTATCAAGCTCCTTATGGGTTACCATGCCCAGCTAGCAGCAAAGTCCCATGCATATTTATTCAAATGTCACCACCACTGAGTTCAATCATTTTATTTGCAGGAAAGTGTGCTTAGAAAACTAAAATTCATTGGTCGAATTCATCTTGGAAAGTCTCCATGCGTTGGACAGAAAGGCAATTTCCCCAAATAGTCATGAATTCGGGAGCACAATTATATTAGAAACATTGTTCCACGTGGGTGTTATCAATCCAGCTGTTTGCTTCTTCATCATCAGAAAAATGCAGTACATTTCCTCACCCTTATATCAGTCACAGGCTGGGTTTGATTTTATGGCGCTCTATAGACCTTTGCTGCAGTTACAAAGATAATCTCATGTTGCTCTTTAGTATAATAGTCCTAACATAGTCCTTGATGGTTGTTAGGCACCACCAGCTGAAAAATCACCAGTTTATTATTCGCAATTGAAGTCATATGTTAAGCTGTTGTTGAGAGGAAAGACCTAAATCAGAGCTGCTTGCCAGAAAATCTTCGTTCATCTCTCATTTGCTATCAAGGGTATTGGATATATCACCCTTGTTCACAAAATGGTTTCCTGCAGGGCACAGGTAGCATAGGCATCATCTGATATTCAAATATATTCTACTGCCATTATGTGGATCATAGAGCTAAAGATGGAATGATCAAGGATTTTTTTTACCTAAAATCTTATTTCCCATGATTCTGGAAATTCTGTGATAAGAATAAATAGATGATTGATGATGATGATGATGATGATGATGATGATGATGATGATGATGATGATGGAGGTGGAGGAGGAGGAGGAGAAGGAGAAGATAGTGATACATGATACATGATACATGATACATGATAGATAGGTATATGATGAATAGATACATACATAGATAGATGAGAAATAGAGAGATGAGATGATGATGATAATGATAGATGATATAGATAGATGATAGATCGATAGATAGATGATAGATGATAGATAGATGATAGATAGAGATAGATAGATAGATAGATAGATAGATAGATAGATAGATAGATAGATAGATAGATATGAAGATAAATGATAGATATGATAGATAGATACAATAGATAGATATGATAGATACACAATAGATAGATACAGAAGATGATAGATAGACAGAGACAGACAGATGATAGATTCTTTCCTATTGTTTGCTTCTTTCTCCCCATACTTTTGCCTACTTTTTGTCCCATTGATTATGTTTTATAATTTGCTGATGATTAATAAATAAATAATATTTTTAACTGGCTGAACTAAGTAATGCATAAGCTTTCTGTGATCTGAATTGGCTGGGATCATGTGAGACACAAACTAAAAATTACTCACAATAATTTTCCAACAAAGATTGACCACACTTTCATAACTTGATTGAGACTCTGTCACATGTTCACTCAATCAGAACCAAAAAGATAGTTATCTTTGGCTACCTGATATAATATTACAGAAAGAGTCTACTATTTCAGTAATGTACTTATTGTAATTATTCTTACTATACAGGCATTAAAACAGATTGCTGCTGCCAGAAAGAATATAAGGTGCACAGCTGCTATTCCTTGGCATTAGCATTTTATTCCTGCATTATGACATTATTAACAGGCTCTAATATACCAGGTAAGCACTTTCATGCCTATTTTAATATGCCCTTCCTTGTTACTTACCAGCTTTAATGCAATTACATGTATGTTAAAATTAATTCATCCTGAATGATACCAAAATGTTGAAATAAAATTCATGGGGAAGATAAAAATCTCTTGTTTTCCTTTGACTGGGAAAACAATACTCTCAATCTACTGTCAGATTTATAGCTAACAGAACAAAAGGGGAGCACATGAAAGAAAGAGATATGGAGTTACTTGGTGTTTGTAAGACTTCCAGACAATTATTGAAATAGTATTTATCTATAAAAATTTAAAGGCAACTGGAGAGATTTAGAACTAGGCCTTATATCCACCCTGTGGTTATGGCCCCATCTAGTACCATTACATTAATTCCTACTTCTACTGAGTACTATATTTTATTATTGTAACATTTTTGTGGCTGAAATGTAGAAGAATATTTGCATGTATTCCATACATATCCAAGACCCTATAATCTGTGGATTACATTCATTAAATTCCTTTGTTCTTTTCAGTACCGATCTTGCAGTTTTGACATCTCTCATTATTTGCATTTAAAATCATTTCTATCCAATAAACACCAGTCTCCTTATAAAAAAAATCCAATGGAAGAAAAAGGTCTTTATGTTGTTTTTCTTAAAAACAAGCAAAAGAATAAACCAGTTGTCTTTACAGCAAATGTTAGACAGAGGACATTTTTACTGTACAATTTGAGCACTGTGAAAACCTGAGACTGTAATAGCCTCTGCATCATTATAAAAACTCTCTGCATCCATGAAAAGATGATTTGTGTTGCATAGTGATCCAAAATAAATTGTGAATTGAATATTTTATGGAAATTAACTAGGCTTAGCATTTTGATACATGTTTACTATGCAACTTTCCTGCTGTACTGGAGTCTCCTGTACTGTAAATGGTAGCAGTTTAATAAAAATGAAAACTGAACAGAATGATTTTCAAGCAATACATCTTGCAACAAAGCAATAGTTATTGCCTTCTCCAAGAAATACAACCTTGAAGTCAAAGGGCATAGAACCTGTCATTTCCAACAATATTTATATGAGTGGTTGGTTTAAGGGAATTTGAGATTTTAATGTTTCCCTTTCTTGAAGTGGGCAATTATTTTGTGCAGTTTGACAAAAGAGAGAACAATGCTCAGTGGAATTCACTTCTGTATTTTACAGTTTCAATTTCAAGCTGGTATCAGATGGATTAATCCCTTGGAAACTACACATAAATCATTATACCTCAATGAAAAGAGTTTGGAAACAAGTTGAAAATGGCTTCTGACAGTTTTCAGTCATGAAGAACAATAAGGCAAGAGCAATCAATCAATGCCAGTCATGGGTGGCCTATTCAAACTAATATACATGTGTAATCCTAACTCTCCTAGGTAGCAATAAGCCAGGCCTGTGAGGTATATATACAATGCAGTTGCAAACATTTGGAAACTGAGACTATGAGTTCATTGGAAAAACTGCATAATGGTGTTCTGATATCTGACTATGGAATTGGGACTCCACATTACTACTGCTGTAGTAACAACCCAATTTTTCACTCTACATGTTGTCTTCAGCTTAAAACCGAAATTGAGCCTGGAATTACATTCATAAACCATGCTTGTTGTTAAGCAGGTCATTGCATGATCTACCCAACTTTACAACCTTTTTGTGGTGAATGTGAATGTGGCAATCACAAAACAAATGCTGTGGTCATTAAGTGAATATCATAGTCATTAAGTGCAGCCATTGTTTGCAATGGGCATTTTTCTTTTGTAAACTGGAAGTAAAAGTTTCAGGCAAAAAATGCAGTCCTGTGAACATGGAACACTTCAAATGGCTGTGAACATAGACCAGCTGCCAGCTGCTCAAAAAGTGATCATGTAAGACTTGAATACAGGTCTGAAATACATTTTTGGGATTCTGCCATAACTTCAAACATTCACTAGGCAACCAGTCATTAAGCAAGGACTACTCGTATTATATTTGGAATATCTGCTCCAAAATTGTCTCCAATGTGTCGTTCATCCTAACCTGGTCCATTTTGACATTTTAGCTTTTGACAAGAGATATCTTTCTATTAACCAAGGCTTTTAAAGCCAAAACAAAAATGCATGTATTTTAAAAGACAAGCATGCTACTTGCCTATCCACCTAATAAATGCTCAAACAATCATCACAACAATTTAGGTAGGGAATGTGTATATGAACAACATACTACAGATGTGTTAAACTGATAATTATGAAATCAATCATTCTTAATCTTTCATCTCAGACATTACACAAGGCATTAAAGCATAACCTAATTTTTCAAGATCCGAGCAATGCCATAATCATAGAAATAATGTGCAGGTTCACTGGAGCCTTTGTTTCAAATGTACCATTGTCAGCTTACACAGAAATCTGTCTATAAGCCATCTGTTGCCAAAACCAATCATTTCCCATGTTGTCATTCTGTTACTAAGCTCTGCAGATGCTGGTCACTTGGAACCATCTGTCAAATAAGTAACAATTCACTCTGAAGGGGAAGACAATGGACATTCTTCTTTCAGCATGCAGAGTTGCATTCTGCTGCTGACCAAAACCTTTGCAGTAGAAGTTGGACAAATGACCAATTAGAATAACATAGAAGTGTTATTTGTAAATCAAATACCCAAGACTAATTGCAAGAAGAGTTCTCCTCCTTTTGAAGTCAACCGGAGGTTTCTACACGTGTACATTAACATATACATTTACATTTGCTTCATAGTCCACCATGTATACTATAATCTACTACCTTTTTGGAATCATTGCTTAAATGATTCTGAAGATCTAACATTTCATTTTCTCCTAATGCTAATTCAATTTTATAGGTACATGAATGAAAACAATTAATTTATTTTGTAGATGTCATGGTAAATATAGAAATTCAACATCTGTTTGCCTAATGGATGGGTCCTAAGGCACTAATAGCCTCTGTTGGTAATGTGTTTAAAATAATAAAACACAATAGGCCTATTACCACTGAAAGCTCATTCATTTTCTTAAATCCTTTTCACTCCAGTATTTATTATTTTGTGAGTTCACATATGACTGCTCATATTCAAAGGATTTATATGCTCAAAGCATTGGGAAAAATGAAAAATGGCCCTACAAACTTCCACTGAAAATGAACCAAAAAGCCAACATTAATAATAAAATAAAATAAAATACTAAATAAAATAAAATAAAATAAAAAGTCAGTACCCTGTTCAAAGCCAAGAATTAGGCACTCCTTCATGACAGCTCTATTAATATTTATTATACGTTACCATGCAGTATGTAGTTTTCTAATAAACTGACAGCAGTTTAAGAACCTGGATTATATCAACTGTCTACTCAACGGTTTAAGACTTAAATCAGGGGTGTCCAACCTTGGCAACATTTAGACCCATAAACTTCAACACATGCTGGCTGAGGAATTCTGGGAATTGAAGTCCACAGGGTTGCCAAGGTTGAATACCCCTGACTTAAATGGTTTTCCCTGACCTTTCTGAACGAGCAGGGCTTGCATCTGAGTAGTTTTGCATGCATTTACATCACTGAACTACAATAATTCTCCAGCTTTTCAGGCAGGAATCAGAAGTGTTTTTACACAAAAACTTAACAAAATCAGCCACATGGAATAATATAGACACTGTTCTGCAATGGTGTCAATGAACTATAATATGATAAAAAAAACAAGCCTTTTAAGATCAACCATCAAGAGTTAAAGAACAAGCAATCAAGAAATACTCTGGAGACCAGCACATGGTAGGCCAGCCATGAAGACAGAAAAAAAAATTAAATCAGTCAAGTTTGTCAGGCTGATTCTGTTCAGGTTTATTTTTTAAAAATAAACAAAACAGATGATACAACAGCCATTGGACTCATTCAAGATAAGTCTGTGGCATAGCCAGAACAATATGGAGCTGAACATATGAAAAATGTATGGATGAAAATGGATTTTAGGAAGAGACTTTCTATTCTACCATCTCTTACTATATATACAGCACAATACCAGCAGTAGAATTCTTCAAGTTTGGGACTTGTATAATTCCCCGGATTTGAAATGGACACTTAACATTAGGGCCATCATTTAAAAAGCAAACGAAGAATATTCTTCCTGCATCAACTCAGGAAATTCAGACTAGCCCAGGAGCTTTGATACAGTTTTATAGATGAATTATTGAGTCTGTCATTTGTACAGTCTGGCTTAGTATAGAAACCAAACAGGACAGGTACAAACTCCAATGGATATTTAGGACGACCAAAAAAAAAAAAAACAATTGCAACCATCTTGCCTTCCATAGAAGAAGTATTGCAAAGGTCAGAAGGAGGGCTGAGAAAACATTTACAGACCCCCACCTCACATCCTAACATAAACTGTTTCAATTCCTTCTCTTAGAAAGCTGCTATAGAGCATTGCATGCCAAAACAACTAGACACAGGGACAGTTTCTTCCCTCATGCCCTCATTTACCCAGGAGCTTGCTATTCCTGAGACCATCGTCTGTGAACTGTCCTTAAATATCACATTTTGATTCTTACTATGTTACAGAGCCCCTGATTATGACATCGAACATGTAAACAAGTTAAATTCACTACTAACATGGGCAACCGCCTGTCCACACGCTTTTAACTTTCTTGGTGACTTCCATCTACCTCGTATTAATTGGACCCTAAGCGAATGTACAACTGAACCAGGGGTGGGATCCAACCAGTGAAACTACCAGTTTGGTGATTTTACATTTTGTGGTCAAGCTATTTAACACCACTGACAATACTGCTACCCTTCAAAATGACCTTGACTATGTGTAAGAATGGTCAAACAAATGGCAACTTCAAGTCTCAACAAACAAATGCTCTGTCTTACATATCAGCAAAAAAAAAAGCAGAAAATAAAATACAAGCTGAATAGTCAAGACCTTGTTGATGACCCCAACTATGTCAAGGACATTGGAGTACTCATCTCTAATGATCTACGTGCTAGAGCCCACTGTAACTACATAGCCAAAAAGGCATTAAAAGTTGTTAACCTAATCCTGCATAACTTTTTCTCCGGTAATATCACACTACTAACTACAGCATACAAAACATTTGCTAGACCAATATTTGAATACAGGTCATCAGTCTGGAATCCGCATTACATATTGGATATTTATACAGTCGAGAAAGTCCAGAAATATTTCACAAGAAGGGTTCTCCACTCCTCTACTCGTAGCAGAATACCTTATGCCACCAGACTTGAAATTTTAGACCTAGACAACCTAGAACTACGTCACCTTCGGTCCCATCTAAGTATAGTACATAAAATTATATATTGCAATGTCCTACCTGTCAATGAATACTTCAGCTTCCACCACAACAATACAAGCGCACACAATAGAAACAAACTCAAGGTTAACTGCACCAAACTTGATTGCAAGAAATACGACTTCAGCAACAGAGTGATCAATGTCTGGAATACTCTACCTGACTCTGTGGTTTCTTCCCCAAACCCCAAAAACTTTAATCTTAGACTGTCTACTATTGACCTCACCTCCTTCCTAAGAGGTCTGTTGGGGGGCATGCATAAGTGCACCAATGTGCCTACCATCCCTGTCCTATTATTTCTTTTTCATGTATTCATAATCATGCTTATACTTATACCTATTATCTAATACTTGCTTGACAAATAAATAAATAAATAAATAAATAAATAAATACATACATACATACATACATACATACATACATACATACATTCAGCTGAACATCTAATTCTCACAACACTGTCTAATATCTATGTACATTTATCCATGTGGTATGGCTGTAGTATTATTATAATTATTATCCTTATCTTCCTTACTACCCCCTCTTATTGGGATTATGATGATGATCATGATTACACTGTTGCTTTGCATATGCACTGAGCGCTTCTGCACTGGAGACAAATTCCTTATGTGTCTAAGCACACTTGGCCAAATAAAGTGTTCTATTCTATTCTATTCTATTCTATTCTATTCTATTCTATTCTATTCTATTCTATTCTATTCTATTCTATTCTATTCTATTCTTCCAAGATTGTTTCCTTTGTTTTCTGTGCTTACAAATAGGCCAAAGAGACACTTTAGAGCAGAGGTGTCAAACTCAATGCCTGGGGGCCAGATCCAGCCCACAGGGTGCTTAGATCTGATCCACAGGGCTGCCCTGGAAATAGTGAAGGACTGGCCTGCGGTAACTCTGCCAGCTAAAATGGAGATCTTGAGGTCTACACGCAGCCTTCCCGAGCTCTATTTTCACTGGCAGAGGGATGTAGGAGGCTTTTGCAGCCAAAAACGGAGCTCAGGAGCCCGTTTTTTCTGGCAGAGTGCTTGGGCCGCCAGAGGCACCCCTCGACACAAGTGACATCATGCTAGCCACACCCACCCTGGCCATGCCCATCCCAGCCCACCGAGATCAAACACAACCCTGATGCAGCTCTCAATGAAATTGAGTTTGACACCCCTGCTTTAGAGGCTTAAGACTTCTAAAGTTTGTAGCTCATTCCTGTGCATATACATTGGATGAGAGTGCAGATTAGCTTTCCATGTGGGTTATAGACCAATGCCTTGTTGTGCTCCAGTGTAAGCATTACACTGGACCTTTTACCAAAGTTTTCTTTGTAGAGAAGCAGCATAGCATAGCTGTGTACTGTGGAATGCAGCTCACACAATCTGTATCAGATCTAAGAATCTTGGCCATCTTGCAGTATCCTGCTTTTTTCAGGGACAATGGGCTACGACAATCCAAAGACTTTCTTTGACATCTTTGAGCTTTACCATTTTCCTGGTAACTTGACTTGTTCTCTCTATACAAAACTGGTTTCTTCAGAATGTATCCAGTTGTTTCAGTATAAGTTTGCTTCTTGGTTATTTTTTTTGCAGTGAAATGTAAAAAAAAAAAAACAATACTAAAGAGACAGGATTAATTATTTCCAGCAGTTATATCCCTGATCTTGGACTGTATTCAATCAATCAGTCAGCCAATCAACCAATCAATCACTCTAATAAAATGTAAAGATTTTCTCCATCTAACCTTTGAAAAGATATGAAACTGATTTCATTGACAGCAGAATAATCAAAATGAATGGCAAACTTGATTCCAATGCTCAGTATTCAGGACACACATTTAGATGTGCGTTGATGTTCTGGGAGAGAAACAAATGTATGTAGCCTGATGAGGAAGACTGTGTAAACAATTGGCTGGGTAACAACAATAAATATTTATACACATTAATGTGACTACTCTATTTAAACCTGACTAATCTTAACTTGCAGATGATAAAAATACAGTCAAATTAGGAACTGCAGGGTTAATACTCATCAGTTGTGTGGGATAAACTGTAAAAATGAGTCCAGATGAATTTATTTCTAGTTCGGGACTATATAATCTAAGGACTGTAAATCCTTCCCGATTACAATTTAACTTTGGCATATGCCACACATGTAGCCTGAAAGCATAACTGATCTAGTAAAATTTTAATTATGTTACAACCTTATTTATTCACTTCCCCCAGGAACATCCAAGATATTCAGATAACAAATAGTTCAGGGACAATGGGTTGCTACTTTTATAAGGCAATAATTTCATGAGCTGTGTAGGAAAATCCATGAGTTTGGACACTGTTTCTGATATTTTATTTCAAAAGAAAAAAAAAAGGAGTTATTTATCTTTGCATTTTTGTCTATTCTTTCATGTCATGGTCAATTTACTAATCTAGAAATTAATCTGGGATTGATTTTGAAAGATATTCTCTTCCAAACAGCTTTCTGTTGAATTTATTCATACTGACTTCGTATGTGTATGAGTTAACACAATTAAACCCTGCATTTCTGAGATTTTTTTAAACCCAGAAACTGAACTACATTTATCAGTTACAACTCCCTATGTTCCATAAATTCATTTATTTCAACAAAATTTGGCAGGAGATGCAGATTTTAGGCCTGGGAAATTAGGACTTCAACCATAGGCAAAAATTTAAAGTCCCCTATTTCCATGCTACAGCCACAATCAAAATGACATTCTGCATATTTTCTTTCGTGAAGCTGCATAGCTGCTCAATGTAAAAATACAGTTTGACCCACAGTCATTAGAATTAAAATATTCTTATAATCAAAGTGCTTCCTCTCTGAGTACTAAAATAGACTATGTTCCTTTAAGCAGGCACAGATCTCACAGGGCTGTCAAACTCGCAGCCCACAGGCCAGATGTGTCATGTGCTGGCCACGCCCACGCCCAGTTTAGCAAAGGGGGAAAAGTCCCAATGCATCATGTGATGCCACCGTGATGCCACGAGTTTGACACCCCTGCCTTAGCACAATATCCAAAGTGAGAGGTTCCACACTTAGTCCTTCACATTATGTTACACTGGCTTAAACTAGAAACCAGCTCTTTCTCCTATGATATTTCCTCAACACAATGACTATTGCACTGGAATAGTGATAACAACAGATCACACAACTTGGCAACCGAAAAATGAATTTATATTAGATGAGGAAAGCTATATAGAGGAAAATGGAGACATCGGCAACACAATGGTACTTTATATCCTTTGGGAAGTTGCTCTATATTGTTCCCACTCCTGTCTTGGAATATTAATTTGAAAAACAATTCAAAGAGTAGAACTGATTTGTTAGAGTTGTTATTTGGCAATTGGGCAAAGCTAAGAAAAAAATGTTGGGTTTTTACTGAGCTTCTGCACTAAGCCTGTTGGGTATTTTTTTCATTCTGTTTAATTTATCAGCCAAATTTTCTTTCTTTTTTTTCTCCTTCTCCTTGTTCATTGTATAAGAGATTTCTGCTCAGCCATAAATGTAGATATTGCTGTTTCTCTAATCAAAGAGGCTAATTTAACTAAATTCCATTATCTTCACCAACCATTCTTCTGATGTAGGCAGTGTCAACCTTTTCCACTTTTGAGCATACAATAATCTTGCTGTAGTTGTCATATATAAAAATAAAAACAAAGTTATGTGACTTTTTTTGTAGTTGCTTATCTAGAAGTCCCAAAAGAAAAGTCTTTGGTTTCAGTTTCACTTCAACTGAAGATCTTTAAGACCTTCTGAATTAACCAATATATTTGTATTCAAAATGTTTTGGGCTTTTTACATGTTAGTAAAACATGATAAAGTGTCCCTTCACGTTGTTCACATTTTCAGAAAATATTAAAAATACCTTTGGTGAGAAATACCAAGGATACATAATTTTATTAACAATTCTCTTAAAGACTAGACCATAATGAAAATTTTAATCCTTTCCACCACATGTATTCCATTTATATATTATAGCCAAAACGTTTAGCCCATTTTATATATTCTTTCTCTTGTTCTTCTGTATCATATTTCAACAAAAAATTACAAATTTTAACAATACCACTAAAACTGGCTTGAGACCATCTTTTTCCAAGAGTCTCTACCTATCAAACTGACTCTAGCAAATTGGGCATGCTGCCAATCCCATCCATTAGAGTGTCTGCTGGCAGGGACTAGAAGATGGGCCTTTTCTGCAGTAGCTCTTCTTTGTGGAATATCTTCACCTCAGAGATTAGAATGATCCCAACCCTGTTAGTCGTTTGAAAGGCCATAAAAACTGGCTGTCTTCCCAAGACTGGGGTGCTGAACGTGCTAAGGGCCCAATTTCCTGGTTTTATTGTTAACTAGCCAAGTATCTCAGCTGTTATGCATATTTATTTCGGATAAAAATATTATTTATTTTTCTATTTTTATTGTTTTAAAAAAATATTGTTTTAACTGCACGGTTTTTGAATTGAAAGTTGCCCAGAGTCACTGACTGAAATGGGCAGTTATAGAAATTAAATAAATAAACATATTCATCATTAGTACATAATTTTATTTCAAATTCAGTCTTAACTTTGTTGAAAACCATACAATGTTTTATCCACTTTAAACCTTTCTGTTAATTATATATAAGAAAATCATTGACAAGAATATTCTTCTGTTATTAAGTTTTGTCTTAATTTTATTTTACAATATCCATGAAAAAATTCTAATAAATCTGGGAAGATTAACAGTTTATGTTTACTTAATATTTCTCATCTATAACTGCTTCTTGTGTTCAAAATCATAAAGGTGTTTTGGGACAAACAAGTTTATATTTCATACACTAAGCATAGCCCATCTAGGATAATGATTTTTCTACCAAGATTTAATTAAATTTCAAAAGAAGATAAAATACAAGGAAACAGAAAAAAGTTTAAAGAGGAAAAAAGGGGGATTTGAAGAAAAAACAAAATTGGGATTGCAAAAAGAAAAGGGAAGACAAATATAGAAAAGAATGGCTTCCAATTTTCTTGGTACAGTTACAAGTATAAAATACAATAACCTTTTGCTCTAAAATTAACTATAACACAGGGTACTTCTATAATCATAACAAATTCTAATCACCAAATCCCAAACTTAAATGTTCATTTCTTTCCATTTCAAGCAGAGCACAAAACTGGTTTCCAAATAGAAACAAAGCTGGAGAAAATATTTTCTTTAACTAAAGCAGTCAGTTTTGCCATCTTTGCCATTAATTTTATCATCCATCCTTTCATTATTCATCATCCTTTCATTTTCATATAAAATCTCACTGCTCTTATCATATACAGTATAAAAGCACAGACCCATTTTTATCCCAAGCTGTTTGTCCATTAAATCTAGAAGAAAAAAACTTCTAGTATCAATTGTACATTTATTTTCAGAATTAAAATACAAATCTGGTTGCAATGATTCTTGGCTTTCTGACTTGTTCACCAAAGATAATAAAAAGTACCTTCATATTGTTTACATTTCCAACATACATTTAACACACTCGTTGGCAATTTATCGGGTGTTACATTTCAAACTCTTACTCCACATGTTGACCCTTTGCTCAAGTATTGTGTTGTAACCAAAGTTTTTGTCCCTTTAGTCATACAATCTTTAACATCTTTATCTTCTGTATTCATTTTCAATAAGAGTTTATATGTCTTAGAAATAACATGCTCATCATTAGTACATAAATCTAGGTCAAAATCAGTTATCTAAGTCATGAAAACAAAATTCTCATTCAATTTGAATCTGTCAATTGAACATAAAGAAAGCATTGATGGATGTAACATTCCTTTTCCAGTTTTTCTCTGGTTTTTAATTTAGGTTCTCCTTTTGAGAAAGTCAGTAACTCAGCATAAGGTAATCATGCTTGTGTAACTATAATTTCTCTTCTAAATAAAAGTTTTGAGGTGACAATTATAAAGGAATTTTGGAGTCAGTCTTGCTTTATATCTATTCCAGATCATCATGGCATGCCTAACAAAATGATTTTGAAAACCTGTATTGACCTTTGTCATTCATAAATACCCATACCACCCAAATCTCAGATCATAATCTTCCAGTTCCAGTAACTTCTTATTCCTCAGACTCACCCAATCTTTCATCCATACCAGACAATAATGGGCAAAGTAATATTTTAAATCAGCTTATCCTAGCCCACCTTTTTCATTCATATCTTGCAATATTTAATTCTTGTGTTTTTAGTTACACAATGATTTTAAAGTCTACATTCACCTTAACATTATCATACCATAGATATCCAAGCCATTCAAATCTTAAATCATGACCTTCTAAATCTAGTAACCTTCTATTTCTTAACAATACCCAAACAAAACAGCAAGTAATGTAGTTTCAAATCTGATAGACCCAATCCCCCTCTTTCCTTCAAATCTTGTCATATCCTTATATTTAACTTGTGGTGAGGGTTTTTTCTCCTTGTCATACAAATTTAGATATGTCCTTCTCCCATCAGTTGTCAAAATAAATATTGGCTGGAGCAAAAATAACATTCTGGGTAAAATGTTAATCATAGAGTTTATCACCAACAGTGATAATTGTACTTTATCCCATCCTGCCATATCTTTTTTAATTTCATTTTTTAATGTCTTAACATAATTGTTTTGAAATAACAAACCATTCAAAATTGTCACAGTTATACCCAAGTATTTCTGCCTATATACCTTCTCAATCTTGAAACCTGTTTTATTCATTACTTCTGTTTCTGTTAACATATTTGTCTTTTGTTTATTAATCTTGCTAATGACCCAAATTGTTTTAATTTTCTCATTAAAATTAAAATTCCCTTTAAACAGTTTACCAAAACCAGGAACCACAGGAACCAATTCAACTGTCCAAAACAGCAGTGATCTGGCCAATCCTGCTGTGTAATCTTGCTTTTGATGCTGTTTTCTGTTCTTCCATTAGCCACCCAAGATAATTGCATTTGTTAAACTGCTTTTTTTCTCTTTCTCTGTCTTCATTGTGGCAGGCAACAGGCTATAAGCCCTCAGTTATCATAACTGTTGTTTTGTCCAAATCAAATAAAATTCTTAATTCCTAGATTCAGCTTTTCCATTTAGATATTCAATCTGCAAACTGAGATATGGTCCTTCTTTGAAGAAAGAGACAGACTATTGGTGTCTACGAAACATTGCAGGTGTGAGAATTGGATTTATTTATATATTGATTTGTGGTGGTGTCTTTGGTTGCTACAAATATTGTTGTAATATTTCTCAAATTAATTTTCAAAATTATTTTTGCTAAATTTAAACATATCATGTAAAAGGGGGAAGTACCCACCAATGTCCTTCCAACAACAGAAGGATAGAGCCTGTTAACAGAATGAATTCCCTCATATTCATACAGTCCTCCGTGCAATTTCTTCAGATGAGTAGAAAACATCTAGTTGCTTAATGTTAGTTTTAATTTGACATTCTCTGGAGAAGTTTCAGTCAAAGGCTAAGCGTAATAAAATTCAGAGTTCTGATTTCAAGCCACTAATCAAGCTGGTGAAGAGAGACAGATAAGACAGAGCCAAACCATAATTCAGTTGTGAAATCGTTTAATCTGGGGTTCTGAAGAAATTGTAATAAAAATACAGAAGGCATGAAATGTGTAACAATGACAGTCGAAGCAACAAAAGGGAGCGACTGCAGATGAGAGAGGCTTTTGTTGTTGTGTCTTCAAATCACTGTTACCTCCTGGCAATTGCCAGGACACATTCCCTTAGTATTCTTGGCAAGATTTAGGAAGTGGTTTGCCATTGCCTTCTTCCTAGAGATAAGAGTGAACCGGTCAAGGTGACCCAACTGGCTTCATGGCTAAGATGGAACTAAAACTCAGAGTCTCCAAGTTTCTAGCTTGATGCCTTAACCACTACACGAAACTGGATCTCTCAAGAAAGACATATCATGTTACAGAATCACAGAATTACAGTGTTGGAAGGGATCTTGGAGATTTTGTTTCCTGCTCAAGCAGCAAAACCCTATACCACTTTAGACAAATGGTTGTCCTATCTCTTCTTAAAAACCTCCAGTGATCTATGTCTCTGGAGATTCTCAGCCATTCAGATCATGGTTGTCCCAAAGGTGCTTTTTCAAGAGGCAACTGGACTTTCTTGGTTTTTTTGAAGACATTTCGTTTCTCATCCAAGAAGCTTCTTCAGTTCTGACTGGCTGATGATTTGCATTCTTGTAGAGAGTCATTGAGGCCACTTGGAGGTTATCTGTGTCATCAGGGTCACCTGAATAGTGCAAATGGGTGTGGAGCCTTCTTGGAACTTCTGCACGTGGAACTTTGAAATGCAAATGACTAGCTGTCTGCAAGGTGTATAAATCCTTCCATTCCCCATCATCCAGTCAGAGCTGAAGAAGCTTCTTGGATAAGAAAAAAACTTCTTCGAAGAAAAACAAGAAAGTCCAGTTGCCTCTTGAAAAATCACCTTTGGGATTCTAGTGATGGAACACCCACAACTTCTAGAGGCTGGTCAATCCATTTATTAATTGTTCTGTCGGGATATTTCTCCTTAGTTCTAGGTTGGTTTTCAACTTTATTAGTTTCCATCCATTGCTTCTTGTACTGCCTTCAGGTGTTTTGGAGAGTAGCTTGACTCCCTCTTCTTTATGGCAGCCCCTTAAATATTGGATCACTGCTATCATGTCACCCTTAGTCCTTCTTTTCATTAAATACATAACATAAATACATGTACAAAGAAAGCTATTATCGCCCTTTCTGCATTCTGCAACTATTTCATGATTAATTATGTGTCTCTTGTTTTTCCTGATATTCTAATTCTCTTCTTTCTAGGGCTGGACAACAAACTCATGTTCTCCACCAGCCAATTTAGAGAGACGAGTAGCTCTCTGCTCATAAGTGTTGGGAAAAAAAAACATATTGCTTGAACAAAGTTAACAGTTTTCTGCTTCTCAGCCTCAGTTCTCAGCAAAGTTTCCAGGACTAGCAGTCTTTCTTTAATAGCCATTGAGAATTAATGGTAGTGTCATCTACTAGATTAAAATTTGTCCTATTTGTATTTTGAGGCAATGGTGTTTTCGAAATAAGATGAAAGTAGACCAGTACTCTGGTTGTTAACCTTGTTCTCAATTACTCATCCTAATTGAAATATGTGTTGAGAGTTTCAATTGATTTCTTCTTCTTTTGCCATTACACTCCTTCCCAAATACCACAGAACGTTAGTGTTCAGCTGTTCTAGGTAATACACAGAGCATATAGCAAGAGCAAAAGGAGAGGAGCATCTTTCCAGTTGTAATTTCTTCCCACTAATCCCAGTTGTGTGAAATGTGCAGTACTCATAATAGGTGAAGGGAAAATACTGAAAATGCTATGGTAGGAAATTGACAGTCCAACCTTAGGTATTTTGGGATAGTACAAGGCAATTGTACACCCTAATTTTCATTCCTCAAACCCTCAGTAATGCAATAGTTCAAATGAAGATCATCACATACAAGGGTCAGTGAGGAGCCCCACCATTTCTATGTTGTACTGTAACATCAGCAAACAGCTGGTCACTCAGAGCTACAACATAATTGCCTCCAGTGTGGAGTTTAACTTTTCACTTTAACACTTCCAAAACCTATATGATTAGTTCTGTGATTGTCTTCGCTTCCACCAATTTGAAATGCTGAAAACAAGTGAAGAGAATTGCTGCTCTATCTTGAGCTGCTTTTGATCCCCAAAGAACAAAAATCCCCCTACCCACAAACATTCAAGGGGGCAGGAGTTATATTGAGAAATTGTACATCTTGATATTATTATGTACAAGCTGCCATGATGTTATTGCATCAGATGCTGGGACTTGAGTTCATCATGGCATGACCTGCATTGCCTGTCTGTCATCATTTTGGCATCACCACAGTTTGTGATGTTTCGTCAATACCGTAAACACTAATGTCCCTTTTCCATGCAAGAGGAAAGGAAAAGACAAGAAATCCATGATATTAAGAAGGAACCACCGAATCATCAAACTATTATTTTCCTTACAAGTCTCGAAGCTCAGGGTCCTGGAAGAGAAGTAAGGGAAGGAGAAACCTGATAATAATCATGCTGCTTTTCACCTGTACTGCAGTTCAGTTGGGAATAAATCAGTTTGATGTAATAGGAACAAAGGATTCCAGGTATGCTTTCAAAATGGTACAGAATCCACATGTAAAAATGTGATATATGGAAATGATTCACTCTAAATTGTCTCTCAAACTGGATTTGCAACTAAAGTTGTCTTTACTCTCTGTGTTATTATTATTAGCATAAGGCACTGTGTGTGTATGTGTTTAAAAGGTTACAAAAATCATTTTTATACAAATCAAAATCAAGATGCATCTTCCGCTATAATGTAGGTTTTCCTTATCATCTGTTAGAAAAACAACATAGTGCTTTAAAAAGTATGGCCTGCTTTGGCAAGTGACAATTCAATGTAACTTTTCCCTGTGAAATACACTGAGAAACATACTCAGTGAAATTCCACTGAGAAATACACTTTTCTCATTGGAACTTATCACCAAAGTTTAAAAGTTTTTCAACTTTTTACCTCATCAGCTCTACTCACAAATTAAGCAAAGGTTGGCTTCACACACTTCTTCACAGGTACGAGAGTCAGGCAAATTGAACTGCCTTCCCCTTCAACTGTCAGATCAATTTCCTCCATACTGTTTTCCCAGATTCCAGGATAGCTTTTGTGGTTGGTCTTTTGCCTCAATCATACCTGTGCCTCCCTGTTGCCTTCTGAAAATTTTAACTCTTTATCAGTCCAGCATTCTGCATGATTGTGGCCTATAGATTTCACTAAGAAGGAGGTGGATATAATCTGTTGATTTTCCTATGTATCTATCAAAAACAGTACTTGATTCTCCCAAATTGGTGATGCTCCTTCCAGATATCCTATCAGGAATATGACGAAGAAGCACTTGATCTCATAATTTTGCTTCCTTTCTGTTAAATAAAATCCAAAAGCAGGCCTGAGGAGAGGGAGGTTCAGCCAATACATTGTTCCAGGGCCCACAGAGCTCAAAGGGGGGCCATTTAGGGGGAAATTTTTTTACAAAACCAAATTTTTAAAAAGAAAAACAGTGGGATGGTTTGTCAACCTGAATATGCCTGAGCAGGGGTAGGACAGTGGTGAATGGGTGGGGGCTCTCAGCAAAACACTCCAAAGCTGGATCAAATCAACTCCTTGATGGGCAAACGGCAAGGAAGGAAGGCATGTCCTTCCCGTGCAGCAGTGGCAGCAATGATCGCCCCGTCCTCTACCTCCTCTGCTCCCTTTCTCCCCTTCTTCCCAGTTCTTGAAGAATGGACTTCCATTTCTCACCCTATCAAAATCCTTCACACCAAAAGGAAGGAGGCACCACTGTTAGCTTAGTCAGAGGATCTGTGCACGCCAGCCATGCCAAAGAGTAACTGGCAAGAGGTGGCTTTAAAACGCAGGAGGATAAACGGGAGGAAGAGAGGGAGGGCGAGGGAAGGATCACTTTTCTTTCATTCATATAGACTAGGGTCCATTCTTCTCCCAGTCAGAAAAAAAAATCTACTTGTGGGCTGCACAGACTCCGGTGCTGCTTCTCCGTACTTCATCCTCAACCTCCCCCACTTCCCAATCTGCTTTGCTGCCCTGGCAGGGCCCCCCCTTTTTTTTTTTTAACAAGTCTCTCCATTGGTTAGGAGTTGGTGTTGGTGCAGGAAGTAATGTAAAATCCACAGGCTGGTGGGGAGGGGAGATGTTAACTTAATGTGTAGGTGAAGGGGCCCATATTAATCTTGTTCCAGCACTTAATAATCTTCTTGGCGGCCCTGTCCAGAGGGAAGACGAGATGACTTTGCTATATACCATTTTACCATAGGATTCATGAAACAGGGCTATTAGAGATTTTTTTGTTCTTCATACTTTGCAAGTCTCCATATTTTCTGAAAAGTCCTGTAGCTGCTGTACAATTCTGGGAGCCCGCATATCTTAAAATTGCTGAAGTTGAGAAACACTCTTCTAGAATTTTTGAATGAGATATCATCACTATACACTTTTTTTTCTATTTGAACCGTATAAGACAGTGGCTTTTCTGAACACATGTGGTTTTTCTGACAAGGCTTTGATTGTACAATTAGCCTTGCCTTGTTCAGAGAATATTATGAGATGACCCTGTTCTCCATTAGTAACCCTTCTGTCTCTTCCCACAATTTATTTATTTATTTTTTTAGAAAAAAAATCCATTTAAAGAAAGATTAAATGGATGTACAATCATTTTAATGAATGGAGCATTTGGTGTGGAACAAGGAGCAAGTAAGTTAAAATTCAGCCTTGACGAGATGGAAGCAGGCTTCCAGAATTTGACAATGGAGAAGGAAGGAAGGAAGGAAGGAAGGAAGGAAGGAAGGAAGGAAGGAAGGAAGGAAGGAAGGAAGGAAGGAAGGAAGGAAGGAAGGAAGGAAGGAAGGAAGGAAGGAAGGAAGGAAGGAAGGAAGGAAGGAAGGAAGGAAGGAGGAAGGAAGGAAGGAAGGAAGGAAGGAAGGAGGGAGGAAAGAGGAAGGAAGGAAGGAAGGAAGGAAGGAAGGAAGGAAGGAAGGAAGGAAGGAAGGAAGGAAGGAAGGAAGGAAGGAAGGAAGGAGGGAGGGAGGGAAATTTTACTTGTTTTGGTGTATTTCTTCCCAATATGTCTATATGTGCATGTGTATACATATATGTATAGGTATATGTGTATGTGTATGTATGTATTTACACAGCCAACACATGTGGTAGAATATTACTTGTTTATTCTGATTTTCCTAACATTTGTTATTGTATAATATGACCATCTTGGGCAATTGCTGGGGTTATGTACCATCTATAAAATATTTGTATCTATGTTTTATCAAGTTGTAGCCTGGCTTGAATGTTGTTGATTCTGTCTTATAACTTTTCTCATTATTCATTGTAATTGCATCTTTAAAATTTTGCATTCATTTTACATATCATGCAATTTTTATTTCATTCTGTCTCCGAACTATTTCTTAACCGTTTGCATCCCAATATATGATCTTGATTCTGTATAAATATTTCAGATTCTTTCTCAAGATGCCTCCTTCTTTTTCTTCACTTTTTATTCTTCTAATAATGTATAGAGAAAATACTTATCAGAACCACTAAATAGAGCAGACCAGAACATTCATTCCACAGGAAGACTAAAACTACTTTTATTGAAATTCACTACATTAACAGAATCTAGCAAGTCTGTTTGTGCTGGACTTTCTTTCCCCCTTTTTTAAATCTAGTTAATCAAGGCAGCATCGTCCTGAGTTGCTTCTGAATATTATCTTGATGCTCTGGACTTAAAAAAATGTTTCAGCCCCTTTTCTAGTAATGGTTCCTGCAGGGCTGTCTTAACAGCATTATGGGCCCCGGGCAAAGCAGTGTATCGGAACCCCTATGATAACTACTCATAAAAATGTAAATGGTAGATAAAATTAAACATTTATTTTATTGGCACTTCTAACAAAATCGGTGTTGAAACATTAAAAACATGCTGTGCAGCAAAAACTATGATAAACATTTGAACAATATATGAGGCTTGAAAAACATAATAATACTCAGTAAGCCATATGGTTGCTGTATTTATATGATATGAGGTGCATTGAAGGGTTAACATACACAGATTAATAAGGAGCCCCTATGCAGGGGTGGGATTCAAAAAATTTTAACAACCAGTTCTGTGGGCATGGCTTAGTTGGTGGGCGTAGCTTGGTGGTCATGTTATTGGCTGGGCGTGGCCAATTCAATATCACTCACATCGAGGCACGCATCTCCTCGCCTAGCCTCTCATGACTGTGGGGATGCTGCAACAGTCGTAAGTGTGAAAAATGATCATGTCACTTTTTTCAGTGCCAGTGTAACTTTGAATGGTCACTCCATACAAGCAAAGTACCAGCAAAGGAGAGGGAAAAAACTCCAGAGAAGTTTCTGAGACAGGAAGTCTAGTCCTGCCAAGAATGTAATAAGGGTTAACGGAGAGGCAGTTTCTGTAAGCAACACCAGAATGTTTCTGTTGCAACCAGCAAGTCCTCACTCTGGTCCGCTGTTTAAACAGGAGCCAGAGAAGGCCCTGATTGGCTGGACCATTTGACAGCTCCGTATAAAAAGAGCTGTCAAACAGAATCAGCTGTCTCTCTCTCTCAACTGCTGCCGTGAGCTGTGGCTAGCTGCAGCTGAGTTACATGTTAGCAATAAAGCCTGTTAAAGCTCTGCCTCTTCTTCTAAGTGCGCCAAACACAAAACTGGCGACGAGGATGGGATGCTGATGAACTGAGGTAATTCCTGAGGCAAAAGAGAGAGCACCACATGGCTGAAGTCACTTCAAAAAGAGCTGTCACTAAGAGCTGTCACCAAGAGCTGTCACAAGAGCAGTCACTATCGAATGAAGATATGACAGCACCACCAAATTTTCCACTTTTTGGGCCAACCTCCAAGATGTGGACATTGTACATCAATAGTTTCGAATGTGTCATGGACGCCGCGAACCTATCTGGTATCCCTCCTAACAGGAAGAAAGCCTATTTCCTGAGTTTCTGCGGGGCCACCGTTTTTGACACCGCCACCGCACTGCTGGCTCCTCAGATGGTCAAGGATGTTCCCTGGGAAGAACTACAAGAGGTACTCGGTAACCACTATGCACCAAAGCCATCGCGTATCGTCCGCCGCCATGCATTCAGAAGAAGAAGCCAAGCAGAAGGCGAGTCCATAAGTGATTACATGGCAGCTCTTCGTTCAGCCGACCTGCAATGTGGTTTCCGAGATCATCTAGATGATATGCTGCTGGACCAGCTCATCTGAGGGGTGAGAGACCTTCGACTTCAATGACGGCTGCTGGCTAAAGGCGACCTCACCTTGAAGCAAGCCATTGAAGAAGCTCAAGCTGCTGAACTATCCAACTTATCCGCAGCCGAAATACAAAAACCAAGCAGTCTTCCCGGGGTAAAACCCAGCACTGCGGTCCACTATGAAGACACCTACGGAGAAGATGATGACTTCGAAGAGGAAGAAGCAATCAATCGCCTCCGAGCACCCCAGCCGACGCAGAGAAAAAGTTTTCCTGCCAACAGGAAACAACTTACACCTCAGCTGCTTTGCCTCAGCTGTGGAGGAAGCCATCTGAGAGCCACTTGCCGTTTTTGAAATGCTGTCTGCCTAAAGTTCCAGAAGAAAGGCCACATAGCTAGAATCTGCCAGGCACCTAGAAACACAATCCTGCCATCTCAACATCTCAATCAACCAAAAAACCTCAAATCCAAAGATGACTGCTATGCCATCAATAAAGCATTCCTAAGAGCTGAGTCACTAACTTATTCTTTCAATGTTAATAAAATTAATGTTGATCTTATCTTAGAAGTCAGCCCCTGTCAGATGGAGGTAGACACTGGATCATCTCTGTCCCTCATCTCGTGGAAGACGCTACGGAATCTTCTACCAGACTTCCACAAGAATCAGCTGAGCCCCTACAATCTGACCCTGAGAGACTACCAAGGACAATCCATTCCAGTCCTCAGAACAAGCAAGTTCCATATTCAATACAACAATTTTCAGGGTCACCTTCTACTAGTTATTGTAACTGGGAACTTACCTAGCTTATTAGGATTGGACTGGTTCCATTCCCTGGGCCTCCAAGTAACTGGAGTAAATGCAGTTACCCCCCACAACTTGCAGCAACTTCTTGCTGACTATTCAGAAGTTTTCAATGACAAACTGGGCTGCTACAATGACACTCCTATTTCCCTTAACTTGGACCCTAATGTTGTTCCTGTACTCCTCAAACCTCGCAGAGTGCCATTGGCATTACATGCTAAAGTGGATGCCCAGTTTGACAAATTGATTTCGCAAGGGGTCTTAGAGCCAATTGACTTTGCTAAATGGGAAACTCCCATTGTAATACCTTTAAAAAAAGATGGCTCCATAAGAATTTGTTCTGACTACAAGTCCACGATAAACAAGGGTCTCCAACCAAACACTTATCCTGTCCCTATCATACAGAACCTGCTCCATTCCCTGGGAAAAAGCTCCATTTTTACCAAGCTGGATATGACTCAAGCATACCAGCAATTCCCAGTGGACAATGAGACAGCAGACGCCCAAACAATCATTACGCATAGGGGCGCTTTCAAATGTAAGCATTTACAATTCGGTGTTAGCATCGCTCCTGGCATATTCCAATCCATTATGGAACATTTGCTATACAATATCAAGGGTGTCATCCCATATTTCAATGACATCCTCATTGCTGCTGACAACCCACAGGAACATTTGGACAGATTACAAAAAGTTTTCCAGTGTTTTAAACAGGCTGGGCTAAAATTGAACAGAAAAAAAATGCATCTTCAGTTTCACAGATAGATTTCCTTGGATATCATATTGACCACAAGGGAATTCACCCTGTAGAATCCAAAGTACGGGCCATCCAGGAGGCCCCGATCCCTCAGAACAAGACTGAGTTACAAGCCTTTTTAGGACTTCTTAACTTCTACAGCTCTTTCCTGCCCCACAAGGCCATTGTAGCAGACTCATTGCACAGACTCTAAAATGCAGTGGCATTGGGGATCCAAGGAACAGACATCCTTCTCTGCAGTAAAATCCCTCCTCACTTCAACCAAGGTCCTCATTCAGTTTAGCAATGCTCTCCCCCTTATCCTAGTTTGCGATGCTTCCCCTTATGGAATTGGGGCAGTCCTAGGTCATAAATTGCCAAATGGCCAGGAAGCCCCTATAGCTTATTTCTCTAGGGCTCTCTCCAAGGCTGAATGCAACTACAGTCAAATAGATAAAAGAGGCATTGGCTGCGGTGGCCTCAGTCAAAAGGTTCCATGAATACCTCTATGGACACCAGTTTGAGCTCATCACAGACAACCAACCTTTGTTAGGCATCCTGGCAGGGGACAAGCCCAGCCCACAAATCCTCTCCCCAAGAATGACCTGATGGACAATCTTCCTAGCCACTTACTGCTATAAGTTGACTTACAGGCCTGGCAAAGATGTAGCTCATGCTGATGCCCTAAGCAGGTGCCCTTTACCCTTTCTGGTCGCTGATCCTGCCCCTTCAGCCTCTGTGTTCCTGCTGGAAGATCTGCGTTTGCCTCTTACAGCCGATGACATCGCCTATGCCACCGCCAGAGATGTACAACTGTCTAAAGTCATGGACTGGGTGCGTAGGGGGTGGCCCAGGGAAAACACCACAGTGGATTTCCACCCCTTCAAAGCACACCAGACCGAACTGAGAATGCTAAAAGGGTGTTTACTGTGGGGTCCCCAAGTAATTATTCCCAAACTACTAAGACCACGCGTTATTGAAGTTCTGCATGAGGGTCACCCAGGGATCAACAGAATGAAGGCTCTGGCCAGGAGCTATGTGTGGTGGCCAGGCCTGGATGAGGCAGTCACCAATAAAGTTCAGAATTGCTCCATGTGCCAGATGTCCAGGCCCCAAATCATACAGGGTAAGGTTGTTGGATGGACGATTATGGCGCTGACATGTGGACCAACTAAGAAGTCATTGGAGTGCCCCAACAGGTCCAGCTCAGAGGGAAAACGAGGCCACGGACTTCAAATGGGGCAAAACTGAGCCCCCTAGCCGACCGACTCCCGACCAGCGATCTCTCGCAGAGGACTTACCTGGGGAAGCTGCGACACCAACCAGAGACCGCTTGCCAGCATTCGGAGAGTTTCCAGTGACACCAGAAGACCTTCCACAGCCAGCCAAGAATGCCCAGAGAAGAGAGCCGACACCACCCTGAGGGGAGAATGCCAGTCCAGCAGCAGGTCCTTCCACATCACAGCCACCGGCAGAACTAAGGCACTCAGAGCGAGTGAGGTGTCGCCCCACCCATCTGAGCAATTATGCTTGTGCAGAGCCAGGGGGAAGGAGTGTTGCGACCAGCAAGTCCTCATTCCGGACCGCTGTTTAAGTGGGAGCCGGAGAAGCCCCTGATTGGCTGGACCGTTTGACAGCTCTGTATAAAAGGAGCTGTCAAACGGAATCAGCTGTCTCTCTCAGTTGCTGCCACGAGCCGTGGCTCGCCGCAGCTGAGTTACATGTTTGCAATAAAGCCTGTTAAAGCTTTATATTGCCCCTGCCTCTTCTTCTAAGCATGCCAAACACAAAAGTTTCCCTCCTAGCTTCCTTACAGGATTAGGCCAGTAACTTCTTCTAACAAACGGTTCTCCGAACTTAGAATGTTAACAACCAGTTCTAGCAAATAGGTGAAAACTGGTAGAATCCCACCCCTGCCCTTATGCTGGTAGGGCCCACAGGCAAGTGCCCATCAGGCCCATGTGTTAAGGCAGCTCTGGGTTCCTGCTTCTTTCTATCAAGGTTATATTCCTTATTCTCTACAATACTTGATAATTACTAGATGAAATTGTATTTCCTTGCAGGTTCTGGTTTGTCTACTTAAAAAAAGTTGTGGATTTTATTTCATGATCCCAATTGTGGGATTCTTCTCCCTCTCCCCCACCAAAATAATTGACACCTAATCTTAGGTGCCAGGCAAATTACATTCATGTTTTCCTGGACTACTGGTGTTTAATTTAGTGTTATTGGATTGTGATTACTAATTTTACAATGACTGGGCTTAGTCATGGTGACTCTGCTGGGTAGTTTTTAATTTGCCATTTTATTTGAAGTTGCATTGATTTTTTTAGGGGGTGGTGTTTGCTGTTTTAGGCTTTTCTGTCATTGTTTCTTAAGCTAGTTTTAGTTTCAGTTATGCCTCTTTAAACCCTGGTTAGAAAGATTGAAATTAAATTAAATACTGAAAATAGTGAGTATCCTGACTGAAATGGAAATTCATTTTGATTAGCAAGGTATTCTTCACACTCTTCCCTTTTATTAGGGTGATAAGGAGGTGAAATCTCCTGGTAAGATTTTTTTTTAAAGTTCCAAGACTCTACTTACTATAGCTCCATTGAACTTGCATAGGCTTACATCTGTGATTGATTGATCTATACATTTATTTGCATTTGTTTTATTCTGCAATATTCCCAGCTGCTCGCAGTAAAAGCCAGAAAAACAAGTCAGAAAAAACAACCCTCAAAATGACATGTCAAACTATTTGCTGACACCCAATTCCACTATTACAAGTCCACTATTACAAGTCAAAAATTCCACAAAACAACACCGTTTCCACAGCCTTCCTTTTTTTTAGTCTGTCATATAATACCATCCTCTTTAATTTGGAAAGCTCATCTTTCTATATTGGAATAGAACACAGCTGTCAAACTACCCTCCCTCGGGCTGGGTGCATCATGCACTGGCCATGCCCGGTTTAGTGAAGAAGAAAAAAGCCCTGATGATGAAGCAGTGACGATGCAAGTTTGATACCCCTGGATTATATCATCACATTATTTTAAGCCTTTCTTCCCACTCCACTCTGAAATAAATAAATAAATCCCAACCCTCAAACACTAGGAATCATGGCTAAACTGAAATGATGCAGCATGGAGTAAAATGAAGACGTCCTTTGGATCTGACTCAAGCCCAGCATCTTCCTGGCCTCTCTTTGAGGCTCTGCTTTGATGAAGAGTAAAAGAGATCCTAGGCTTGCATAAGCCCTTTTTCTACATAATGTTTAAAGGAGTCATTTCAATAGCTTAATCAAGATTGGAGAAGATCAGAATTCTAAAATGTCTGTGCTATCTCTGAGTATTGTATTCCCTTTATTACATTCTTTTCTGCTAGTGACCACAATAAACACTTTTTTGTGGGTGCCAATTAATTCAAGTCACAAACATCAGCCCTTAGAGGTAATTAGCATTGCAGGTTATCAACAGGAAGCTGGTAGCCACAGGCACTTCAGATAATTGTCTTTCAATATTAACACATCTCTGCCTATAGCTAAAAGGTCACCGTGCATTCAGTTCTGCCAACCCCTTTCCCCCAATTCCTTTATAAAGCTATGAAAAGAAATATTTCATTGTTACAGATTTTCAAAAGAGGCAACAGCACACCAAAAAAGAAGAAGAAGCTATGAGCATTGTAATACAGACACGCGAGCCATGTAGCATTACAGTGGTTTGCTACAGTGCACTCATTCTGGATTTCTGAAATAGCTCACTATCAATGAGCATGTTAAACCTAGTTAAATGGCCATGCACTTGAACTTAATTGAAAGAAAAGCATGTGGGGAAAGTATGTAATTATACTGGAACAAAGCTATTGCTCATGCTTGCCAGAATGTGGGATGTGGGCAAAGCTGTTATTTTCCAGCAGACAAACTCTAACCCTTATTTTTCCTCTTTTGTAACTGTATCTGTTTATATGTCACTCTCTGCTGGACTGTTGCTTTAATTAAAATAAAATTTCTCCAAACAACACAAAGTTTACAAGAGTCATAAAACTTAATGGCTGGAAAAAGCCTCTAAGTTATCTCATCTGTCCAGGTGGTCATTGCTCCTTTGGTTCAAAAATTCAAAGGACTGTGCAAAATAAAAAATAAAACTACATTCTTTTCATTCAGTATTCTTAGCTTAGATCTTATTCTATGGACCAGGCTTTTGCTCCCAAGGAATTATATTTATTAGGTTCATACCACCTTATTCCACACACTGATTGAAGGTAATTTTAAACAATTTAAAATAAAAGTACGCTGAATAGGAAATATACTTGTAAGAAATAAAAATTGGACCTGAAAGTGTTTCTTAGTAAAAAATAATGTGGGGTAGTGTTCTATAAATGGCAAGGAATAAAACACACCTGTGATATGTCATATTACTTTCAAAAATTTCACCAATGCAATTGTCTAAGCTTATTATTACTTTATTGCAGATGACTGGAGGTTGAAAGTGTAAGGAATGGGGTCGCTATTTCACCCCTTAATACTGAATCTCCAATTTTCCAGCAAATCCCATCTATTCTTGATTGGTCCATCAATGTTTCATAATTCTTGCTCAAAATACATTACCTGTTGCCCTGATTTAAATTCATACTTGGGGACCTCTGCCGACATTACTGATGAGGCCTCTGAAAGCAATTTATTGAGGGCCTTCTCAAACCTGGAGCCAGACCAGATGGTGCCTCGCATAAAACCATGCAGCGTTGAGGTTACAGCTGAGCTAAGTTTGGAGCTTAAAACTTACAGCTCATTTTCTTAATGCCAGTGAGCAACAACACACACATTTTTATTCTGTTAGTAGCTGCTGTGGGGAAGCCTAGGCAATTCTGAGGTTAAAGGAGATGGGGAAGAAGATTTTAACTCTTTCTTTGTGATATCACAGACAAGGAAATCTGTTATAGTCAGGAGGAAAGCCTGCATTGTAGCTAAATAATGCAGTAGCCTTTTGGAGGGGAAATATCTATGACTGTACACAAACTGTATTTTAAAAATGCAATACCAGCTGGGAAGTGCTTCCGATACATATTGCTAATAGACCAGTTCTTTTTGCAGACATGAAGGAGCAAAGGATGAGTATCTCCCTTTCTCTGAGATATTCTCAGTGCTACTTAGGCTGCCTTGTTATTCATGGGATACTTTAAAAAAAAAACCACCCCAAAACACTAACTGTATTCAATCAATTAACAATAGTATCTAATTTGGCTGCAGCTACTTTACATTCTCCAAAATAACATATCTGTCTATTTGCAGGGCTTTAGTGCAGTGAACGCACAGTGAGAAAAGCCCTGAGATTGGTTGGATTAAATAAAAGCAAAACAGCATTTTTCTGAATGAACATTGCAAATATTGTGCAGCCTAATGTTATTGAAAAGAGTAATAAATATAATTGTGCAAGTGCCACAGAAGTAGTGTACTGTAACGTTTTAAAATATATCAGTTGTCATTTAAAAGATTGTTTCATTAATATATTTGGTGCCACCCAGCTCAGAATGGCTCTGGGAAGCTAGAAAGAGAACAATTTTTCATATTCCCAACTGTGTAATCCAATCTTTCTATATTCAATACAATGTCTATGGAGATTCTCAGTCATCCAGTTCATGATGGTCCCAAAGCTGCCTTTTCAAGAGGTTAATTGGACTTCCTGGTTTTTCTTTGAAGATGTTTTGCTTCTCATCCAAGAAGGTTCTTCAATTTTGATCGGAGGGTGGAGAATTCCCCACCCTCCAATCAGAGTTGAAGAAGCTTCTTGGAGGAGATGTGAAAAATCTTCAAAGAAAAACCAGGAAGTCCAGTTGCTTCTTGAAAAAGCAGCTTTGAGACATTCAATACAATGCAATATAATACAGGTAGTCCATGACTTACAACCACAGTACAGCCCAACATTTCTGTTGCTAAGTGAAATATTTGTTAAGTGAATTTTACTCCATTTTATGACTTTTCTTGACACTTCTTGTTAAGTGAATTCACTTCTTGTGAAGTGAATCACTGCGGTTAAGTTAATAATATAGTTGTTAAGTGAATCTGGTTTCCCTATTGACTTTGTCAGAAGGTTGCAAAAGGACCCCAGGACACGGCAACCATCATAAATATGAATCAGTTACCGAGCATCCAAATTTTGGTCATGTGACCTATGGGGATGCTGCAATGGTTGCAAGTGTGAAAATTAGTCATAAGTCACTTTTTTTCAGTGCCTTTGTAACTTTGAACCATCACTAAATGAACTGTTATAAGTCAAGGACCACTTGAATAGTATAACATAAAATATAAATGTAATATACAATACAATACAACTTCCAAAAATTGGTAGGTAACATGACATTGTTTAAAAAAAAATAGGGGCAAAACAAAATAAAGCAGGGAAAGGGCCTAATAACCTAACGAAGCAAAACCTCTTCCAAGTAGGGTTCTGATCATTATTGACAAAATAATCTCTCTCGCAGATCCACAAAAACCTAACGTGTTAAGTGATAGAATATCCAACCACCAAGTTCTGTCTTTTTTTGTTTTTAATGTTGTTGTTCTCAAAGAAAAAGGAACACTTTCTGGACAAAGACATGCTGAGCAGCATTTCCCCTTTCAAGAAAAATCAGCATTCACTTCACAGAATGTAAAGAAACTTTTAGCCTTGATCAGGTACAGCCTTAAAATCAATGGAATACTTGGGCCATAGTGACCTTCACTGGGACAAGCTGAACATGCCGCTCAGTATTTCACACACTGCGCCAACGATCTCTCGTCTCACCAGATAATTAAAGCTAATGCTTCGTAATGTCACTGGATTTTCCCCTCTGGCTGAGCAATATGGTACAAAGTTATACATGGCCTTGTTGTTGCTAGGTCAGGAATCCAGGCAAGAAGAGTGTGCGTATTTGAACAAAGAACAGGTTTGGCTTGTTCTAACTGAGATACAAAAGGCACAAGCAATGGCAAAAAAGCACTGGCATGGAATAAATGCATAGGTTAATGTTCTCAATAAGACATGGCAAATGTGGCCAAGTAACAGAGCCTTGTTTTATTCTCCATTTGGTACTGAAATTCAAACTTAGTACTGTCATAATTCTCCTAATAGCCTTATCTTCCACAAGTTGGATTCTCCTCCCCCCCGCCCCCCATATTTTTACCCAGGTTTTTAGCTCCAGCACTTTATTATCCCCAGTCAAGAAGGACGAGAAGGGAAAGAGGAGAGGAGAGGGAGAAGAGAAGAGAGGGAGAAGAGAAGAGAAGAGAGGGAGAAGAGAGGGAGAGGAGGGGAGGAGAGGACAGATCAGATATATCAAATTAGAGTGGGGTGGATGGTTTATGAATGTATCAATGCATTCATGGATGTAAGACAAATTCGCCAAGATATCTAACATAGACAAAAGGATAACTAAACAAGCACTACCCACATAGCCTTTTTCAAGATATGTTAGCTTTCTGTGTTTCTCCACAGATTTCATGGGGCAAAGTTCTGGCCCTTCACCTCCACCACCTTCAGTCTATCAATCCCGTAAGCAATTTTACAAGCTCACCTGCTCTTGGCTCAGTCATCATTCCGCATTCTTGGCTACCATACATAATTCATTTCACTTTCACTCTGCATTTGGATTCACTGCATGAAAGTATATTTTGTCTTCCCCTTACTTTTTCCATCAGAATCTGTGGGGCTAATAAAGACAACATGTAATGGTGGTTTCTGCTTCTCCAATTTTGCAAAGCCGAAGAAACTTTAATTTTTTTATTTGGTTTTAGTCAGCCTTCCAAAATTGGTTCAGACAAATGTATCCAAGATGGTTGCCTTGGAAACTAATAGTCATGACTATGATTGTCTGGGGTGGAATTTCATGTACTGCATCATGTCAAGGGGGAGAGAAACATTATTATTTGAGCAACAAACACTCTTGAGTGGGTAAAGAAAAAGAACAGTATTAACTCTTGAAAGCAACTTGATTCAAAGTCATCCTTTTACTCAAAACTAATTAGCAAATGAATATTTTGTATCACAATGATAGAGATATGAAATTGCCATCAAGTTTATCTTCATGAACCCATTATCCTTTCCAAGTGTCTCCCCATGTGGTGGAGTGCTTTTGCCTGAGCATCATGAGCTTGGGTGAACCACAGCAATGAAGGATTCTGTGTGGTGTCTTGACTCAAGAGCTGTGTCTCCTTGGAAGCACTAACCTCTTGTGATCCTTGGAGGAAAGATGTTACAATGGCATGAACAGCCCAGTTTTCCTGGCCCGTTACTCACTGCATAAATTTATGCCAAATATATGAGGAAGGTCCTAACATAACTATTGCCAGTGGTTAATGTCAACACTGAAGCTGGAGGCAGGTCCAATCACTACAAAATGTGATCTTAGCTGTGAGCTAAATGAGAATTATGAGGACAGCCCTGTATGTTTAGCTTTGATTAGTAGCTTCTAATCAAAAAGCTTGACCCAAAACTCTCAATGCTGAAACTCAAAACAGTTTTGCCCTGAATATGGTCTCTCCAGAATCAGTCAGCAGACGGCTGCTGCCAACAGATGGCTTCTACTGCCATCAAGCAGAATAAATTGCAAAATATTAAAATGTTTTCTCGTTGATGGATGTTGGTGCAAAATAAAAAATGGAAACAACAGTAAAGAAAATGTAAAGATTGCAAATACCAATCAACAATAACATCTGGGCTGTCTGTGAAGTTCCACATATCCTGGCTAGGGTGTAAATTTCCAAGCTATTTAATAACAAGGAAAGACAGAAGAGCAGTAATTTATACCAGAATTAGCAAAGTAGGTTTCCTGCCTGAAATTCAGGCAGGTGGGTCACACAAAGAACCAATATCAAAGTCATCACTGTCTCAAGTACCAGAATATCCATTGGGGGATAAGCAAAGACAACAAGGTGAAGAAATTTTGTTTCTAGGACTGGAAGAAACACCAACATTTTCTACCCCTGTTCCACGCCAGTTATTTAACTGCTGTTGATGAAACTGCTTCTTTTAAATACGGCTGTGTTCCTTATCCTAAGAAGACTTGTTACTGAAATCTACCCTGGGCTTTGGAACTTGCTTCCCAAAATACCTTTGCTTCCTAGGTTTTGGTGGTCCCTCAGGCTTTGTCCAACTCAGATCTGTGGATCTGATCTTGCAGAGAAGTGGTCCTGATCTTCAACTTTTTCAGTCTCATGCTATCCATTCTAAACAAAGAAAATTCTGTGACACTGCAAGGAAATCATTAAAGAGATGGAACAATTGCACAATAAAATGTTTTTCTGGAAACATCTAGACTGGTATTTCACAATGTAGGAGATATGTTGTTACTCATGTATACAAATTGCACTTAAAACTATTTCAAAAGCATGGATCCCATCAGACTTTTATGGATTTCACATGATAGAAAAAGTTCAAGTATTTGTCTCCATTAACCTCCAAAACTTTCCCAGTTCTTCATATGTACCCAGTTTAACTACAAACCTGGTTATGGAGAGAGTAGGGAAGTCTTTTTTGATATTTGCTGCTCCTTTTCTCTAGCACAACTTCCTTCCAAACTCATCCTGTCCCATCTCAGTTTTGACCTCTCACAAAATGGAGTTATCAAAATGCAAAGAATTACCCTATAAGGAATCCTGGAACAATTATTCAGCCCAACCCTACTTAATTATGTATATGTATGCAGTACAAATGGTTTAACAAGGTATACATATAGACTTCAGTATTGTGGGGAAGGTTGAATGAAAATACAAATGGGACAAACCATCAAAGTTGCAAAAAGAAAAAAAAACCAAGTTACCTGCTTGCAACAGACATCAGGACACAAGTAAACAATGGCAGCCTTTCTGCAAGGATTTTATGGGAGAAGGAGGGTCATCACAGCTTTTCTATAGTTGTTGCCAATTCTAAAGGCAGTAACTAAGGTTGTTTGTATTTTAATCATGAGTTCAGCTTTGTTAATTTCAAGCTCTCTTAGGAAAATAAGAAAATCAATGCTTGATAGAAAATGAGGAGCACCAATAGATCAGAGCAAATTATTGCTTCTGGGAAGATTCAAGCAGCAACCTGGAATTTAAAATATCACTAGATAATAAAGCAGAAAATGTTTGAAAATGTTTCATCAAATTTCTTGAAAGGGTGCTCTGCTGGATGCCTTTGTGCTCTGAAATAATGAGAAGAAAGGTGTTTGTTTAACTAAGCTATAAATACTTTACTAATTTTGAAAATATGAAAATAAAGGAACAAAGGAGTTAGCATCAGGGCAAACATAAAACAGATGTCAAAAATGTAAACAATAAACTGCAGTCAGTGCTCAGTGTAAACCAGGAGATGGTTTACATTCATAGCTAGCTGCCCTCTTCTACGATCTGGCTGCAGCAAAGATGACAAATAATGAACTGTCAGCTTTCAATGTCAGTATGAAAATTCACTCAATTTACTAACCAATGTTATATTGGATTGGATTTAGCTGGATAGCTTCTGTCACTCAAGCCATAATCAATTAAAGTTTTTGATTTAGTTTTTTATATTAAGAAAGCCATTGTGATTTGTTCAGCAAACCACAGTTTAAACATGACTTGGCACCAACTCTAAAACAAAACAAACCACCTTCTAATCCCTACTTATTTTTAGAGTGTTTAGAATGTTTCACAGAATTATTCTCTATGTTTTTTTAATTACTAGAAAGATGTGTTAGTATTATAATATTATAGACAAAGAGTTGAGGAACAGTGTCATTTTGGTAAAAGTGAATGACTGTTTCACACATCTGATTTCTAGGGGATAAAGCAATGTTGGTCAGTTAGGCAAGGTTATGATAAGATAGAATGGCAGTGCAAGGACACATGGCTATGAATGCAAGTTCATTTCTGGCAGACAGTGGCTGATCAGATGTCCTTCGCTTTCATACTCAGTGGTTGCAAGGTACTCCAATCATCTACAGATATCTTGGTCACTATACAAAATACAGAATAATAGAGTTGGAAGGCTCTTTGGAGATCTTATAATCCAAACCCCTGCTCAAACAGGAGACCTTATACTTATACCATTTCAGACAAGTGGCTGTCCAGTCTTTTCTTAAATTATTAAATTATCTCCATCCCATAACTGTTGTCATCTAAAATTTACTTAAAACTAAGCTTAGCTAGTGTCAATATTTCTCTACTCTCATTAAAAAAGTTAGCCACAGAAACTTCATATGAACCTACGCTCCTCTGAAAATACCTATTAGAAAGTTTAAAATTGGAAATGTAAATCTCGTAACAAAAAGGTTTAATAAAGCCAAATAGGCCAAGCAACTGTTTGATGAGCTTATCATTCCTTAACTGAAAGAAAGAGATGAAATCATCTCAGCAATGTAATATAACTTGCCTCAAGTTTAAGAATCACTTAGGGAAAATGCTGTGGAAAAGGCAGCTGGAATCACTTTTTTCAATTTAGACTTTTTAAACTTTACAGGAATACTTTTATCATGTACCAAACACAACTTCATTTTGGGAAGTAAGAACTGGTAAGCCTTTTGAAATTATCCTGTGGAAATGCTGTTATTGCCTCAAGTCCTCTTATCAAACCTGGAACCCTTTCATCAATTTATTTCCATAAAATTAAGTGGAATTTGCAAAAATTCCTATTTGGTTTCACATCACATAATATAGCACATATGAATAAAACAATTAGGCTTGAAGGAGAAATAATCAAGTCAACAACTTCCAAGACTGGCAGATGTACAAGAATGTATTCCATTCCAAGAATGTGTTTTCCAAAATATATTGTAGCAACAGCAGCAGCCGCTCCTTATTATAAAATATAATTTTGCTTCAGGACTACCACACCAGGAAGGTCATTTTAGATCTAGGATAACAAGCATTAGGAGAATGTAGCAAAGGCCATGAATCACTCAATGATTGACAGAAAACTAAATTAGTCTAATACCAATAAAAATGTAAATGAAATCTATGGCTACACCAACTACCAGTTTGTGAAGCTCATGTGGTGAAGTCTTGTAGGTACATTGCCTTGTACCTCCTGGTTTCATACCAAGAGGCATCTGGTGCTCGCTTTAATGCAGCTGCCAGCCTACTCTAATGAAGGGAAAATGGTAATTTTCTTCCCCCCACTTCTTTCCATCACCATTTCTTTGACAGATGTACAGCTATTGTCAGCTTGAATTCTTCCTTTTTATGGCTTCCCTCACAAGATGGAAGACCAACCTTAGGCTGACAGATGTGATTACATGCATTATAAATATATGCACTGATGTTGGGGAGAAGGCGCAGAGTTCATAAACTGGCTTTTGAAGAGACTGATGAGTGCTTCTCAACTGTATATAAAGGCCTCCTCCCATTGACATCCATTAAATTCTCAGGCAGCAAATTCCTGTGTTTTGCTTTCTGTCCTTCATGCTTTTGAAGTTTGAATGCAGAATGCATCTTTTGTATGGATGTAAAAAATATCATAGGGATTAGCAAAACCTATCTCTAAATACTTGTTTCTAATGCCAGTTCTGCCCTTAAATACAGTAAATATCATATCACTTGTTCTCTTTCAGTCGCATTTCCTGATTCTAGTTTTCAACTCTCTTCTCTCCCTTTAAAAAAAAAAAAAAGATTTGTTCTGAATAACAATCTTCATTTTGCACTCAATGCAAATGATTCAATGTGTGGACCAAAATAAGGTCATAAAACTACAGTATTTATATCAAAGTTTAATACTTATGTGCCTCACTCAGTTCTTATCTTAGCTGCTCCTCCACTGTGAAAATATTTATTACCTTACTATTTACCTTTATAAATCCTTATTAGGATCACACCTGGTGTACTGCATCTAATTTGGTCACCACATTACAAAAAAGATGTTGAGACTTTGGAAAAAGTGTGAAGAAGAGCAACTAAGATGATTAAGGGCCTGGAGATAAAAGCATTTGAAGAACAGTTGCAGGAATTGAGTATGGCCAGTCTAAAGAAAAGAAGGACTGGAGGGGGACATGATAGCAGTATTCAAGTATTTGAGGGGCTACCACAAAGAAGAGGGGGGTCAACTTATTTTCCAAAGTACCAGAAGGCAAGACAAAAAACAATGGATGAAAGCTAATTAAGGAGAGAAGCAACCTGGAATTAAGGATAAACTTCCTAACAGTGAGGACAATTAATCAATCAAACAGTAGTTGTCTTCAGAAGTTATAGGTGCTTCATCACTGGAAGTTTTTAAGAAAAGACTGGACAGCCTCCTGTCTGAAATAGAATGAAGAAATGGGCTCCATTCTATTGAATGGAGGTTGAGCAGGGGATTGGACCAGAAGACCTCTACGGTCCCTTCCAGCTCTATTCTGATTAATTAATACTCAATTCTTTCTCTATTGAAAAATATCAATATGTTATGACTTATTTATTTTACTAATCTTTGATTAAAGACATCTAAGCTCTATTAAAATACGTACCAAAATTTTTATATGCCACCCAGAGTTGCCTCAAACTGCGAGACGGGCCACATATAAATTTAATGAATAAATAAAATACTTAATCTATGCTACCTTTGACTTCCAGATGAAAACCACCTACATCCTAATCTTTCACATTGGCTTGGATCAGCAGAGGTACAGCATAAATGAGCACGGGATTTTTGTTGACAATTTAACGATGGTGCAAAGTATTCTGACAATCTTTTTTTTCTGCCATGTCTCTAAGAGTTTTTTATCTTATTCCCTGCCCATGAGTCCTATGACTCATTTAAGTCAAGAGTACCCAAACATAGTTGCAGTGTGGGTCTCTTTGCAGAGTGAGATGGGCAGCATAGAAATTTACTCAATAAATAAATAAAAATGATTATGCTTCATCCACCTATCATTTTGGAGGCAAACTAGCTGGCTAAAGCTGGGTGAGATCAGAGCAAAGTTTATTTGCCATTTGGACTGATGTGATGTGCTTTTTCTCTTCTGGTCCCTGAACAGCCTTGTTCATTTCCAATCTGCATCTCCAAAGAGCTGGATGCGCAGATGGCCTACCAGAATTGCATAGTAGCACTTCTGTTCCACTGGCAGTACCTGCTTGAATTTGGTGGCCCTTACTGTTTTAACACAAGCAGAAAATAACAAAACAGTGGAACAACCACCCCTTGCCATTGCATTGCTTCCTAGACAGGGCATGGGGAAAACTCAAAGCTAATATTGGTGCCTAAATAAAGAAATGAAAGAAAAGGGAAAGAACTCCTAAATTTGTTGTTTGTGAGTCAGTACTTTATGATTTCAACCTGATTTTTGTTATGTGTGCAATTTGGGTTATAGTCAAATGGGGAAGTAGGAATGTGTGGAGGATATGCAAATATTGGGCACAATCCTGTAGTCACACCGGACTGCTTCACGATTGGCAAAATATTTTTACCCACTAGCTTGTGATATGCTGAAGTGGGAGAGCACCAAACTGAGGAATCAACTGTTTCCTCTAGTGGTATGTAGAATTACAATTATATTTTTCATTGAAGCCCTGACCACAGTGTAACTAATTTGAAAATGTTATGATCTCAGTGGATTCCAATGTTTTTATTTAAACTCAAAAATGTTGCTGTAACATAGGTTGGTATAAAAAAGGTCAGTCCTGGGCTTGAGACCAGGCTAAAGTTGCCATAACCTAAAAATAGATCAGCCATGGATGCCAAGAGGGCAAAAGCCAGAAATCTTTTCAAAAAGGTCCTTTCAGGAGATAGAGAAGAGGAAATGAAATTGTTAAGGATGAAAGAAGAAATGTCAACAGAATATCAACAGTCAAAGGAGGCTGGATGCTGAGTATTTGGAAAACTGACCAATCCTATTGACAGCTACCAGATTTGTAAATCAACAAAACAAGGACCTTAGGGGATAAAAAGGGTCCTAAAACATGTCCGCTCTTTAAGTCATCCTGGATCTGGACTTGGCACCTTCCATCCCTCTTGGTAAATTTAGAGATATTCATACACTGCTAAATGCATGTCCTTCAAATTTGCAATGTAGCTCTGAAAAATCTTGGATCAACCATACCTGGGATCTTGCCAAAAAGATCATGATAGGTCCATCATAAGATACCCATGGATCCAATGTCAACATTTGGCTTGTGTCATTTCTCAGCTATTGAATTAATTTGTCATTGGTATAATGGAAACAATGGACAATATGATTGTTGTAGTCAATTTTTTTGCTTAAAAACTAAGCTGTAATAATGTTTTCATAATTTAATTATTCTATATTCTTCAGATTCTTCCTTTCTGTTTGTTTCACACATCCTTGTTCATATGTTTCAGAGCTGCATTAAATACAATTTTAAAATGTAGTGAAATCAAGGGTCAAATTCATGCACCTTTGTCTTCTCTCCATGGCATCGAACAGGCTAAAAATTAATCTCTTTGGGATGGGAGGAACTTTTTCCACCTTTCTCTTATTTCAGTAATGGATGAAGTTCTTCCTGTGCCCTTGCCTAGATGTGTATAGAATAAATAATATTTCCCAATATTATCAAACATAAATCATGGCATGAGTTTTCAAAAGTCTATTTTCATTGTTAAGGTTGTTAAGTCTTAGCATGGGAAAAGGAAATTGATTTTTTTTTAAATATTCACCATAACTCTTAAAATCAGCAGTTTTCAGTACATCTCAGTAGACTATATATGACCCCCATCAACCCCTTAAATTGCACCACTGAAATTTGATGCCCAGTGCCCAAGTTTCAGCAATGTAATTTTAAGCAATTGATGGCAGGGGAAGTTGGAAAAAGATTACAGCTAAGCATACTAGCAGTTTACGTTCCCCAATTCCCATTTCCACACATTACCCCTGCCCTCTCAAAACAATCAACAGTTTTGCAGGATCCAGTATGGGTCAATCACCAGAACCAGAGATTTAGTCTTCCAAGCTTTCAGACTCATGCCCATCCAAAGGGACTATTTCTCTAGCAAAATGTCAACAATCTTGTTTAAAAAGTTTGGCCATTCTGATTCCAGTGATCACAGTTGTTGGCAACCTGAATCTAATGATATGAACTCTGTAGCATCTCATATCCTACTGACCACAAAGTGACAGTAGGTATAAACAAAGAATTAAGGATTTACTTGGGGTGGGGGCGCGGAGGGAGTGTATTTCTTTGAGTCAGTGTTAGTCCCTGGCAACTGCCTAGTCAATTCCTTGGTTTGCCCTTGCCTTCTTTTCAGGGTTGAGAGAGAGTGACTGATCCAAGGTTATCCAGCTGACTTTGTGCCTAAGGCAGGACTAGAACTCACATTCTCCCAATTTCCAGCTTGGTGCCGAGCCACCACGTCACCCTGACTCTTTTCTACCACTCTGTCAGCTCTTTGTCTCATGGATTGCTAGTTTCCTTCTGCCTTCCTTCCGAAAGAACATTCATGACAATATGTGGTCTTGGATTCTCATGTTAATAAGATGTAGTTGCTTTGCCTATCCTAATTATGTATTTCCTGCAAATAAATCCTCTGGCCATTATACCTGTAAAATGTACTTCACTAATCCTTTCCTATCTTTTAGAGCAGAAATCTAATATCACATGTACACAAAGAAGATCGACCTCCTGCAACTGTGCCCTCTGATGAATCCCTTTTGAAAGATAGAAAACTCAGTGGCTGCAGTCCTGACTGTTCAAAGATTGTCTGGTCTCACTCTGTTGCCCGGCACCAGATCTAAAAAATTGTGCCAATTATAGAAAATATAAGAACAGCCAGATTTAAGGCACAGTAAATTTGTGAAAGTTGAAACATTGCTCAGTTCCAACTTAAGGTCCTTAGTTAATGGAGTGATTAATTTTGGATTAATTTTATGGTTTTGAGAAAGGTAGGTAAAAGAAACAAACAAGTCAATATTGTTAATGAATTTTTATATGTGGCGTTACAAGTATCAGTTTACAGGACAAGCTGTACAAAAAGAGAAGCCAGAATTATATGCAAAGAATAGAGTGCAATTATACAGAACATCCCTGTTGCTTGTTTAGCTTCTCATACCCTATCCAGAGTTTTATACCTAACAGCTATTTATGTGTATTATGGAGAAGTCACAAATAGTTTGCACTAAAAGTTTTCTTCTTTTTTATTCTATCCAACCTAGTATTGTTTTGTTAGAAAATAATGTAAAAATCTCAGGATAGTTTGTCTATCAGTAGGATAATTCTTCAAAAACTAAACAGTCTTCAAGGGCAGCCCAGGTAGAGCAAAGCATGAGTGACCATGAGTAGAGCCCCTCAGTCTAGGAATGGGTGCAAATAGCACAGTTATGCAAAGGCCTTCCTAGCCACAATTTCCACCTGCTTACTGAGTAGGAGTCCTCAGTTCAGAAGGACCCCCAGATTGTGCACAGGGTATGTTTGGAACAACCCCGCTGGCAAAAAAAAAGTTGGTGTAGTCACCGAACCAGAAGGCGTCAAATTCCAAAGCCAATCAGTTTTACCACAGTTCAATTGAAATTTATTTTTCTCCATCCAGAGGCTCCAAACATCAGGACAACACAACATCCCTTAATTTGTCAGGAGCAGAAATTTGCATTTAGGTATCATCAGCATACCGATGATATCCCACCCCGTGGTGATGGATTAGCTTACCCAGCATTCTCATGTAAATGTTAAATAGGAAAGAAAACAGTCCCTCTGGCACTCTGCATAGTAAAGGCTGGGGTGGGGCCTCTCTTCCCTAAGCACTCCCAACTGGAATCAAACCCAGAGAAAGGATGAGAACCAGCCACCCACACCCACTCTTGTAGGTTGATGCAGATGGATATCATGGTTGATGCTATCAAAAGCAGCTGGGAGGACAAGTAAAGAAAGGACGGATGCACGCCCACTATTCCATCCATGCCAAAAGATTATCCAAAAGCATGATCACTGCTGTTTCCATTCCATGCTCAAGCCTGAATCCCAACTGATAAGGATCCTCATAATCCATTTCATCCAAAATGCTCTGAAGTTATTGCACAACTAGCTTCTCAATCACTTTCCCAAAGAAAGGAAAGTTGGATAAATTTAAAGTAACAGCTTTAAAGATCTCCACCTGCTTTGATTGTATGATTACCCAGTTCTATAGAAACTACTTTTTGTTAGTGGAAAATAGTGTTTGAAGTGATCATTTCTTTCTCAGTTACCTTTGAGCTCTGAAGAACAAGGTCTACTAGATACATTAATCTTAAAAAGCAGCTTGCAGAAAAGCAGGTATACACAGTTATTGATGCTGGCACCATCACTATTATTCATTATTAAGAAGAAAGGTGTCATGTTCTATAAGTAACACTGATACCTTTTGCTCTGGAGAGAGTTGAACTTCACCTGGCAAATGAAGATTGTATTCTGCAAGTGTAGACACATATTTCTGGAAGTACTGTACTTTCCCAAATTCATTTTCGAAGGCACATCAATTTTCTGTGCCATGCACAACATAGCTTGTTATGGTCTGGAATGCTGGTTCTATTCTGAATCAAACATTACCTGTACTTTGACATGACTATTCAATCTTCAGATATTTCTCAAATTCAGTAAGGTGACTTGGGCTACTATTACCTTTCAAAAAAAAGTCTGAAAATAGCTTGCCCACTTAGCAGTATATTTGTAGCCTATTTGTGTATCTGTGAAAAGACCTCAGACAATTTGGAGTGGAAAGGGCTATAGTCACACAGATTCTTCTCATATTTTCTGCTATCTCTCAGACTATCTATTTAGCTCAAACACTCCTTTCCACCATCAATAATATTTGCTTATGATAAGACCATATTCACAAACAGACCATTTTTCTGGATCAGCAAAATATTTCACACAGTATTAGTTCTCCCTTCCTATGCTTTTAATGAGATGAATTAGCTAGTTGGCTCACTACCTCACACTGGCAGAGTTGTTCTTGCCCTATTCTATATTATGATTTTATGGACCTTGGCATAACAGTTAACAGACAACAACCACAATAAATGCTATCGCTACAATGATACAAACTTATCACATGAATTCTCCCTGTTCCTCAGTGATGACATTTTCCAATGAAAGGCATAAGCACGGACTTCTAAACTTAGTTTCTTTGTTCTATAGGAACTACACACAGCATATTCCTCTTAAGTAAGGTAGACCTTGAAGAAATGGAATGGAAAGTGTATGATGTTTTTGGACTCTAGTGTTGGAGAAGGCACCTCAGAATACCCATGGGAAGCCAGCGGGGAAGTCATTGAACAAATCAACCCAGAATTCTGATTCAAGGCACAAATGACCAGAATCCAGTTATTATACTCCCATAATGTTTTGCAAAGACTTAGCTCTCTGGAGAAGTCTATATTGCTAAGAAAGGTGGAGGCAAGGAGAATTAGAGGACAACTACCAGCAAGGTGAATAGACTCAATTACAACAGTGATGGGAAAAAATGTTGAAGGATTGTTAGACCAAGTTAGGGGTCAAATGCTCCTGAAGAAATTCTTTGTTTGACTTGATGGCACATAACAAAAAGGCGGGGGTGTGTGTGGGTGTGGGGTGGTGTGTGTGTGTGTGTGTGTGTGTGTGTGTGTGTGTGTGTGTGTGTTATTTTATATGAGAAGACCAGCAGTTCTATTTACTTTAATGCAGTCATGGGTATTTTGAAGAGCTTTTATCAAGGTGACAAAAGTAGCATGTGACATCATACTGCAAAGTCCAACTCTTTCAAATTTTCAATGCACATACAAATGGGCTACAATCACACAGTCACAACTGCCACTTTGATTTTGCTAATCACACACAAACAAGGACACCATTGGTGACCCTGTATTCAGATAGGGGACCAGGAGGATACAAGTAGATAGACTGGGATCCTGAAAACAACATCATAAAGGAGAGATTTGGTTTAATAGCCTCCAAATGCTGCAAAGCTTTGCTGATGTTACTGTAAATTGACTCCTATATGTATTTGGTTTGTAAAGGATTCAGGATATTTAGAGGGTAAACAAATGCAACGCAATGTGATTCCAAAGTGATGACATTTTTCTTATAATATAATTGTGAAGCATGAGCTAATAATTCAGGTGGTGCTCATGTGACTGTGATTTTTATTTATTTGGACTTATTTCTCAACACCATGTTATAAACTCTGTGCAGAGATTCAGTATATTAAAACCCAGCAACATAAAAAAAAAAACAATCTCCTTGTATATAAATGTATGGCTGCTTCTTAAATAAGTAAAATCACTCTCAATATACCAGCACTCATATATATGACTTTATCTTAAGATAAATAAAAGGTAAATCTATGTCAGCATCTACTTCTGTCCTACTACCGCAGCACCATTGAGAGTGTCCTGACATACTGCATTCTTATATGGTATGGGAGCAGCTCTGTAATGGAAAAAAAAAGCTCTACAGAGAATCATTAAAACTTCCCAGAATATAATTGGGCTCCAACTACCAGCCCTGGATGACATCTTTGCATCTCACTGTTTGAGGAAGTTGCACAACATTCTCAGAGACTCTTCCCATGCTTACAATCTTTATGAACTGTTGCCCTTCTGGCAGAAGATACAGAACAATTAAAACTCGAACCACATGTTTTCTGAATAGTTTTTATCCCAAAGCTATAATTGCACTTAAAAATGAACTTAAGGACCACCATCAGTGAGCTGTTGAACTGTATTACTTGGTCTGTTGTGTGGATGCTTGTGTGTTTTTAGGAGGTGGGGAATTTTGGTGGGTGGGGAGCTCTTTGGGTATTGTCATGTGTGTGTGCATGTTGGGTCTGGTCTCTGGGTGTTATGTGAATTTTGTTGTATGTATACTGTGTATATATGTACAATGACAGTAAAGAATTCAATTCAATCTTCCATAATCAGACATGAGAAGAGAAAATGCTACAACTTTCCTTTTATATTGCAATGTCTTTTGTGTAGGGGAATTACAGAAATCAATGACTATTTGTTTATAGGGCCATAATTCATGTGATGCATGTGGAGAACCGGCTGTATTTATAGGACTGCAACTAATGTAGTGTGATTATTCTACATGAGTGAGCATTAATGATCATTCTTACATATGTACTTAGGGATAAGTGGATGGATTGATTGTACAACTTTATGAGTGACTGAGCAAAATTGCAATGATGAAACATTTTGACTCTCCTCTTCCAAATATCAACCACTTTATTAAGTGTAACTTATTCTCTAAAGTGTGTAGTATTATTATTATCAGCAGCAGTATTTTCTTCATTATATTATATTGTAACATATCGTGAATGGGGAAGAAACAACTTAAGTGTAATATACACTTCGTTTGTAGGAAAAATAAAGATTTTCTCTATATCCAATATTCAGAAGTATGTATATTTCATTATTTCACAATTGCAACAAATACAGAAACTGGCTTGGTTGCATAATTTGGCATTCAGACATCTCATGAAGAATAACTCTTATCTTATCTTGAAAATGCCAGCTTTTTTTTTTTTTTTTTGAGTCTTTTCCACCACCTTTTGTAATGGTACCCTTTCTTCTTCCTCCAATTCCCAGCCCAACGTTCTGAGACATAGGAGACAATGGCGTAGAGGTGAATGTGCTTGATTAGGATAGAACAGGGGTATCAAACTCACATCATCATGGTGGTGTCATGTGACGTATCAGGACTTTTTTCCCCTTTGCTAAACTGAGTGTAGGCATGGCCAGCACGTGATACATCGAGCCCACGAGCTGGGAGTTTGACAGCCCTGGGTTAGAGAAATCCAGATTCAAGCCCACTCTCAGCTACAAAGCTTCACTGGGTGACTCTGAGCCAGGCACTGACCCTCAGCACAACAAAAATAGTTGTTAAGGAAAATAGTTTTAATTACTAATTAGTAAATTTAAGGGTCTGGGCTTATTTGCATGACTACTGATAGAGTTGTTGGATCCAATTGTTCTACTACCACAGCAAATGTGAAAATCCTTGAGCCATGTTTCTCGGCAACTTTAAAAGGTATGAATTTCAACTCCCAAAATGAGAGAATACTAAGAAGTATTTTGCTTCAGTTCTCTAGTCAACTCAGGGAACTGATTAGCAATTGTGCTTAGCTGACTTGCCATACTTTCAAGCAAGAAATTGATACATCCTTTTGCTGAGCCCCAAAAGCAGTATCTATGCCTTTTTCCTGTGAATAAACTCACTGTAATGAATGAAGCAAGATTGTGCAGTTAAAAGAAAACAAAAACATTGAATTTTTTTAAAGAAAATAAAAAACCATTCAAAAATATTCATTTATTTATTTTTCCAAATAGGCTACAAAGTGCCCTGAGTCTATAAATGTTACCTTCCTTGAAAATGACACACTTGGGCTACATTTCCATACATGTATTCATTTATTTGTTAGATTTGTATCCTGCTTTTCATTCTGAAACCCATGGCACCTTACATGGAGCAGCTTTCTCTCTTCCACCACCATCCTTAGTGGATAGACTGGTTGGCTCTTGCCTTCTTCTTAGGAGAGAGAGAGAGGGAGAGAGAGAGAGAGACACATAGAGACAGAGACCCAAATCACTCATTTGGATTTATGCCTAAGGAAGGACTAGAACTCCTGGTCTCCTGGTTTCTAGGCTGGCGGTATCATCAGGAGCTGTAGTAGTGCAATGGTAAGAGCACAGTACTACTTCTGCTGATTGCTGGCTGCCTGCAATTTGGCAGTTCGAATGTCACCAGGCTCAAGGTTGATTCAGCCTTCCATCCTTCCGAGGTGGGTAAAATGAGGATCCAGATTGTTGGGGGCAATATGCTGACTCTGTAAACTGCTTAGAGAAGGTTGTAAAGCACTGTGAAGCAGTATATAAGTCTAAGTGCTGTCATGCCCCACACTAATGAGAAAGTGGTATTAGCCAATGGGAAGCCCTGACGCATAAAATCATTCTGCATAGACTAATACAGCTCTCCTCTATAGTAAGAGTTGACAACCTTCTCCTGCATAAAAGCCAGATATATGCTGTTGCTATCCTCATTTCTGAAACACTTTTGTTCCATTACCCCAAGGCAACTTCACCAAATTGGTGGGCCATTTTGTGACCATGACCTAAATGGTTTTGGATGGTGAACCTCATCCATCCCACAGGCTGTAGGTTGATGATCCCTGTCCTAAATATCCTGTAAAATAGTAGATGGTTAGACTTGGATGTACATTATGTATTCCTCTTGTAAGAGAACAAAGTTGTGAACTATGATCCATCTGTGTGAATGGGGTCAATACTGCAGTGCAGTAGCACAGATTGATTGATTTCCAATGTACCATACATGAGGCTTTTAGCATCAGTAGTTACACAATTCATTTCTAGGTACAGAGTTTTCAAGATTATCAACCTTGATGCCAACCAAAACCAAGCATTTAATAGTAAGTGCCATACCATGTGCACTACTCAAACAGGTGGCAAGAAAGTAGGGGCAGGCAGGCACAAGACAGATTGTGTAGACAGTAAACACAGTGTCAGACATAAAGATTTCAAGTGCCTATATACAAATGCACAAAGTCTGGGGAACAAACAGGGTGAACTCGAACTACGAATACATGAAGGTAAATATGATATAGTTGGAATAACAGAAACTTGGTGGGATGAAACCCATGACTGGAACATACTAGTAGAAGGATGCAAACTATTATAAAAAACCAGACTCCATAAAAGAGGAGGTGGAGTTGCATTGTATGTAAAGGACCACTATATTGCTACAGAAATACATGAAACCAAAAATGAAAACCTCCTAGAATGCATATGGGTCAATATAAAACAAAAAAAGAATGACATGGCCATAGGTGTATATTATAGGCCACCCAATCAAGTAGAAAATATAGGTGTCCTTTTTGCCAGCCAACTAACAAACATATGCAGGAAACACACAACAATAGTAATGGGAGACTTCAATTATCCTGATATCAATTGGAAAACTAATTCTGCACCAAGTGAGAAATCAAATAAGTTCCTAACCAACCTAGCTGACAACTTTGTTGTCCAAAAGGTAGAGGGTGAAACTAGAGGGACTGGACTTAATTCTTACAAACAGAGAAAAAGTGATAGAGTGAGTTGAAACTGCAGGAACCTTGGGTGAGAATGACCATGTCATACTAGAATTCAGCATAACACAAACACAAGCAACAAAACATAATGACACCAGAGCCTTGGATTTTAAAAGAGCTGATTTCAATAAACTCAGAGAGAACTTGGGAAAGATTCCATGGATGAAAATCCTAAAGAGGAAAACAACTCAAGAATCTTGGGAAACTCTAAAAAGTATGATCATAGAAGCCCAGACCAGCACAATACCACTGAGAAAGAAAAACAAGAAATCCAAGAAGAAACCAGCATGGCTGCACAAAGATCTCTCTGGCAAATTGAAAGGAAAAAAAGAACAAGTACAAAAAATGGAAAGAAGGACATACAACTAAGGCAGAATATCAGCAGATAGCCAGAATCTGCAAAGATGAAGTCAGGATAGCAAAGGCTCAGAATGAACAAAGACTTGCAACAAAAGTCAAAGATAATAAAAAAAAGTTTCTTCCAACATATAAATAACAAGAAAAAAATCCAGGAAACAGTCTGTCCACTAAAGAGATAAGATGGCAAGGAACAGGCAACAGAGAGAAAGCAGAACTGCTTAACTCATTCTTTGCATCTGTCTTCACGCAAAAAGAAACTATAGCTCAACCCACCAAAAACATAACTGTAAAAGACAGACCAGAAATAAAAGTTAAAATAAGCAAAAAAAATAGTGACAGAACACCTGTCTGATCTTAATGAAAACAAATCACCGGGGCCTGATGGATTACATCTCAGAGTTTTAAAGGACCTGGCAGAGGTCATCTCAGAACCACTGCACCATATCTTTCAAAAATCCTGGAGCCCCGGGGAACTATCAGAGGACTGGAAAAGAGCTGATGTGGTTCCCATCTTCAAAAAAGGGGAAAAAACAGACCCAGGAAACTATAGACCAATCAGCCTAACATCAATACCGGGGAAGATAATGGAAAAGATAATTTAAAAAAACAGATCTGCCAACATCTAGAAACAAGTAAAGTAATAACTAGCAGTCAGCACGGGTTTGTTATAAACAGATCATGCCAAACCAATCTTATTTCATTCTTCAACACAGTGACTAAATTAGTAGACCAGCAAAATACTGTGGACATAATATATTTAGATTTCAGCAAGGCATTCGACAAAGTTGACCACAACCTACTTCTTAGTAAGCTAGAAAAAAGTGGAATAGATAGCACCATCATGAGATGGACTCGCAACTGGCTGGCAAACCGAACTCAACAAGTAGTCCTTAATGGGTCTAAGTCTACATGGAGGGAAGTAAGCAGGGTGCCACAAGTTTCCGTCTTAGGCTCAGTACTCTTCAATATCTTCATTAATGACTTAGATGAGGGAATAGAAGGGGAACTTACCAAATTTGCAGATGATACTAAGCTGGCAGGAATAGCTAACACCCAAGAAGATAGGCTCAAGATCCAGATGGATCTTAACAGACTCGAACACTGGGCCGTATCAACAAAATGAAATTCAATATAGAAAAAAGTAAAGTCCTACACTTAGGCAGGAAAAACTAAAAGTACACATATAGACTGGGTGATACCAGGCTCAATAGCAGTAACTGTGAGAGGGATCTTGGAGTCCTAGTGGACAACCAGCTAAATATGAGCCAGCAGTGTGCAGCAGCAGCCAAAAAAGCTAATGCAATCCTAAATTGTATTAAAAGAGGGATACAATCAAGATCAAGGGAAATACTAATACCACTCTATAAAGCCTTAGTAAGACCACACCTAGAGTACTGCATCCAGTTTTGTTCACCACATTATAAAAAAGATGTTGAGACTCTAAAAAAAGTACAGAGAAGAGCAACCAGGATGATTAGGGGATTGGAGGCAAAAACATACAACAAACGGTTGCAGGAACTGGGCTTGGCTAGTCTAGTAAAGAGAAGGACCAGGGGAGACATGATAGCAGTCTTCCAATATTTGAGGGGCTGCCACAGGGAGGAAGGGGTCAAGCTATTTTCTAAAGCACCTGTAGGCCAGACAAGGAATAATGGATGGAAACTGACCAAGGAGAGATTTAATCTGGAAATAAGAAGAAACTTTCTGACAGTGAGAACAATCAACCAATGGAACAGCTTGACCTCGGAAGTTGTGGGAGCACCATCACTTGAGACTTTCAAGACGAGATTGGACTGCCATTTGTCAGAAATGTTGTAGGGTCTCCTGCTTGGGTGGGGGGTTGGACTAGATGACCTACAAGGTACTTTCCAACTCTGATTATCTGTTAAATCTGTTAAACTTCTTATTCAGCACTAAAAACATAGTAATATAAAAATAAAAATTATATCAGATTGAAATTACTCAGGCAGAAGAAATTAAGGAACAAATGAAACAAATAGTTTTATTGAAGCTGACTCCCAGTAGCAAATGACTGTGGCTCTGAATGAGCAAATGTCATCTAGGGCTCAAGTCTGGAGAAGAGGAAAACTTTTTTTCCTTAATAGAGATGAGAAGAAATTACCAGATTTAGAAGGATTGTTTTCTCTCTCCTAAATCAATCTCTTTTATTCCTCTTGAGGAATTAAGGAGCATTCTTTAAACACGGATTTTAAGACAAAATGTTAGCTATCCTCATTCTTCTTTCCAAAGGAACAGAATGGCATATCCGCTTTTGTTTTGTTTTTTTACAATATTGTGATCATGTTTCAATCTTGCAACCTGTCTCTCCTCCTTCCCTCGCCCAGAAGACAATTTCTTCCCTCTGCCTTTTCAAACTTGTACCATGTTGCTACGGACCATTTTTCAGACCCCAATAAGAATGCCGTCTTTGAACATATCTGATGTTCATTTGTCCTGACAATTCTCTTGACCACCTTTGCTCAGTAAAAGCATTTGCATTCAGCAGGAGGGTTTGAGCAGGCACTGAAACTTCACCCAAATGCTGGAACAGCTCATTTGGGAGATGATTTGTTATGCGATGCTTGTTTTAGAAACCCAGAGTATTTCAAAGGAGAACAAACCATACCTACACATGCAAACAAATCCTCACTTGAGATGCAGGACAGCGCAGGTTTGTAGGCTTAGTGTGCAAGCATAAGCTTTAGATTGGGCTCTTGGAAGTCCATTCAAATGCCAGTCATAATTTCAATGTCTCTATGTTGTACAGAGATTGGTAGAGTCTTATGTTCTGGGAAGATGGCCAGAGCAGTCTATTTTAAATATTATTTACCATGGTCACAATCATTCACAAACACTGGGGGGGGGGGCAGGAGAAAGGCATGGAAGACACAAACGAGGAAGCATTGTTCAAGCATACCTGAACCAAAGAATAGAAAGAACACCTGCCTGTAATTTGTCCACCTGTTTAATGCCAAGTACTTCTGCAGCATTGACATAAACATTTTTCCATTTGTAAAAAATAAAAACACACCTTTGTCTCAGTCACATTTATTGAAAGGAAGCAATATTTGATTCCTCTTTCCTCATTCAGAGTCAAAGAACAGTCCACTAATAACTCTGTATTGTTAGTAATGACTTTTTGGCAAAATAGAGTTTTGGCAAGTCCTATTAGCCTATTATCATAAAACTTCATAACTCGGTGCATTTAGAAAGCTAACAGTTAATTACAATAGTGGCTTACTTCTAGCATCCCAGGAGACTAATTTTAGATATAAACTAAGCCATCACTGGCCATTGTCCTCAAGACTTAGATCTTTCACTGTGTAAATAATAATAATAATAACAACAACATTTATTATGGAATAGCTGTGTGATTTGTTTAGTGAGTGCGTGTGAAACCACATCTGTGCCTGATGATTAGAAAAATGCTTTTATTGTTCCTACACAAAGAAAAAGATACCAAGGGTGCATGCAAAAACTAAGGGAGAACTGCTTTGTTAAATGCGTGTACCCAGGAAGATGTTTGGCAGAATCCTGCAAAGAAACAATGAGCCAAATATAGGAAATACAGTGTCACTTATGTCTGGTATAAGGCGTGTGTGTGCTAAAAAGATGATTGGCCTTCAGTAGGTAATTGAGAATTGTATACATGTGAGAAATAAAGTTTATTATACCTTCAGTGCTTTAGAGAAAAACTGTGAGAAAGTAAATAGGCTTCTGTGATTGCTGAATGCTGCATGATGGAAGCAATACACACACACACACACACACACACACACACACACACACACACACTGAAAATAAGGAGAAATTTCCTGACAGAACAATTAATCAGTGGAACAACTTGCCTCTAGAGGTTGTGGGCATTCCAACACTGTGGGATTTTAAAGAAGAGATTGAACAACAATTTGTCTGAAATAGTATAGGGGAGGGCTGTCAAACTCGCAGCCCACAGTCCAGATGTATCACGCACTGGCCACACTCACGCCTAGTTTAGTGAAGGGGAAAAAAGTTGCGATACATTATGTGACGATGCCATGATGCCATGAGTTTGACACCCCTGATATAGGGTTTCCTGCCAGAACAGTGGGTTGGGCCAGAGGACCTCTGAAATTCCTTCCAATTCTTTTATTCTGTTATTCTATTAAAAGTGGGATGTTTTGTGAGTGCTCTGGAACACAATAAAACTGCAACTGGCACAGGAAGGCGAGACCTATTCACTTGGTCCACTCCAGATACCTGATGGACCCTACTGGGGTTTGTAGAGGGCAGAGAGGATGGTTTTGAAGGATAAGAGAAAGAGCTGCTACCAAGTTCAGACAAAAAAAAAAAAAGACAAGACATTTTAGCTTTAAAAAATCCAGGCATAATCATTTCATTTGTGGTTTATTTCTTAGACTTTATGACAATAATTTTCCAAAATGTCTCTGAAATATACCCAGGTGCCCAAAAGGACCTTGAATATAGATGAACTTTTTGTAAATCAGTTAGCTGAGGTGTCCAGGAAGCACACCACTGTAGTTGTGAGGAACTTTTAACTACCCTCCAAAATCCTTTACAACTCTATGACTCTATAATTCAGTGCTTCTTTCAGACATTTCACAGTGTCGAACTATCAGATCAACTGAGGCACTATAATTGCGTGTATTTATTATTTAATACATTCACATACTTGTCTTTCATCCCATTTGGATTTTAGGGCAAAGTGTTACCAAATATAAATAATGCAAGATTTACAGCAGAGTGCAGTAGGATTAATGACGGTAATATGAGTGGCAACTCGAAATCACAAGGCATCCCCAAGATGCAAATGCAGATTAAAATGCTCAACCAAATAAAAATGTGCAAAATGGCATCAGGAATATAATTAGGAAAATGTATCATCTTAATGTAGATTAGAGCTATCCGTTTTGAGCAGCAAAAATCTGAAGGACCACCAGGTGGGGTAAAGAACACTAACTCTGCTGCCCTCGTGTGGTCATCTGCATTTCTGGCAGCCAAACTCTGGGAGTTGAAGTCCACAAGTCTTAAAGTTGCCAGGTTTGGGAACCCCTGCTCTGGATAATTCTAATAATGATGTTTCAGATGTATCCCTCTGAAGATAGGGAATTCTATCATGCTGAAAAAAAGCTTCTTGCTTTATAGTTGCAAAATAAATTGATATTGTGGATATTGTGGATTGATATTGATATTACTGAACTAACTGCTAAAGAAAGATATCCTCCACGAAGGAGTCAGATTCTTTGACATTTGTGTTATTAGAGAAACTGAGTCAGAAGTTGATATCAGAAATGAATGCACTGCCAACACAGTCCTCTTACAATGTGGTGCCCCAGAATCAGTCTGTCAAATATTCAACCATTTTTCACATGTATTCTCCACGAATTGAAGTACCGGTAAAAGTATCTTCAAAAGCTTTCCCACACATAAAGCATTAAAAAATATATATAAGATGGAACGTTATAAGAGCATGGTTTACCAGAATCTGCTGAGTCCTCTTCAGGAGTGGTGGCTGGTGAGCCAGCTAGTAGTAAAACGAATCTGATGCCGAAGTCACAGAGCCTCCCACGTTAAACTTGCAAGCATTGCAAGCTTATTGTTTCAAGGAGAATGCAAGCTTAGTTGGATTCACAGATCTGAAAAACATCTATCTCCGATATCTCTGACTAGACAGATTCAGTATTAGACTTAATGCAGTGGCTTAATTCCCCTAGACACCAATTTACAGCAATTAATTTGACAATTCAAGCTTTCCTGTATCTGCTCTTATCAGCTAAAATGTGGTACATCCAAGTAGAATGTCATGATGTCAGGCAGAGTGATTATAAAAAAGAAGGGGGAAGAGGAAGTTTTACTTGGAAATCTAACTTTTTCACTTAGACAGTCGGCTGCTTGCAATGTAATGAAGATAACGTACGTTTTTCCTAAAAATAACAATAACATGATTATAAGAGAGGAGCAAGTCAATTGTAAACATATTTGTACATGGCAGTAGACGTGTTCATCCAGACAAAGCTCTATCATTTGAAAAGATCCAGGTACTTGTTCTTAGCATTTAGTAGCTCAGGAATAAATAGCCCATGAAGATTTTAAAGTAACCATGAAAATAAAAAAAATGAGAGATGCAATAATCTCTTTTAGTTGTTAGCTGTTTCACAGAATTCTTACCAGGATAAAAGGAGAAAGAACTGCCTTTGTCCTGAGCCCCTTGGATGAATTACAGGATGAAAAAAATAATACATAGAAAACTTCTGTCTCTAGCAAGTCTAAAAGAACTTTCCACTCTTCTTTTGCATATTGTATTTTGTGTGAAAAGTACGTTTTATAAAGGTACCTCATGGCAAACATATAAATAGAATTCTATTTCTTTTTTTAAAAAAAGAAGAAGCACATTCTGAGTTCAAAGAGCCATTTCAACCATTCCATCTTTCCAGATTATCTAAGCAGCAGTTATCAATTCTTCTGGCTTTTCTTCCTAAATTTCACAAGAATCCTACAGTGCAAAATATATATAGCTATCAAAGCACAGAAAATAATTTGACTTCCATATCATTTTCATATATAGTTTCCTCAGAAGTTTATAGAGGGCTTTGAAATAAGGTGGATACAGTTGATTTTCTTGAAGAACTGATGGATTTTATGCTGCCCAGTTTCATCCAGACTTGCTTATTCAAGAGTTAGTTAATACCGTATGATGATGGTTATAGAAGAGAATATATTTTGAAAGTTTTAAGGTGGATAAAAAAGCATTTTTTAAAATGTGCATAAGTAGAAGCATTCAGATTTAAAATAAAAATCAAAACCATTAGGGATGGTGGAAAAGAGGGAATGAAATATGGAGAGAGCAATCTTGCTATATATTGGTTTATTGGTTGATTCCATTGTCAACTAGAAGTTTTCCCAAGAAAAAGTTTAGAAACTTACTAAAATTAAGAAGAATTTATCATTTGTTTATATAATAAATTCACAAGGAGTTTATTAACTAATTTGTAAACTTTCAATCATTTTAATACAAGGATCTCAAGTCATAAATTGTTCTTCATGATTAAATAATTTCATAGAGGAGTGGTCTGCTGAGGGCTGTTTGTTTTGAAGGTTTTGTGTTCCTCCAAATTAGCTGGGTCATGCCTCCAAATAGCACTCACAGGGCAATAAAGACAGGAGAGAGATATGGCTCCATCTCTTGTTTGTAATCATCCCAGAAAGATCACTATAAGAAACAAAGTTCTGGGATAAGATAGGCTTTGGCCTGATATGGCTTTTCTTATTATTGCAATTAGGATTTGAAATACTCAGAAGCTTTAGGGGATATACATATATGTGGTTATGAAGATTAGATAGATAGATAGATAGATAGATAGATAGATAGATAGATAGATAGATAGATAGATAGATAGATGGATAGATGGATGGATGGATGGATGGATGGATGGATGGATGGATGGATGGATAGATAGATGGATAGATGGAGAGATGGAGAGATGGATAGATGGATAGAGATAGAGATAGAGATAGAGATAGAGATAGAGATAGAGAGAGAGAGAGAGAGAGAGAGAGAGAGAGAGAGAGAGAGAGAGATGAGTTCTCCACTCCTCTACTCATTGAAGAATACCTTATGCCACCAGACTTGAAATTCTAGACCTAGAAAACTTAGAACTATGCCACCTTTGGTCCGATCTAAGTATAGTATATAAAATTGTACATTGCAATGTCCTACCTGTCAATGAATACTTCAGCTTCAGCCATAACAATACAAGAGCACACAATAGATGCAAACTCAAGGTAAACCGCACCTAACTTGATTGCAGGAAATATGACTTCAGCAATAGAGTGGTCAATGTCTGGAATACTCTACCTAACTCTGTGGTTTCTTCCCAAAACCCCAAAAACTTTAACCTTAGACTGTCTACTATTGACCTCACCCCTTTCCTAAGAGGTTTGTAGGGGGCGTGCATAAGCGCACCAATGTGCCTACCGTCCCTGTCCTATTGTTTCCTTTTTTTATTTTTCTTATATGTATCCATTTCATGTATTCATAACTATGTTTATACTTATACCTGTTATCTTATAATCGCTTGACTAAATAAATAAATAAATAAATAAAATACACTGCTCAAAAAAATAAAGGGAACACTTAAACAACACAATGTAACTCCAAGTCAATCACACTTCTGTGAAATCAAACTGTCCACTTAGGTAGCAACACTGATTGACAATCAATTTCACATGCTGTTGTGCAAATGGAATAGACAACAGGTGGAAAGCATAGGCAGTTAGCAAGACATCCCCAATAAGGGAGTGGTTCTGCAGGTGGTGACCACTTCTCAGTTCCATGCTTTCTGGCTGATGGTTTGGTCACTTTTGAATGCTGGCGGTGCTTTCACTCTAGTGGTAGCATGAGACGGAGTCTACAACCCACCCAAGTGGCTCAGGTAGTGCAGCTCATTCAGGATGGCACATCAATGCGAGCTGTGGCAAGAAGGTTTCCTGTGTCTGTCAGTGTAGTGTCCAGAGCATGGAGGCGCTACCAGGAGACAGGCCAGTACATCAGGAGACATGGAGGAGGCCGTAGGAGGGCAACAACCCAGCATCAGGACCGCTACCCCCACCTTTGTGCAAGGAGGGAAAGGAGGAGCACTGCCAGAGCCCTGCAAAATAACCTCCAGTGGGCCACAAATGTGCATGTGGCTGCTCAAATGGTCAGAAACAGACTCCATGAGGGTGGTATGAGGGCCCGACGTCCACAGCTGGGGGTTGTGCTTACAGCACAACACTATGCAGGACATTTGGCATTTGCCAGAGAACACCAAGATTGGCAAATTTGCCACTGGCACCCTGTGCTCTTCACAGATAAAGCAGGTTCACACTGAGCACATGTGACAGACGTGACAGGGTCTGGAGACACCGTGGAGAACGTTCTGCTGCCTGCAACATCCTCCAGCATGACCGGTTTGGCGGTGGGTCAGTAATGGTGTGGGGTGGCATTTCTTTAGGGGGCCGCACAGCCCTCCATGTGCTCGCCAGAGGTACCCTGACTGCCATTAGGTACCGAGATGAGATCCTCAGACCCCTTGTGAGACCATATGCTGGTGCGGTTGGCCCTGGGTTCCTTCTAATGCAAGACAATGCTAGACCTCATGTGGCTGGAATGTGTCAGCAGTTCCTGCAAGATGAAGGCATTGATGCTATGGACTGGTCCACCCGTTCCCCAGACCTGAATCCAACTGAGTACATCTGGAACATCATGTCTCGCTCCATCCACCAATGCCACGTTGCACCACAGACTGTCCAGGAGTTGGGGGATGCTTTAGTCCAGGTGTGGGAGGAGATCCCTCAGGAGACCATCCGCCACCTCATCAGGAGCACGCCCAGGTGTTGTAGGGAGGTCATACAGGCACATGGAGGCCATACACACTACTGAGCCTCATTTTGACTTGTTTTAAGGACATTATATCAAAGTTGGATCAGCCTGTAGTGTTTTTTTCCACTTTAATTTTGAGTGTAACTCCAAATCCAGACCTCCATGGGTTGCTAAATTTGATTTCCATTGATAATTTTTGTGTGATTTTGTTGTCAGCACATTCAACTATGTAATGAACAAAGTATTTAATAAGAATATTTCATTCATTCATTCAGATCTAGGATGTCTTATTTTTGTGTTCCCTTTATTTTTTGAGCAGTGTAGATATAGAGATGGGCGGATAGATGGATAGACAGAGAGATGGATCGACAGATAGACAGAGACATATAGAGGAATAGATGATGGACAGATAGATAGAGATAGATGACACAGAGAGAAAAAAAAAGATGAATTAGATAGATGAGAGAAAGAGAGAGAGGAGGGAGGGAGGGAAAGAGGGAGGGAGCCACCTTCCAGCCCCAACTGCTTCTGTCATCATTGGAACTACTTTGACCTTTACTTTCCACAGTCTCTCTAGTTCCTCCTTCAGTTCCTGGTACTACTACAGCTTCTCATACTCCTTCTTACAGATGTTGCTGTCATTTGGAACTTCTACATCTATCACCAATGCTGTCTTCTGGTCCTTGTCTACTACCCCAATGTCTGGTTGATCGGCTAGTGCCTGTCCATCTGAATCTGGAAATCGCACAGGATCTTAGTTCTGATGTTCTCCATGACTTATTGTGGAATCTCCCATTTGGATTTATACATATCAGCAGCTTCATGTCATCATTACTAGAACACAATAGGAGAATACAAGTGGAAAATATGTATGCTGATCTCTGTTTTGCTGTCTTAAGTGTCCTGGGCCTGAAGAGACATCATTGTGCTCATATCTGCATCCAATACTTCAGCAAAACTATATTTGCATGGTTTTTAGAGGAACAAGTACTAGTAAAAAAATGTGGGATGTAAAGTTTCTTGATGTGCTCCAAGGCATAAAGCTTTGGATGGATGCATAGATTTTACTCTTATAGATTTGATTCCAGTGTTACTATAAAATATTATCCTTATCGCTTCTGTATCCAAGAGTTGTGTGCTGATATGGATTAAAGTCTATTTCCAACTTCTCCCAATGCACTCATTACATATGATACAGAGATCGACTTCCCTCATGAAGCAACTCCTGAAAATTTTTACTACAACAATTACATCTGCTGAACAAGATGAAATGGGAAATAGCTGAAAAATTCCATTGTCCACTTCAAGCCTCCAATTTACTCATCTGTCTCTGTATAAAAAAGCATATACATACACATTCAGAGAAATCCAGTGAGTGGGTATATCTGAAAAAAAGAAACCACTATTTTGGTGTTATTTGGAACTGGTGAAAGACCTATGAGTTGATCGTGTAACCCTTTTCAGATTCACAATACATAAGGCAGTGCATTTTGTTTCTTTCCTGAACCCATTATTAAACCTATTTTTAAGAAAATTAGCCTTAGGATATGGTGGGAATGCCAGTTGTGTAAACTGATGGACACTGTTCTAATACTGGAGATTCTCAGGCCCTGTTGCAATATGAATCAGAATGATAAGTAGAATGCCAGTAAAATTCAATTAAGAAAGCTGTTAGAACTGCAGAGCACAGCTAAGATGAAAATGAGGAAGTGTAAAAGTGTTGCATTGCTTTGTAAATAAAACCTCCCGCATTTTATTTATAGCAACGTGCTTGGGAATCTAGATGAAATATGCTTTACTTGTTACAGTCACGCTTTATCAAAGAAAATAAAGCAATATTAGTAATCTGAGTTATCTCAAGGAAAGAGGGAACTTTCTGTGATAAACTTTCCCTGTAGAAATAAAACTGAGTGACAAGATTGAACTTGGGGAGAGGAGTGGGTTTACATTTTCTTTTAGTATTTTTCTTTCTTGGAAAAGCAATTCAATTCCCAATTGGCTTTCAGATGAATTCAAGGAGTTATTTCCTTCCCTGTTTATATCATGCAATGATGCAGACTGTACATTTTTATTAGAGATTAGTGTGTGGAGTGAATTTACTAAAATAGATTAAGAAAAATGGAAATAATCTTTCCCATGCTACTTCCCCAAAAGCTACCTCTACCTGAACCCCAAGTATGAGGAAGTAGCCACAAACCAAGAAGATCTGGGTGTTTTTGCACAGACTCCTTTGAATTCTCAAATGGGAAAAAATAGGGTTGAAAAGAAATAAAGGCTTTTGATGGAAACTGGTTTACAAAGTCATCCAATGCCTTTTCATATGTCATTTTTCCTTATTTCATTCTGACTTGTTTACACAGTCAATTTAAAGTGTGAATAAAAAGGAATTGAAATATCCAGTTAGGGTAACTAAAGTGGTTTCCGCACGAGTTTTCCACTTACATTTCTCCTAATCTCCTATTTACTTAAGAGTTCATGTATCACATTTGACAGATATTTATGAACAGGTTCCTTGAGATAACACAGTCTTTCTTCTCTGTTAAATCTGAACATGTTTTTCCATTAAATCTTTGAAATATACTGCATATTTACAAAATAGATTTACCAAAGAAAAAATGCTCCCCATAGCTAGAATATCTGTACAGTGTTTTCTTCAATAATTATTCTGTAACTTCCTCTATAAATGTATATTATCCCCAGAATCTTTTTTGTTACATCAGTCTCTGTACGCAGATGTTTTTTCTTAGTTTCCTTATTTGATTCACTAATATTGTCATGCAAATAAAATGTTTCAGGGTGTGATGACCGGGGGCATGGCATGAAGGCAACACAGCCAGAGAACCAATTTGAGTCCCTTTATTGGCACCAACTTTGCCCCCAACTTCTCCCACAAACCTGCAGCAACCTCGGACTTCCAGTTTGGGTCTCTTCAGCGACAGACCGAAATCCGCAATCGTGCATGGTTTCGATCTGTGCTCGCCACTGGAGTGCCCTGATCCTTTGGATTCAGGGCTGAAGCCACCCCGTAGAGGTGGTGAAGAGGGGGGAGATTGCTTGCTGAGTGGAGGGGACCCACATCTCTCCTCCTTGGCTCATCTAAACTCCCTTCCCCGAAGGCGGTTGCAGCAGTGGTCAGAAATGGTCACCTCAAAGAAGAACCTGACTGGATAAGATTGTGCAGGAGGAAGACAAAGAGGAAAGCAGGACAGACAGGCTAAACAACAGAGAACATCTAGCAAGGTACCCTGAATCTAAAAGTACCTAGAGGGATACTTCTGAAAGAAGATCTTTAAGCGGTGAAGGAGAGAGAAAAGGAGGTTAAAAAACCTTTTTTTACCTTTATATTGACAATTACAAATGGTATGGAAAGAAATTTATATTAATCTATTTTGATGCTAATAGGCAGCCTTAAGCTGAAATCTAAGTGTCAAAAGGAGAATAAAGATTTTTTTTTCTTGGTCATTTTAAAGCCCTAAAAAGGAGAAGAATGGAGGCAAAAGGGTGGAACTTGGAATAATGGAAAAATGGAGTGCCACCTGGAAAAATAAAGAGGATTAACAGTGAAACTTTGAAAAGACTCCCGAGGATACATTGTAACTGAAATCTTATTAAAAGATACAGTAACCCACGGAAAGGAAAAGTAAAGGAAAGAAACAAGAAGGAACAGTCTGGGATCATTTGGTGATTTTAAAAAAAACGGTTTTGGCATTGGTTTTTTCTTTCTTTTTCTGTTTTTACTTAAAGTCAATGGGGTGGTTGTTCAAAAGTGTTTAAAATGCCATCACTCCTGGAGGAATTGAAGATGAGTCTTAAAAAACAGAAAGAAGATGCAGAAAGGGGAGGAAGTTCCTTTGGCTTCGTATTTGAATTTTTTGAAATGGAGATCCTGAACTATGAAAAGCAAAAGGAAAAGCTTCAAGAGCAAGAAGAAGGGTGGGACAAAGAAGAAGCCATTTTCAATGATCAAATAATGCAAAGTGTATAAGGGGAAAAGGGGGGAAAGGAGTTAAAAGTTTGAGATCAAAGGGAACAGCCAAAAAGAAAAATAGTCTGAAAAAGAAGTATAACAGAAAGGAGAAGCAGAAAAGAAAACTACAGAAGGGAAAATTAGAGAGAGGTGGGGTATAAAAAAGGGATGAGAAAAAGGGGGGAAAGATAGAAGGGGAAAGAACTTATGAGGGACAAAAACAAGAAATAAAGAAAAAGGGGAAATGTACTAGGATTAAAGGTATTTGCTCAGCTAGAAAACACAGAGATAATGGTTAAATTAAGTTAAAAGTGAGGATTCTGCAAAGGTACAAAAGATAGTGTTGTGACAGTAGAATACTGTAATGAGTTAGAAATGAAATAAGTAAATAATCTATGAGATAAAACTGTATTGTTATGTAATGGTATGTTTATTTATAATTAATGCAATAATAAAGAAGAGATTGTAATTGTTTCTAAAGATTGATAAAATATTGAATATTGAAATATTGAAATATTAAAATATTGAAAAGAAATGTGAAAGATTTATAAGGAAATTTATACCAGTTATTAGAATGAATTTGAATAATTATTTTGCTTATTAATAGTAAATAATTTATAAGATAAAACTGTATGACTATCCAGTGGTATGCTTATTAACAGTTAAGTAATAATGAAGAAGGGAAGGAAACATTTCAATTGTTCTCAAAGATTGATAGATATTGAAAAGAAACGTGAAAGATTTACAAGGTTCATACTAGTACTAGAATGATTTTGAATAACTATTTTGTTTACTAATGTGTGTGTGTGTGTGTGTGTGTGTGTGTATATATATATATATATATATTCTTAAGTTTTCGTGGGTACTTACATGTATGGCATTCAGCTTTGTTCGGGTATTTTCCCACGTCATTGTAGTTGTGCTTTTAAAGTTGTAGCAACGTTTCGGCAGAATCTCATCTGCCATCATCAGGCTTCTGTATAGTGTTCATCTGTGAGTCAGACTTTTACACTGTAAAAGTTGAAGGTATATATATATATATATATATATATATATATATATATATATATATATATATATATATATATATATATATATATATATATATATATATATATATATATATTGTTTTTGCTATGTTTTTAGAATTTTTCTTTTTACACTTTCAAGGGGAAGTACCAAGCAGAGTCTGAATGATGAGATCTACATGATATAAAATAGATATTAGAAATTTGAATGTTATAATTTTAGAATGCACAAATTAAATGTTTAATGAGATTTCATATGATAATAACAATAAGATTTAAAGGTGTTGCACTTCGATTGGCAGTCATAGGGGGAATTTTGCTTCTTAAGAATGTTGGAAGAGAACATATGAAATTGTAAACAAGACAGATGAAAGTACAAGTACAATGAATAAAAAGATATAGAAATTTAGGTAAAAGAAATACAATTGAATAAGAAGAAAATGAGATAACCATAAAAGAAAATTAAGAGAAGCAAAGGGAGAAATAGAAGTTGGAAAAAGAGTAATAAGATATGAAGTTGAATACATAAGATGAATAAGCATATGAAATTGTGTCTGTATGGAAATATGATAACCCGGAACCATGCTGTACTCAAATAAAAAAATTGTTAAAACTCAATAAAACTTTATTTTTTAAAAAAACCTGCAGCAGCCTCTGGCAGAAGATACTCCAGTCCAAATTCTGTAAGCAGAATGACTGCAATCAATCACTCCAGCAGGGCAAGATAATCATCCCAGAAGTGAAGAATCACAGCAATCATTCCAGCAAGACAAGATAAGCACACAGAAGCACGACAATAATTCAAACAGTAAGGAGGAATGCCAGGAATGCAGGCCACAACTCTCAACACTAGATGAATTCAGCATTTGTTCCCGGCAAACACCCCTCTCAACTGCTTCTCTTTTAAACTCCATCCCCAAGTGTGCCTTGTGAAGGAAATTGGGACCCTTTTCTTCCTCATAAGCCACACCACCCATGTTGCTCTCTTCTGCATTCTTCCTTGCATGCCCTAGGTGGGCCTTGGTCTTCATCTGAACCCCCTCTCCCCTATTCTACCTCTGCCATGCTCTTCCCAGCCTGACTTTGCCCTTCCCCAGTTTCCTCCACAGCCAATGTAGCTACTCTACCGCTTTCTGTCAGCTGTTCGTCTTTCCCCTCAGATTCAGACTCTTATGGGGGCACAGGGTGTGCTCTATTACTCCCCTCCTGTCTTCACTGAAAAGAATTTGGTGTTGTTATTAATGGAATATTATTCCATTAATTTTATTACTAATACTTTTATTATTAATTATTATTACTATTTATATAATTGGGGAAGTATCAGTGGTGGAATTCAAATTTTTTTACTACCGGTTCTGTGGGTGTAGTTTGGTGGGCGTGGCAGGGAAAGGATACTGTAAAATCTCCAGTCAGAGGTGGTATTTGCCAGTTCTCCAAACTACTCAAAATTTCCGTTACCGGTTCTCCAGAACTGGTCAGAACCTGCTGAATACCACCTCTGGGAAGTATCATACAGTTAATATAATGTGAAACTAAGTAAAACTACTAATAAAGATTACACAATCTGTTTGGAGTTTCCCAGTTGAAAAAGCCACAATCACAAATTGGTACAGCACCAATGACATAAGATGATTTATTTACTTATAGTTAAATAACTACAAATTATACATTCAAGTTTACTCAAGGGAACCTGTTGCAAACCCTCTTTCTAATTCTGAGTCCATTTTGTCATTCATAGTCGTTGAGTGTCATACAGTCTATTGTCCCAGATACATCATTCTCATTAGCAATCAGAATACAAGAAACATTGCCACTCAGTCTTATATCTCCTAAATCCATTTCCATCAAAAAATAGAAAATAAAAAGTAGTGGGTTCTAAACCACAGTGATCGACCAAGTCAGATCATATCATGGAAAGGAGTCTTTATATGCATGCAACCTCACAAAGTAATTTCCTTCAATCCACTGAGAGCATGGAATAACAACATAAAGGATATTGTCATCCTTATCTAGAGAAAACAATTATTCTACCAAACACAAAGTATATATGCAGGCATGTAAAAGCTGTATATACTGTATATTGTATTTTTCAGGCAATATCAGTTCATTTCTCCACCACTAAATATTGATCCCATAAAAGTAAGAGATGCCACTCATACTTTGGCATAATGTAAAATATCAGCCAAATTGTATTCATTTTACTATCTATGCTCTGTTGTTCCAATGATTTGTAAGAAACAGAAGCATCAAACCAAGTTTTCCTGCATCTGAATTAGCTGGTCCTGCTGAAGATGAATATGCTGCTGCATATATATTGCGTTATATTTTTGATATTCACAAGAAACATTATGAAAACTTGGGCTCAATGGACTCAATATTTTAAAAACAATCTATCACATTCAAGGTTTCTTAAGGATTTCACACACAAATCCATCAGTTGAAAAACATTATGATTTTGACTTGTTACTCAATTCATTTTTAATTGCACACCAAGGGACCTTCTAAATTAGAGTTCTGAGTAATCCTAGAGTCTTTCTTTTTTAAAAAAATAATAATTGTATTATGAGCCATGGTGGCGCCATGGTTAGAATGCAGTACTGCAGGCTACTTCTGCTGACTGCCGGCTGCCTGCAGTTCGGCAGTTCGATTCTCACTGGCTCAAGGTTGACTCAGCCTTTCATCCCTCTGAGGTCAGTAAAATGAGAACCCAATTTGCTGGAGGCAATATGCTGGCCCTGTAAACCACTTGAGAGGACTGTAAAGTTTTGAAATAATAGAAAATGTGTAGCTCGGGTTTTAGATTTTGGCAGTGGTTTGCTCCCCAAGCTTGTTTCAATGTAGTTTCTGAATGTTTTGTTACCAGACTAAGTAACATCAGCAGCAGGATTTTCTTGTCCTATTCTCCTTAGCTTATAAATGCCTTGTGTGTCAGTGTGGTCAGTTGCTCATATAGTTGTTTGTTCATCTGGAGCTATATTGAAATTCTGTGCAGCTGATTGGTTCTCTTGTTGATTGGTCATTCAAATGGTCTGGTTTCTTACGTAGTCATATGCTGTATCTAGATCAATATGTTTGTTAATTGCTCCTTTGGTAGAATTCCAGGCTTTAATACAGGGCTATAAAGCCCTGTGAAGCAGTATATAAGTCTAAGTGTGATTGATAAAGTGCTATTAAGCTTAACATGATATAAAATACAAAAGAAAATGAAAATAGTGGGAAAATGGGGGAGGGAAAAGGGAAGAAAAGCATTGACTTCTGATTCTTTTTAGCACTGTACAGTAAGAAGAAATCCTAGATTCTTCCTGAACTTCAATGGATATCACAACCAGGCAGATCTATGCTTTAGTAAATTCTGTGCAATCTTTTTCTTCCTTAAATGCAGTATCTTCCTGTTTGCATTGTTTTTTCAGTTCTTCCTTTATTGATAATTCATCTGAACACAAAGATTATTCAGAATAGTCTCAGTATTGCTGGAAAAATTAACTTACAGCATACAAAAGGTCTGGGGAATTAAAACCCTAAACAAGCTGTCTTTCCAACCATCGCATCAAGGTGAAATCAAATGTTTTTCCTTAAGTTGTCCTTACTTCAGGTCTTCGAACATTGTTTCAGGTTACTCTGCAATTGTTTGTTGTCTTCATTTGACTGAGAAGGTGGCCATCGCCTTAGTGACAAGTAGAAATCTAACGGAGAGAACATTACAACAGCAGTGTAGCCCAGGGGTGTCAAACTGGCAGCTCCCGGGCCAGATATGTCACATGCAGCCCAACCCAGCTCTGCAAAGTCAAAAAAAAAATCATGATACGTCACATGTTGCGATCAAGTTTGACATCCATGGTGTAGCCTCTCTTCAGAGCATGCTGTATTTTTTTTTCCCCTCTGGCTGCAATTTGGTCTGGATAAAGCTGGGCTGCTTTCTCAGATGGTTATATAGTGTGACCTCTGCTATAATAATGATTCTAATTTCATTAGAGGGCCACTCTCTAAATTCATCAAAAAGCTTATAGTAACCATGACCAATTACAGTGTATAACAAAGTATTCTGCCAAGCTTTGTGCCCATTCAGCCCATGCAAGGCAATTTCAAATTTAATATGTGTATCCTGCTAAGTGGTTAATTTTTCACTCATCGTCCTGAGACAAATACTGAAAGAGTGATTTCTATTCTTCTAAATGAGACTCCTCTATTGCATCTTAATGAGAGTCAAAGCACCACTCAGATGTCTAAGATTTGCTTCCTTAACCACAATGAAGTTTGGAAAAGCTTTCAGTGGAGAGCCAAAGGCGAAGAGAAGCATGAATTTGTGAAATATCATTATAATATACTACTTTCTCCATTAAATTTATTGCATATTTTCCCCATTGTTTAAATACTAGTCTAATTCCAGAAAGCTGTAAGTTGTAAGTTGTGAAGCTCTCCTTTTCATGCAAAATATAGGTGTGAGATTTAATCCAAAACAGAAACAAAAAAAATTAAAAAACTGACAAGAAACAAAAATGTAGGTACTCTCTTTTAAAGCATCTTTTAAGAAAATGTCTTTTCTTTTGGAAGTAAAAGCCCTGTTAATAAAAAAGAGAAGCTACTTCTTTCTAGAACCTCTGTTTCCTATCAGCCTGGAAGCCATATTTCTTTGAGGCTTCTGGGCTGCCACATTCAGTGCCTGGGAATTTGGGAGGGGGATTTCAAGGAGTGGTGGAAGATTAGCCACAACAACATTCCTTTCTCAGAAAGTCAAGGACATGTTACTCTGCACCTGGAGGGGAGTGCCTGGGGCTAGTCTCCAGTTAGACTGAAGTAATGATTGGACCATGTAATGGGCTATTGGGTGCAGGGGTTGGATTTTGGATTCTCTTTGGGCTAGGGAAAACCCAGAAATATCAGATTCAGGTTTTCCTCAGATGTGCCAATATGACATCTCTAATAAAATTGATCTTTGAGAAGATGATAGTCTTGGTGTCTTTTACTTTGGAGGTTGTTACTTGGAATGCTGACATTTCCATTGCTAATATGGCTTTCAAAGCTGACAGGACCAAAATCACAAACAGCATTCTAAGGTGGGACTAGAATTCACTGTCCCTGGTTTCTAGCATGAAACATTAAGCACCAGGCCAAACTGGCTCTTTGGATGGCTCTATATTCCATGTATTCTATTCTATGTATGGTCCCATGAAATTATTTTTAATCTTGTAGTTTTAAACTGAGATTTTAGTAATACTATTTTTTATTCCTTTTTGAAGTCATTTCAAGTCAATCAAAGACCCCAATAAAGATTTGACTTGAAAAGAGAAATAATTATTTTCTCAACATTTTGGTTGAAAACAGGCATAGTTCTGGGATATAAAACTTTTGAGCGCAATAAATCAGAATTGAAGATAAGAACATTGCCGTTTTTAAAGGAGAGAAAAACCAGCATTAAAAAGCAGTTGGGATAGAATAATCAAAATTGGCCCCAAGCAAATTATGTCAGTCTCATTGGACTAGTGGACTGAGAAACCATCAGCCTGATAGGGACATATATTACTTATGCATTTCTTGCTCAGCAATATTGCTGTTTTAAGGAAAATAAGGCATAGTGAGCTTCTACTTCATGAGGGGGGGATTTTTTAAAATTTATAAATCACCTAGATAAAAAACAGGAACGCAAGTTGACCATCAATAGATTCCTCTTCAGGACTGTTAGAGAGAAGAGTATCAATTCTCTCTACTTATCTCACTGTCATTACATTCCCTAAACCTATACATGGAGGATTTGTAGAAGAAGAAACTGTAGGTGCTACTTTAATGAGCTGAGTTAGCACAGTGGTTAGAATGCAGTACTGCAGGCTACTTCTGTTGACTGCTGGCTGCCTGCATTTCGGCAGTTCAATCCTCATCAGCTCAAGGCTGATTCAGCCTTCCATCTTTCCGAGGTCAGTAAAATGAGGACTCAGATTTTGGGGGAAATATGCTCTGTAAAACCACTTAAAGAGAGCTGTAAAGCACTATGAAGCAGTATATAAGTCTAAGTGCTACTGCTATAATGAATCTTGTTTTTCTAGACATACTTCCCTCTTACCTGATTGTTGCTGTTTCATCTTAGAGATTGGTTCAGATTTCTAAAGGTAAAGGTTCCCCTCGCACATATGTGCTAGTCGTTTCCAGCTCTAGGGGGCAGTGCTCATCTCCATTACAAAGACGAAGAGCCAGCGCTGTCTGAAGACATCTCCGTGGTCAGGTGGCCGGCATGACTAAATGCTGAAGGCGCACGGAAAACTGTTACCTTCCCACCAAAGCAGTCCCTATTTTTCTACTTGCATTTTTACATGCTTTCGAACTGCTAGGTTGGCAGAAGCTGGAACAAGTAATGGAAGCTCACTCCATTACACAGTGCTAGAGATTCAAACCACCGAACTGCCGACCTTTGTGATCGACAAGCTCAGCATCTTAGCTACGGAACCATCCCCTTCTAGAGCATGTCAAAAGACTGGAAATGGAAGTTGCAGGCTGTGTAGGATTGTTCTAGAGGTTTTATCTTGTATCGGTGGACTTAAGGTCTTCATCGGCTGCTGATTTCTGCCCCAACTATAAAAAGCGAGCTCAAATCAAAGATGCCTATTAATTGAAATTTTTGATTGTGTCTAATTAGGATAAAAAGATGGAGCCCGGAGTATGTAAGTTAACCTAATACTCTTGACTGCACTGGTTTAGTTTCCACCTCTGAACCATTTTAAAGTTTTGAAAAAAGGTAGGTTCTGATGAACTTTAAGGACATTTTTTGAGGCAAAACTTTAATCTTTAAATGGACAAATATGTTTATAGTAGATTGTGTCAGAGTATTCCTATCTCTTTCTGTCTTGCTTTCTGTTTCTGAGTCTGTTCTGAAAAATAATAAAGGAAAAGATGGAGAGTTGATTCAGTGCTCAGAAAATACTGAAGGAAGATTTGTACCTGTGATTGGGATTTATGTGTTCTGTTCTTGTGTAGCTCCAGATGATTTTGAAATAATAGCTAGACTCCATGTAAAAGTTTCTGAATCTGAAATAGGTAGCTGAATAAATACCACACTGCAAGTAAGTGCCCTATAATAGATAGTCAAATAGATTTTTTAAAGTAACCAAAATATTTCCACAAAGCCCAGAAGCAAAATGATCATTGTAGATTTATCTTCCATAAATTGATTTGTCAATTGATAAGATAGTAATACCATATTCTCATTCAAAGAAATTCTATAAATACATTAATTCATTCATTTTTATTTAAATACAAAATCCCATTCCTGATCCTATTATGTAGAATGTAATGAAATACTTTCCTTTGATTGTCCTGAATCTTCTTTCAAACAATTTTATCACGCTACCCCAAATTTGAATGTCATATGGGGTGGGGTGTGTGTGGAATGTCCATATTCATTTTCACCAATCCAGGTCTACTTCTGAAAGTTTTGATTATGTTCAATTTAATTGCCTAGAAGCGGCTGGAAAAAGGCATATTTTTTGGTTGAATGGAACCCAACTTCTGGCATACTGAGATACTGTACTATACAACGTCTTTGTTGTGAGACCTCTTATGGAAAACACAGTTCTGAGACCTCTTGTGGAAAAATTCACCAAACTATAACTTCCTATTCTTATGGTTTCAAAGTAGGCTGAGATGCGTGTGGAAAAATTGCATAGAAGACAAAGTTGCATTGTTCCATCCCTTTCAAATTTAATAGGCTGCTTTAACTGCAGTAAAGCAAATCACAGCTACTTTTAAAGCAGGCTGTTAGAAATGGACTACATTTACAATTTATGTATCCTCTGGAGCAATAACAAAATAGAATTATTTTACACTACATCATGTTTTGGAGTCAAATGTTAAAACATATTATCAGGCCTTAAGCAAGTGGGAGTTACGATGGAGCTATCTATCATTGTAAAGTATTCTCAATCAGCAAAGACCCATATTAGAGTGGGCGGAATAAAAGTGAACTGATAGCATTGTCCAAGAATGGGAAAAGCTATATGAAAAAATAATGTGCACAACAATCAAATGGTTGCCTATTCCTGGTTGCTCTATCTGTGTTAATGAAAGACATGCTGACTTGGACTATAAGATTCAAAATGAGGAGAAATTTGGGGAAAGGTTTAGTAAAGAGTCTGTGTGCAAGATTGCAAAGGGTTTGATTGAAGATTGAAGAAGAGGGGAAAGAAGATTGTGGCACCAAAGAAAAATGTTGAAAATGAATTTTCGGAAAGATAGCAATTTGTCAATCAGAGAAGAACACTGATGCAACATTCCCATAAATCAGGAAAAATCAATGACAGTTAATGGGGAAAAGTAACTACATGTGGTAGCAACAAGGGTGACGTTTCTAAGAAGATTGTTTTAAAGTTTCACTCCCCAATGAATTGAGGGGGGCCTCTAAATTATTTGGCTGTTTTTTGGAAAGAATTTGTTAATGTCAAAGAAGAAAACGAAGAGCTTCTTTCCAGGAGAGAGTGAACAATGCAGAGGGAAAACAAATGTAATTCTTGTAGTAGATTTCAAGTTGAAATCTAATAATATTTGAATACTACTACATCATACTTCTAAAGCAGTGCACATAATAACAATGTGCAAATAAAGTTGCCAAAATAATAACTGAGAAAAGGAGTACTTCCTCCTTTCATGGCAATGGACACACATACCTATGGCTTTAAGAAGAATACAATACAACATGACTACTTCTGACCCAAGAACTTAATAGGTGTCAGTTGGATTCTAACAGTAAAATAACTACATTTTAAAAGAAGCTATTCAGGTAATCCTTGACTTGTAGCAATAGTAATAGCCTTTAGACTTATATATCGCTTAGAGAGGTGCTTTACAGCCCTCTCTAAGCAGTTTTACAGAATCAGCATATTGCCCCAAATAATCAGGATCCTCATTTTACTGACCTCGAAAGGATGAAGGCTGAGTCAATCCTGAACCAATGAGAATCAAACTGCTGGCAGTTGGCAATTAGCAGAATTAGCCTGCAATACTGCATTCTAACCACTGTGCCACCATGGCTCTTATGACCACAATTAGTCATCACATGACTTTACTACCTTTTCTGCTGTAGTCATTAAGTGAATCCAGCTTCTCCCGTTGACAAAGTCATAATGAATGACATAGAAAGAGTTGAACAATATTAACCCAGGAAATGAATTGCTTAATACAGACTTCAGATTTAGATAAATGGAAAAATTATCAGGTGTTATTTCACTATGAATTTCATGTTCATTTAAATATGTTCATTTAATTATGTTCATAAACTACAGGATGTTTATTGTATTTGTCTTTGTTTTTTATTGAGAATTTCTGGGATTCATTTTGGAAGTATTTTCCAAATTGAGGCAAAATCTGAAGACATGTAGCTGGGAAATCCTTAGCTTTATCTGCATCATTTTATGCAAAATGTACTGACAGTCGATAGCAAAATATAAATTTCAGGCAAAGATACTAAGTACAGAAACCATTTGACATGCTTGAGGGGAGATTCAGAATTCTAAAAAGTATTGCTTTGCTTTGAGTCAGCTTAATGGAAGTCCAATTAGTTTTCCTCTGAAAATCAAATGCGGGTTTTAGGAAACTGAAAATCCACACTCCCACCCCATCCTAGGATAAAATGCCTTTAATTTTTCTATGTGTAGAGTTGGGATAGAATGAACAGCTGAACTAGCTAATCCACATGGAAATTGAAATACAATATTTGGCAAATGCAAAACAAGTTTTTCCTCAAAAGAGAAGATCTAATTCTTCACAAGGGGCTGATTAGAATGTTGAGATCACATCAGTCATTCTAACCTGATTATGCTTTATATATTATTTACATAAATTTAAGAAATATTTGACTCCTAGTGTTTCTGGGTGCTTTTATACCACTATACAAGACTGAAAAAGAACATAAAAGAACAAAGAGTTGTACATTAAAAAAAAATGCAGCAAACACACTAAATCTTATAAGAGCTCGCCACCATCCTTCCACCAAACCTGAGGGAATAATTGCATTTTTCTTGCTTTCTGGAACATCAGCAGGGTTTCAGCCATAGAAATCTCGGGGGTGGGGGGCACTATTCCAAAGGATAGGCAACATAACAGATAGACCTGGTAGCCACTGAATGCAATATTTCCTCTCTCACACCCTCTCCTTCAAAGCATGGTATTTAACTCTATTTTAAAAAATCATTTTTTTTGCAAAACTTTCACAGGTTGCAATCAAAATGTTATAAGGATATACCGTATATACTCGAGTATAAGCCGAGTTTTTCAGCCCATTTTTGTGCTGAAAACCCCCTCAGCTTATACTCGAGTCAGATTCCCCTCTGAAAAAAATGGTGTGGAGCTCTGGAGCTGGGCAGGCGCTTCCCTGCTTCCGTGTTTCCTTTGCAACTTTTCAGCATGGGGGTAATCGGAAGCAGAAAAGTTCTTGCATGAGGATATATTTTTTCTTATTTTAACTGTTTTTAGGGGGGGGAAAGACCCACCATCATGTGAGAATGCTCAGACACGAAATCTATCTGCCCGAAAATAAGTGTGTGTGTGTGTGGGGGATTTTAACAGAGGGAAGATGTGGGGAGAAGGCAAAAGCGACGGAAGATCCTTCAGGGAAACTGAGGGGAGACTCACCCTTGGTCCAGATGAGCCCCTTCCCTGCCCCTAAGGAAGCAGAGGCAGCCAGCAAGGGCAGCAAGCCCACTTCACGGACCCGTCCGTCCTCCCTCCCACCCACCCACCCACCCACCCAAAGCCACGAAGTCCCCAATCGCGCAGCCCAGAATCGCCCTCCCTCAGGGGCAGCAACGACGCCCGGTTTTTCCCGAGACAAAGCTCCGCTGCAATGAAAGCGCCTGGCTCTAGGCTCGCGGCTCAGAAAACAACGCGAGCCAAGGTGGCTCTCGCCGGCTTCTCATCCGGCGCCGCCTGTTCTATGTGCTGGGCCCAAGTCCGAGCAGCCAGCGGGAGCAGGGCGGCGCCGGAGATTGTGGCTGCCTCTTTTGCAGCACGGGAGGCTCCCGGCTGGCCAGCTGTTCTCCTCCTTCTCTGCCTGTTTGTTCTGTGTGGCCGAGGAGGAGGAGACCGCCGGCTGGTTGGGGAGGCTTTCTGCACCGAGGAGGCGGCTGCTGGTCTCCGGCTTTGCTCCGCTTCTCCGATGGTCCGGCGCCGCCATGTTCTTTACTTCAGCCGGGCGCCCACAGCGGTGCCCACGGCGGCAACAGGCAGTTCTGCCCGGCTCCGCTCAGGTGTCGGCTGGGGCTGGAGTTGCTGCCGCTGGTGCGGCCCCAGTCCCACGTTGCCTTGGGAAGGGTGGGGCAAAGGAACCTGCCGGTGCGCTGCTGCGGCTCTTCTTTTTGCCTTCCTTCCCTACATCTCCGCTCAGGTGTCCGGCTGGGGCTGTTGGGAGTTGCTGCGCCGTGCGGCTCCGCCTTGCCTTGGGAAGGGTGGGGCAAAACCAGGAGCCGCTGAGCCTGAGCCTCCGGTGCCGCTGCTGCCGTTGCAAAGCGCTGCCGCGGCTCTTCCTTTTTGCCTTTCCCTTCCCGAGGCGACGCGGGACTGGGGCCGCGCCGGCGGTAGCGACTCCTGACTCAGGGGGCCTCTGAGGGAGGGGAAGAGAGTGACTCCTGCCTCCGCTGTCATCATCATCATCTTCTTTTGGGTTAGTGAATCAATTAAACCTTTCATGATAGTGAGATCATTTCCCAAATTAATTATTTTTATTTTTGAAATTTACCAGTAGCTGCTGCATTTCCCACCCTCAGCTTATACTCGAGTCAATAAGTTTTCCCAGTTTTTTGTGGTAAAATTAGGTGCCTCGGCTTATATTCGGGTCGACTTATACTCGAGTATATATGGTAGATTTAAAACTTTTGCATATGCTGAGGAATGAGTATGGGTAAAACCTTTATATTGCCCTTTCATTCAATAATGGAAAAAGTATGTGTTTCTGTGTGGGTGCTTATTCTACATTCCTTTTTTTCCCAGGAAAATTTTAATTTATTCGAAGAAGGTTAAAATACAAAATGGGAAGATATTTTAAAAAAGGATAAAAGAATTAAAAAACATAACAAGGAAGACATTAAAAAGTGTCATTTTAAAAAAAACAAAAAAAGACTAACACATATACACATAACATCTTCCCTAGTTGAATGCTGATTACTATAATATAGCAGTTGGTTTCCCACCCCTTGTGAAACAGGTCAAGAGAATTTTAAACTATGAAACTACTAAATCTATTTACAAATTATTAGCCTGTCATCTATAAACTATATTAATAGCAAAATAGTTAACAGGAAAAAAATAATAAACATATTAAATAAAAGTATAAAAGTAATAAAAATTGTGAACAATAAGAGAAAGACACGATTGAAATTCCAAAATCCTCTGTTAGCAAACTGGTTTTGTAATCAACTCAGAAAATTTACCACTGCTTCAATCTCAAATCCCCCCAAATATTAACCCTAATTGGTCCCAGTTCAAATACCCAGGTTTGTTTCTTTATAACCCTATGTTTATCCTGATCGCTGTTTTTTTTAATCATAGTTCTTGTTAAGTTTGGGAAATAATGGAGACCAGACATCTGACCAGTGACTTCAACTCTTTAATAATTGTAAATAGAATAGAACAGAGCAAGGCTATGGGCAACAGCAACCCTTTTATAGGGTTATCTGCTACCTTGTTAACCAATGACATGTGCAATAAGTTCAAACTTATAACCAATGAGAAGTGTCCAAATAGTGGCCAATCAGGGACTACTTATGGACCAATCCCTAGTTGTTGTATAAGGGCCAATCAGGTATGCAGGTTCCCAAACCCTGATTTGCATTTATGCTAGTAACTTTTATTGATTCACAACACCCCTCCCCCTTGGGTTCCGTTTGAGGGGGGCTGTAACAAAATCCTCAAGATAGACAGGCCGTTTGGTCTGTCTGGCTGATTTCCGTGGTTCCACCTGGTTTGGTCTAAGGTCCGGTTCCGGTGGAACGTTTGGATCATCTTTATTAACTACAGTTTCGCTGCACGGTGATTCCGTGCTGTTTCCACTGTGGTTGTCTCTGCTACTCCGTGTTTCTTCGGGGTTTTGCAGTTCGGTTTCCCCCGTATTAAAGTTCCCTGAAAAATTCAACTCCCTCCCCGCTTCAAGTTCCGGTGTTTCGCTGGGCCGTAGGGTTTCCGTTGGCCTGCTATTTGTCATATCAAAGTCAATTTCCTCGATATTTCCTCCCCCTTGAGTTGGTGAACCCGGGGATTCATGGGTGCTGGGTGGTAATCTCGAGCGGAGTTGGTCTATGTGGCGTTTCCACACCCTCCCATCGTCCGTTAGCAGGCGGTAAGATCTAGGCCCAGTAAGGTGGGTAACGGTTGCGGGTATCCATAACGGGTTGCCGGAAAAGTTTTTGGCAAATATTAAATCGCCTACCTTAAATTCCCGGCATTTGCTGCTGGAGCCGAAGGGCTTTTCCAGTGCGAATGCGGGTGGAGCCAGTCAAGGTGCGATCGTAGTTTCACCCATAAGAAGTTCAGCGGGCGTTTTGTTGGTCACGCTGTGGGCGTGATGTGCTGCAACAAGAGAATTCGATTGATTTTCTCGTCGATGTTGCCAAATTCCATTTTGTGGAGGGTCTTTTTACAAATTGTACCATGCGTTCTGCACGTCCATTCGCCGCAGGGTGCGCAGGCGAGGTTAGCGCATGGCGGATGCCCCGATCAGCAAGATATTGTTCAAAGGGTAATACAGTAAACTGTGGGCCGTTGTCCTAGACCAACACGTCCGGAAATCCGTGTGTGGCAAATAGTCTGTTTAATTTATTGATGACTGAGTCCGTTGTAGTTGTATTCATTCGATGAATCTCGAGCCAGTTTGAATAGGCGTCGACAGTAATAAGGAAAGTGTGTCCTTTGGTAGGCCCCGCAAAGTCAATATGAATACGGGACCAAGGTCCCCTCGGAGTTTCCCATTCGGTTGGGCTTGCTTTAGGTGGGGCGTTGCTGGACGTCCTGGCAACGTTGACAAATAGCGACCCAGGCCTCGATTCTTTTGTCGATTCCCGGCCACCAAGCGTAGCTGCGTGCGAGTGCTTTCATCCGCACGATACCCGGATGTCCCTCATGCAATACCGCCAAAACAGTTTGTTGCAATTTGCCAGGGATTACGACTCGATCGCCCCACAAGATACAGCCTTTTGGGAAAACAGTTCGGTTTGGCGGGCTTTGAAAGGCGCCCACTCCGGTGCTATTTGGTCCATCGGCCACCCCCGTTCAACCCAGCGCAGGATGTGTTGCAGAACTGGGTCACGTTTCGTTTCAAAAGCAATGTCTCTAGCCGTCAAGGGTGGTGCATGTAGAGCTTCGATCTGTAGTGTTGAGATGGTTGGGGCTGGATCTACAACAGAGTCTGGAAGCGGTGTTCTGCTCAATGCATCAGCGTGGAGAATTGATTTCCCGGGCGATGTTGCAAGGTGTAGTTGTAGGCCGCCAAGAATTCAGACCAATGGGTCATTCTGGGGGACAATATATACGGGGTTGGTTTATTACCCGCAATGATCCCCAGTAGCGGTTTATGATCGGTAATTATCGTAACGCACGGCCATAAACATATTCATGAAATCTTTTAACTGCAGCCACAATAGCTAAAGCTTCCTTGTCCAGCTGACTATAATTTCTTTCAGCTTTAGCTAGGGTTCGCGAAAAAAAAACGCGATGGGGGCTTCCGCTCCATTTGTATCGTGGGCCAGAATTGCCCCAACCCCAAAAGGTGATGCGTCACACGTGATAGTGAGCGGAAGAGTCTCGTTGTACTGCATAAGTACAGAATCCGGGTTAGCAATTTCTTTACTTGTTGTAAAGCACATTGTTCCCGTTGTCCCCAAACCCAAGTTGCTTTTTTGTCTAATAGTCTATGCAATGGTTCTGCTACCGTTGCTTTGTGTGTAAAAAGACATTATAGAAATTGATAAGTCCAAGGAACGCCTGTAAGTCTGCCTTGTTCCTTGGAGTGGGGGCCTTTTAATCACCCTTAATTTGTCTTCGGTGGGATGGATTCCTTGGCTGTCCAGGAGATATCCCAAAAATTCTACTTTTTCGGTACATAACTGGCATTTATCTTTTTAACTCTGAGGCCTGCGTTTTGGAATCTTCGTAAAACCTCTCTGAGTCGTTCTTCTAGGATGGCTTTGTTAGGGGCGGCGATGAGTACATCGTCAAAATATGGTACGACCCCTCTGATCCCTTGTAACAACCTTTCCATTAAACTCTGAAAGATTCCGGGGCAACGCCCCGAACTGGAGCCGGTTGCATTTAAATGCGCCCTATGCGTTACGATAGTTTGCGCTTCTGCCGTGGTAGGGTCTACAGGCAATTGCTGATACGCCTGGGCTAGATCTAGTTTAGCGAAAACTTTCCCGCCACCCAGGGAATGGAGCAAGTGTTGCACTACCGGCACTGGATATGCACTTTGCTGTAGTGCGTGGTTTAATGTGGCCCGATAGTCTCTGCAAATTCTCAGTGACCCATCAGGCTTGATAGGCGTCACTATAGGGGTTTCCCAGCGGGCGTGGTCGGTGGGTTCCAGCACGCCCTGCGCTATTAGCTTATCGAGTTGTTCGTCGATTTTAGGCTTCAAGGCGAATGGCACCCGACGTGGCTTAAGGCGGATGGGTGCTATCTCAGGGTTCAAGTTAAACGAGATCGGGGTCCCCTTGTACTTGCCTAGTCCGTCACGAAACGCGTCTTGGAATTCTTGCACTGAGTGCCTCCTCCCAATCGTTGCTCATCGGCTCGGTGGACTCCGGCTACAGTAATTCCGAGTGGCCTGAACCATTGAAGGCCTAAAAGACTAGGCCTGTCGCGGTCCATGACACTCAGTGGTAGAGCGACGGTACGGTCCTTGAAAGAGATCTGGAATCTGCGGGACCCGACGACGGGAATAGTCTGATAGTCTGATGCCCTGATAGTCTTTGAGTATAACCCTTTGAGGGTTAAGGTCTTGGCGGCGAATCGTTGGAATAAGCTGTTGGAGCGTTTTCCACGACACCATCGAGAGGGAAGATCCCGAGTCTACCTCCATCACGCAAGGTTTGTTTTCGATGGCGACCTTTACTCGGATTTTCCTGGCATCAAGGGATGTAGCGTGGCCAATGGTGATTGTTTGGTGGGTCTCTTCCCGTCTGGGTTCTTCACGCCTGGTGGAAGTGGTGGACGGCTTGTTTCTGTAGGAGTGGTTTCCCCATTGGTGGTTCAGTTTTTCTCGGTGTGTGCTGAAGAATCCTGAAGATTGGCATTCGGCCTGTCGGGGTTTGGAGTTTTGTTTGCTTCTGCAAACCTTTGCGATGTGACCTCGTCTCCCGCAATTTCGGCAGAGTGCGTCGAGGAATTTGCAGCTGGATCGTGGGTGATTTGCCCCACATCCTGCACACGGTAGGAATGAGGGTTGTGTGAACTGGTCTCGTTCCGTTCGAGTCGGTTGACCTCTTCCTCATCGCTTTCTGATGGGGATTCTAGGTCTTCGTGGTGAGTCGATACCGGTGTCTCTCTGAGCGAGGCGAGGTATCATTGGCGAGTTTACATAGCGGTGCGTTGGTGCGGTGCATTGGGCTGCCGACTTCTTGGTCGCTTCCGCAGCCGAGGCTTCTTTTAGGGCATCGTTGAGGCTGATGTCCCCTTAGCCATAATTTTGCTCTGGATCGTGCCGTCTTCTAGGCCTAGAACCAGGCGGTCCCAGAGGGCTTCTTCTAAGTCGGCGAATCCGCAGAGGCCTCAAGGTTGCGGAGGTCCGCGATGTAATTGGCAAGGCTTTCGCCCTTCCGTTGGTCCCTCTGGTAATATTCGTGTCTTCTAACTAAGGTTGGCACGGTGGGCGCGTAGTGAGCCCGTAGTAAGGGCTCGAGGACGTCCCAGTCCATTTCTTTTACCTCTGCTGGCTTGGCAAGTGATTTTGCCATTTTAAATAACGGTAGGCCCGCAGTGAGTTAGAAAGATAGCTCTTTTTTTGCCGGTTGTTGCATCTTTTAGATTGTTGGTCTCCAGAAACATCTGGAATCGGTCCATGTATGCCTCCCAGTCTTCGGTCTCTGGGTTGAATGGAGCGGGTGGTACGGCACCGCTGGCCATGTTGCCGTTGATGGTGCGTGTTTGACCACGTGCTCTGTTGGTTGCTCTGTAACTCAGTCAGATCTTCGGTCTCCGCATCCCACCTTCGTCGCCAGTGTTAAGTTTGGGAAATAATGGAGACCAGACATCTGACCAGTGACTTCAACTCTTTAATAATTGTAAATAGAATAGAACAGAGCAAGGCTATAGGCAACAGCAACCCTTTTATAGGGTTATCTGCTACCTTGTTAACCAATGACATGTGCAATAAGTTCAAACTTATAACCAATGAGAAGTGTCCAAATAGTGGCCAATCAGGGACTACTTATGGACCAATCCCTAGTTGTTGTATAAGGGCCAATCAGGTATGCAGGTTCCCAAACCCTGATTTGCATTTATGCTAGTAACTTTTATTGATTCACAACAGTTCTCATCTCTGCCTCTTTCTATTCAAGATCAACAGAGGATCAACAGATCTAATGGAGGGCAAGCTCTTGAAAATGCCATGCCAGATTCTGTTGCACAAGTGCTAAATCAAATGTTATGCAAGCAAAAGAATTGAACTCGAAACAGAATCAGAGACTTAGGACTATGAAGCATAAATAAAAGCCTGCAGCTAGATTTCTCCACCATGGGTAAACCAAAATTAAGCCTGATTACAAAACAATCTCATATAATGAGATGCGACATAAAAATTAGGATACATGACAGATGCCAATCAACAGAAGGTCCTTTGACATCACCCAACCTTTGCAAATGTTTGAATACTTAGCCAAAGAACACCATTACTGATGGTGTAGGAGAAGCAATCCACTGATCAACAAAGCTTTGAAGCTAAAATCGAATTTATAGGTAGTAGGGGCAGGAAATGAACAGCAACTCCATGCGTGATAGCTTCCATTATTAGAATTTTAGACATTCATACAATGGCTACTTTGCTATAGAAGTTTTTCTCAATTTTTGCAAATTGCAAGTTTGCTACAGAAAGATTCTGTGGGATTCTGCTTCTGGTTTCAAAATGAAGAGTTAAATGTGATGAATCAGAAATGGGCTGCAAAAATCAAGTCCATCATTTACTGGCAGCAAAGAAAATTCTCATTCTTTGCTATGTTCCTTGACAGTCTCAGTTTGACTTTGTCAAAAGGGAATTGGCCATTTCTAGTCATTCATTTGTACTGAATTGCACCCATTGTTTATTTTGACTTCAGTGGAGAAAAACCATTAAAAGCTGCTGTCTTCTACTGAAAAAAAGATTTTGCAAGCCAACATTTTGATTACAATAAATCTCAAATGTGAATACGTGAAGGGGAATAGAAAACAAAAGCTAAGTGACTTGTGTTGCCTAAAATTTATAGCCAATAAATAAATCAAAGCTCTGATCTTCACAAATGGTGAAAGCCAATACTGTTGTGACCAAATTTCAGTGTTATTCATGAATTATAATGCTATGGCTTTGGACAGAGACAAAAGAACTGGTTCTATTTCTAATCAGGAACTACACTCTAGCTATTATAAAAAACTCTCAGTGATTCTGGGTGAGAATACAAACAATAAAAACCCAATATAAAAAACCACTAAACCCAGAGGAGGTATTCAGCAGGTTCTGACCAGTTCTGGAGAACCGGTAGCAAAAAATTTGAGTACTTCAGAGAACTGGCAAATACTACCTCTGACTGGAGATTTTATAGTACCCTTCCCCTGCCACGCCCATCAAGCCATGCCCACAGAACCAGTAGTAAAAAAATTTGAATCCCAGCACTGACTAACTCTCTATCTATCTATCATCTATTTATCTATCATCTATCTATCTACACGTATACATGTGTGTGTATACTAAATATTAAAAGTACTTTAATATTGTAACTTAAAGTAAGTTACTCTGTAACTTACAATATTAAAGTACTTTTCTTTAGTATTTTTTTGCTGAACAAGCTTCCTCTCTACTGAAAGGTTTAGACTTCAGAAACCACACAGTCAACATAGAATAGTATTTGAAGGGTGCTCACAGGGAAAAGAGTATCAAGTTATTCTGCAGAGCACCCAAAGGTAAGGCAAGAACCAATGGGTGGACATATGAGAGAGGGGGGGAGGGAGGGAGGGAGGGGGAGGGAGGGAGGGAGATCCAAAATTGGAACAAAGAGGAATTTCTTGACTATGAGAGCAATTAAGCAGTGGAACAACCTGCCTCTTGGAGTCATGGGACTCCATGCCTAGGGATTTTAAAGCAAAGGTTAGACATCCATTTTTGGGGGGTATTATGATGACTCCTGCCTTGGGCAATGGGTTGGACTAGAAGACCTCCAAGATCCCTTTGCACTCTATGATGTTGTGATTTTAAAAAAAGGAAATATGAATTAATTTCACTGAGTGTAGACATCTTAAACATATGTTAAAGAAATGGCTCTGTCCTCCATACACACTCTAGGAATGTGGGCATCCACTAAAGGGTTTGCTCAAAATGTTAGTTAAATGTTTCACTATGATCTTACCTGATAGCAGTGTGACATTAAGCCCCAAGGAACATAGATGGACTGAACTACCAATCTGTAGGACTGCAGTGAAGCATGAAAGAACACTGCCTATGCTATGTCAAACAATAGTAGATGTATGTGTATGTGTTCCTTCATTTTACAACCTATTTTTAAATCATGGATCTGCTAAATTGTGAAGAGGACCCCATTTTCTTAGGTACTTCCAATATATGCTATGCTGAGAAATATAAATAAGCTATGGGTATTCTCTCCCATAATTATGAGTTATTTGTTATCCAAGTGTTGGTAAAATAAAGTGAACTTGGAATATGGCAAGCTCATTTGTATCAGCTTACTGCTATCCTGACATTCCTTACATTATGTTTTATCCACTTCAATGGTTTGAGAAGGATGAGATGTTTGCCAATGAAAAATGGGTTTCCTTATAGCCTCTTAGCTGATGAGTCAGTTATGGTCTACAGGCCCCTGTCCTGGTGGCATCTGGGCATGCATGGATTGTATGGAGGAGGGAAGCTACCCCTCTTCCACAGAGAGACAATAATTTGATTTTAATTTGTTCTGTTCCTTCAAGAATCTATGTATTTGTCTTTTGTAAACATTACATACATGCTTTCAAACTTAGCTGAATAAGTAAGTATGTCCCTGTTGTATTTGATTCCTCGACATGTTTGGGAATATATCATAAATTCCTTCTCTGCAGCGTGGAATTATTGGCTTCAAGTGGCTAGAAAAAATGTAATGTAAACTCTTGAGTCTAGAAGAGTTCTCCATTTATTGTAATGTGCTTTGTTTTTTTTTTTTTTTTTAAAACAAGTTTTATTAAAAGTTTCAACAACAAACAAATCATTACATATTAAATCTTTCCCTGTCTTTCTACAATAATTTCCCCAATATTCTCATAAAACACAAACAAACACAAACAAACATAAAAAAAAATCTTTTAGTAAAGTACCTTGGCCCCAGTTACCTCTCTTTGCATGGGCTAAAATAATAGCACATATCACTCTTCACATTTCTATCTTATTTAATCCATCTTAATTAAATCATTAAATTTGTATCTTTTGCCCATTCATTTATCCCTCTATCTCTTCTTATAATAAAAAAAAAATTTCTCCTGAAATCACTAATCAGAGTATGATGCCTTTCTATCCTCCCCTAAGTTAGTAAAATTAACATTCAGCATAACAAATACCCAATTTGGTTCTGCTTGGTACATTCTATCCACCAAAATGTTTAAATACATTGTATCCTCCTTTCCTTCGATATTTTATTACATTTTAAAATCAATCATTATTAAAAACTTCAACATTTTAATTTCTTATTAAATCTTAAACCATTCTAATTTACTATTTCAAATATAAATGTTACAATACCATCTTCTGTACCTTAGCAGAATCTTTCTTACAGAAAATTATATTTCATCCTTTGTCTCTAAAAAAATCCCTCTTCTCCCATCCAATTTTAAAGCTTTGAGGCTTTTCTCCGCCTTTCCCCTTTCTTTCTTCCCCCACCAAATCTTCCTACCCCCTTCTTCTTCTAACCTCTGCCTTGCTGGGATCCCTTCTCTGTTGTGTTCCCTTTTTCTCTTGTTTGTTATCATTATATTTACTTTGCATCATATTTTTCTCTTTCTCAAATGTTTTTTAGATCTTAAGTCCTTCATTTTCCTTGCTCTCTTCCTTCCTTCTTCCTTAGATAAGTTTTGGGATTCAATGAAGATGGCGTCTTCGTCTCTTCCTTGTTGTTCTTCTTCCGTTTCCATCTGTTCCATTGTCTGTTGGTAATTGACCAGCGCCATTTCTAGAAATAGAAAAGCTTTTTCCATGCCATCTTTGCAGGCTGCTTTTATTTGCTCATATTCATCCCTCAGGTCTTCAAAAAGGAAAGCCATTATAAATAAATCTTTTCTTTTCTTTATTCCTCTTTCTTCTTACACCAACCAAATATTCCGAGAGAAAGGCAAAACAATCCCAAAATCCACAATCCTCAATAAATCCAAGCAAGCCAAAATTCCCCCTTCCTCTTCCAGGGTGGTATCAAACAAAAAAAAAAGAATCCAAATCTATATTTTAAAGCCTTATTAAGATTGTATTTCTGTCCTCAAGTCTTCAAGGCATCTCCTCCAACAAGATCCAAATTTATATATTTTCTTTATCCTCTCCCTTCCGGCTTAATTCCGTCGGGAGGGAGAGTAAACTTTCCCTTCAGCACCTCAAAATAGCCGCTTTTTTTCTCTTGTGGAAGAAATCATCAGAAAACCATCTTTTCCAGGAATTAAATTAGATAAATCTCAAAGCCCTGGGTCGACCAAGAAGAACTTTCACTTTCAATAACTTTTCTTCTTCCTCCTGCGCATACTTGCCCGGCTGTCAACTTCTTTGTGGCGGCCATTGCGGACCGCCGCTGCACCGTCCTGGTAACAGGGGGTTCTGCCGGCCAGGGAGGGGGTCTGCAACACCCCAAACCCTTCCTCCGGATCCCCTTACCTTCAGCTACCCTGCAGGGCAGCCTGCTCCGCACCCGTCCGGGTCGGAGCCCCAAAACGGCTAGCGCGGCAGGGATCGCGCAGCCGCGAATCCCTACCGCTCGCGAAGCCGACAAACCGGAAACTCAATGTGCTTTGTTTCAAGATGTTGGTGTTTTAGTTGTAAATCACCTTTGGCATTCATGGGGGAAGGGGAGCTCAATTCAAAAATATGTTTAAAAACATCCATATAGAAAATGAATAATATCCAAAATAGTTCTTACTTAGGAAGTGAGATTTGGGGGTCATTCTGTATGTACTATGTATTGATCTGTCTAAGTTTAATTGAATTGAATTGACCTTAATATTTTGGCCATTTAAATCCCAGAAGCCAGGAAGCTTTTACTGGGAATGATTTTAAAGACAATTGTCCAGGTAAGCCAGTTCTCTTCAATGATATTGGCTTTCTTTCTCATTTTGCTGATAGGAATAATGAATTTCACCAACTTCAATTCAACATATGCTTTGCACAGTTGAGACAAAACAGAATGAGTAATTGTGACTTACTGGCTTGCTTTGCAAACAGGAATTTGCTTCGTCAGCTCAATCAATTTGAGTTGTTTGGCTCATAGATTCACTAATTAGTTTATTTGATGGCTTTACCCTATTCTGTAATTATTCTGTAGTTCCATTAAAGAGCTCAAGCCAGTCAGATGATCGAATTAGTTCTCAGTTCTGAGCCATGAGTGTGTAAGAACTACTTGCCTCAAGAAACAAGATCTTTTTCATTCATCTTTTAATGCCATCTGTGATAAAAGTAGCCAGCTTCAATATAGCTCATCTCACAATTCCATTAAAGGAAATACAATTCAAATAATTTGATGGTAGCAGAGAAGGAAATAATTTGTTAGATAGGAATCTGCATCTGGAATCCAATTCAGTGAAGACTACTTAAGTAATGAACTACAGTTCTCGCTGTAGTCTTTCCTGATAAGAACACTCTCTATATATCTTCATTTGGGGAATATAAAGCTCTCTGGGTCCTGCTAGCAGATCCACTAGTCTAAGGTCAATGTGAACTGGTGCTTAAAAGAAAAGCAATGGGAAAGAAAAGAGATAATAAACCCAAGAAACTAAGGCAATACAAAAGAAGAGACAATATAGCTAATCTGACTTAGACCAAAACCATCTGTACTTCTGCTTTTTCAAACTTGCTAACCATCTTTGTTAAATATTCAGTAACCAAACCCAACTCTGTGAGTCGATATTGATTCCTGGTGGTTTATGGACATGAAGTTGGCACCTTGGCATCAGTGAAGGAATCTGTTTACCATTGCTTCTTCCAAGATGGTTTTGGGATGTATATATTTTTTGGACTTCCCAGATTAGCATCAGGGGTGGGTTTCTTCTGGTTCTGTCCACCACTGTAGAACTGGTAGCTCTGAAGAGCAGCAGATATAGAACCGGTTCTATGTCTGCTGATGTTTTTGTCCACCCGCCCGCCTGGGTTCTTACCTGACCTTTATTTCCTGCTTTTTCAACTTCAGCTGCCACACGAGGCACAGCTGCAGTTTAAAAAGCAGGAAAAAAGTCCTTTTTCAAAGGCTGCTTCTCTGCACGCAGTGTGCTGATGACAATTTACAGGCGGGCACGCGCAGTGTGCAGGGAGGCACATTGTAAATCACTGAACCTCATAAATCACAAAACCGGTAGTTAACCCTGTCGGATCCCACCCCTGATTAGCATATAGCTTTGGCATCCTCTTAGAGCAAAGGACTCCAAACTTGGCAACTTTAAGACTTGTGGACTTCAACTCCCAGAATTCTCCAGCTGGCTGGAGAATTCTGGAAGTTGAAGTCCACATGTCTTAAGTTGCCAAGTTGGGGGACCCCTGTCTTAGAGTCTCTCATGCAAACACTAATCAGGCACATCACCTTAACTATGAGCTATCAGCTTAAGTAAATCAGAGAGATGCTTCCATCTGCTAAGATAAAAATACAAACAGAAACTCTTATTTGAGTTATTTTCAATTCAATATTCATATTTTCCATTATTTCCAATATGAGTTTAGACCCAGCATTGATTACTAAATTGGATCTTTTGTGGGATGACTAAACCAGAGTTTAGATGGGAGAATGTGTTCCTATAAATCTCTTAATAGTTCTTTAAATTAATAATAACAGTATCCCTGTTGACCTGCCTTGCTAGCATCCTGGAGGAAGTTTTGCAGTGGCATCTTTGGCAGCAGCTCTCCGAAAAGGATTCTAGAGGACTAGTTGTCCCTTTAGCCATTACACGGATGGATTTATCAATGTTTCACTGTTGCCCCTCTTGTTTAACTACTATGTCAAATGGTTAGAAATAATCAATGCTTGGAAATGTGATATTGGGTGCTATCAAAGAGTTGCTAACCAGCAAATAATGTAAATACTTCCAATAAAGCATCCAAATGCTGTAGAGATTCCAAGATTATGTAGAGGTTATATATGATCAAATCATTATCAAGTCCTAGCAATGCATGCATAGATTGTCTTCATGATGCTCTCTTTCTAACCTGATCTTTTATGTCTTCCAACAGTATTTTCACTGCAACTGAGTCCATTTAGCTTGCTGCTCTTCCTCTACTTCTCTTTGCTTCCCTCTTTCCCAGCATTAGAATTTTCTCCAGAGAGCTAATAGATCTTTGCATAATGTATCCAAAGTAGGATAATATGAGCCTGGTCATTTGTACTTTCTGTTTGATTGTTTTTCCTCTGCTAGTAGCATGCAATTCCTTTGATGCCATGCAATTTCATATTAGATTTGTCCTCTGAGAAATTCTGAAAATGTGAAGATATCAAATTATGTCCCACTCTCCAAAAAATAATCTCTGTTATCCCCTATCTTGAAAAATTATCCATGAACACATGGTTACTTCTTCCAATCTGAAGCCAGGACCGTTGCATATATTCTATAGCTCCATATATTAATGCTACCAAACTAAATCCAATTTTCTGTACAAGGTTGTACAGAATCTATGTGCACAGTCTATAACAGGGATTCTTAACCATTTTTCTCCCCATGGACCCCTTGGAAGCATGATTAAACCTAGGGATTCTTTCTTACAAAATATATTTACATACATAAAATAAAAAACATAGTTATTATATGTTACAAAAAAGACCAATTATGCTCAAATGCAGCTATCAAATATGACATTGTAGTAATATATGTGCTTCTTTATTAATCTATTCAATCAATAACAAAATAATGCTCTTTTTAGGGTATAATAATTTTAGATAGTGAGAATTAATAATGTTAACATTTTTGGAGCCAAAAAGCCACAAATTACTTTGTTGCTTACATACTGTATATTATTGAATGAACAATTTAATTTCAATAAGAGATTAGTGAAAAAAGTAATGTTTTTTTTCCTTGTTCAAATTCATAAAGCCCTGATCTAAAGGATTACTTCAAGTTGTGAGCAGACTATTTTTAACTAAATAGAGCAAATTCACTTGCTTGTAGGTATGTACAAATTGAAAAAACTAGAAAGAGGTGGAATGGAATGAGGTATGGAAATGCCATATTAATCTCTACTTCAGAATTTTAAAAATGCAGTTATAGTGGTAGAATATAGACTTTTGGAATAGAACTAAAATAAATTGCACGTGAAGAGAAATCCATTTCAAATTTTGTACAAAAATATTTCAGAATTTTATTTATCATACTCTCTTTTAGTGCAGCTATTTTACACTTGTTAAACAAAGCAGCCCAGATTCTACACCTGCAACATATATCTGCTTTTCAAATGAAACTTGATGGAATAAGTGAACCTGTTTTATAAAGCAAGGCATTTGTTCTGTTCTACAGGTCAAAAAGGGTCAGCATTTTCATCTTAAGTTAAAAATAACACTAAACACACAATGTGTTCCATATTTTAAAACCCAAAGCACACGATTATGGCAATCCAGAATCTTGTGTTTTCTGGCATATTAGATTGTTCTTGGCTTAATTAGATTTCAGTTTTACACAACCATCTGTTGCTTATTCCATACTCTTCAGATCTGTGGGGACTACTCCAGGGTTTATATATGTTCTGTTTTTGGAGAAAATAAAATCTTTATCAAGCCTCCAGCAGTCTTGTTGTCCCTGAGGTCTACAATGCAGTATGTGTATTGTATATGCCAATACTGAAGCAGAATAAGCTACACGATGGCTAGCATTAAGCTGCATAATGCAATGCAGTCTGAACAGGGCGTATATTCTTTGTGAAACCCTCAATTTTCCCTTTACCTTCACCCAGCATATCTCAAGAGATTGATTCCTGTGAAGAACAGAAATAACAATGAAAACAGATAATAAAAACAGCCTTTGGATGGTGGAACTGCTGAACTTTAACTAGAATATTGATGTTATGGTATGCCATACTTCCACACCATATCTTTAATTGAGTTGTAAAAGAAAGAAGTTAGATACATTGAAGATGTTTCAATCCCTTGTACTGAGAATCATGGGACAATAACAACATTATACAATTACCAGGACTTTCTGCCACGTCAAAATGGAATTATAGAATAACAGAGTTGAAAGAGATCTTAACAGATAACAGATAATCAGAGTTGGAAAGGACCTTGTAGGTCATCTAGTCCAACCCACCACCCAAGCAGGAGACTGTCAAGAGTATAGAACTTGGTATAGAACTGGAACAGAACTTGGTATAGAATTGGAATAGAACTTGGTAACAAGGTCAGCCAATAAATAGGCATAGCAATTAAATCAGCCAATGAGGACTGTTTTGGAAACTGAAACTAGAAGTAGCTTAGGCGTGGATCTATATTAAGCTCTGCAACTCTGCAGCTATGTTAAGCTCTGCAACTCTGCAGCTATGTTGACCTCTGAGTCTGTCTATTGAAGATGAAACTAACTTGCTTGCTGGCTGAAGATTAGATCTGCTCTGAACTTGCAACATGTTTCTATCTGAGTTTGCTCCATGTTGGAGAAATCTACAACTGGTTTGTAAAATCTACTTATGTTTATAAAGATGTTAAATGAAGCATCAGCCATCTGTGTTTATTTTTCTGGCACTGAATTATCGCTGCAAAACTCTCAATATGTTATGGGCCCAGAAGGCCAGAGAAAAAGACTGAATTGTAATTAAAGCTGAGAGACTGCCTGTGTTAAAAGTATGAAACAAGGCAAGAGGCTCTGCAGGATGGCTGAAAAAAATTAAAGAAAGCTCTCTACCCAATTTGGGTCAGAAGAACTATATTATTTGGGCTGCAAAGTTGGAATGTTTCCTGAAGGCTAAAGAGCTTTGGAATATTGTTGAAAATCCACCCCAGGCATGCATGATAGAGCATTTGCTTATATCATCTTAAGTTTAGAAGATGATCATTTTTTCAATGCAGCTGATTTAAAGACTGCAAAGGAAGTCTGGGATAAATTGAGGACTGTTCATGTGAGTGTATCTGCATGCAACATCATACAATTATCAAGAAAGTTATATGGAGCTTGTTTGCAGCCAGGAGATTCAACGGAACAGCATTTTGTTCATATGCAAACTTTGTGGAATTAGAACAACGTGGGATGAGAATATCTGAATCTCAGAAAGTGCTCTTAATTTTGAACAGCCTACAGGTATATGAAACTTGGGACATTGTTTCTGTAGTTCCCTGGTGCTCCAGGATTTTTGAAAGATATGGTGCAGTGGTTCTGAGATGACCTCTGCCAGCTCCTTTAAAACTCTGGGATGTAATCCATCAGGCCCTGGTGATCTGTGTTCAAGATCAGACAAGTGTTCTCTTACTAATGTTTTGCTTATTTTAACTTTTATTTCTGGTCTGTCTTTTACAGTTATGTTTTTGGTGGGCTGCGCTATAGTTCCTTTTTTTGGAAAGACCAATACAAAGAATGAGTTAAGCAATTCTGCTTTCTCTCTCTTGCCTGTTAGTTCCTTGCCATCTTCTCTCTTTAGTGAAAAGCTATTTCCTTGATTTTTTTCTTGTTATTTATATGTTGGAAGAAACTTTTTTATTATTTTTGACTTTTGTTGTAAGTCTTTGTTCGTTCTGAGCCTTTGCTTTCCTGACTTCGTCTTTGCAGATTCTGGCTATCTGCTAATATTCTGTCTTAGTTGTATGTCCTTCTTTCCATTTTTTTGCACTTGTCCTTTTTTTTTTTCTTTCAATTTGCCAGAGAGATCTTTGTGCAGCCATGCTGGTTTCTTCTTGGATTACTTGTTTTTCTTTCTCAGTGGTATTGTGGCCTTGTAGGCCTTCTTGTAGGACTTCTGTCATGCCCCTGGTGGAGTCTGACTCTGAGGAAGAGGAGGAACAGCCAACAGGGAGTGGGAGTGTGGCTCCAGAGGTGGTGGAGGAGGGTGGGGAAGGGCAGAGTTCAGCTGAGCAGTCAGAGGAGGATCCAGGCCCATCCCCTATCCATCCTAGGTCACACAGGGAGGAGAGGATCAGGGAAAAGCAAGGTCTACTCAAGAGGAGATTCCCATGATCCTCCTCATGGCTTGCAGGTGGGAGCTATGTATATAAGTTTTTCAGCTACGTAGTTAGAATTGCTGGAGTCAGTTAGTGTTTACCTTGAAAGAGGTTTATCTTTGTTGGCGTTCTTCCCATGGACTTTTCTCCGTTATTTGCCTGGAGTTTATGATTAGTTATCTCAGCTTGCTTCAGAACTCTCATCAATGCGGTTTGTTTTGGTTTTCTGTTAGCCTCATTATTTACGTTTGTGACTTTAAACTGTGCCTAATAAAACAGTGAAGTTAAGTTGAAGGCCTTACCAGACTTTAATATATGTTTTGGGTTATTTTGAGAGACTACGGGTCATCACATTTTGACTCCAGCCATCCCTTCAACTTATTTTTGCTTTTTGTGGGGTGACCATGGATCAACTCAGAGCAGAGATTGTCCAGTTAACCCAGCAAGTGGCACAAATGCAAGCTGCCCGGCCACGCTGAAAATGTCCAGTGGCAGTGCCAGATAAATTTGATGGTTTGCTGGCCCAGTTTCCAGCATTTTTTGGGCAGTGCCAGCTTTACATGAGTCTTTGGCCTGAGGACTTTCCTACTGTGTGGGATAAGGTGGAGTTTTTGATTAGTTTGTTGTCAGGCTCTGCAGCACGTTGGGCGATGCGTCTGCTGACCCAGCCCAACCAGGTGTTGGACAATTACGCCGAGTTTTGCCATCACTTTCAGGCCATGTTTGAGGACCCTGTTCGAAGCCAAACAGTAAACAGATGTTTGAAAGAGTTGAAGCAGGGATTATCAACTTAACTTCAAGTCCATGGGGTACAATTTACGGCATGCTTCTGGCAGACCCTACTTGCGAAACTGCAGGTTCAGATGTGTCTGTCATCTGCTCATCACCCCAAAACTGATGGGGGGACAGAGAGAGTGAATGCTATTTTGGAGCAGTACCTCCGCTGTTTCAGCAATACTCAACAAGACAATTGGGTGGAAGTGCTGCCGGTGGTAGAATTTGCTTACAACAATGCTCAACATGCATCCACCCGTGTGTCCCCTTTCTTTGCTAACTATGGGTTTCATCCATGACTTTTCCCTTTAGCCCTGTCTGATTCCCCAGTTCCGGCAGTGGATACGTTTTTGCAGGAGTTGAAAGCCGTGCACCTCATGGTCCGTGATCAACTAGAGAGAGCCAAGGAAGACTATAAACAGCTTGCAGACCGACATCATCGTGATGTTCCACCTTTAGCGGTCAGCGATCAGGTTTGGCTCTCTACTCGATATTTACCAATGACGCGACCATCGAAAAAGCTCAATCACCATTACTTGGGACCTTTTTCGGTCAAGGCGGTGATCAATCCTGTGGCTTATCGTCTCTCCCTGCCACGGACCATGCGTATCCATTCTGTTTTTCATCGTTTCCTGTTAGTCCCTACCTCACCTGACACTTCGCATACACCAACTCCATCACAGCCGGCCCCAGTAGCCCCTCTGGGAGAGGAGGAGTACGAAGTGGATAGCATCTGAGATTCACACCAGTTGCAGGGCCAATTTCAGTATTTGGTGGCATGGAAAAGTTATGGACCAGAGGACTTCACCTGGGTCGATGCCACTGATGTTCATGCTCCTCGTTTGGTCCAGGACTTTCACGCTCGGTTTCCTCAATGTCCTCGTCTGCCTGGTCCCAGGAGTGGGGGCCCTGCGGGGGGGGTGGATAGTGTCATGCCCCTGTTGGAATCTGACTCTGAGGAAGAGGAGGAACAGCCAACAGGAAGTGGGAGTGTGGCTCCAGAGGTGGTGGAGGAGGCTGGGGAAGGGCAGGGTCCGGCTGAGCAGTCAGAGGAGGATCCAGGCCCATTCCCTATCCATCCTAGGTCACTCAGGGAGGAGAGGATCAGGGAAAAGTGAGGTCTACTCGAGATTACCACGATCCTCCTCGTGGCTTGCAGGTGGGAGCTATGTATATAAGTTTTTCAGCTACGTAGTTAGAATTGCTGGAGTCAGTTAGTGTTTACCTTGAAAGAGGTTTATCTTTGTTGGTGTTCTTCCCATGGACTTTTCTCCGTTATTTGCCTGGAGTTTATGATTAGTTATCTCGGCTTGCTTCAGAACTCTCATCAATGCAGTTTGTTTTGGTTTTCTGTTAGCCTCATTATTTACTTTTGTGACTTTAAACTGTGCCTAATAAAACAGTGAAGTTAAGTTGAAGGCCTTACCGGACCTTCATATATATGTTTATATATGTTTTGGGTTATTTTGAGAGACTACGGGTCATCACAACTTCTAATGCAAGCCGACTGCTCAAAGCAGGAGACCCTACAGCATCCCAGATAAATGGTTGTTCAATCTCTTCTTGAAAATCTCCAGTGATAGAGCACCTACAACTTCTGCAAACAAACCATTCCAATGATTTATAGTTCTCACTGCCAGGAAATTTCTTCTTAATTCTAGGTTGGAATTCTCCTTAATAAATTTCCATCTGTTAGTTCTTATCCTGCTCTCAAGTGTTCTGGAGAATAGGTTCACCCCCTCTTCTTTGTGGCAGCCCTTCAAGTATTGGAAGACTTACCATGTCACCCTTAGTCTTCTCTTTGACTAGACATACCTACTTCCTGCACCTGTTCCTTGTACAGTTTAGCCTCCAGACCCCTGGTCATATTTTTGCTCTTCTGTGCATTCTTTCTAGACCCCCAACATATTTTTGTGTTGTGGTGACAGAATCAAAGGACTGAGGGAATTGCTAGCATTCTGTCTATTAGTTTTGATGTCTTCACTTTGAAAACATCCTGATACAAAGATTCACCTGAGCTAATTCTAGATTATGGGGTACTAGTGTTGGTGGAAACAATGGATCACACGTGTTTTTCTCTGCTATGGAACTATTCTGACCCAGGCTTCCTGAGACCGTAATTAAGCACACGGTTAGTTAAAACAACTCTTGTTTTATTTCAACGCTGGACATTATTTTCAATCCCAGCCGGTAATGAGTCCCAAACAGTCCCTTCAAGATAAGCACCACCTTTCTTTCCTTTGAATTGCTGCCAACAACTAAAGTGCCAAATGAATTATAAAAAACCAACTGAAATACAAAGTCTGCACTATTTTATTAATATTAATTAATAATTATAAAAAAGATATTAATCTTTCAAGGATTAATCTGAACAGAACAAACAACTTTGCTTCCTTTCGTCACCTTTGCCTGTCCTTTATACCTTATGGGAGAGGCAATCTCCTCCTAGCCTTACTCCCAAGTTGCCCCTTTTGTTTCGGCTGCTCTTGCCTTCTAGCAGCTCTGTGCACATGTGCACTGGCAACAGGCTCCCCTTGTTTCTCAGCCTCGCTGCTGCCAGACTCCAGAGGCTCCGGAGTCAGCACCCCATTCCCAGATGGTCCTGGCCCCATCTCCGCATTGGACACATGACCCTCATCCAAGTCCTCTCCAGACTCCCAGACTGGTCCCCGTTCTTCCCCACTGTCTGATTCCACTGCCATCTGCCCAGGCTGCCAACGAACCACAACAGGAACAACGAATTTGGAATCACGCTTAGTAATTAAGCAGATATGCAGATTGAATGGAAATAGATTTAAATACTTTTTAAAATACTTATTTTAATCTGATCAGCCCAAGTCTGGATCCAACTGACAATTTACAAATATTGTAGCAGTACTTCATAAACACTGTCAATCTCCAAGGTAAGTATTCCTCTACTCCACTCCCTTTGACATCCCCATTCAGGTCTAAAGATACAGAAATATATGAAAACTGTTTATTTATCTTACAGACAACATTAGCAGAATTTTAGATTAAAATCAAATAACAGTATGCTTTGAATTGCACCTAGAATTGTACATGCTGTCATATTACAGTATTATTATGCAGTATTATACAAAGAAACTAGCAACTATGAATTATGCACTATCATTAGATAATTTAGCAATCTATAACATTGCCTTAAGGCCACATTGTTTTATATAACAGCATTTCTAAAACATAAATAAATGTATGAATCCATTTTTCACTGCAGCGTAACTTGGTCCTTTCCATTTAGAAATGGAAACATTACCTGCCAGCCACAATGTTCTGATCCCATGAGGCTGATACCCATCTGTAGAATATAGTGAAATACTGTTTTCCCCTGTGTATTCTCCATAGTTTATATTTTCCTTGTGCTGGCTACGCCAAGCAGCTAGGAGAGAAAAAGTTGAACAGTCTTCTTTTTAGCATGATAGCTAAAAGATTTTCAGACAAATAAACAGATCAACAATGTGTGTTTGCACACTTTCCAAGTAACTTAACCAATAACCTTATAGAATGCATGCAAAAAAAGAAACAAAATGTTTTAATATTTCTCTGTAATCTTTTATACAACTTGGAACCATGAAATTAAAAGTTGCTTGCTCCTTGAAATGAAAGCTATGGCAAGCCTAAACAGCACATTTAAAAGCAGAGACCTCACCTTGTCAACAAAGGTCCATATAGTCAAAGCTATGGTTTTCCAAGTAGTAATGTATCACTGTGAGAGTCGGACCATAAGGAAGGCTAAGCACTAAAGAATTGATGCTTTGAATTGTAGTGCTGGAGAAGACTCTTGAGAGTCCCTTGGATTGCAAGGATATCAAATCAGTCAATCCTAAAGGAACTAACCTGGACTGTTCTTTGGAAGGACAGATTCTGAAGGTGAAGCTCAAATACTTTGGCCACTAAATGAGAAGACAGGATCCATTGGAAAAGATGTTGGAAAAATTGAAGGCAAAAGAGAAGACAGCAGAGGATGAGGTGGTTAGATAGTGTCATCAATGCAATGAACATGAATTTTGGCAAACTCCAGGAGACAGAGGAGGACAGGGGTCCTGGTGTGCTATGCTCTATGGCAGGGGTGTCAAACTCAAGGCCCATGGGCCAGATCCGGCCCATGGGGTTCTTAGATGTGGCCCACAGGGCCACCCTGGAAACAGCAAAGGACCAGCCCATGGTGCCTCTGCCAGTGAAAATGGAGCTTGAGGGAGACATGTGCAGCCCTCCTGAGCTTTGTTTTCGCTGGCAGAGGCTTGCAGGAAGCTGTCACAGCAGAAAATAGAGCTTGGGAGCCTGTTTTTGCTGGCAGAGCACTCAGGCCACCACACATGCCCCCAACATGAGTGATGTCAAGCTGGCCACACCCACCCCAGCCCCCTGAGGTCAAACACAAGCCTGATGTGGCCCTCAATGAAATAGAATTTGACACCTCTGGTCTATGGGGTCGCGAAAAGTTGCCACATGAAAACAACAAATCTTTTATGCCCACTCATCTGTTGGAATTCATTCTTGGAATGTATTGTTATGCGACAACTACAGTAGTATTCATCCAGTAAAATGGCAGTGCTTACAAGTTTGGATCTATGGTATATACTCTATGCTCTTTGTTCTAGGTAGAGTTCTCTATTTTCTGTTATTGCTCTGTGTGGTACTTTATATAGCCAGAATTTCTAATACCATCTGATAGGTGATGAACTCAAAGCAGTGAAGAATATAGTTATTCAATCAGAATAGAGCTGGAAGGCACCTTGGAGGTCTTCTAGTCCAAACCTCTGCTCAAGCAGGGGACCCTACCATTTCAGATAGGTGGTTGTCCAGTCTTTTCTTTAAAACCCTCCAGTGATGAAGCATCTACAACTTCTGAAGACAACTACTGTTCCACTTATTAATTGTCCTCACTGTTTGGAAGTTTCTCTTTAGTTCCAGGTTGTTTCTCTCCTTGATTAGTTTCCATCCATTTTTTCTTGTCTTGCCTTCTGATTCTTTGGAAAATAAGTCGACCCCCCTCTTCTTTGTGGCAGCCCCTCAAATACTGGAACATATCCCCCCTGGTCCTTCTTTTCTCTGTACCTATTCCTGTAATCGATCTTCATATGTGTTTGTCTCCAGGTCCTTAACCATCTTAGTTCTTCTTCTTTGCACTTTTCCCAAAACCTAAGCATTTTTTTTTTTGTAACGTGGTGACCAAAGCTGGATGCAGTATTCCAGTGTTTCTTCTGTATAAGGTTGAATATTTAGGGGGTGAGCAAACATTTTGAATTCCAATTATTTTCAGATGAAAATAATTGTTTCATGCATTTTGGAAAAGTTTCAAACTCAATAGTGTTCTGATCTTAAAGTGGTCTTAATAGCCCAAAACAAATTTGAAACATTTTGCCTATCTCTAAACTTTTGTTTGCTACTTTTTGGAATGATCTCTTCAGGCATGTCACAATTATGCTACCTCTGCCCAATCTCTTAGTTTTCACTGTCTGTCAGTGGTACCGCTATTAGGACCAACTTTCTCATTCTAAGAGTCAGATGCATTCTGAAAATGAGCTCATGGCTAGGAACCTAACAAGTGCTAGCTTTCTGTGAGGTCTCTTATAACTAATATAATTATGCACTACTCAGAGTCACTCTGAATGAGATGAACAGTCTCTAAATTTGATATATAAAAAAAAATTAAATTAAAAGAAATTGTATTGTTTTGGTTCTTGTTGCTTGTTGTTCTAACTCTGCCTCCTGACTCAATATTTTTAGCCTTTAGCTGCCTCTTTTAACATATTCTAACACATACAGCCTATTTTTCTAAAATAATTATAATCTATTTCCTTAGCTCAGCATTATGTGAAATGTCAATGCTTACTGTATCCCTTTTAGTATCATTATAAGCAAATGTTATTTCCTAAGCAGTAGCATGGTTGAAATGTATTTCAGATCATGACTTGCTATCAAAGATGTTTACGTAGCAGAAGGAAATGCTTAAATTAGAGGAATTATTTTTTGTGGTTTTGTTTTCTTTCAAGAAGTGAGTTAGAAAAGAAAAAGGAGACAAATAGAATGAGGCCAGGGAAGGTCTTACACTTTTATAAAAAAACAAATGCAAATACCCTTCTTGTAACAATAATTGTTTAGGATTTATAGCACCCTAAATTCAGAATCTTTCAGCTGGCATAAAAACAACTGCTCCAATATTGACAGGAACAGCCAGGCAAGAAACTTTAAGGGGAAATACTCAATCCGCTTCCACCTTTTTTTCTTCCTGCAGTTACAAATGAGAATGTTATAAAGACATGAGTATTCTTAATTTACTGAATAAATTCAATTTCACTTTACATAAGGGCAAATTTACTAATTCACTTAGTACCACTTCATACATAATGAATGTCTACATCTACCAATTTCAAATAGACTCTAATGAATGCATTATCATTTTTGTTGTATCAACACACTGAGAAACTGAAAAACAACTTCTCAGCATGCATACAGCTGCAAAATTATTTACAATGGTAGGGTGGACAGATTGGGGGTTGAGCAAACATTAATATTTGACTGATACCAATTGTAAAAAGTCTGTGGGGTCAGCAGCAAGACTTTGGAATATCTTACGCTTCTTCCAGTGTTCCAGTTCTACATTCCACTTCCTTTTCTAAAAAGTACAGCAAATTTTCCCCAGCCATCAGTGTTCCATGTCCTCATGAAATATTCTAGCCTCATTTTGTCTGTTATCCTCATAGCTGTCTCTCTCTCACACACACCAAAATCTCCTAACATGCAAGTCTGAAAATCCTTCAGCTTTCCCTGAAGCTGCTAACAACCCAAGTTTCTGTCTGAAAGAGCTTGAAAACAATTGGCATCATAAGTAGGAATCCTTGCTTTACTATATATCATATGCAATAAATAAATAAAGCTCTTGTTCTATTGTTCTCTAACAATAATGATCTAATTATGCAATCAAATTGTGCAATCATATAAGACTGAGTGGAAAATAAAACATAGAATGATGAATAGCTATGGGTTTGTTGTTCACTACAGGCTAGTATTTTCTTTTACATTTAATTCTCCTTCTCTCATTTTCTTACTGTTCCTCATTTCCTCCCTTGTGTGATAACAAAACATTTCCCCCAACAAAATAAGATTAATAATTCTATGCTATCAAGTTGAAGATAAGTCTTAACAACCACATAAATAGATCTCCAAGATGCTCTATCCCCAAGTTAGTCCTTCAGGTCTTCCAACAATAGACTATTGTTGGAAGACCTGAAGGACTAACTAGTCTAGTTAGTCATCATCTAATCCATTCACCTTGCTAGTGGCCATCCTCTTCTCTTTCCTATCAGGAGAACTAACAAACCATTATTCTGCTTACTTTCTCTTTGCAAGGTTGTGCCATCAAATTAAGTTGTTCTCTATAGCATTTTTGACTTTGACATTCCAGTCAATACAACCAATACATCTTATATGCATGTTCTGTCTATTTCATACTGAAATTAACCATACAATTTTCTACTGCATCAACAGTTGGTCATAAATCTGAATAATACCATATAAAAAAGTAGTTCACAAAATCTAATTGGTATTATTTAATCACTGATTGCATAATAACCATTGCATTAGAGAGTCCTTGATGGTGATATGGGAGGCATATACATTTAACAAATAACAAAATTATATTTATTACACCTTGAGGGGATTTTTAGATATGATTTATCTGTTGCAAAATGTTCAGTATTTATCTTTTATTGATGAAATCAGTAGAGCACAATCTCAGATTCTTAATCATAAAATTAATAATCTGTTTCCTTTATGTATGACGGAATATCTTTGACAGGTATTGCAGAACCTGGAAAATTATTTTCTCAAAACAACAATATTTATTATAGAACTAGTTTGGTCTAGTGGTGAAAGCACCAGACTGGAAACCAGGAGATGGTGAATTCTAGTCCTACCTTTGGCATGAAAGCCATCTGGGTGACTTTGGATCAATCTCTCTCTCTCTCTCAGCCCAACACACCTCACAGGATTGCTTTTGTGAGGAAAATAGGAGGAGGGAGTATTAGGTATGTTTGCTACTTTCAATTATTTATAAAAATAATAAAGGTGCGGGGGGGATCTCAAAAATAAAGAAGGGTATATATAATTTAAATCAGATTGTGATGACCTGGGGCATGGCACAAAGGCAACACAGTCACATAAGTAAGAAAAGTCCCTTTAATACCTCCATATTTGCCCCAATGTCCAATTACCTTCAGCTGGAGAAAAAACTCTCCCAAGAACAGTCTTTAAGTGGAGGAAATTCAGTCCGAAAACAAAGTACATATAAACTGTAAATAAAAATCCACACAAACCACGCTGCAGCAATTAACTGAAGAGGGCAGGATAAGGAATTGCAGACTTCAAAGGTCAACAAAACACACACAGTTGGGAATACACCAGGAAGCCAGATAAGCTTCAAAACAAGATAATACATGATTTGTTTCCAACAAGTTGCTGTGCACAAACTCCCTTTTTAAACACTGTGTTCCCAGCTGCAGCTAGCGAAGGGATTCAGATCCCTTTCCTCCCCTGTAAGCCATGCAACTCATGTTGCTCTCTTCTCCGTTCCTCCCTGCGTGCCCTAGGATGAAGAGGGGGTGGGCCTGGATCTTCCTCTGAATTCCCTCTGCCTTGCTTTATCTCTCCCCTGCTCTGCCCAGCTGGACTGTGCTCTTCCCCAGTTTCTTCCACAGCCAACTGAGTCACACTCCCACTCCCTGTCAGCTGATCGGCCTTCCCCTCTGAATCAGATTCCAACAGGGGGATGACACAGATGTCCATCAAGATGTCTATTTAAATCAGAGTTTTTAATTTGTGTTTTGAAGAACCCTAGGATTTATTGCAAAAAAATTGAGTGGATTCTATGAAATATAAAGGCAAAATAAACAAAATGTTCACTTGAATGCAGTCTAGTTTTTCATCACTGCAATTTGCCTGTTGAACAGGATTTTAGGTTTGTTTTTTTAACCAAATAGTAACTATTGAACTCAATGGGAATGAATGATAAATGAAGATGGTTGCTTTAGGGATAGCAGTTTCTCTCTTACCCAACAGGCTAGAAAGATTCTGTAAAGAGACAGTACAATTCAATAGCACAGTATAGAACCAAACAAATTCAACTCTCACTTCTCCTCCATGCCATCTTGTTAATTCACGTGCCCTTGCCACATCTCTCAGAATCATATCTTATACTCCTCTTTTAGATTCTTCTTGAAACCTCCTCCTTGCTGGCCCATCCAAATCAAGTCTGCTCCACTTCTTCATCTCATTCAGGCACAATTCACTCCCAGATTACAAGTCCAGCATGCTCTCAGTGATCCAAGTTCTTACATACAAAACCCTCTTGCCTTCTCTCCTTTTTCTCTTACTCACAAGATTTTCTGTCTCTCCTTGAATGTGGAATCTTTGCCTCTTCTTCTAGGCCAATGATTTTCTGTAGTATCCATTGCTTCCCAGTTAATGCTTGCTTCTCTTCTTCCTCCCCAGTGTGTCTGTCAACATATAATAAGGTACCTTGCACCTACAGCTGTACAACTTTTATGTCCCCACCCTGAATTAATTTCTTTCTTTTCAGTTCTTCAAGATAACATCCCTCACCCTTTATGGGTTGCCCAAATGTTAATGGCCTTGCAGACTTCACACAAACTGTTAACATCCTACCTTATCTCCTCCCTATGATCTATTTATCTTTCTTTCCTATTTATTTTAGCATCTGAAAAATCACTTTCCTATACCTCTGAGTTCTGACCTCTGAAGTTATATTTCTATATAATTGAATGAATTTGGTGCAAGATTATATCTAATAAAAACAGTTGTGGTTTTATTTCAAATTTGAATTTCAAGATTTTCTGCTTTGTATTACTGTATGTATGTCTTTCCATAATTTTTCTTCAACACTGGAAGAAAGACATAAAGTAATTCTAACAATATCTGACTGGAACGTAAGTCTGGAGAGTAGGCAGTGATGGCAAAGCTAGCAGTATATTTACACAGTAGAAGTTTAACCAAATTTAAACAAGAATGTTCTCACACATGCAACACAGCAGGTAGCATTATAAACAGAGAGATAGAAAGAGAGATGTGTTTCTGGTCAATCAGATCAAAGAAAGATTAAGAAAACTGCTCATCATCTCAAAAGCGGGGTACACAATACATAAAGACTTTCCCTAGATTCCTTCAACTATTTATTATAGTTACTGCTACATGGGCGCGCAGAGTGAGGAGGCAGGACAAGGCAGCAACAAGTAACATCTTTATTTTGCAATTTAAAAACACAAGCTGCGAAGCCGCGGCAGGCGCCAGCTTATATAGCTGGCACTGTCCAGCATTTCAGCCACTGACAGGACTTTATTTCTCCCAGCAGTGGCTGGGCCAATGGGTGGAGTCTGACATCAGACTCCACTCCTATGGCCCTATATGGCAATACTCCACACCCTTCCCCTCCTAGTTATAGTTCCACCAATCAGCATTTGTGTATTTCACGTAGTCGCACAGATAGGTGAGCCTTCGCAGGGTGCGTCTGGACCTGTGCACCTCACTTGTTCCTGGGACAGCAGCCTATTCGGACGGGTCTGCTGTTGCTCCAGGCCTCGCCTGTGGAAAGGTCTCGAACCTGTCTTGGGATGCGGCTGGGCCCGTAGAGCCAGAGGCCTCAGAAATGCACCATGGGATCCTTCTACAGCTAAGTGTTCCGCCGCTGTCACCGGGGTTGAGACTAGGCCTGCACTTGTTCCTGTGTTCTCTGCGGGTAGGGTGTTTGTCAGGGCCTGTCTCGGTGGTGTGTGTTGGGTTTCTTGTTGGTTGTCTGAGCTAGTGACCCGGCCTTTGATCTGGTCTATGTGCCAGTCCCACAGTTTTCCATCTTCAGTTTCTACCCTGTAGAATCTGGGCCCAGTGATTCCTATAACTTTAGCCGGCACCCACGTCATGCCCCCTGTGTAGTTATGTACACAGATTGGGTCCCCTATGGTGAAGTGCCTGCACCTACCTGTGGAGTCTGCAGGGGTTTCGTTGCTGTAGTTGGGGTGTATTCTGTCTAGAGTCGACCTGAGCCTTCGGCCCATTAGCAGTTCGGCTGGGCTGCGGTGTGTTGCTGCACTGGGTGTGATGTGTTGTGTTAGCAGCATTCTGTCAACCCTTTCCTGCCAGTCCCCCAGGCCCATTTTGTTGAGTGTCTCTTTGGCTGATCTGACCATTCTCTTGGTTTGTCTGTTGGTGGCTGGGTGTGCTGGTGCCAAGAGTGTGTGTGTCGGATCCCCAACTCTGCTAGGAACCTCTCAAATGGCTGCACTGTGAATTGCAGCTCATTGTCTGACACCAGGATATCCGGTATCCTATGGGTGGCAAATAGCCTTCGAAGTGGCTGACTTCATGATGATGACCTCTAACCATTTAGAGTATGCATCCACCACTATTAGGAAAGTCTATCCCTGGCAGGGCCCAGCAAAGTCAATATGCACCCGGGCCCATGGGGAAATGGGGCTCTCCCAGTTTGTGGGGGTTGCCAAAGGGGGTGCAAGTCAGGTTCCTGGCATGAGGGGCAGGTGGCGACCCAAGCTTCAACCTCCTTGTCTAGGCCCAGCCACCATATGTAGCTTCTGGCAAGGGCTTTCATCTGGACAATCTCTGGGTGGCCCTCATGCAGTAATGTCAGTACTCTGGTCCTTAATGGTGGGGGAATGACCACCCTTTCTCCCCACAACAGGCAGCCCTTAATCACTGACAGTTTGGTCTATCTGCTTTTAAATGGCTTGAACTCTTCCCCTTCTATGGTTTCTGGCCATCTCCTCCACACCCAGTTTGAAATGTGAAACATGGTTTTGTCCTTAGCTGTAAGTCTCGCAATCACCGTTGACGTCATCAGTCTGGATCGGAAGCTTTCCACTAGGAATATGGACGTGGATGGTGCTTGGTCTTCCATGATGTCTGGGAGGGGGCAGCGGCTCAGGGCATCGGCATTGGGAATTTCTTTTCCAGGCCAGTGGATTAGATGGTAACTGTTTGCTGCCAGGAATATGGTTCATCTTATCATCCTGGGTGAAAGGATGTTTGGTGTTGGCTTGTCCCTGGCAAGGATGCCCAGCAAGGGCTTGTGGTCTGTGACCAAGTCAAATTTTCTGCCGTAGAGATACTCGTGGAAGCATTTGGCAAGTGCTTCTTTATCTATTTGGCTGTAGTTCCTCTGTGGCTTGGACAGGGTTTTTGAATAATAGGTGATGGGGGCTTCTCTGCCGTTTGGTAGTTTGTGGCTGAGGACTACACTGATTCCATATGGGGAGGTGTCACATGTTAGGGTTAAGGGCAGTGTTTCATTATATTGCATGAGGATGCTGCTGGATGTTAGAATGTTTTTTATTATGTTGAAAGCAGTCTCTTCGCGTGGTCCCCAGGTCCAGGTGGCCATCTTGTCTAACAGTCTATGGAGTGGTTCTGCGATGGTTGCCTTCTGCGGTAGGAAGATATTATAGAAGTTGAGCAATCCCAGAAATACTTGCAGTTCCGCTTTACTTTGGGAGACGGGGGCTTCCCTTATTGCCTGTAGCTTGCCACTTGTGGGATGTATGCCTGATCCATCAATGACGAAGCCCAGGAATTGCACTTGGGGACAGCCAAGTGGAATTTATTTCTTTTTAACTTAAATCCAGCTTCCTGGAATCTGCCTAGCACTGCCCTTAGCCTCTCTATTAGTTGTTCTTGGCTGTTGGCAGATATTATAACATTGTCAAAGTATGGTATGACCCCCGGGATGTTTGCAACAGTCTCTCCATGATACTTTGGAATAGCCCAAGGGCTACGCTTACTCCAAACTGCAGCTGGTTGCATTTAAGGGCGCCCCGGTGGGTCACAATCATTTGCACCGCCACTGTTGCCTCATTGACTGGCAACTGCTGGTAGGCCTGGGCCAGGTCCAGTTTGGCAAAGATGTTTCCCCGACCCAGGGAATGGAGGTGGTGTTGCACAACTGGCATCGGGTAGGCACTTTGTTGCAGGGCTTTATTCAGGGTTGTTTTATAGTCCGCACAGATTAGGGTCTCCCACTTGGAGTGGTTGACTGGCTCAAGGACCCCCTGGGCAATTAATTTATCTAATTGTTTCTCGACCTTGGGCCGGGGAGCAAAAGGGACTTGCTGTGGCTTCAGCCAGACAAGGTTATGTTGGGGTCTAGATTAAAGGAGATTGGGGTTCCTGTGTACTTGCCCAGCTCATCATTGAATACATCACTGAAGTCACGCTTGAGGGCCGTGATGTCATCTCCCACGGGTGGGGGAATGCCCCCGGTGGCATGGATGCCGGTAAACTGAATCTATAGAGATTTGAACCATTCACACCCCAGCAGGCTGGGTAGGTCCCAGTCTACTATGGTCAGCGGTAGAGTCCCTCGGAAACTGTCATATTCAATCCAGAGTGGCTTTCTGCCCAGGATGGGGATGCAGCAGCCTTCATAGTCTTTTAAAATTATTGTCTGTGGTTCTACCTAGTCATGCCATATCTGGGGCTGCAACTTCTTTAAGGTATCCCTTGCGACCATGGATATGTAGGGCCCCTAATACCTCCATTTGGCATGGGCTGCCTTTGATGCCCATGGTGGCTGTAATTTTGTTGGCCACCAACGAAAGTGAAGTGGGCTTCTTCTTCCCAGTTGTCATCCCTCCCTTTGAATTTCCCACCAAAATTCTTCCAGCCTCCCCCTTGGTGGCAATATTATCTGGTGGGGGAGGACGCTCTCCTGGTTTGTCTGCTGATCGGTTGGCTGGCCCTGCATGCACGTGCGATGTGCCCCTTGCAATTGCAGCATCAGCATATAGTGTCTTTAAAGCAGCATGCAAAGCGGAGGTAGCTTCCTCCGCAACCCCCACATGGCTTGGTCCCTTGCTTTCCCCCTGGCTTGCTTGACCTCACCCAATGGATGTCTTCTTCGTCCTCATCACTGGTCTCAGAGTTGGAGGTGTCTCTGGTTGTGTGGCAGTCACCCTGGTTTGCGCGCACCTTCCTGGTTCTCTTGATTCGTGCAGTGGAGCTTTCTGAGGATTCCATGGCTCCGGCCTCATTGATAGCTTCCTTAAATGAGACATCCTCATAGGCTAGCAGCCACTTCTGTAGAGTCAAGTCCCTCATTCCAAGGACGATCCTCTCCCAGATCACGCGCTCTGTGTCAGGGAACTTACAGTTCTTTGACAGCTTCCAAAGTGCAGCCACGAATGGGGTTTTTTCCGGTTTGTCGGCTTCGCGAGCGGTAGGGATTCGCGAAGCTGCGCGATCCCTGCCGTGCTAGCCGTTTTGGGGCTCCGATCCGGATGGGTGCGGAGCAAGGCTGCCCTGCAGGGGTAGCTGAAGGTAAGGGGATCCGGAGGAAGGGTCTGGGGTGTTGCAGACCCCTCCCTGGCCGGCAGAACCCCTTTACCAGGATGGTGCAGCGGCGGTCCGTAATGGCCGCCACAAAGAAGTCGGCAGCCGGGCAAGTATGCGCAGGAGGAAGAAGAGAAAGTTATTGAAAGTGAAAGTTCTTCTTGGTCGACCCAGGGCTTTGAGATTTATCTAATTTAATTCCTGGAAAAGATGGTTCTTTGATGATTTTTTCCACAAGAGAAAAAAAAGCGGCAATTTTGAGGTGCTGAAAGGAAAGTTTACTCTCCCTCCCGACGGAATTAAGCCGGAAGGGAGAGGATAAAGAAAATATATAAATCTGGATCTTGTTGGAGGAGATGCCTTGAAGATTTGAGGACAGAAACATAATTTTAATAAGGCTTTAAAATATAGATTTGGACTCTCTTTTTATTTGTTTGATACCACCCCTGGAAGAGGAAGGGGGAATTTTGGCTTGCTTGGATTTATTGAGGATTGTGGATTTTGGGATTGTTTTACCTTTTTCTCGGAATATTTGGTTGGTGTAAGAAGAAAGAGGAATAAAGAAAAGAAAAGATTTATTTATAATGGCTTTCCTTTGAAGACCTGAGGGAAGAATATGAGCAAACAAAAGCAGCCTGCAAGGATGGTATGGAAAAAGCTTTTCTATTTCTAGAAATGGCGCTGGTCAATTACCAACAGACAATGAAACAGATGGAAACAGAAGAACAACAACAAGGAAAAGACGAAGACGCCATCTTTATTGAATCCCAAAACTTATCTAAGGAAGAAGGAAGGAAGAGAGCAAGGAAAATGAAGGACTTAAGATCTAAAAAAACATTTGAGAAAGAGAAAAATATGATGCAAAAATATAATGATAGCAAACAAGAGAAAAAGGGAACACAACAGAGAAGGGATCCCAGCAAGGCAGAGGTTAGAAGAAGAAGGGGGTAGGAAGATTTGGTGGGGGAAGAAAGAAAGAGGAAAGGCGGAGAAAAGCCTCAAAGTTTTAAAATTGGATGGGAGAAGAGGAATTTTTTTTAGGGACAAAGGATGAAATATAAACTTCTGTAAGAAAGATTCTGCTAGGTACAGAAGATGGTATTGTAACATTTATATTTGAAATAGTAAATTAGAATGGTTTAAGATTTAATAAGAAATTAAAATGTTGAAGTTTTAATAATGATTGATTTTTAAAATGTAATAAAATATTGAAGGAAAGGAGGATACAATGTATTTAAACATTTTTGGTGGATAGAATGTACCAAGCAGAACCGAATTGGGTATTTGTTATGTTGAATGTTAATTTTACTAACTTAGGGGAGGATAGAAAGGCATCATACTCTGATTAGTGATTTCAGGAGAAATTCTTTTTATTATAAGAAGAGATAGAGGGATAATGAATGGGCAAAAGATATAAATATAATGATTTAATTAAGATGGATTAAATAAGATAGAATTGTGAAGAGTGATATGCGCTGCCCATGCAAAGAGAGGTAACTGGGGCCAAGGTACTTTACTAAAAGATTTTTTTATGTTTGTTTGTGTTTGTTTGTGTTTTATGAGAATATTGGGGGAATTTCTGTAGAAAGACAGGAAAAGATTTAAATATGTAATGATTTGTTTGTTGTTGAAATTTTTAATAAAACTTGTTTAAAAAAAAAAAAAAAGTGCAGCCACGAATGTGTTTATTGTTTCCCCCTTTCTCTGGCTTCGCATATAGAATTCATGGCATTTAGCTAGGTAGGAGGGGGTCAGGTCAAAATGCTCTTTCAGGACTTGTCCCAGGATACATTTTCCAGGTCGTTGGCTACAAGGGCTTCAACTAAATCATAGAGTTCCGAGTCACAGTATGTCAGGAAAAGGCTCACTTCTTCAAGTTGGGGGCTGTCTAGAATCCATTGACCTCTAAGTGTAGCTTGAAATGGCCCATATAGGAGGACCATTTTTCCTTGGCTGGGTCATAGGGGATGAACATCAGGCAGTGTGCCATGCTTGTTGGTGAGGTCGCGATCATTGCAGTGGTTGGTAATATGGCAGCCGATTCCCACGAGGTGTCCTTTGTTCTCTCCTCAGCTCAGGATCCCATCCTTGTCATCAGTGCTACGTGGGCACATGGAGTGAGGAGGCAGGACATGGCAGCAATAGGTAACATCTTTATTTTACAGTTTAAAAACACAAGCCACGAAGCCGTGACAGGCACCAGCTTATATAGCCGGTGCTGTCCAGCGTTTCAGCCACTTATGGGACTTTATTTCTCTCGCCAATGGCTGGGCCAATGGGTGAGCCAATGGGTGGAGTTTGACATCAGACTCTACTCCTATGGCCATATATGGCAATACTCAACAGTTACTCCAGGTACTTCTTTTGAGATAAGAAGCTTAGAGATCTAGCATTCTTGTAACCAAACTCTTTATACTGCACAGTTCGTTGCTAACTTTTTGCCTGGCAAATCCCTACTAATTTGCATCAGATTAATTCATTTACAAATTCTACTGCAATTCCTTCCATTATATAGAATTGCAATTTTTTTTCTCAAAGTCCCAAGTTATCCTTTAGCACATGGGTATCAAACTCGCCATGTCACGTTGCCATTACAAGACCTTTTGCTATGTTTTTCCCATTCGCAGAGCTGGGGTGGGCGTGGCCTGCACAAGACATGGGCCACCTGTGGGCTGCCGGAGGGCCACCAGTTTGATACCCCTGCAAATTTAGCAGGATATTCCCACCTGGGAAGACAGACATGGGTAATTCCTAATATTGCAATATTTTTGCAGAGCTCTGTACTTGTTAGAGGTTTTTTTTATTCTTTGATCTTGATTTGCAACAGAATTCCTATTGTCCGTAGAATTCCCTCCCCCCAGAAGAGGACGCCTTATCATCTATGATCAGAAGAGACTGACCTTAGCTAGAAAATATAAATGGATGTATGTCCACATTTCCTTTTATGAGTGTCTCTAATAGTATGTCATTCTAATTTCTGTGACATTGCCATGTAAACCTAAGGCTAATGCATTGCTGGCAATGAAACAGATTTTTTTAATGTATGACATAATCCATTTCACTGACATTCATTTCAGTGCATTTTGGGGATGGAAGTTGTTCTTTTGGAAAATGTTATAAAGATGACTATCAAGGCAGATTTTATTCATTTTTTGTGTATCACTGGTCTGGAAAAAATATGTAGGAAGGTGATAAAGAACATGATAATGGCACAAACTGGAGGGGCAAATCGTTGTCAACTTAAGAGGAAATAGTAATAAACTTGAAAATGATCTGGACCATGCAGAAGTGGATTGGTAAATGATTTATGTGGTTCATTGGAGAGAAATGGAAGATGATTATTTAAGGTACCATATCTGCCATAGGATAGATTTAGTGAAACGCTGCTAGTAAAAAGGACAAGTAATTTGTAAAGTTTTAAAAATGCATAGATGTACCTAAAATTTTATTTTCAAACAAATGTTTATCGTTTTGCTTTTTAGTACAAACAGCATGTCATAAAAACTGTCCATAAAATAGTTGACTCATATGGTGTATTTAAGTTAGTTTAGCTGCATTGTAATAATATATCTCTATTGTGCTATCTAAAAATCAAGGTACTTAAACCACTACCTACTGTATGCATACAGTGTCTCTAATATAAGTGAAGCTGGTTTGAATTTCTGGAATGTGTGTGTGTGTGTGTGTGTGTTTAGATAGATAGATAGATAGATAGATAGATAGATAGATAGATAGATAGATAGATAGATAGATAGATAGAGTCGTTTAGTGTGTGTGTGTGTATATGTCAGGGGTGGGATTCAACCAGTGTTACTACCGGTTCGGTGATTATGTACACCTGCGTGCGCGTGTAAGACAACCTTAGGCTGTGTCGTCGAACAGCTGAAAAGCGCTGAGCGCAGGTGCGCAGCTTTTGAAAAGCCACTTTTTGCCTGCTTTTTCATCCTCAGCTGTGCCACGCAAAGCAGCTGAGGTTGAAAAAGCAGGCGATAAAGAACAGGCAAGAGCCCAGGTGGGCGTGTGGGCCAAACAGCAGCAGACACAGAACCGGTTCAGTGTCTGCTGTTCTTCAGAGCTACTGGCTCTATAGACCTGGGCAGAACCAGTAGCATCCCACCCCTGGTGTATGTGAGTGTATGTATATGTATACGTGTGTGTGTGTGTGTGTGTGTGTGTGTGTGTGTGTGTGTATGTGTATAGATGTGTGTGTATATGTATTATTTCATATTTCTAAACCACCCAAATCTCTCAAACAGGAGCCCTGGGTGGTACTACAGGAACTGTAGGAATACCACGTCTGGAAAACAACAAATTCTTAATTCTTTATCTATCAACTGCCTTACGTTCATAATGACAGAATCCTATTTTTCATTTAATATATGTTTTCCTTATATGGAAATTTCTTATCCACAAAAGAAAACCAAACTGTGTAAAGCAGCTCTTAATCATTGCCTATAAATCAGTTTAAGAAGAAATATACCAACTCAAGCATAAAGTTCACACAAAAAGTTACAATAAATATAAGAATCAAATTTAAAGGTTTAAATCAATTAAACTATTTTTGTTATCTTAAATACATAGCCATGTGAGTCCCGTGGTGGTAGAAATAAGTTCACAGTTTATGTAAAATATACTGCTGGATTTATGAGCTGGCTTTGGAATGAAATACAATATTCTTCAATATTATTACAATAAAATGCTATATTTAACAGCAAAACAGCATTGCTCTCCATTATATATGCCCATTTCAGTTAATGCAAATGCATTTAGACCTCTGAGAGGGAAAATGCTGAAGAATTAAAGTCCACTCCTATCAAACCACTTCAGTTCATATGCATATTGAAATAATATGGGAAAGGATTTTTTTCAGATGGGAGAATACAGAGCAAAGAAAACAGAATATACTGTTCTCTAGTATCAATCTACTTAATATCAAAACACTACTCTTAATTGGAGGTTTTATATTTATTATATTATATTGACTGTTTCCTAGTATGATTTGATTGCTGATTGTACCCTATGACTATCATTAAGTGTTGTACCTTATGATTCTTGATTCTTAATGAATGTATCTTTTCTTTTATGTATACTGAGAGTATTTACACCAAGACAAATTCCTTGTGTGTCCAATCACACTTGGCCAATAAAGTATTCTATTCTATTCTATTCTATTCTATTCTATTCTATTCTATTCTATTCTTATTTGCTTCTGTTCTAGTCACTTAATCCTTTTTTTACCATTACTTAACTTTTAGACAATCTAGAATACATTGACGTAAAATTTACAGAGAATACTTTCCTTCTGCTTTTTTTAAGGCAGACCTGTAATAATTTCTTTGATTAGAAATGTTATTTAAGAGTTTTACATTTGCTTAAAAAGGCCATTTAAGAGTTTTACATTTGCTTTCTTTGAGCATCTTTAAATATGAGACATTGCCAACATGGTTTGAAATGGTATGGTCCAGAAAGGGTTGTACTATACAGTATATCTTCAATGAGAGAAGCATGCTCTCCCTCCCACCCCCCCATTTAAGATGGTATGATAAAACATAGTTTCCCAACAATGAAATTACATATTCAATTGCCACATACTGACAGAGCTGAAATGATTCAGGAAATTGGCACCGAAAGGGAAAGCACATAGTTTGAACCCAAAGCAGGTGAAAGGACACAGGATATATCTCTCATCTATCCTGTTTAAACAATTATTTTTGTCTAAATTTGTTTACTTGGAACAGCTGACTTCAAAGCGATGAGAATGGTTTGAGTGGATGTGAAGAAATTATGCATTACCATTAGAAGATGGATATTCTACAAAATACAGAACAGACCTCTAAGAATGACTTGAGAGTAGGCCTTCATCAAATTTTAGATCCATGGTTGCAAAGCATGCTCTAACATTCTGGAGGATAATTCTCATAATATAAAATTGTTCAGAAACTTCAAAATCTATTCTGAAAAGTATAGAGGTTATATAGGATACAGAAAAGTTACATCATTAACATTCTTGATAAGAGAATCAGAGGTGGTATTCACCAGGTTCTGACCAGTTCTAGAGAACCGGTAGCAGAAATTTTGAATAGTTCAGAGAACCAGCAAATACCACCTCTGATTGGCCCCACCCCCATCTATTCTCTGCCTCCTGAGTCCAAGCTGATCAGCTGGGTCTTCTTTTTTTGCCCTGCACAGGAGAACGGAGCTGGAAAGCAGGTTAGTGGGATGGAGAGGGAATGGGGATTTGCAGTAACCTTCCCCTGCCATGCCTACCAAGCCACGCCCACCAAGCCACACTATTCCCACCAAGCCACACCCACAGAACCGGTAGTAAAAAAAAATTTGAACCCCACCATTGATTTAGATAATGTTCCTTGACTTACAACCACAACTGGGCCCAACATTTCTGTTGCTAAGTGAGACATTTGTCAAGTGAGTTTTGCCCCATTTTACAATCTTTACAATCTTTCTTGCCACAGTTGTTAACTGAATCACTGTGGTTGTTAAGTTAGCAAAAGGGTTGTTAAGGAAATCTGGCTTTCCCCATTGACTTTGCTTGTCAGAAGATAGCATAAGATGATCACGTGACCCCTTGACTCTGCAGCCATCATAAACATGAGTCAGTTGCCAACTGTCTGAATTTTGACCACATGACCATGAAGATGCTGCAATGGTCGCAAGTGTGAAAACTGGTCATTAAACAAGCTGCTGTAAGTCAAGGACTAGCTACACTTGAGATTCGATAAGTGCTGGATAAAAAAACACAGGATTCAGATGAATGGGAGAGAGCTTGGTTAGTTTAACCAAACTCACTAGTTAAGCAAAACATTGACTTACACACATCAAGGACATCCATTTTATGTGTGCATCTACCAATTCTCTAATTTTTGCACTTATTCCAGAATATATAGCTCACCATTTTGACATAATGTGCAATCAACAAAATAATGCATAGGAAAAGTTAAATTTGAGGGTTACTTTCCCCTCTTACTAGATGAAAAACAAAAATAATTTCTCAAATTCCTTATCATCCTGGATAATTTCATCTTCAGCAGGATGTCCAATACAACCATGCTATTAGTTACAGGAGAACTAAACTATATCCTCCCTAGCATCTTTGATCATATCACAAGTAATTTGATCATATCACAAGTATTGACTGTTTCCTAGTATGATTTGATTGCTTATTGTACCCTAGGACTATTATTAATTGCTGTACCTGATGATTCTTGATTCTTGACAAACGCATCTTTTCTTTTATGTACACTGAGAATATTTGCACCAAGACAAATTCCTTGTGTGTCCAATCACACTTGGCCATTAAAGAATTCTATTCTATTCTATTCTATTCTATTCTATTCTATCCCATCTGTCTCTGCTGTTTCACTGACAGCCATTAACGAATTCATAACTTTGTAAAGTAGGCCATATCCTGTATTTTTTATTACTATATGTGATCTAAGAGGGAAAGGTCCCCAATGATTTCTAGTTCTAACACTAACCATTTGGGGTATGCTAGCATCAGGAAGGCCAAGCCACCATTTACATTCTGCTTCTGAGTCATAATTCAAAGGAAGCTTGTTCCATACTTTTCTGGCTAGCAACCGAACCAGGTGGATCACCTGTTAGCCTGAGCCTTTTGACAGGTACACAGCAGTGCTGTTCCTGATGCCAATTATTCTATTGTTCTGCTGCTGGCTGCTTATTAGTTTGAGCACACCAGACTTCAATCAATGTTCAAATGATAATGTTGTGAGGTGATTTGATTTGATTTTGCTTTTTTTACAAACAATATATGGTCTAAATTAATACATGCACATACTGAAGTCTATATTCTCTGCCTACTCTGCCTTAGCAAAACAGGCTAAGTGTGAGAACAATAAGGAATTATTTTGGAAGCGATTTGTATAATTTGAAAAGTTTAAGATAATGTTTAAGGTTACCCAGAAGGGCAAATCAATTGTGAGATATGGAACTAAAAGGGCCATTAGTCATCTTAAAATAACAATCATTCTGATAAACTGTTTCCAGTCTGAATATCTAAAACCTGTGTTTTAGCTTAAAAGATGTATAAAATTGTAACCAAGAGAAATGATGTAATGTTGTAAGAAAGGCAAGAACTTTAATGCCAGTCTTTATTCCTTGAGATTTTCTACTCTATGACTATTTTTCTCCATGCAAATATTCCATAAAGGATCTATCATCCTTCTGAGGTCTGTAAAATGAGACCCAGATTGTTGGGGGCAATATGCTGACTATGTAAACTGCTTAGAGAGGGCTATAAAGCACTGTGAAGTGGTATATAAGTCAAAGTGCTGTCTCACTTTCCAGGCTACATCTTTGGAACTTCCTATTCCAAAGGAAGCGTATCTTATGCTGACCAATCTGATTGGACAAAGACTCTGCCTATGTTTTAATCATTGTAGTGGTATGTGAGAAACTCATGTCACTCTCAGTAGCTTTTGATAATATTGACCCCAATATTCTTTGGAATACCATTTCAGTTTTGTCTTCTCTCTTTGAACTCAACAAGAGATGATTCTAATAGGTTTACCCTTAATGCAAATAAAACATAAGCATACAGACTTCAAGAAGCTGTTCTTTAAGCTTTTTATAGACATATTAAACAGGCACAGTGTGCCCATGAAAGTAGCTTATCTCCATGCTCTACGTATATTTATGAATAAACATTTACATTCGTGGCATGAACACAAAATTGCCTAAACATTTTGAGGCATGATAATCAGTAAATATGCCTCATGGATTCTCAGCATCTGCAGGATTAATTATAGGAAACAATATTACAGTAAGAATCTGACTCTGTAAAACAAGTTTAAAACCATTCTTACCATTTCCAAGATAATAATTCCCCTTAAGATTGAGGATAACATGTCGACCCAGGAAGCCAGAGTAAAATATCTTTAGGAAGAAATCTGATGGACCTGGGTAAATAAATAAAGCCTTAGCACTTGGGATGAAGATTGAAGAGAGACAAAAAAGTAATTGCCTCTTTGACTGGTGACTTTCTAAAAACAAACATAAAAACTTGGCTTTTGTAGCCTCATTAAACTAAAATCTTCTCTTGCCTAAGTATTGTCAACCCAGTGTCATCACCTGTCCATGAGGAAGTACGATTTTGAAAAAACTCCTGCTGAAGCAAGTCTTGGTGTCAAACTATGAAGCAATCTTAACAATACAATAGATATTATTGAAATAATATTGAAGGAATAGCCAGAAACCCATATCACCTGGTTGTGATTCCAAGATGCATGACTGATCTTTATTGGAAAACAAATAGAATTCTATTGTAGGACGAGCTAGTCCAGAGGTGAGGACACAGCCTCCTATATCAAGATGGGATATCCTCACCCCCAAAAGATGTGACTGGGATCCCATATTTTGGCAGTTGGAGGCCTTAAGACTAAGAATGGCAGGGGGCTGTTAACCCCACACTTAATTGCTGTTAACCCCACACTTAAAACTCCCAGACCACTGAAGTTTTCTGCCTTCCTTTTTTTCTGCTGAATTTATAAATTCAGGGTACTTGGCTTCAGAGAAATGAGTTTTCATACAGCCTTTAAACTGTCCACCCTTATTTTATTTGAGCAAACACTAACCTAACCTCTCTTGAAAAAAAAAAACTACAGCACAGATAAGCAAATACCTATCAGCTCAAAATCAAATCCCAACTCAACAACCACTACCACAACCACTACCTCAACTACAATCACAACTACAACCAAAAGTAACCACCAAACCACAGCTACAAACAATTACTATCCCA